>NC_080687.1:74742446-75367446 GCF_030445035.2 Dasypus novemcinctus
CATTCCAGGACATTTTAACTCAAAAAATGCATAATGTTTTAGATAATATTATTTCTTCGTGCATGTCATTATTAGAATAATTCTTTAAATCTTTGAAAATATTAAGATTTATATCATTGATCACATTTTATGAAATGCTTCTGACAACTAGGTATAAAAGTTAATTGAGACTTGATAGAACTTTATTTCTCTCACAGGTATTTAAAACAGCAATGCCAAGAAAAGTTACATTAAAATTTTCAGGAAAGTGAAAAAAATCTATAACTTTTTTTCTTGAAATATTTTTGAGAAGTTAGTGATAGGAATGGATGTCAGCTTGGTGTTCATATCCCTACTTTTCTTATAAGAGTTAAGGCTTTATCTAAATTTTAGTCTTGTTCTCAATCTGCTTATAGGCAAAAATAATCTTATCACTATCTAGGTGGGAACAGTTTTGATTATGTACTACTTTCTTTTCAGCTTTGCAATAGCGTCATATGTAAAGGCCCAAATATTTGGCTAACTTTAACACACAGGAATTAAAAATATAGGAATTACTTTTGATTGCTCTAATTCTTCTTAATAGACCTACTAATATTCATAGAACTGTTAATTCAGAAATCTATTTTGCAGATTTAAGACCAAAGATAATGTATTTACACATGCATTTGCACACTTTAAAAAGTATCTTTGCTTAATTCCATACAAATTTGGCTTTAACTTTTCACTGAGTAAAATATAGTAACAAATAGCATATCAACAAAATATTTCATTTTGACTGATGTCATAGCTTTAAGAAAATGTGGAATATAACTAATAACTATAATACCTTTGAAGGACTTCATTGGTCAGTATTTTTTAATGTTTTTATTGTATTTTAATTTTAACATTTATTTAAATTAGTCAGTTAAAAATGCCAAGAGTTTAATTATAATAGCTATGTCTACTAACCTTCAGATAAGCATATCAAGAAGTAAAACTGTGGGATTCCCAGAACTGTTCCACTAATCCTCTTCTACAATGATCTAGACAAAACACATCTCCTTAGAAAATAATTCAACTTCTGGGAAACAGTAATTTTAAAATATGCTTAATTTATACCATATTCCACTAATATAAAATAGTGTTTTAAAGGAGAAATCACCTCAGGTAAAGCATATCCTCTTATTTTAGTAAAGTGATAAATGCTAATGTTATGGATAACATCTAACCTTCAGTTTATAAATACCTATATTTCTGTAAAATACAGCAGAACACTGTATCTGTGTGACATAGCTTTATCAAGTAAGATTAATCAACAAAGAGGTGAGTAGAAATGCACTTAACACTATATCAAATTGTTATTAAATTATTTAATGAGAATAATTCAATTCACTTTATAATTAATATAATTTGTATTCTAAGTAGCTTTTAAAACAGCCCCAAATGAATTTGGAAACCATATATGTAACCAAGCAAATGTTGCAATGTAGAACTACATTTACTATTTGGTAGAGTAGGGAGAAAGATTATCTAGTAATATTTTAATGCTCAGGATTTTATTTGACTTATTGCTCCAAATATTTCAATCACGTTGTTAATATTGAGCCCCAGAATAAAGTTTTTCTACTTATAGTGTGGTGGGACAAGCAATGATTGTTTCATCTTAGAGCTTATAAAAATGTAGAAAATGCAGGCCCCAACCATTGTAGATTCATGGAATTAGAATATGCAATTTAATAGATTTTAGAGCTGTCTCATGTGTATGTTAAATATTTGGAGGCATTGCTTTTAAGAGATCCAGCAATGTGTTTGTTTACTTTCTTGTCTGAGAAACTTTGCATATAAAATTAAATAAGCTCCACTGCAGTAGAGTAGAAGAGAGAATATACATATGTATATTATATTTGACATACTAAGCAGGTAACTTAACTTTATGCATTGCTATCAAATTTATTTAAATATTTGTATTATATGTCATGACATAATTTAAAAAATATATATTGTCCCTGGCCTCAAAGAGCTTGCCTGTTAATAATAGGAAAATATTATATGCTATGATGGTACTAAATATATCACTGACCTAGGAAGTGGAGGTTCAGGGAAGATTCTCCAGATTCAGAGCTCAAGGAATTGCTGTATATTCCAGTTCTGGAGAGAAATAGAAATTGAATATTATTTCTAGATTTTTGTCTTGAGCATCCAATTTGTGGCACCATTTACTGAGACAGATAAAATAGGGAAAGCAATCAAAGTGGAGCAGTAAGAAGCTTCAGGGCTCCATCCATCCCCTCACAGAAACTTTGAGCAACCAGCAAGGACTGGTAGCAACATTCTTCTCAAAGCTGCAGAAAGCAATCAAAGGATTGCAGCCACAGGGCAAACGCCCGATCAAGAAAAGGCTACTTAAAAGTCAGCGGTAGAATCCTGTGGTGCTATCTGACCCCTCCCCCACCCCTTCTTGAGCCAGCCACTGTCCCAGCCCTGGTCTCTTGTCCCAGTTCCAGAGGGACTCTCCTTTCTACTGGATACATGAATATCTGGCCCCCTCACTGTGGCCTGATGAACGGAACCAGGACACTCATCCCAGACTTACCATCCCAGAACGTGCTGAGTCTGTGGAAGTCAGCTCAGGAGCTTGTCTGTGGAACACTGCCTGAGGTGAGGGATTGCTGGTGGTAGGGCATGTAGTGCAGCCTAGGACTGTGAAGAAACGATTTCTTAGAAAAGTGGGGATATTTGTGTCTTTATAAAGAGAAGCATTCCTAGGGCCACATCCTCATGCCCAGGAAAAGATGCTTACACAGAAAGGACCAGGGTGTGCCTACATTTTGACCACAGATGATTCTCTAAATTCATTGTATGGATAAGCTCGGAAGAACTTTTGCACAGGTCAATCCATAAAGCCTGGAAAAGATGTTTTCTTTTTCCTCTCCTTTACTTTATTGTATATACGTATATTTTGGTTAGCCCCTAGAATTCAAGTAAGGTTTCTGTCATAACACTAGCTGGATACAGGCTTAAGAAACAGAGGCTGAAGAGTCAAAATTCCAGCAATAACATCTTAAAATATAAAAACAGCCAGATTTCAACAGAAGGTTCAAAACATACAAAAAAGAGGAAGCGATAGCCCAGGCAGAGTAGAAGATTAGAAACCATCAATGTGTAGATTTGTCCCTTAATTAAAGCCATAGAGTAACTCTGCTAGGGTAATGGATTTCTGCATATGTGTCACAACTAAGTGGGTCATAGAGATCACAGACCACATTCTGAGTATGTAGAGTAATCAGAAGGAGAATGCAAAAATATGTCCTTAAATACTGAATTTGTATATGAATATTATGCACACACATACATATGTGAATAGGTGTGTGTCTGATTTTTATGTGCACTCTCTATGGAAGCAATTTGAAAATGCAAAAAAAAAATCATAAAATGAAAAGGACAATTAACTCTATATTCGTCAGTATGCAACATAGGATAACTACCTTGATTGAATTTTAGGTGTTTCTCAACAGTTTTACCATTTACTTGAGTCATCCTTTTGTGTCATTTTTGAAAACATTTAATCCAAGACACATTTGTTTGGTTCACCTATAGGAAACTATCCTGGTCTCTAGGCGAGGAGGAAGAAAGTAGTGAAGTCTAGACAAAAGCAGTCATCAGAGTGATTATTGTGTTAACCCAGTTAACTTGCCGTCAGGCAAGCTGTCTCTGTGGATTCTGGTTCTAGCAAATGAACATAGCCAGCATAAAGAGACCTGATCACCTTTCAAAAAGTTTCAAATTATCCAGTTATTATAATGTCACAATGTTGTGGATGTATGTTATGATAATTCTAATTTATAATTGTGAGAGTGTGCCAGAGAATGATTCTGTATTTGAGTCTCAAGTAGAATTTGTCTATACATAAGCCAGGTAAAGGAGACATATTCTAGTATGGTAATTTGATAATACAGACAGGTCTTTATCCTATGATATAAATACATTTAAAATATTTAAAATGGAAATTTTACAAATATAATTAAATTGTTTAAATTCAGTGTTAATGTGATTTAAATTTGACATCTTTTCCTTCACTATTCTTGAAGTTTTATAAAAAAAGTAATCAACCATCACAACACTTTATATTAATAAAGTACCATTATTTCATTTTAAAAAGCGAGGACACTGAAACACACACTAGTTAATTAACTTGAGAAAATGAAGAATTAATGAGAGCATTGACACCAGCTTTAGTGAAGGTTAGCAAGGCATACTAACAACATATCCACTTCTGCAATTTGCACATTTCACTCATTTAGCCTAGTTGGTATTAATTCTACAAGGGTTATATGCAGTACACCTTGGAGAAGCAACCTAATTTCTCCTAGATCTAAGGGTCAAAAAGGTGACCCATTATTATAAACAGCTCTCCAAAGAGTTCATCAACTCATTGCCTGAAATCGTGCATTCCCTGCTTCCCAATACATTCTATTGAGAAGCAAGAAAAATGAGAGTGCACAGAAAGCAAATTGAGACGTGCTCTACGGATAATTAATGCTATTTATTTAAATTAGTCATACAAATTAGTAGAGGCCCACAAGTCTTGGGCCCAAAAGAAATATACTTCATGGTACGCACATAATTGGTAATCATAAAACATGTCTTTGGCAAATACTGCCAGTTTCGCCTGTGCATTACCGCATCTTTTCCACCAGTAGAGCCACTTTATCCCTCCTGGAGGCTTAGTTCTTCACCAGGTATAGACCAGTACCCTCCTTAAGTTTAGTCCAATTACACCCATCATAATTATACGGGGTTTCATATGCCTGAGATAACACCAGACCTACTTAATGAAATTATTTTAGTATAACCCCAGGAGTCTGAGTTTTTAATCAGCACCTTGGGTGCTTTTTGAATACTTTAAAAACATTCTCCTGGGAGTAGTCATAACCTGAGTCAAAGATAGTGATGGCCCTTGAGACTCACATTTATGGAAATTCAGAATTAAGAGTTAGAAGAGAGGATTTGGTAATTAATCTTATCCTTCTGCTATAACCTTGAGTCTGTCTCTAGTTTATGCCCCAGTTTTCGAATTTGACTTCCAAATCCATCCCCGCCCTGGAGTTTCTCTCTGGGTATCTTGTGCATTCCTAAAATTTCTTTTAAGTGCAGGTTTCTTGCTTTGTCTAGACTGTCCTCCATTTCAGGGTTTGATTTCAAGTCTAAAACCACTATGCAGTGACTGTTCCTTCATGTTCACTAACAAATAAGTCTATCTATGGAAAGAATGTCCTTGGATTTCCTTTCTGTCTCATCCATTTTTTTATGAGATCTTAGAATTTGACTTCTCCTTGCTTTAATGACAATCACACTCTTTTGTACTCCTTAGGTACTCTGATAGTGAGATTGCAGCATATTTGTTCATAGCAGCAGCAGGTCAATTCTCTCAGGACTTGTGCTAATGGATCAATTTATAGGATAGAATCTCATTCATTATGCCAGTAAGTTCAATGTGCAGACTTTTAGTGTGCTTTGAAGATTTCGAAATTTAAACTTCTTAAAAATCACCTCTATGCTGGGACATGAAAAGGTAAATTCCTATTTCTGCCCTTGGGCATTAGTGATCTAATTGAGGCAAAATAAACAAAATATGAAACAAAATGCTATAAAAATACACCGAAAAATTACCACTAAATAAATGTCAATTGAATATTGTTAAACTTTAAGTTCAACAGCAGATGTATCAATTCAAATATATATTTGCTAAACCTGTATTTTTTAAGTGTTCACAAAATAGTGGGAAAGATACATGCATAGGGTCTCACAGCTTTGGAATAGAATTGTACTGTCCATTATGATATCTACTAGCCATATGTAGCGATTTAATTTTTTATTAAATTTTTTATTCTGAGGTAATCATAGATTGCCATGCAGTTTTAAGAAACAATACAGAAAGATCTTAACTGCACTTTTTTTTCCTACTACTCTTTACCTGTTTCTCCCAATAGTAACACTTGCAAAACTATAGTATGATATCATAACCTGGATATTGATATGGTAGAAATACAGAATATTTCTATCACCACAAGGATCTCACATGTTATTCTTTCATAGTTATATCCATTTACTCCTTCCTGCCACCTCCTTTATACCTGTAAACTAATACTCTGTTTTCCATTTCTATAATATTGTCATTTCAAGAGTGCTATATATATAGCATCATATAGTATGTAATCTCTTTGAATAGGAGTTTTTAACTTATTTTTAGTCTCTGGAGATTTATACAGATTGCTGCATTCATCTATAGTTCATTCTTTTTTATTGCTTAGTATTCCATAGCACAGATGTCTAGAGTTTATTTAATAGTTCACAAGTTGAAGGATGCTGGAATGTCTCCAGTATTTGACTATTACAAGTAAAGCTGCTATAAATATTCATATATGTTATATATTTTTCTGTGAACCTAATCTTAATTAATCTAGGATTAATGCTCTGCAGTTCTATTGTTAGGTCATATGGTAGTTGCATGTAGTTGCATGTTTAGTTCTTTTTTTTTTTTTTCAGAAAACTGCCGAAGTGTTATCCAGAAATGTACACATGACCCAGTTTCTCTTCATTCTCACTAGCATTTTGTGTTGCCACTATATTTTATTTTAGTCATCTAATATGTGTTTAGAGGTATCTCAGGGTGATTTTACTTTAAATTTCTCTATGGGCTAATGATTAATATTTCCATGAATTTTTTGTCATCTGTATGTGCTCTTTGGTGAAATATCTATACATGTCTTTTGCCCACTTTCAAATTTACTTTCTTTTTTTTTTACTGGTGAATTTTGAGAGTTCTTTTTATATTCTTGCTCTTTGACAGACATATGGTTTGCAAATTTTTTTTAACTGTGCTTAATATTTTCATCCTTTTTACATGGTCTTTCATAGAACAATGAAAAAAAATAGATGAAGTCCAGTTTATTGATTTTACCCTTTTATGCATAAAAATTTTGGTGTCAAGTCTAAGTATTCTTTGCCTAGCCTTAGATGTGAAGATTCCATTCTTTCTATAAATTTCTTGATTTTAAGTTTGACATTTCAGTCCATGATCCGTTTTCAGTTATTGTTTGTGATAGTTTGAAACTTAGGTCAATTTCCCTTTTTTTGCCTCTGAATGGCCAATTGTTGCAACATCATTCGTAGCCAAGATTCTCTTTCCTTCATTGAATTTTTTATACATCTTCATAAAAAATCAGCTTTAGTATATTTGGGTAGGCCTTCATCTGGGTATCTATTTTGCTCCATTGATCTATGTGTCCATTCTTCCACTGGTAACATATAGTCTTTATTGCTAAAGCTATATAATACATCTTTAAATTATATGTACTTTTCCCCCCACATTTTATTTTTATTTTGCAAGATTATTTTAGATATTCTAGTCCCTTTGTCTTTCTTTTAAATGTTAGGATTAATGCATTTATATCTACAAAAACTCATGCTGGGATTTTCTTAAGAATTGTTATCAAACCTGTGTAGCAATTTAGGGAAAATAGATATTTTTATTATGTCGACTTTTCCAATCCTTGAACATAGTGTGTCTCTCCATTTATTCATTCATATTTTGTTTGTTGTTTCAGAATTTTGTATTTGTCAGCATTCAATTCTGTATGTGATTTCTTAGATTCACTGCTAAGTATTTCTTTTTTAAAAAAATGAATGTACATAGTATTGCATTATTTTATTTTTGTGTCCAGGTAGTCAATGGTAATGTTTAAAAATACAGTTGATTTTAAATATTATTATGTTGTATCCTATTACTTTGCTGAACTCACTAGGTAATACTAGGAGGTTTTTAAGAGGGTTCCTTGGAATTCTATGTAAGCACTCATGTCATCTGCAAATAAGGGTGATTTTATTTCCTCATTTCAGATCTGCCTGTCCTTAGTAACATCGCAGCCTTGTTCACTGCTAGGAGTTTCAGCACTAGATTGGACAAGAGTGGCGACAGCTGGCATTCCTCCCTTGTTCCTGATTATAAAGAACATTCAGTCTTTCAACAAATGTTAGCTGTGGGGTTTTTCTTGCTTTTCTTTCAAGGTAATGACTCTGGGAGAGTATTCCTTTTCCTCAGTTCCTCTACTCTATTTTTGTGAGAGCTTCTATATTAAATGAGTGTTGAATTTTGTCTAATTTTCATGCAATTTGTACTGTTAAGCCTGTTAATATGGTGGATTACGTTGATTTCAAACATTAAATAACCTTGCATCTATGAAATAAAGCCCATCTGATCATGATGTATAATTCATTTTTATATATTACTGAATTCTATTTGCTAATGTTGTAAGTTTTTTTGTATCATACTATCATGGATATTGGTCTGACTTTTTTTTTTTACTGTAAATGTCAACTTTTGGTATCAGGATACTACTAGTATCATAAAATTAATTCCCTTTATTATTTTCTGGAAGAGACTTGTAGAAACCTTATTAATACCTCTGTAAATGTTTGGTAGAATTCTCCAGTGACATTATGTAGGTCTAGGGATTTCTTTTTTGTGAGGAGATTTTAATTATGGAATCAATTTCTTTAGTAGTTACAGAGATATTCAGATTATTTCATATTGAATGAGTTGTGATGGTGTTTTTTGAGGAATTTGTCCATTTCATCTAAGTTGTCAAAATTTTGCTTGAGAGTTGTCCATAGTATTTCTGATTATACTTTTGATGCCTGTCAGTCTGAAGCAATATCACCTGTTTCATTTGTAGTACTGGTAAATGTCTTTTCTCATTTTACCCTTTGTCAGTCATGATAGCAGTTTGCCAATTTTATTGACCTTTGTTTCATAGAATTTTCTGTTGTTTTTCTTTTACAATTTCACTGATTTCTGGTCTTATCTATATTTATTTTCTTCTGTGTTGTTTTGAGTTTAATTTCTCTGGTTTTTCTTAATTCTTGGGATGGGTGCTTAGATTACTGTTTTGATACTTTCACTCTTTTCTAACATAAGTTAAGAACTATTAATTTCCCTGCCAGACTTCTTTTAATTGTGTCCCAGAATTTATGATATGTTGAAAATTTTGGGGGGTAAGATCTTTTTTTTTTTTCCCTCAAGAATTCCTCTTTGAATCATGGATTATTTTGAAGTGTGCTGTTTCATGTTTAAGGGTTTGAAGGATCTTTTTTTATCTTTCTTATATTGCTTCTGGTTTTTTCCATTATGTTCAGACAACACTCTATATGATTTCAGTTCCTTTAAATTTGTTGAGGTTTACTGATTGCCACATCATGGTCTATCTTAGCTTATGTTCTATGGGCTCTTGAAAAGAATGTGTATCTTGCAGTTGTGTGCAGTCTTCCGTAACTGTTGATTAGATTCTCATGATTGATGTTGTTGAGTTCTATATCCTTGCTTATTTACTGTCTAAAAAGTGAGAGCTGTTGAACTCTTCAAATAAAATTGTTTATTAATGTATTTCTCCATTAAGTTTTATCATGTTTTGCTTCGTATAAGTTGCTTGCTACATGTGCATTTAGGGTTCATATGTCTTCTTGGTGGATTGACTTTTTTAACATTATATAATATCCTTCTCTTACTCTGATAATTTCAAAAATCTTGCTCTGAATTTGTCTATATCTGATAGGAATATTGTCACTGAGCATTTCTTTAATTAATATTTGCATATTTAAATAATTTTATCCTTTGAAATATGTACAACCTGCCAAATCATTATATTCGAAGTGACTTTCTTGAATTTAGCATAAGATGAAATCATGTTTTATAATATAATCTGCCAATATCTTCCTTTTAATTCGTTCATTTAGACCATTACCAGTTGATGTAGTTGTCATCTTATGAGTTTACCTGGCATTTATAAACCTTACTGCCCTTTATGACCCTTTCCCCATCCCAAATATATAATATAATTGTCTTAAAGACTTTCTCCACATGATTTAAAACCGCATCATATGGTGGTATAATTTTCCTTTGGCCATGTAACATAATTTGAAAACTCAAGTAGGAAGGAATATTTACTCATATATATATTTTATATTGTATAGTTTACTACTTCCTCATATGCCAAGTTTTCTTCTTTTAACATTTCTTTTACATTAGAGAACTTCTTTTAGCCATTCCTTTGGGGTCCATTCTCTTCTCCTTCCTCTCAGATGTCTTCATTTTCTAATCATTTCTGAGGATATTTTCATTGGTTATGGAGATTGAGGTTGACAGTTCTTTTCTTCCTGTGATGAGAAATCCACAGTCATTTGAATTATATTTCCCTATACATAAAGTGCATTTCTTTCATCTTGCATTTACTATTTTTTTCTCTTCCTTTAGAGTTCAGAAGTTTGCTTATGATGTGTCTTGCCATGGATTGATTTGGGTTTATTTTCTTTAGGAATTTTTTTTTCCAAATTCTTTAAACTGTAGGTTTATTCCACATGCCAAATTTGGAAAGATCTCACTCATTATATTTTTAGTGTTTTTTTACTCCCACTACCTTTCTCCTCTTCTTTCAGAATTTTGATTGCATGAATGTTGCATCCACAAGTTCATGAGATTGTGTTATTTTTAACTATTTCTCTGTACTCTTCGGATAAGGTAATTTCCACTATTCTTTTTTCCAGTTTACTAATTCTTCCCTCTATCAATTTCATTCCATTGTTGAACCTATACATTGAGCATTTACTTTCAGTTGTTGTTCTCCTTTATGCATTCTATTTCTTTGCTGAGATTTTCTATTTCATTATTGAGGTTCTCTATTTTGCATTTATATCAAGAGTATTCACAACTGCTTATTTCAGCATTTATATCTGGCTGCTATAAAATACTTGTGAGATATTTTTTTTACAACTTTACCATCTAGGTATTAGCATTTATTGCTCGCCTTTTTTCATTCAGTTTGAGATCTTCTTAATTCTTGGTATGATGAGTAATTTTCTGATACCTCAACATTTTGAGTAATATGTTTTGAGATTTGAGTCTTATTTAAACCTTTATATTATCTAGCTTCCTCTGCAATAACTCAATCAGGGAAAGAGAATGAACCATTTCCTTACTTCCAGTAGGAAGTAGAAGTTTAGATTTTCCACTTGGACTCCATTGACAACTGTTGTAAACTGAATTCCATCAAGACCTGTACAAGACTCGACCACAAATGTTGTGGGTGTTAAGCCACTTCTAAATAAGCCCTTTGATGATGTTATTAGTTAAGCTGAGGCCAAACAGAATGAGAGTAGTCAATAATAAAATCTGGCTGAAGTCCTTATAAGGAAAGAAATTGGACATGGAAGTAGAAACCAGAAGAGGAGACAGAAAGAGATAGATTGCCATGTGATATAGACAGAAATTGAGCCACCACTAGAATGCAACAGACTTTAGAGGACATGGACTGCCCCCTTGATACTGGACTTCTAGCCTCCAAAATTTTGAAACAATAAATTATTATTGTTTAAGGCAGTCCTCTATTAGTATTTGTGATAGCAGCCCTGGTAAACTAAGACAACATCTAAAGGAGAGTCCCTCATTATTGCCAGGCAGGGGTGAGAGTTCAGGCTTTCCAATTGTCTTCCACTGATACCACAGGAAGCATAGCCTTATTAGTGTGGGGTTGAAATGGAAGGTCTGCCTTTTCCCTATACCACTTTTGATGCCTCTTGCTACTTTCGTATAGGGTCAAAGTTTCCTATTTGGTCTCCAATGATATCACAAGAAGGAGGAATCTTATTCCCACCTAGTGGGAATGAAAATCCTTGCTCCTTATTTAGTCTTTCTTTACACCACCCTGGGAGACAGATTGGGCAAGGTCCTTATAACCTGTCAAATACAGACTTTTAACTTCCTCTCTGAGCCTTTGCTGATGTGGGTAAGGATGCCGACACATATTTTTAATGTGGTGTTTTGGTGGAATAAAGCAGTTATTGCCTGTAATTTGTCCATCTTACTTGCCTATCCCTTTTCTAATACTTAAGCCAGAGAGAGGGGGTTTTTTGGAACTGTTTTGTTTTATGTGTCTGTTGGTGTTTCTGGGTTGCCAGCTTCTTCAGTTGTAAGTCTATACAAAAGAGGCAAAAAAAAAAAAAATCCTGGGTAATTAACTATCACATTTTTCCTTATATTCTATGATTCTTAGATAGCTAGGCTGCTTCTCTCCACCTGTCACAGTACTCTTTTATAGATAGATTTTTTATAAGAGAACTTGTAGGTTTATGGAAAAATTGTGCAGAAAATGTTTGGTTCCCTTATACCCTACCCCCATTATTAACACCTTGCATTACTGTAGTGCCTTTGTTACAATTCATGAAAAAATATTAAAATAATTGGTCTATTAATTATAGCCCACTGTTTGCATTAGGTTTCCCTATTTGCATTGTTTATTCATATTTTTAAAAATTTTTATTATAGTAATGTATATAGAAAATAAAATTTTTCCTGCTAATCATTCAAATGTATAATTCATCATGTTAATTATGTTCATAATGTTATGCTACCATCACCACCATCCATTACCAAAACTTTTCTACCGCATCAAACAGAAAATCTATTCCACTTAAGCATTAACTCCTCATTCTCTACCCCCACCCTGACCCCTGTAACCTGTATTCTAGTTTTTGACTTTATGAATTTATGTATTCTAATTATTTCACATAAATGAGATCACACAATATTTGTCTTTTCATGTCAGGCTTATTTCACTCAACATGATGATTTCAAGGTTCATTTGTGTTGTGCCATGTAGCAGAACTTTGTTCTTTTTCACAGCTGAATAACTTCCTATTGTATAGGTATATTATATTTTGCTTATACATTTGTCTAGTTGACAGACCCTTGGGTTGCTTCCATCTTTTGGCTGTTGTGAATAATAGTGCAATGAAAATTGGTATGCAAATATCTGTTTGAGACACTGTTTTCAGTTCCTTTCTGTATATACTGGGTAATGGGATTGTCAGGTCATATGATAATTCTATACTTCACTTTCTGAGGAATTGCCAAACAGTTTTCCACAGAGAATGCACCATTTTACATTAAACCAACAATGAACAACTGTCTCTGTCCACATTTTCCCCAACACTTATTTTTCACTTTGTAAATAGCAGCCATGCTAGTGGATATGAAATGGTATATCATTGTAATTTTACTTCATTTCATTTCCCTAATGGCTATTGATATTAAGCAAGTTTTCAAAAAAAATTTTTTTTGACCATTTGTATTATCTTCTTTGTAGAGTGAATATTCTTAAACTATTTCATTTACGATGACCAGGATTGTTAAATGTACTTAGTGTAGAGATTAGGAAAATGTATGTATTCTGCTTATTCTTGGAATTGGATGTGGCAATTAATTTTAAATAAAATTTAATGAAAGGTAAGTAGATTTAAAACTTCAACTCAATTCCTCAGTCTCACTGGCCACGATTCAAGTGCTCCATAGTCACATATGACTAGTGGGTACTGTGTTAGGCACTGCAGATTTAGAATACTTCATTTAATGAAGAAATAGCTATTGGATGTCACTGGCATAGGAAATAATTAATACTAGATCATGAAGAAAAATAATAAATTTAAATTCTAAGTCAATATTTTCAGACTTTTCAAAGTAGATGGCTCATTTTCTGTTTTTCTTAGCAACTTTCTACACTTCTTATCACTTCAGTTACTTTATTCATACTGCCACATTTCTACACACTTCAGAATACTTGCCCCTTAGTTCTGGACTGGGGTTAAGAAGAGAATCATGGAAACCCCCTCTACTGAGGTAAATTTTAAGAGCAGCCAGTGCAATGTTTGGTTCAAAAGATTATCAGAATTTCTACTACTGTGCATAAGTAATTTTAACCCACCTTTCCTATGAGAACAATAAGAAATACACACACACACCTAAAACTTTCATTAGAAGCATGAGAGAACTACCATAGGAAAAATAATTATAGTCAAGCTTCTAGCATTTAGAGATGCATGCTCCCCAGGTATCTGTCACTTCAGGAAGAAAGTTCTTAGAGGTTAACACTAATCATTGTGCTTTAGGAGATGAATAACAAAGGTTCAGATTATAAATTGGTATTTTAAAGGTTTACATCACAGCAACAAGAATAACCACAAATAGCCATTCCTTATTGTGAGTGAAGTTGAGGTTTTTTTTTTTCCTCCTTGAAGTTCTGATTGGAATATGAAAACCCTAATTTGCTAGGCCCCATAACTTTTAGAAAGAAGCAAATTTAGATGTTTTCTAAGGAAAAAAGCTGGGCAAACATTTTTTCATAGTTAATGTCCAGCACTCACTCAAGAACTACAGGAAATAATATATGTTAGTTTGAGTACTTTTGTGGAACCGAGAAAATTCTGTGCTTATTTTGGTTCATTCCTATGGATGTAAACCTATTACAAACTTTTGAGTAGATTAGGTTTCAGTTAAGGGTCATTTGATGAGATTACTCTAGTAAGGCATAGCCCATCGTGGGTCTTAATCTACTAACTAGAGTCCTTAATAAACTGGAACCAGGGAGACAACAGAAACAGAAAGAAACCCTGAGAAGCTGAGGCAACCAGGCTCCAGGAGCCAGAAGCTGAAATGAACAGGAAAAGAATCTGAAAGGAAGCCACTGAAGCAAGAAGCTGATAACAGTGATCGCCAGAGGAGAGGGGAGAGATGAGTGGATGTGGCCATGTGCCTCATCACCCACAGTGGCAGCTAGGGGAGAAAGTCTCTGATGATGCTTTGATTTGGACATTGTCATGGTCTTAGAGGTACAAATTTATAAGTTAATAAATCCCCATTGTAAAAGCCAAACCAATTCTGCTATATTGCCTCAGTAACTGTTAGAAAACTAAAACACAAGATGACATGTTTTAAAAAACAAGAGAAACAACTGGCAAGAGAACTACACTTGCAGTATATTAAGACGACAAAGACTTGAAAGTAGCAATACTAAAATATGTTCAAGGAAAGACATGAAAAGACTGAGGTGGTAAATTAACATAATGAGCTGAACCGAAAGCAACACTTAATCATTCATTCACTTATTGTGGTAGTATAAGCAAGTGGCTAAACAGAAAAAAAAGAGTAAGGGCTTCTTCAGTGTTCCATTTTTCCCCATGTAATGGTACAGGCAAGGTATCAGCACAGATTGGGGGGATAGGGGAAATGTCTCCCTCAGGGAGATCTGTACAAAAGACCCTCCCATTTTATGGACAAGGAAGCTAAGGGAAGGGTGAGGGGGTAAGGCTAGACATGAAGAAGTACTAAGTAGTGAGTCAGAATGGTGAAAAATGTCCTCAATCCTGTCCCATTTTCCCTGCCATGAACATACAAGGTAGTTTCAGTAGAGGTGCCTGAGAACAGCCTCAGCTGAAGGCCTTCCAGTAAGGCCTCTAAATGAAGTTGCCTGGACTAGGAAAGTTTATATGCCCCAAAGCATGACTAGCCCTGGGTAGGGGCACAGGAGGAGACTGCGTCCTTGACATCAACTCCCTTCGGAGATGGCAGACCATGATGGCGCACTAAGTCTATAGACATAGGCAGCTTTCTGCCATGAGGTCTGTCTTTTTAATTCCCTATGGTCAAGCCTCAAAGATTTTACAGAGGCTTTTGGCCTGAATCCAGATTCTTTCTACCTCAATCGCTGGTGATATATAGCCAATATTGACTTAATGTTTTACCATCTAGTGAGGAAGGTATTAAAATCAGTTTCCAGTGAAAGACTCCTAGGAAAGGAAAAAGTGGGTGAGTCAGCCAATATCTTTGTAAACACATATTTAAGTGGAACTTTGGAAAAATAGGCTAATTGTATTTTCCAGAAGAAGAGTATTTATCTATTGAATGTGGAATATTTTAGGAGGATTTCTTATGGTCTTATAAAATTCTCACAGAATCTATTGATATTTAGGGTACAGTTCTCCTACCCCCCGAAATTCTATATATTATGTGTAGTGATTGGGATGTAAATTGAGATATTTTGTAATGTGCTTGCTTCCTGACCACAGGAATATATTATTTAAAGTGAGATTATTTGAAAGGCATAGCTTCTGGTGGAGAAAAATGGCAAAAGAAAGAGGCACTCATTGCAGATAGGTATTGAAAGGGAAAAGAAGTAAAATGGATTTTGAAAATATAGGGTTCTGAATAACAAAGGAAATTTTAAAAAAATAATAAAAGGACTCAAAATCCCTATCCCAACAACAGCATTAACAGGTAATTGCTAAAAAATCTGGTCTTTGGGAGAGAAGAGCAATTCATTTAAATCAAACTCTAAACCCTCAAAACCAACAAAATTAAAGAAGAAAGTAGAATATATTCTTCATAAGCATTTTAAAAATTAGAAAATGCATTCTAACTGATGGAAATAATTTGCTCCCACCATATCTAGGGCTGAAAGAGAAAAACTCACAGGAAACAGAAAAAGAATCAGTGAGTCAATATTCCAAACTGAATTATTTACACTCATACTAACATTTGAGAATATTAAAAAAACAACTTGAATAAGACATTTAAACTATGAATGACATATGTTAGTAAATCTGTTCGACTTCAAAAATAAAGAAAAAAAAATCTGTAAGAACTCCAGCTGAAAAGATTCAATAATTAAAGAGAGTAAAATATTTAGAGTGTACCATATTTTTGAATTCAGTGTAGATTAAGACAATAATTAAGTAGAGCTTTCAAAAATACAAATTGAAAAAAATACACAATGAACAAAATACATAAACAAATTATTTTTTAACCATTCCAACAATCCTTTAGTTATCAAGGCTGGCCTGGTTTGAGTCTTTTGTGGACCTCAGAAAATTATGTTTTTAAGTGAACCAATTCCTGTATGTTCGAGGTGTGTGAGCTTGTGGTTAGATTCATGTAAGGGATGCTTTGATTAGATCACTTTTTATTAGATTGCTTTAGTTAAGGGCCTTTAGTTAGCTTGTGGGACCAACATGGATCCTAATCCTTTTGTTGGAGTCTTTATAAACTGAGGACTGAAAGCAGAGACACACAGAGAAAGAGAACTGTGAGCCATTATACTCTGCCCCTGAGAGAAGACCCCAGGATAGCCTACAGCAGCAGAAAGACAGAAGTCCCAAGAAGCTGAGAAAGAGTCCAGAGGCTGGAATTAGTGGACAGCCTGGAGATGAAACAACAAGGCTCCCAAGAGGCTAGGCCCACTCAGCCACTCAGAGCTGAAAGAGACAGGCCTAGAAGAGAGGAGACAGAGGAGCACACTGTCATTATGCCCTGCCATGCGCTTGACAGCCCACAGCTGCACTGAGAGAAAGCATCTTTAGATGATACCACCATGGGCCTAATATCCCTCAGATGCAATTCAGTGAGACAATATCTCTGATGATGCCTTGCTTTGGACATTTTTGTGGCACCAAAACTGTAATCTTTTATCGTAACAAATTCCCATTGTACAAGCCAACCCATTGCTGGTATTTCGCTCCCAGTTGCTTTAGCAAACTAAAACAAAAGCAATTAGAAAAATAGTCTTAAACATTGGAGAATGTAGGTCATTCTCTTCCCTTATACCCTTCTTGAGGTATCTACTAGAGGATTAACTTTATTGAACCTACAACTAATTGAAAAATCTTCAGGAAAAGGACTGATGGTGACCATTTATACACATATCTTAATTGTAGATACAACACTTTAAAAAGTTGGTGGTGAGGGTATAAGACTAATGAACAAATGTTAAATGATGTGTCAAAGTAGAACTAATTAACTAAACAATTAAGAAAGAAAAAGAAGAATATTTTGCACAGGTAATAGGTAGAAAATAATGATAAATAAAATCTCAGAAATCTAATAGTAAAAGTTAAATATGAAAACAGTCAAGGAAATTGATAAAGTTAAACTACAAAAATTCAATATTTAAATGTAAAATCAGAGGATGCATTTTTGGTAAACAGAAAAAAACATACTCTTGAAATATTACTAAATTTAAATGAAACACAAGAGTCTTATCTACAAATATGAAAGGATTTAACTCTTCTATTAAAATAAATAAAAGATTTTCTGTTTGGTTTTCAAAGCAAGATCCAAGTCCATGCAGTAATCAAGATTCATACATAAAACAAAGTGATTTAAAAGGCTTAATATAAGAGCATGATAACATTATATAAGGTAATGGAAACAGCAAGCACTATCAAAAATAGTAGACAAAGTAGAATTTGTAGTATTTTCCTCACTAAGTAATTTCCAGTTTCCTAAGAAGGACTGTACCTACAATCCATTACTGGCTTGTGTCCACCTGCTGAGGCAAATCATCTATGCATAAGGTTTAGGCATTTTTCTCACTCTATTAGCTAGTCATAAGAGGTTCCACCCTGTTTTGGAACCACAGAAAAGGCAAAGTTGCAAGAGAAGTGGACAGCATGGGACTCTGGACCAACTCATGCTAAAACCAAACGTACCGCTTCCATCATACAGAGCATTATTTCGCCACCCAGCCGTATAACTCAGTGAATGGGTCTCATGGAACCCGATCATAGTGGGCACTTCTTGTTGCCAGATCCCTTGGTGTTTTGTGGTCAGGTACTCTATAGCTATGAGGGTTCAGCAGCATCCCAGGAGCTGTTTTTCAAAGGAGTTATAAAATTCTGATGTAAATAGCATGGCTGTGCTGTAGAAACCTATGGGTCTGCAAAATTATTCTAATACCATAAGTTCTTTTTTATTTCTTTTTTATTCCCATGCCCCCCACCCCACTCCTCCCACATCAACATCTCCTTTCATCAGTGAGGCATAAGTTCCTCCTGGTTACATGGATCGACTGCCAGAATTGATTATAACATAGCCTGAACCTACTACAGTGCCCACCCCTGTTTTAGTTTCCTGAGCTACTCAAGCTAATACCAAAGCAATGGTTCAGGTTAGACAATGAGAGTTTATTTGCTTATGCAGTTGCAGCTAAAAGAAAGTGCAAATCAAGACATCATCAAGGTGATGATTTCTCCCCCAAGTCTGTGGTGTTCTGTAGGTGGTTGCTGGTGATATGAGGTCCTTCCTTAGCTTGTCACATTGCAAGGCACATGCCAACATCTCCAGGTCTCTCCCTTCTCTTCTGGGTTTAGCTTCTTGCCTTTTATGGCTTTCTCTCTCTCTGTCAAAATTTCATTCTTTTATAAAGTACTCTAATAATAGGGTTAAGACCCATCCTGTTTAAGTGGGAAAAACCTTAACTGAAGTATCCTCATCTAAAGGCCCTACTTACAAAGGGTTTACACTTATAAGAATAGATTAAATTTAAGAACATGTTTTTTGGGGGATTCTTACAGCTTCAAACTATCACAGTCCCGCTCAAAGCTGGTATCTTTTTGTGTCACAACATGAATGAGTAAAAGCAATATTTCCAGGTGTATAATACCAGCCTCTAGAGCCTGAAGAGTTCTATCAAGATTTCTTATTTCCCTTATCATTGTAAGGGGTAAAATATGCAGTAAATTGTCTTTTAATTTGCAAGATGTACCAGCGTGATCTAAGTGGCTTGTGTGTTTACAAGTTCATCAGACTTACAGGTTCCTTAGGCTTCTAAGGGTTCATTTTGCACCATCTCAAGCATATAGGTCTTACAATATCCTTCAGTGGTTTAGCCACTTCTTTTATTTATTTATTTTTAATTTTCTAATTATCTTTTATTTATTTATTTTTAATTATCTTTTTAAAAAAAGATACATATATCACAAAAAACGTTGCATTAATATGGTATCATTGATATAGTGAACTAGTATGATGGTCCATGGCAGATCACACAGATCTAGTTAATGTCTATCATGGCAGATGTCATTTGAGTAAAACTGAAATTGTTTTCCCTGGTGATTTCCAAAAGAATGGGAACTGTTTCTGATACTCTGTTATGAAAGGAATGCAAAAGATTACATTTGTCAGATCAAAGAATAAATCTTATCTACCAAAAGTGTACAAATTCTAGCAAAGGTACAATTCTGGCTGAATTTTGGGTTAATAATTATTTAGGTTTATGATAGTTCACTGCCAGCTTCCAGGATCCATCTGGATTGTGTAGAGACCATATTCATGAATTAAAGAAAAGGTTATAAGACTGCCATCCTTGCAGTTTTAGCTACTTAAGTGTAATTCTACTTATTGCTAGTCTATTGTGTTGTTGTTGTTTTTTTTCTTTATACTGTCCTGGGTTGGAGATGGGGAGCAGATCCAGAAGCTTCTATGTGGAAGCCACTACAAATAAAAAAAACAAAACAAAACAAAAAAAAACTTTTATCAAACAAAAAAAATATACTAAAATTAGTAATTCAATAATCAATAAATAGAAGATGCAATGAAAAAGATCACATTTAAAATAATAATGAAAAATAAAATAAGTAATAAACTTAATACGAAATAAGCAAAAATTATATGGCAGGCAAGAATTCTAAAATCTCAAATACAAAAAGGAAATATGAAAACATCACTGTACTTTTTAATTCAGTTTTAGCATAATAAAGATAAAAACATTTCCTATTTTAATTTGCTAATCTTAACATTATCCTAATAGAAATATCTATTTTTTCTAAAAATTTGGTTTGTTATCTGTTTTTGCCTTTGTTTTCTGATACTAGATAATTTTAATGTTAAATTGAAAAGTGAACAATTATACCAATTCAAAAAGCAAGAAAATATGATGCACACAGGGAGAGAAAAACAATAAAAGTAGACTCAGAAATGACACAGATGATAGCATTTCTGTACAAAGTATTGAATCGGTTACTTTGTCTGTGTTCCATAAGTTCAAGACGCTAGAGGGAATTACAACATGAGCATAAAAAGACCTTAGAGAGATTAACAAAAAACTGAAATGTCTATGATGAGAAATATATTGGGTGGGCTTAATAGCATGTAAGACACTGCAGAAGCAAAGAATTTGAAGACATAGAAATAGAAATATCGAAGATAAAACACAGAAAAATATGACTTAAAAATGAACAGCTCATTAGTGATCTATTGGAAAATTTCAAGTGGCCAAATATGTAAGTAATTTGACCCCACAAAGGAAGAGTAGGAGAGAAAAATATTTTTGAAATTTAATTGCTACATTTCTTTTAAATTTGATGAAAAATATAAACCTATGAACTATAATTGAAATTATAACTATTTTTCTAGCTGTAATTATATCAGTAAGTATAACAATTCTATACTGATTTGCTAGTTAAAATATACATTTTATTCACATATATTTGTGACAATCCATATGTATGTATAAATATTTCCTTTTTTTTCAAGCGAATCTGTTCCCACAAGTTTTCACTACTTCTAGTGAAGTCCTGAAAGTTAAAGAGAATGGCTTTTCTAAAAACTAGTCTAGAGGGAAGGTTGACAGAATCCGCTCCTTACAAACAATAGTACAACATTAACATTAAATAATGGGGCTTGGCTCTTCCAAATAATAGTATTACATGGAAGGAGAATAATTCTCTATTATGGTTGTTCTTTTACATCTTTAGAATTTACCTCAAGTCTAATGTTGAATACTAAGAATTTAAATCCAAATAAAATGTCCTCTGCTCTCTGGTCACTACCTTGGCCTTTTTATGACTTCATTCTCCTCTGTAATTTGTCACCCCTACTGTGTAACTCTCATTGAAATATTTTTAGTTTTTAACTTAATCCATCATTCTCTAGTATCATTTTTTCTTTTCTCTTTACAAAACTAGATCCTCCTTTTCTCATTCTTACTATTCTAGGAGAGCAATGGAAACATTTAAAATTATAAGTAATGGCCATCAAAAGTTTTATTTGATTTATTAATGCTAGACTGTAAATGTCTCAAGAAGTTTTCTTTTATATATAAGGTAAAAAATGAACGTTGTGTTGGTTGCTTGATATTTTTTACAAAAGTAAACATTAGCTAATGGGTATATGATCCGCCATCCCCTCAAAAATATTTAATGTATCTCAGTAATTTGTCCACAGTGATCTCAGCTTTCCTAGACTTGAACATGGACATATACCTATAATACAGATATATGTGCTTGGATTCTTCTAATGAGTTTTGGGGGTTACATCCTCAGGTCCTGTTTGACTTGTGACTCCAAGTTCTCCTTTAACTCCAATGCACTGAATAAGATATGCAGGGCAAAATTAACACAGCATTTAATATAAGCATATGGAAAAAAGACATCATGATAATTCCAGAAAAGAGAGAATAGGTTGTTTCTGTGAACTTACTTTGATGTTTGACACTGAAAAGTTATGGGAAATATAGAAAACTTCAATAATATTTGAGGATCAGTGAATGTTCAATTTTAACTGTACGCTGAATATTCTCAAAGTATCAAAATATTTCACTAAAGAAAAATATATAAAGGTACTTCAGATATTCATTAAAAATTTTTCAAACTTGTGGAACACATTCAGGTTCTGAATTTGTGATAAAGTATTCATTGGTTGTGTTTAGTGCAAAATTAATCGAAAGATTTTCAGTGAAATTAAAGAAATTAGTTCTTTAATTTTGACATAGCAATATTCAACATTGTAGCTGCAATATGGCATGAATTCAAATGGTGCTGAATTCCATGTTTGACTATTAATTGTTTTTCATTTTAAAGATATGTAATCTATTAATCCATACTAGTTTAGGCTTTTTGCTGACTTTAGTAATAATTATTATGTATATCTTTGAATTATGTTATTCAATGATATATCAGATATTCTTAAGTCAATAATGTGGTAATGGGAGATTGCAATAAAGCAGCCAATAACAACAAAAAATGACTCAAAATAATGGATAATAATGTATTTTTAAATGTCCTTTTCCAGGATTATCATTTTGTTGACCAAAGCATTTGTCCACAAAACTCATTTGTTTAGCAATTAAAGACTGTAATCCTCTGTGCCTGCATTAGTTTGCAACAATAAAATAAAATAAAACAAACTGAATATATATTTGATATATTGCCAAGTTTCTTCTGGTATATTGTCACCAATAGTTTGGTTCGCCACTGGAAATTCATTATTAATGTGGCAACAATTTAAGGAAAGAGATTGGACTCTGTTGTGCCCAAACTTTATGAAAGTGGTGCTGAGCATACTTTAGATAGTGGAAATGTTGACATTTCTAATAGCTGGCCCACAATAAAACATATATACTTGCTTAGGCAAAAATCATTAAAGGGATTCAAAACAGTAAATTTTAAATTCGTGTATTAAAATATATATCTTTCACCACCATGCTGACATTATAAGGGTGCATTAAGCTTTATTTTTACTTTTGTTTTTTGGACTGGCTAAAAAGTGTTATATTTCCAGGTAAGGATCTATCATCCTGGAGTTGCAAGAGCAAATTACACATTTGGAAATATTTATAATAATTAAAGGGAAATTTAGAAAATAGCAAACTTTAATATGAGGAAGACATAGTATATTAGTCAGGGTTATCTATGGAAACAGAACCAACAGGAGATGCTTGTAAATAGTATGCGATTTTATAAAATTTTCTCATGTGACCATGGGGATGTGCAAGTCCAAATTCCTTAGGACAGGCTATAAGCCAATGACTCCAATTAAAGTCTCTGTTGAGTTCCCCAAGAGACACTGGCTTTCTCAAATAGGATTGGAATTCTTTCTCTGAATGCAGAAATCACTTATTTTAAGGCCTACAGCTGATTGGGTGAGGTGTTACTCTTTCCTGATAGCAATCTCCTCTGTTGATTGTATGTGTAACCAGTCATCTATGCAGTCAATTCATTGATGATTAAAGTCCATGAGATGTCCCTGTCTTACAATTAGCCTAGTGCTTACTTGACCAAACAACTGGGCACTATTATCTGGCTGAGTTGACACATTTAGCATAACCATCACAGTTCACCCCTTGTCAACTTGGTAGTCATACACGTTACCTTAAACCACACTTAGTCTTTAAATTAAAAACAATGGCATATATATATATATATATAGCCTAGCAATACTCAGTTGTCCATCATATAACAGGAAACACAATAAATCCCTCCAGGAAAAGGTGCAAGTCCTTAGGTAATATTCATTCTTAAACTTGACATCTTTAAATAATATGGCATGAAACTAATACAATGTATGTTATATGATAAGGGAAATGGTTAGGGAAGAAAACAAAGATACCTGTTTAATGTACATATACAAACATACTCATAACAAAACAAGGAAGAAATATTCATAATGATAACAGTTCTCATTTCTATAACTGGTCATGTGGTCATAGTTTGTATCATTGTCTTCTTCAACTATCCATTCCATGTTCCCTTTACTTTCAGCAAGTACCTCGGCTAGCTGTGGTTCTCTCTCTGGTGGTATGATCCAGACTTTCATTCCTGAAAATTTGGGGCCGTTGTTATTATCGCCTGGATGGGTTGTTGCAACTTTCCATTGATTTTTTAATCACAGGACCGAACAGTATTAGAGATGTCCTAGGGGATTCCTGTATTCCAGGGAAACTCTGCTTTATCTCCATTGGGTATTTGTAGTCCTATTTCCCCTTGATAGTCAGGATCAGTCACACCAGCCAGTACAGTAATTCCCTTCTTTGCCTGTTGATTCAAAGGCATTAGGAGCCCAAAGTGGCTCAGTGACAATTTTAATTTCCAGTTCAGTGGAATCATTGTTGTGTCCCCTGGTGGAAGCACTCCTCTTTTTGGAACTAAAACCTGTAGACCAGGTTGCCAGGAAAGGAAGCTAAAATTTTTCTAGCAGATCACTTGGGGTAATAGAGATTGGTACCACTCCCATTTCCAACCACTGACTCCTGGACCCGTGAATCCCGGCTACGGGATAAATAGCACCATAGAGTGAACACTGATTTAGAGCATACACAATATTCTCCTGGAAAATATTGCCCCACCCCTGCAAGGTATTGTCACCTAGATGGCACCATCATTGAGTCTTTTAAAAGGTCATTACTCTCTTCTATCAATCCAGCTGCTTCAGAATGATGGGGAACATAGTAAGACTAGTGAATTCCCTGAGAATGTGCTTATTCCCACACATCTTTTCCTGTGAAGTGGGTTCCTTGATCAGAAGTTATGCTTTGTGGAATACCATGGCAGTGAATAAGTCATTCAGTAAGTCCATGGAGGATGGCAGTTTTGGAAAAGCATTGTGGGCAGAGAAGGCAAACCCATTTCTGGAGTGTATGTCTATTCTAGTGGGAATAGATCATTGTTCCTTTCATAAGGGAAGTGGTCCAGAGTAATCAACCTGCCACCAGGTTGCAGGCTGATCACCTCAGTGAATGGGGTCATATTGGGAGCTGAGTGTGGGGCAGTCTCTACTGCTGGCAGATTAGGCAATCACAGTGGCTGCAGCCAGGTCAGCCCTGGTGAGGGGAAGTCTATGTTGCTGAGTTCATGTATAACTTCCATCCCTACCATCATGACCCATTTGTTCATAAGCCCATTGGGCAATGACAGTAGTAGCTGGGGAAGGACGCTGGCTAGGTTATATCCACAACTTTTAGGTGTAAGACATCATATCTTTTATTCAGGCACTACAAATCTTATACTGATGACAGGAACTCTTTTACTTTTTATAGTAATTTAAAGTGTGTTTTTTTTTAAAAGCTTATAAGTGATTTTTTTAATGTGCAATAGACAATTCAATTCAGTCCAAAATGTTCTAGTGGGCACTCTATTTGCTTTCTTTCTTTCTTTCTTTTTTTTCTTTCTTTCTTTCTTTTTTTAATCTGAATGAAATCATTTCTCAAGGACAATCTTGAGGTCTGAAAGAATTCTGCTTTTTGACCCTATTGAATGAAAATGTTCTTTATTTAGTGTGTATGCATATATACAAAAAAAGAAGATTATGAAAGAGCAGCTACGGTTGCTTTACTTACTATTCACATACCATCATTGCCCCACTTGGTAAACTAGTCATATTTTTAAAAAATGATTTTTGAATGCATCCATCAACAAAAGAATAAGCTTGCTATCTGTTGTTTGCTGAGTATGTCAGCTTTGCTTAAAAACCTTGATTGCGCCAAGATTCTAATGTCATTGATTTGTTTCAGTACTTTCAATTGTAGATGTGAGTGACCAGTTTTAACAAATTGTTTCCCGTTATTTTCAAGCAGAACAAAAAGTAAAAATTATAATTATGCACAGAGTAAAATTGCTTTCCCTGATGATTAGGGAAATAGAACATAAAAGTATTCTTTTACAGAGCTTTCCTCTTTTTTTAACCAATTTTAGAATATTATCTACTGCGAAGTTCTTTTAAAAATCTGTGACTATTTTGTGGCATTTCATATAAAGTATGTTTTGAATCACGAGGCTTACTTTAGAGATATCAAACTTGTCATATAAGTAATTATAAGGTGAAGAAAAAGTATATTTAGAGAGCACAGAATTTAATTTATCATTTAAGGAAAGTACATCTTTTAGATGACTTTATGAACTCATTATAAGTTGGAGATCTCCAGAGTATCTGGATGTTGAACGATAGAGAAGCCATATTCACCACATTGCCTAAGCCTTTTCACAATTTTTGGTCAAGTAACTTAAAAGTCATGATCAGTATAAACTAAAATTACTAAAGCTGAATTGTAAAGGAAAGGGTTTAGAGGTTCTTACTATAGTCAAACATTTGAAAGGGCTTTATTTTCCTATCACTAATTATTTCTTTTATAATAATGACCATAAATCCCAAAAATATTATCAGGTTATTTGTATTCTGTACATTTAGACTTCTAAATTATATTCGCTTATCAGGTTCTCTCACAAACACACACAAAAAAAAACACTCGTACATTCTAATTATCACAAGAATACTGTTTAAAAATCTTAAAAATCACATTCCAAACTATTTCCAGCAAGTCATCAAAAGATATTTTTAAAACATGAAACCAGGTCTGACCTTAGGGGAATATCCCTTGTTCAGGCTAATTCCAGATCTGTTATCATCAGCTGTTAGTATTATACTCTAATCAGTTGGAGGTTCTTTAAAGATCAATTTGCCTAATAATCATACCTTTCTAATTCTTGAGAATTTTCCAATGATGTAATCAAAATCCTTCTTGAAGTCCAGATAAACTGGAATGACTGTTACCTGTAATTTTATCTTTGAATTAATTTTTAGGACAATTTCTTCTTCACAAAGCCTGTTGATTATTATACAGCTCTTGCCATTGAATGAATGGCATTCGATTTGATCACAAATGAATAAAATTAAACTATATTGTTTCATTTATCAAGAACTTCAAGTTGCATATTTTATATTTTAGTTCTCCTTTGTTAATTTTTCCCTATGTTCTCAAAGGTCTAAGAAATGGAAAATGACCCTATAAATGCCTTTATTTTAAGGTACATATTAGACTCTGCATATTTAAAGATTATATTCAAAATCTTTCATGTACTTGGGAGACTTATTCTTAATATCCTAAACTAGAATTTACTTCTCCTCACCCCCAAATAAAACTATAACCTTTTTAGCTTTCCTATTCTTACATCTATAAAATCTGCCGTTTTCTGTTTGACAGTCTATGTAATTGTGTATGTATTAAGTATTTTGTTCATTTTAAATATTTGAAAAGAGTTCTAATGAAACATTGAATGCAGAAAAGATTTACAAAATCTTTTTGTCTTTTATATATGATGATTCAAATTCTTAATTTTGATAAAAGTCATACTTTTGAGAAATAGAAGGTTAAGATATTAATTGTAGCATTTTTAAAAATGGGAATTTGTCATGAAAGCCCAATGAAGATTAGTTGTGTTCAAATTGGCCATCCCAAAGAAACAGTAATAGGTTAATGCAAGAAGGAAACAAAATTTTAAAACCTAAATATTCTTTATTATTATTTTCCCCCATTTTTCATTTTAACACTTTTACACTTAAAATTCTTCTATTAATCATTATGAGTAATATATAATATATATGTAATATATTTTAGTCAGAATATTTTTCTTGTAAAATTTTGCATGGCAATTAAGTTTTAAGTGACTTATCATTAATTATATGCTTTTGATTTTTTCTATTTCTTGGAATAATTAGCAATACATTTCTGACTATATATGAGTTTCTAAAATTATAGGTAACAATCAGTCCAATTTATCTGGACTTTAGGAAGGATTTTCATTTACAATTTATAAAAATTTACAGTAAGAATAGTAAAAATTAGTCAGTGATCACTGGGGAAGTCCATGCTAATATGGACAAAATATAACAAACAATAATTTCCACTCTTAATTGCCAATTTATCTGTCAGTATATTTGCCATGGGCACCCTTACCCTAGAACTTTGGTACTCTATACCATGTAAAAATATTAAAAACTATTTCCTGTTAACTGGATTTTAGATGTCAATTTTGGGGCCTGGTAAGGATGCAATCAGAAACAACAAAATTTATGTAATCCCTTTTCTGAGAAAATATATTTGCAAAACAGACAATGGTTGTGCTGCAAAATGGAAGAAAAAAGAAAGTAACCATTGTAAAAGCAAATAAACAAAAAAACTATTTTACATTTATTGAGAATTTATTATTTGCCGGATACCCTTCAAAATGGTGACCTCGCAAGCCTATTAAGTACATATTATCATTCTTCCCATTATATAGCTGAAAACACCTAGGCAAAAAGAAACTAATTTAAGTAACAAACATCTTCTAAATTAATATTTTAATTTACATAAAAATATTTAACATTGAGGCCATCAGCCCACCACATCTTATGAGGAAAAGATGGCAAATGTAACATTTTTTAGTAACTATTGGTGTTAGCAAAACTTGCAACAGAATATTATTGTTCTCATACTATTGTATTGGTTACTTAGTATTGTTTTCATTTAAAAATTTGCTTTTCATATATTGCATCATTTAGCAATTTTTTAGATTAGCTGCTAATAGTTTTTATTTTTGGTATCTTTTTCATTTTCCAGCTAAGCAAACAGGCACATTGGATTAAATAAATCACTTTTCCAATGTAGAAAAGCTAGGTAGATTGTGTGCAAATGTTTCTCTTTTGTTGGTAAGAATGTTGTTTAGGACTCCATATGTCAGTTAAGTGAGTTCTGGCTGTCCTAAAATGGTAGACATAGTGGCTATATTTCATTTGAATTGCAGGTGATGCTCTCTCATCTGATAACTCTTTCTCACAAAATAGTTTTTTACCCAATTCCAATTATGTAGTCACAGTTGGGACAATCTAGTTCTTATTCTTTATTGCTGCCCAGTGAGATATGTTGGTCTAGAGATTGGCTTCAGTCCATAAAAGAGATTAATTATTGTAGTCCTCTCTCCAAAATACAGATGATTTCTCCAACATTGGACATGTGGCCCAAGCTGTGATAATCACATTTTTTTTCCCCACAGATCTCCCAGAAAAACTGGAACCGGTGGGGGGGGGGGGGGGAGGTCAATTTTTAGATGAAAAATATTGACAACCAAATTACCTTCCTTGTATAGGAAGATGCCAACAGTAGAGGAGGCTGGGACAGATACACAGAAATAAGCAGAAACAGGAACTAGGGAGATAAAGTGTTGTCCTCACTCTCATATATGGTTCCAGTTCTTTCTGATGCTCAGGTGTATTACAGATTAGCACATGAAGTTATGTCTTTTGTCTCATATTTTGAGTTTAGGTGTTTTACACTTGCAAATACAAAGATTATAATAAATGCAATAGTCATTTCTTGAGAATGCCTGAATGCTAGAGCTGGCATGGGGTAGCCTCAGGCTTTAGCCTGATCTCCATAAGTTCACCAGGCCAACCAAAGTAACAAAAAAATTAATAATATTACTTAATATGGAAAACTGATGTTCTGTTAATATCATATATAATATGCATACATTTTTAAAAATGGCTTATAAATATAAATAGGGCTTTCTATGAAGTCTCCTTCAAGCTAAATCACAAAGAGTCCAGTCTGTCAGACATATTGGCAGCTCTGAGCCCTTCATACATCGAACTTCCAAATCTCCCTCTGCTGAAGGATATTAACTGGAGAGGAAAATGAAGAAAGCTATTTCTCTGGGAAACTTCTACTCTCTAGACTTCTTTGGTACTATTCTATAAATTCCTCACTGCCTTTTCTTTCTACAGTCTCCCTTTTTGCAATTACTTGGCTTCAACTATTACTTCCAATAAGAAGGACTTCCCAAACTACTTTTATTTTTCAACTCTCTCTTGACCAGTGGGACTTGTCACAATTGCTTCCTAGATAACTCTATACTTAGCATATCATATTTTTTCTCTGCATTTATCATTTTCCCTTTCAAACCTGCATATTCTATGTCAAAATTTTTAATTTAATGGGCCATAATACTTTGGCTGAAATGTTGATTTTTCTGCCTTCCTTGCCAATCCAATTTTACCAAACATTTTTATGAATTCTACTTCCTTACTCTCTATTTCACACCTCCTCTATCTAGGAGACACTGCCAAAGCCGTAGAAGGTTGAATACTATGAGAGACATATTCTGTATCTAAATCTCATCTATGCCATCATTAAGCCACAAAAGCTGATAAGTTTTAAGTGGCTAATAAAATGCCACATGACAAATGCAAAATAAATACTTGTTAACTTGAATAAACTAATATATACATAGATGTTTTAACTTGCCTCTTCCATATTTTGTTTTAGAATGGCATAATAATTCTTGTTCAATAAACATGCTTTTGACCTAAAACAAAGGTAATATAAAACACTAAGCAAAACTATCCCACATAGATCAAACTGATAATATTTTTAAGTCAAGAATAAAAGATGAGATTTGGGAGCAGTGTAGACCTTGATAAACCATTAGTGAGAGTGTCAATTTATGCAATGATTTTGTAAAACAGTTGTATAGTATCTGGTATATTTACAACATAGTAATTCACCTGGTGATATTCTCACAATTACATATAAAGAAAGATTAAACATTTGCTAAAAAGTAATTCATTGAATTACTGTAATTTTGTGGGTTTTTAATAATAAACTGTATTTTTGAGGAGTTTTAGAATACAGAAAACTTACATCAAAAGTATATTGGATTCTCATAAATCCACCTCTACCTTCTCACATTTTTCCCTATTAATAACATCTTACACAGTGGGGAACATTTGTTACAATTGATGAACCAATTTTGAAGCATTGCTATTAACTAAGTACTATAGTTTACGTTATGGTTTACACTTTGCACTGTACAGTTTTTATAGGTTTTGACAAATGTGTAATGGTCTATATCCATTATTATAGTAACATACAGAACAATTCCAATACTCTAAAAGTGTCCTGTGTTATACCTATTTTTCTCTCCCCATTCTCTCAGAAGCTCTGTATAGCAGTTTGATATGGTTATGAATTCCAAAATTAGATATTGGATTATGCTTGTAATCTGATCTGTACCTGGGTATGACTGAGTTATGATTAGGGCATTGAGTCCCCACCTCTTGGTGAGTGGAGCCTCACAGATAGAAGGCATGGCAAGGAACAGAGTTGAAGGTGTTTGATGCCGGAGTTTGATGCCAAAGCCTTAAGCTGGAGCCCTGGGAAGTAAGCTCACAGAGGAGAGAGAAGCCAGCCCCGGAAAGAAGCAAGCCCTGGGAAGAAGGGGACCTTGAACCCAGAGAGAAACAAGAGCCTGGAAGGGAGGAACCCAGGAAGACTGAACCTTCACAGCCATTGGCAGCCATCTTGCTCCAACATGTGGAAATAGATTTTGGTGAGGAAGGTAACGTATGCTTTATGGTCTGGTGTCTGTAAACTCCTACCCCAAATAAATACCCTTTGAAAAACCAACCCATTTTTGGCATTTACACCAGCACCCCTTTGGCTTACTAATACACTCTGATAACCACTATCTTTAGAGCAATATTACAAGTTCTTCCATTACCACATGCTAATAACTATAATAACAAGAAATCTATTTTGCTCTGTAGTTGCACTTTCCCCTTAGGTTTGTTCATTCCTTAATCTTGAGGAATCTGGGATGATGTCTGCTCTGCTTCAGATTGAGAGGGAACTTTGGTATTATGGGGCATATGGAAGGAACTGTTTAACTTTCAGTAGTAGATACTCTTTGTGTTTTGGGATGGGACTTGCCAATCATTGTCATTTTGTTAGTTGTCCTGGGTAAGTATGAAGTACTGGAGAATAAGTATTGGCCACAACTCTGCTGATATTCAGGGCTCAACCAGTATATGAACAGACAGAAGATTTAAGTCTTTAGGACATTTATATTTAATGGGTATAGTACTAATTGCAGTTTCAAATAAAAGGGGTAGAAGAATCATGAGTAGAGAAATAATAAATGAATCAAACTCTATTATATTGGGGAATTAGATTATAATATATTCCAAATACGAGCCACAAATAGGGTGCTGATTTCATGGGGTGTGTGCCTTGTCTATAGTGTCTGGTTGTCTCCAGAGCCCTTGGAAGCATTTTTGTTTGAGGCTTTGTTTACTGTGGAGTCTGCCTGAGACTTGTATAAGGGTAACCACTGAAATGACCACCCAAGTTAATTTCAAATTTGTTAGCCATAAAACTCTTTGGTGTTTAATGTTTCCCCTTTTTGGTCAAGGTCTTTTTCCAAAGGCATTGGTGGTTGCTGCTTGTTAGTAATCCCTCAATGCCAGGGAGTCTCCTCCCAGGCAGTCCTGTCCCATGCTGGGGGGGGGAGGTGAGTTTATTTGCTTAGCTTGGTTTAAAGAGAGGCTACACTTAAATAACAACAAGGCTTTCAAGAGATAACTCTTAGGCAATAGTTATTATTAGGATAAGTTTCAATTTTACAGGAATAAGGTTCATAAGTACAATCATTAATGGTGAAGACTTGGCATATTGGTCTGCTTTCTTTTTTTAGGCACTGCTCATATACTCAGAAATTTTTATTTGAGAAAGTAGCAGGACTCTCCAGGATGGGAGTTTAATATTTTGTTGGTTACTATATGGGTCTCCATCCTGAGAAAACACTCTTTGACAACATGAACGCATTCATATCTTATGGAAGCATGTCCTAGGCACACCCCTTTCCATACAACCCCTTGCCACCAATACCCTGCACCAGTGATGCTCCCCTGTCATAGATCCTGCAAGAACGCCCATAAAGTTATATTCTCAACCACAATCCTTATCCTCCTCAAAGTTCATTAGGCTACACATTCACCTGTTCCACCCTCTAGCCCTTCCCCAAGTTCCATGGTTGGCCCACACCTCCAACCCTGCTCACACTCACATTCCAGTGCTGAAAGCACTCATGTCACTGCTCCACCATCACCTCCATCTACTGCAAAACTGCCACCATCGACCTTATCATAGATTCTGCCCAGATTGAGCATTGGTTTACCACTCTCTACTCCCTCTCTATCTCCTGGTAATCTATCTTCCAGACTGTAATTCTGTGAGTCTGCTTAATATCATTAGCTCATATCAGTTAGATAATGCAGTATTTGTACTTTAGTTACTGACTTACTTCATACAACAAAGGTCTTTCAGGTTCATTCATGTTGTCACATATGTCAATACTTCACTTCTTCTTACAATTGAATAATATTCCGTTATATATAGAGAGAGATTTATCTATATATATATACACACACACACACATACACACACACCACATTTTGTTTATCTACTCATGGTTGGTGGACATGTGGGTTACTTCCATCTTTTGCCAATAGTGAATAATGCCACTATGAACATTGGTGTGCATATATCTGTTCATGTCCTTTCTGTCAATTCTTTTGGATATATTTCTAAGAGTGGGATTGCCAGATTATATGGCAAATCTATATTTAGCCCTCTGAGGAAGTGCAAAATTGTCCTACACAGTGGCTGTGACGTTCCACATTCCCACAAGCAGTATATAAGCATTCCCTTCCATCTACATCCTTTCCAACACTTGTAGTTTTCTATTTTTTTTTAAATGGAAGACTGTCTAATAGGTGTAAGATGGTAGCTAATTATAGTTTTGATTTGCATTTCCCAAATAGCTAGTGATGTTGAACATCTTTTCATGTGCTTTTTAGCCATTTGTATTTCTTCTTTGGAAAAGTGTCTGTTCAAATCTCTTGTCCATGTTTTAAATGGGTGATATGTCTTTTTTATTATTGAGATGTAAGATTTCATTATAAATGCTGGATATTAGACGCTTTTTGGATAAGTTGTTCCCAAATATTTTCTTCCATTGAGTAGGATCCCTTTTTACTTTCCTGACAAACTCCGTTGAAATGCAAAAGTTTTTAATTTTGCAGGGGTCCCATTTATCTATTTTTTATTTTGTTGCTCTTCCTTTAGTTTTAAAGCTTATAAAACCATTTCCTCCTGCAAGATCTTGTAGATGCTTCCCTACACTATCATCTAGGAGCTTCATGGTCTTGACTCTTACATTTAGATCTTTGATCCATCTTGACATACTTTTTATATAGTGTATGAGATAGTGAGCCTCTTTCATTCTTTTGGGTATGGATAGTCATTTCTTCCAACAGCATTTGTAGAAGAGACTATTTAGTTCCAGTTCACTGGGCTTGGTGGCCTTGCTGAATATCAGTTGGTCATATATGTGCAGATGTATGTCTGAACTCTAAATTCAGTTCCATTGGTCAGTATATCTATCCTTGTGCCAATACCATTCAGTTGTTTTTTTTTAAGATTTATTTTATTTATTTCTCTTCCTCCCCCCGCCCCCTCCGTTGTCTGCTCTCTGTGTCCATTCACTGTGTGTTCTTCTGCATCTGCTTGCATTATCAAGTGGCACTGGGAAACTGCATGTCTTTTTTGTTGCATCATCTTGCTGTGTCAGCTTTCCATGTGTGCAGTGATACTCCTGGTCAGGCTGTGCTTTTTTTATGTGGGGCAGCTCTCCTTGCAGGGCACACTCCTTGTGCATGGGGGCCCCTTATGCAGGGGTGCCCCTGCATAGCACAGGACTCCTTGCTGTGGCAGCACTGTCCATGAGCCAACTTACCACACGGGTCAGGAGGCCCAAAGGATTGAACTCTGGACCCTCCATATGGTAGATGGACACTGTATCAGTTGAGTTACTTCTGCTTCCCTGCCATTCAGTTTTGATCACTATAGATTTGATGTATGCTTTAAAGTTAGGTAGTGTGATTCCTCCAATTTTTTTCTTTTTCAGATACTTTTGACTTTTCAGGGCTACTTACCCTTCCAAATAGATTTGATAATTGGCATTTCCATTTCTGTAAAAAAAAAAGCTCTTAGGACATTTATTGGGATTGCATTGAAGCTCTAAATAAATTGGGGTAGAATTAACATCTTAATTATATTTAGCCTTCCAATCCATGAACAAAGAATGTTCTTCCATTTATTTAGGTCTTCTTTGATTTCTTTTAGCAATGTTGTGTGGTCTTCTGTGTGTAAGTCTTTTAAATCTTCAGTTAACTTTATTGCTAGATTTTTTATTCTTTTAGCTGCTATTGTAAATGGACTTTTGTATTTGATTTCCTCCTCAGATTGCTCATTTTTAGTTTACAGAAATGTTACTGATTTTTTATTGTTAATATTATATCCTGTCACTTTACTTAACTTGTTACTACTGAACTAGTATCTTCCTTGTAAATTTTATAGGACTTCCTACATATAGCATCATGTCATATGCAAATAGTGGAGGTTTTAATTCTTCCTTTCCAATGCGGATGCCTTTTATTTCTTTTTCTTGCTGAAGTGCTCAGCAGGAGCTTCTAACACAATGTTAAATAAGATCAGTGACAGGGAGCAAACCTGTCTTGTTCCAGATCTTAGAAGGATCACCGTTCAACATTGAGTATGATGTTAACCGTGGGTTTTTCATATATGCCCTTTACCATGTTGAGGAAGTTTGTTTCCATTCCTATGCTTCAAAGCGTTTTTATCAAGAAAGGATGATACAATCTGTCAAATGCCTTTCCTGTTATTTTTTGTCCTTTGGCCTGTTAATGTGGTGTATTACATTGTTTGATTTTCTTATGTTGAACCATCTTTGCCTACCTTGGATAAAACTCACTTGTTAATGGTATGTAATTAATTTAATGTGTTGTTGGATTAGATTAGCAGGTATTTTGTTGAGAATTTTTGCATTTAAGTTCATTAGAGAGATTGGCCTGTAATTTTCTTTTCTTGTAGCATCTTTATGTGGCATTGGTATTAGAGTGATGGTAACATAGAATGAGCTAAGAAATGTTCCTTCCTCATCAATTTTTTGGAAGAGTTTGAGCAGACTTGTTAGTTATTTCTGGAATGATTGTTAGAATTCACTACTAAAGCTATATGTTTTTGGACCTTTCTTAGTTGGTTAGTTTTTGATGACTAATTCGATCTCACTACTTGTGATTGGTCTGTTGAGTTCATCTATTTCTTTTGTCAGTGTAGGTGCTCATGTGTTTCTAGAAGTTTTCCCATTTCATCTGAATCGTCCAACTCATTGGCATACAACTTTTCAAAGTATCTTCTTATGAAACTCTTTTTTCTGTGGGCTCAGTAGAGATATCCACTCTTGTTTCTGACTTTATTTGTATTTTTTTCTCTTTTTTCTTTGTTACTCTAGCTAAGAGTTTGTCAATTTTATTAATCTTCTCAAAAACCAGGTTTTGATTTTTAAAATTCTTTCTAATGATTTTTTATTCTCAGTTTCATTAAATTCTTTCCTAACCTTTGCTCTGTCTTTCCTTGTGTTTGCTTTGGATTTAGTTCATTTTTCTTTTTCTATTTCTTCTATTTCTATTACAAGTAGGTCTTTGATTTTGGCTTGCTCTTCTTATTTTACTACAGTAAAATTTAGTAGGACTAAATTTTAGAACTATAAATTTCTCTCTTAGCTCTGCTTTCACTGCATCCCATAAATTTCGATATGTTGTATTCTCATTTTGTTTTCTTCGAGGTAGTTACTGATTTCTCTTGCAATTTCCTCTTTAACCCACTGATTGTTTAAGAGTGTGTTGTTTAACATCCATATATTTGTGCTTATACTGGTTCCATCCCTTATTAATTTCCAGCTTCATTCCGTTGTGGTCAGAGAAATTGCTTTGCATAATTTCAATCTTTTTAAAACTTTTGAGACTTGTTCTGTGACTTAGCATGTGGTTTATCCTTAGGAATGATCCATGAACACTTGTTTTGGGGTGCAATACTCTGTATTTGCCCATTAAGCCTAGTTCCTCTAATGTATTAGTCAATATCTCTTTCTATATTGACTCTCTGTTGAAATGTTTTGCCTAAGGTGAGAATGATGTATTGAAGTCCTCCACTATGACTGTAGAGGCATCTATTCCTCCCCTTAGTTTTGTCAGTATTTTCCTCATGTATTTTGGGGCATCCTGGTTAGGTGCATAAATATTTATGATTGTTCTTTCTTTTTGGTAGATTACCTATTTTATTCATATATAGTGTCCTTCTTTACATTTAGTCTATTTTGTCAGATATTAATATAGCTAATCCTGCCCTTTTTTGGTTACTAATTGTGTGTAAAGTTGTTTTCCACCCTTTCACTTACAACTTTTTTTATGTCAGTGGGTCTAAGGTGAGTTTCTTGTAGACGGCATATAGATGTTCTTTGATATTTCCTCAGATTCTGCCAGTCTGAGTCTTTTAATTAGAGAGTTTAATTTGTTAACATTCAGTGTTATCACTGCTAATATGGAACTTACTTTAGTCATTTTTTCTTTGAACTTACTTATGTCATTTGATTTTTATTAATTTTTATCATTTTAGTTACTCTTAATAATAACCTTCCTTTCTACTCCCCTCTGATATTTCTCCCCTGTGTTTTTCCTTTCAACCTGCAGGGCTTCCTTTAATATTTTAATAGAATGCCAAGACACCACATATAATAAGCTTAAGAAATATCCCATTTAAATTATGCTATTATTCATAAACTAAATAAAATACATGGCTTAAAAGATTAAGGTATTAAAGTTGTTTCCAATGTAACTTAATTTATAAACAACGTGTATTTGAAGTCTATTAGGAATTTCTGTTGGAGGTTATTTAAACAGATATTTCTTTTATTCAGAGGTTAAATATCAGTTAAGTGTCTATTACTATCAAATATTTTACATTTTAAAAACTACAATCTATCATCCAATATTATTAATTGGTCTTTCATTACATGGTCTGCAAACAACAGACAGCCCTATAGAAGTAAATGATACTCTTGATGAGAACTGACAAATGCTGATTGCAGCATAATAGTAAAATGTTCTGATGAAATTCATGAAGGCTAATCCTTTCAATCTACCGCACAATTCAATTTAAATATCAATTATTCTTTTCTTCTAAATTTATCTTCTTTGTCTCATCCCTGGAATAGATGGCTATTTCCAATACAAGGTCAAAATTGTCCCAGTACTTACATTGATCTAAAGTGTGTTGTTACTTAATTAACAAAAGGAATCTGGAGGGAATGCAAAAGAGTCACTATTGAAAACAGAAAGGTACATGCACATATGGACAGACTTATTTTAGACTAATTTTTAATAAAAATAACTGATAAATATCTACTCTCTTGGGATACAGGCAAGTTACTGCTTTGCTTTAACTCATGTTCACAAGTTAAAACAGCACTTTCACACTTAGAATCTAAAAATAAACATTTTGCTATAGTTAAAGATTGTCTTTCCATTTTATTTTTATACACAAGTAGCTGATATAAAGGCTAAGAATAAAAACAAAACTTTCTAAATATTTTAAACCTTTTCTAACAACCATCCAATGTAGAGTAAGGTGTGATAGAAATGAATTTGATTGCATATTTGTAGTGATCGTTTTTACAATAGTCATGACTCACTGTTTTCCAGTGAATGCAGAAATAGCTCTGAGGTTAATCTTCCATATCAAAATAAAATGAGCAGCCACCTGCTCTAATGGAGTCTCACAGCTACGAATGGGCTGACGGGCCAGAAGAGCAGCTGGAGAAGGAAATGCCTTATGATGCCAGTGGTTTGTTTACCTAACACTACTTCAGCACTTTATTTTTCAAATGGCATTTGTGGTTTGCTTCTGATTATAAAAGTAATATATTTCCATTGAGACCAATCAAAAATTGCTATCTTTATTCTTGGCATTCAGATATTTAGTGAGCAATTAATTGTTTAATATTTCAGCATATACATATTTTAGATTTTTAAAACTGGAATCACAGCATTATATATATATATATATATGTCTCTCTATATATACACAAAACTTTCTGTCTTTTGAATTTAATTAAATAAAATAGTACTGTTTCTTGGTATTAAAACATTTGTAAACATACTTCACTATTGTTCTTTGACAATTTAATTTATCTAGCCAGTCTACCAATGTCCCAAATATGAAATGTTTCAATTTCTGTATAATATAAATAACCTTGTGTTGCATCCAATTAAATATATATTTATATATATTGTATATATTAAATACAAAAGCTTGCAATTCAGATTGCCAAACTGCCTTACATTTGAATCATCTTGATCTCCCTTCAACCTTGAAAGAAACACCCATTTGAATGTATCATTGGTAATGCTAGTGATTAATTTCTACCTTTTACAAGTTAAATGGAAAATCATATCACTTTGTTATTATTTGAATGTCTTTGCTTTTTTTTCCCTGTCGTTTTGTCATTGGGGATTACCTGTCCTTGTCTTTTAGCATTTTTTGTAGGGGCACATCATATTACTGAAACGTAACAGAGCCGAAACAAAACAATCCAAAACGACTGCTTCTGGGCTGAGATTATCAATGCTTTTCTGCCATGTATGTTCAAATATAAATTCCAAGGCTGTCATCAATTTTCAGATCCTATATCTTTTATATTTTTCATGTCAAACTGTTTTGCTTTTCCTCATTGGTCTTTTTCTTATTTTATTTATTGGTAGCCTTAGAAATGACATCTATATGCATAGTATTTTTATGTTCCAATATTTCAATTCATTTATATTTTAGACTTTTAAAATTAGTATCACAGCATACATATAATTTTCTATCAGACTAATTTCTTTTAAGAAAATATCATATTTTATGACTTTAAAATAATTTTGAGATTTATTTTTATATTCCCCTTCTCTCCCTTCTCTCTTTCTTCTCTCACTTACTTTGCTTGTCACCTCATGCATCTGGCTCTCAGTTTTGTTTTGTTTTTAATTTGGATTTTTTTTTCAGGTAAATGAAATTATTTTTTTAAGAATTTTTCTTGTTATTTATTTTATCTGAAATATGGTATGCTCTTTAAATGTGTGTTCTCAAATGTTTTTGCTTAAATGTTTTTCTCTTAACAATAATACTTTATTTACTCAATTTTCTTTCTCAGGACACCACAATTTTTTTGATGGAGATGGACTGGTCTATCTCTTCAAAATTATCTATCTTCCTTTTAAAATATTTGAAAAAACTCAAATTATCTATCTTCAAAAGTACCCATCTTCCTTTTCAAATATTTGAAAAAACTCGTTTATTTCACACAGACATCAGTTATTCTAACAGCATTTCGTTTCCAATGGTTATTGACAATTTGCATTGTATTTTTAGTTTCCCTATAATCTTTTTGCATTTCATGCATATACCTTTCTATTCATCTTGCTCCTCTCATCTCTGGATCTAGTTTTTATTTTTCCTTTCCATTTCTCTTTTTTAGACGCTATACATCTTTGTATATTGTTGACATCAGTCATTCATAAATATTTCTTCAACTGTTTGGGACATATTTTCCTATTTGCCTTTTGTTTGAGAGTTAATATGTAAGTTTTTTTTTCTTTTGTCCGTCATTATTGTCTCCATAAGCAAAATATATTTTCTCTGAAGTTATTCTCAACTAAAATGAGATTTACCTGATTCTATATTTGTCACAAGCCTCAGTGAATTTCTATGTGGTGTATGAACTCCTTTTGGAAATAATCTGCAGTGTATTAAAGATGAAATCTCTGGAGTGAGATTCCTTGATTCTATATCTGAATTTTATAACCTACTAGCAGTTACTTCAAAATAACAGAATCCTTAAAATATAGAATTCTTGACATAAATGGCTGCCATGATTGTTTCTATCTGTCTTCACTTACTGGGCTAGATTCCAAATTCTCTCAGTTTTAGGTTTTGTATGCTTATTGATTTTTTTCTTTTTCATCATTTCTGTATAAATATTAAAGTTTATGGCCAAGATTTCTTTAAAAAAGATAAAGCTAATTTTATTTTAGGTTAAAATATTATAGAAAATCAAAATGCAAAAGCAACACATTGAATACTGTACTTATATGTGTCTGTAAGGAAGAAGTGGAGGACTGACGCAGAAAGGGGTAAATACTGGAAGTACAGAGCCTAGTTATTTACTCATTTTGTTTCTCTTTAACATAGAAGCAGCTGCTGGGTCTTGGAGGAACAATGCTCTGTGGAAAACAGTTTGAAAATCTAAACTTCAATTTTCGATAAATTAGTGCAAACAGTTATACAATTTGTATAATAAAAAACCCCACCATGCTAGTCCTTGAGGTTGATCTTACATCTCTTCTGGTACCAGGGCACAGGAGCAATCCATATCAATCTAAGCACTGCATTTCTGAATGCAGAAATTACAGGAAACAAAACAGAAGTATGCACAACTGCCCACTGCAAATCTGAAAGCCAATAAAGGTTGAAGGAAAAAAAACAAACAAACTTCTAGCTTTGGTGGGAATTTTGGCTTTCTATGCCAGCTCTTTCCTCTCCAATCTTTGATATATTGTTAAACTTTTCTGATGGTCAATAGTCTGTAGAATCAAGTTAAGAATATTTTGTGAACATTAAATATATTTGTATACCATCTGGCATATCATCTGATCCATAGTAGAATGTTAAAGCTATTATTCGAAAGTAAAATTATTATTGTAACATCAACTAATTAGAGTTATTGTTACTATTTCTTGTTATTCAGGAATATTCTGGACATGGTTTTAATCTTTCCTCTGATATTCAGTTTTCAGGTATTTTATCAATTCTTGATGGGTATGGTTCCTCTGGTTCCATTGCCAGTTACTTTTCATGAATTCAATCATTAAAATTTCACTTTGATGATATAGTGAGCACTGTACCTATTTCTAATTTAATGGACATAGTGTTTATCACAATGATGACCAATAATACCTGTACTATAGTTGAAGTAGAAAACATTAAAAAGAAGGTTTATGAGAGAACATGGAGAGAGGAATGACTATTTCTATAAACCAAGTTTTTATATCCATGCACGTGAATAAAATTTTTACTATATAATTCTCAATTTTATATATGTGTCTTATAGATGAAATTTATTGATAACCAGTTATTATGAGAATTAGACTATACTTCTCGTTTTTAAAATATTAATTTTACCATATAATACATAACAATATATAAATATTTATACAATTTATTATACAACAGAACATAATATTCTATTTGTTAATTTTAATTATTGATATTTCAATAGCTTCTCTTATGTGAAATAATATACATTTATAGTGTTTTTGAAAATTATTTCTTTTATAACGCCATTCAAGAGGATGATTAAAGTCCTTTCTCTAACCTGGACAATTAATTGAAACAAAAATAAATCAGATGACTGTACAACTTCAATAACTTTGTACCTTATTTACAAATATTTCTGGTTTGAACAACCACCTATGCCTTTGAAAGCATGCAGACATGTGTCATAGAGGAGATAACATTTCTGGCTGGTAGGTATAGAACAAACTTGTTTATAAATAAAATGTGTTATTCCAATAATCTTGTCTTTTTAATTAAAGCTCTTTCTTATGCATTGAAACCATCTGTGCTCTATTTTTTAATAAAAATCCTACCTATAAAGTATATGCATTTAAACATAACTGTTAACTGATATACATGTGCAAGATGTATATATGCATATTACTTATGTTCAAGGCACAGTTATTGAAATTTACAATATAAAGAAGATACTTGCCATCTGGAAAATCAATACCTAAAGGGTAAAACCTGTATAAAACCTTAGGGCAAAAAATTGCTATATTAGAAGTATGAATAAAGTGTTGGCAAAGGAGATAGCAATTAATGGTCTCAAGGGATATCATAGCTTCTACAATGTTTGGTTCATGACACAAGAGTGGCATTGTGCCAGAAATAGAAGTGGTGATAATTGTAGAAGATATTCAGGGATAGGGAATCTACATGGCCAAGGGTAAGCTGGCAATGTAAGGGTTTGATTTTGGAAATGCTGAATAATTTGGTGTGCCTAAAATAGAGCTTAATTGTTAGTGACAGGGAGAACAATAAGAGAAGATAAATCTAGAAAAATAGATGGGGCTTATTATAGAAAGTTTTAAGAATCAAACTAAAAACCTGAAATGTTATTTTCCAAACCAAGGGACCTCACAATCCTCGTGATTCCATTATTGTGTTTGACAAAGAAAATTCTGGCTGAACTACAAAGGATGTATTTACAGGCAAATAAATCATGAAGTGAAGGAGGAGGTTTAGGAAGTAATTGGAATAACATTTTAGGAAGTTATTAATAATAATAGCAAAGGCCTTAAAGATGGGATGGCATTACCATAGGAGTACATGGGATGCTTCGAAAACATTTCATAAATTCTATCAGGAGGGCTGTGGATACATACATAAACACACACATATAAATATGCAATCTGGACGTCTAGATAATTATCTTTTCTTTCATAGCTATATTTTTTCCAAAGACCAATGGTGTTAAATTGTAAGCATTTGCCCTTCAGTATTCATAATTATATTTTATTTATATTCACACAGTGTGTATCCAAGTACAGATTATATTAAAGAAACCTACTGTATCCCATTGAGGCAATACATTTAATGACTGCAGCCTACTTGAGTCACAAGCTTTCTCTAAAGAGTAATTATTGTATTACTCATATTGCATTTCAAATTTTTAGTTTCATTTTTCCATAGGTACATATCACCATTTTATACATCACCTGGTATAAATTGCTATCATAGTTAGACATAGAAATAGAGTACTCTCAGTTAATTATAGAAATGCAAACTTAGAACCCAGAAGTATATTTTTAATGGCAAAATTTGATATGATGATTAAGGAATAATATAAATATAAAAAGACAGAGACTACGCATGAGTTTCTCAGGGTAAAGGAATAGGAGCTATTCTCTTGTGGACTGTATATATATATGTGTATATATGTATATATATGTATATATATGTTAAATAATGTGTGTAAATTATAACAGTAAATACATGATAATCATATATTTAATATTGTACTTTATTAACTATTTATGTGCTGCAAATATTAACCTTGATAGAAATTTTGTAGAAATGCAAAACTGGAAAGCAAAGATATAATACATCAATCCTAAACCTCATATGCAAACATATTTGCTATTTAATTCTATTGTACTTCTTTTAGATAGCTGGGATTATATAAAATGAATGACATTATGTTCAATTTTTTAACACAGCATCATAAAATAAACTAAGAACTGTACAATTATCTCCCTATTCCAATTCTAGTAATCTTTGTTAGGATTCAGAGTTTCTTGGATTATTTTGCTGTTTGTTTGTTTTTAACTTTTTTTTTATGACTCTTATATGTTTCTATTGTTAATTTAATCATTATATAAACTTGTTGAAATTCTAAAAGTCCTCCAAGACCTGGCTCAAATTCTACATCCTAACTGTAGCTTTCTGAAATACCACCCAACAAGAAATTTACTCTATTCAAAACAGCGGTATCATGTTGCAACTTTACTATGCTCTCCAATACCTGCTGACTCTAATTTCTCACTCATTTAGATACAGGATTGTGTCTGATTCTGGCAAAGTGTTTTGTACATTAGATACTCCATACATATCTCTTGTATTTTTTAATTATCTTAATTTAATGAAATTCAGAGAGTACAAGATACACATTGTCATCAGATTGCTTTGTCCTCTGCACATAAATTTATGTGCACCTGCACACACAGACACACACTTGAATATCATATCAATTCCTTAAATATAATATTTAAGAAATAAGATAACAGATTATAAACAATTTGATAAAACTAAATGCATAAGCTATAACATTTTCATTGAAAAGAACAAATTAAATTTTAGGAGAATTAGTTTCCTTATTTTTATTTCATGCTAACCACTAACTCCTTTAAGTAACATGGCAAACTGAAGCATCACTTGCCTAGATAATATATTAAGGCTGGTATTCCTGGAATCCAGAGGTAATGAAACTTTCAGATATTGTTTTTTATTTAGCTTTTGAGAATGAGGCTTCATATACTGGCATTATTGTTAAATTTCACATCATAGTTGCCCTTGTGAGTCTTGTCAGACCATTTCATACAGAAAATAGTCCACCTATCAAAATCATTTTTTAATCTTGAAATAGTACATAATAGGTCTTCATATGATAATATAAATGATAATAATGTTATATTATTTCTCCCAATCTATGTACATTGTGAATTCCTCTAAATACATGGTCTTATCCTACCTTCTAACAAGTACAGGGCATTTTTTTTTATGATTGCTTCTTGGTTCTGAGTTATGTGTGTGGAGAGTTGTAATAAGCTAAAAGTAAGAGATAACAAGTGCATGTGTTGAAGTAAATGCACCATTTAATGCAATCTACACTCAGGAAATTTTGAAAGCAAAACAAGCTACACTGATTACATAAAGGCTTCTCAAAATGCCCCCCAACTTGTTTTATTGCAATGGTGTAGGACCTTTACAATAAAAGAAAGGAAAGGTGAATAAACAGAGATTAAAAACATCTTCTAGCAATATACAAAATTGCTATGCTCCATAAGAACTGGGTGAGTGGAAATTGCCAGTATAACTTTTTCACATTAAGGGAATAACTCTGGATTGAGGCAAAAATGATAATATAAAAACTTTCCAGAAAAATAGATGTTGTCAGGATATTATAGCTAAAGGTGCAACATAAATCTTAGAGGATCCATTGTGATCCAAAGCAGTTACTGCAAGACAGCATTACTAGTGCATGCCTTTAAAATAAAACTGGGCTAGAGCAAAGCACTTTGAAATGACTTTGGAAAGAGAAAGTGCCCTAACATGAATTGAAATTCTAGAAGAGAAGTGCTCTTAATTATTGTGTTGTGTGTTCTTTGCAACCCATTTGACAGTAATTAGTATAGTAAATGCATTTTCAAATATTGGTAATGATATTATCCATGTGACATTTCACTAGTGAAAGTCAAAGATCACTGGAAAAGTCAGTGGGTCAACTGAAAGCACAATTGCCATTTATTATTACTTATACCTAACATGATAGATGATCAATAGCTATGTAAGTGATGGAGTTAAGTTTGGTAGAATTCTACAGCTGTCTGCCTTATATTCCCACTTAAGTATATAATATTCATTGTAAAATTATTGTGCCCAAAGCACAACTCTTGGTTCTCACACCCCAACTCCCCACTACTCATTTTCTCTTTCACTAAGTGCTCGAAGTAAAAATGAAGTCATTCTTCATTGTTCTACTTTTCTAATCTCCATCAACTGATTCTATCATTTATATCTAAAGCAATACTCCAAAGTCTTTTTCTCTATATATATCCAGCACCACTGCCCTTGTAAAAAACTACCATAATCACTCTCTTGCACCACTTTAGCAACCCCAAAACTGATCTCTTTACTCTGTCTTGTCCTCTCTACTCTCTTAATTGCAAACAATATGATATCATGATTACATAACAAATGAATTAGTTCATTGATGTCTCTACTTAAAAATATCCATGACTTCTCAATAGCCTTAGAATAAAATCCACTGCCCTGATCCTCAGCTTACACAATCCTGCATGAAGCGCGTGCTGACTATCCTTCCAACCTCCTCCCTCTTACTCTTACCTATCTTCCAGCCATGCTGGACTTTCATATTATTCTAAAATGCAATGAATTTTTTTTATCCCTTCAGCATAGCTCTTCCTATTATATGGCCATAATTATTCACATCGGACTGCCACTTCCTAACTAGAAACACCATCTCAACCAACCTGTCCGTCAGTATTTATCAGCTCACGATATTCCTGCTCAACAGTATCATGCAGCAGTTGGTAGCCAGTCAGGTCCCAGCCTCTGACAGAGTGATAGACTGCCTCCACGACACCGCTTCTTCAGGAGTGGGGCAACATGCCGAGTGCCCCCTTCATGGGATCTGTCCCGGGGGTGGACACTACTTGAGGTCCGCGATCTCCAGCTCCAGAGGCATCTCCTGGTCCCCGGCCGGCCCCGTGTCGCCCTCCTCTCCACTGCCAGGGTAGGCCAGAGGCGGAAACTGGTGCAAAAATCCAACCCGCAGATCTTTGCCTGCTTGTCTAAACTCTTGTTATTAGAATCTTACGGCAGAAGTCACTCCTGAGAGGCCTTCTCAGACCCTGAACTCTAAGACAGTCCACAAACATATTGATTTTATTTATAATATATAACAACCAGGTAATTTTCATAGCCATCTATTTATTTATTGTCCCACACCCAAACAGATGTAATAAGTGCTATAAGAGCAGACACTGACTTGTGTCACAGATGTGAAGAATGCACGAAACACAGAAGGGATTCGGTAAATAAATAATGAGAAAGTGGATTAAAGATCTCCTTGTGGCTAGAAAAGTGACTATTCAAAATAGATCTCCAATAGAGATATTTCCCTTTAAAAGTTGGCATAATAAAAAGTCTGGCTTTTTAAATGTTTGATTGTTGACAGCTCTCGAATCCTATCCCTGCCTCTGCTTCCGGTCCCGATCTGAGTAAAAGGTGAGAAACCCCGACAGCTCTCTCACTTACTGCCACCCTGGTAAATTCAAGCCAGGTTGGGAAACCTCACACTCCTGCAAACCTCAATAAAAACCACAGCCACTGCTCCTCTATTCTCTTAAATCACACAAGCCAATCCAGTCCAGCTTAGGTGTTTCCCTGACCTTCCCAGAAAGTCTCACGATGTGAGTAATATTTTTTATATGATCTTATTGTGAGTCATCAGTGTAGACCTGTGAATTATTAACTGAGGATGAATTAGTCTCTTTTTATAGAAGATTCTAACATGAAAAAAACTTAAAATTATATTGAACCACTGATAGAAGTTTTGCTTTAATTCCACAGGATATTAGTGATGTTAAAATAATCTCTACCCTAATGCATGCATAATCTCAAACAATGCTGTTAATTTCTCTTTGAACAACTTTTGAGACATTATTTTTATATATTTCACTTAAAATAAATGTTGGCACACTTAAATTCATCTGTGTGAGTTACTATTGTCTTTTTAATATTAATGTGAAGTTATCATGATGTGTATTGCATTTATGAAATAAGAACCATGACTTTCTAATTATAGTGTATTTACTTGGTTGTTAAAATTAATATTTTGTGATGAAATGAATTAGTACTCATTATTAAACTGTGTAATCTAAACATTTGTTAAGAAATTACCAGACAATTATTTCTTGCAAACTAAAGTATAGCTAAAAGGACGTCATTTGAAAATAATATTCAGAAAATTTATTATGGGAAGAAGAAAAAGTTGTCAAAATCTGATTTGAAACTTTCATGTAATCACTTTGTGAAAACTGCACCTGATGATTATGAACTTTATTACAATAATTCCAACTCAATGACACAACCATAATATTGGGAAAGAGTCACTCATATTTATCTATGGTTACTAAAAGGCTTCAAGGGACATTTTCAAGGGCTAGCACAAAGGTTAGACTTTTAAAAGATTCTGGCTTTAATCCAAATCATGTTGATTGGAATTCATCCCTCCAGTTGATAAAACAGAAGCATATCCTTTGGTCCATATGCTTTGGCAACAACAGAAAGCATTGTGTCTGAGTCTTAGTTCCCATTCCTTTGAGAAGGAGTGAGCTTCTCAGAAGGAAGGAAACTGAATTTAAAGCATCTGTATAGTCACTGTTAAGGAATTGTAGGAGGAATAATTCCCCTTCAGATTGGAGACCATTTAGCTTCTGTTAAACTAGGGAATAAATTTAAGAATATAGTCCAGGACTTTTTTGCCTGTGTCCTATAAACAAAGTCCTGACTCAATATATTTTATATATTATGCATTGTAACTATGAATTAACCTGCTTTCTTTATTCTGATACAGCTTTGTCTTATATAAAAATATATAATTCAGTTGTAAAACAGTATTGAATTCATCTATTCATTCATTTAGCAGATATTTATTGAGAGTTTTCTATGTGTCTGTTACTGTGCCATGCTCTGTAAACACAAAATTAGCAAAACCAGAATGGTTCATACTGTCAAAAATAGTACAGTCTACTGAGAGTGTATATGAAGATATTAGTCAAACAGTCTTACAAATATTTAGCATAAAAGACTGTAGGTAACTGGAGTTAATTTTGTACAAATAAAGGGTTGTGCAATTTGGGTGGCATATACAGCTACTGAATAGCTTTAGGCTTTAAACCTTTACTTCAAACTATTAGGAGTAATCACTTAGAAAACAGAAATTTAGTGCTCAAGCATAAGAGTAAAAAAAGGAATTGATTTAAAAAATACTCAACTCAAAAAAAGCAGGAGGAATTTTTGTTAAAAAGAAAAATTATAAAATAATAAACAAATTGAAGAAAATAAAAGATTGAAGTAATAATACGGCAGTAATTATCAGATGAGTTTGAGCAATATGGAAGAAACTTAAATTCAGTGATATGCTATTTACAGTAGATGCATAAGGAAACAAAAATGTTGAAAATGAAATAATGGAAAAGTACTCAAGTTCACTATCAAATGAAATAAAGACAGGGTAACAAGATTAAAAGTAGAAGGACTAATCTTTAAGGGAAAAGGCATTAAAATATGAGATTTACTATGTAATGATAAAAGTTTGAATTTGGCAAAAAGATATAAAAAATTTAAACTTTTATGCACTTAATTACACAGCTTCAATATACCAAGCAAGAAATGGATAGCATTGCCAGTAGAATTTTACAAATTCCCTATCATAGTGACAGTTTTTAATACATCTGACTCAGCAAGCAAATCCAAAATCTTTAAATATATAGATTTAAACAATCCATTTAACAGGCTTTTTCCAGTGGGCATATGTAAAATCCTTCAGTCAATAATAGAGCATATTCATTCCTTCAAGCAAACATGGAATGTTTATTTGAAACACATACTATGGGAAGCAGATTTGGCTCAACTGATAGAGAGTCCACCTACCTGGGAGGACCAGGGTTCAAACCCAGGGCATCCTGCCCTATGTGGTGAGCTGGCCCATGCTCAGTGCTGATGTGCACAAGGAGTGCCATGCCACACAGGGGTGTCCCCTGCATAGGGGAGCCCTACGTACAAGGAGTGTGCCCTATAAGGAGAGCCACCCTGCTCAAAAAAAGTGCAGCCTACCCAGCAGTAGCACCACACACACGGAGAGCTGACACAGCAAGATGACACAACTAAAAAAGAGACACAGCTTCCCGGTGCTGCTGACAAGAATACAAGCAGACATAGAAGAGCACGCAGTGAATGGACACAGGGGGAGGGGGAGGAATGTGAGAGAAATAAATAAAAAATAAATCTTAAAAAAAACACAAACACATACTAGAAAATAAAGCAAACCCAAGCCAAGAAAAACAAAAAAGAATTGATATAACAGACACTATTTTTTGACAACAAAGCAATTAATTTAGAAATCATTTTAAAAAGAGAAAATTTGTTTGGAAATTCAAAATGACATTTAAGTATGATGCATGAGTCAATTAAAAAATAATACATTTTAAAAAATATTCAAAATTCCATGACAATGAATATTTAATATATTGTGATTTGAGGAGTAAATTCTAGAGATATAAACAGCATAAAACATTTGTATTGGAAAAGAAATTTAAAAAGATGATTACTAGCATGTAAGTATATAAGATATAAATAAAAAACAAGTAAATTGAAGTAGAAAAAAGACAACTATAAAATTGAGGGATTAGTTTTATGGATGAGGATAATAACATTACTACCATATAGGATTTTTTTTGAAAATTAATTGAGTCTATTTTAATATTTAGAACAGTGGGAGCACTAAAATTCTCAATAAATATTTAATGTTAAATTAAATTAAAAGCATATAAGCAAAAAATAATAAGTATTCTATGCAGAACTTTTTGAATTATTTTTACTATTTATTTTGTAGCAGAGAGAAATTGGAAACAATTTTAAAATGTGCCCTGGTATCAAAGACTGGCTAAAATAATAAATTTATAAAAAATGGATTAATTTTGTAATAAATAAGAATTAAGTGAGAAATATTAAATTGGGAGAGACTGGTTGAGCACCCAGTAAGCCAAGATGTGGTTTGGAAATTTGATTTATAGGTTCTTTTACTGACTTCTTAAAATAAACCTATAATGTGTGTAGTATTATCCCATTTTAGAGAAGCAGAAAATGATACTGATACAGTTTAATGCACTTGAAGAAATGTATTTCAAAATTAATAGAAGTCTGAGGATCTAAAGTACATATGTTAACTGCAAGCTCCCTAGTCCTACAGGAACCTCATAGAACAAGTATAAAATACTTAAGTTTGAATCTGAAATACCAATAAGAAATTAAGATATGTTTTCTCTTTAGAAAAACACATTACACTAAAAAGACCTAAAACCAATGGTCTCTCAAAAACAATGACAGTCCTAGTACTAAAAGGAACCAGGAGTATTTGGAAAAATTACTTATTAAAAGTTTGGGTAATAAATACAAATTTTGAGATTGGTTGACATGGTGGATAGCAGGAAAGCTACAAACACCTAGTGGCTTCCTCACAAAAGGATGCAGGAGCTCTGACTGGCCAGTGATGGGGAAATTTGCGCATAAAAAAAAAAATGGCTGCAATTGATAGAAATATATTGACTATGTATGTATATATGTGTGTGTGTGTGTTTTTCTTGAGTTCATAATTATTAAAAAAGAGAGTATGCACTAGAGGTATCAAGAGAGAGAGGAAAACAGCAAGATATATAGACAAAAGACACCGTGGAGACTATAGCATATTACCTAGGTGCCAAAACATTACTCCAAAATTTGAAATTTAGAGAAGGAGAATTAAGCATTAATCCTCTCTTTCTAATATGAAATATACCTTGAGCAACAAAATAACCCTATTGGAGGAGAACAAGTTTTTGATATGGTATAATGCAGAGGAATGACAGAATTTAAATATTAACTATTTTAAATGTATACCTAATGAAATAAGTGATTAAAATAATGATAATCAAGAGATTCTAATTAATGTTGAAAAATTTGTAATGGACTCATAGTATCACCAACTAGACTCAATGATCATTCTTGGGGGTATTATGTCACCCTATGATGATGAAATATGAAATGCATTAAGAGATCATTAAAAAAAAAAAACTTTTGAGGAAATTTCCAAACTGTTGGAAATTTAGGAAAGAGAGGGCAGGTTACAAACCATGACAAAGAAACATTAGGTAACTACAAAATTAGAAACTTTTATAAAAGACTTGAACCTGTTCCTTTAACAAGTTAATAGTGAAGAAAAACCCTGTGACTTACTTATATAGATAAAATGAAAAGTAAAGCAGATAAATACCAAACTAAAGGTTTTCTTTGAAAGGAACTGAATAACATACAAGTGTAAAGTCATTTTTTCTAAAGTATCAGAGAAAGCTGCAAATTTATATACTTACTATCTATTTAAAAATCCCTTTTGATTCCTTTTTAACCTTATATTTTAGAACGTTGTCTAAATTACAGGATAATTGCAAAAATAATACAAATCCCATTCAGATAACTCAACATTCCCCAAGCCACCCCTAGCTAGCCAGAATCAGCAATTTTAAATTTTTGCCACATTTGCTGTATCATTCTATCTATCTATCTATCTAATCATCTATCTATCCTTTTTTGAACAGTTGAATGTAAGTTATATACATTCCTTGAACACTTAATACTGTCATGTACATTTCCTAAGGAAAATGATATTAATGCATATATCCACTTTCAAGTGCAATTATCAAGTTCAAGCAATTTAGCATTGATGTTAACGTTTACAGTCCACATACCAATTTTTTCATTTCTTATGTTCCAAGAATATCTCTGAGCTTTTTCTTCTCCATTGCTAGATCCCAGCTAGGATCATGTATTATTAATTGTCATTATTTTTCAGTTGCTCTTTTTTTGGCCTTTGCGGGAACATACACAATATAAACTTTCCCATCTCAACTACTCCCAAACATATTATTCAAAGGGGTTAATCACATTCCCAGTATTACCATACCCTCACCACCTTCCATGGCTAAAACTATCCTCATTTCCCTAAACAGAAACCCTATATCCATTATGGATTTACTGTCCACCTACACTTCCCTGCCACCTCTGGCAACATGCATTCTATTTTTTGTCTCCATATGTTTACATATTTTCTGATACTTTTTTTGTAGTTATCATGGAGCTTAAATTTAACATCCTTGTTTTCTTTGATACAAACCTAAAATCAATTGTATACACAAACTTTGTCATATACCCCTTTACCTCCCCACTTTCATGTATTTCTTATCACAAATTATACATTATGAGTCCGAAACTACTGATCAATCATTACATTTTATATATTTGCTTTTTAGATCAGTAGGCAGTAAAAGGTGTAGTTGCAAACCAAAAATACAGTAGTACTGGAATTTATTTACCACATCTTTACCCCCCTGAGATCTTTATTTCTTCATGTGGACTTCAATCTATTTTCAATCTGCAGACCTCTCTTCAGCATCTCTTATAGGGCCAGTCTAAGTGTGACAAACTCCCTCAGCTTTTGTTTATCCTGGAATGCCTTATTCTCTCCCTCACTGTGGAAGGACAATTTGCAAGAAATTCAATTCTTTTGTGTCATTTTTTTCCCTTTGCAATACTTTCAAATATGTCATCCACTGCCTTCTTGCATCTATGGTTTCTGATAAAAAATTGGTACTTAAACTTATTGAGTTCTCCTTGTACATGCCATTTGCTTCTCTCTTGCAGCTTTTGGTTCATCCTGTTCAGAGATGACTGGAAATCTTAGATGTGTATATTCATGTCTTTCATTAAATTTGCATTTTCAGCCACTATTTCCTTAAATATTCTATCTCTTTCTCTATTTCTTCTCCTATTGGGAGTCTCACAGTTCATTTATTGGTATGCTTGGAGGTAAGTGTCCCACAGGTTCCTTAGGCTCTGTTCAGTTTTCTAGATTTTTGCTTCTGCTGCTGCTCTGTCTGAATGATTTCAGTTGTCTTATCTTCAAGTTCACTGATTCTTTCTTCTCCCCACCCCAATATGCAGTTGAACATCTCTAGGCAATTTTTTTTTTTAATTTCTTTTACTGTGCTCTTCAGGTCTATTCTGTCCTTTTTATAATTTCCATCTCTATATTGATAATCTCTTTGTGTTCATTCATCACTTTTCTGATTTTCCTTAGGTTTGTCCATGTTTCACTTTAGTTTATTTATTTATTTTGATATATCAAGGACAATTTTTGAAACCTTTTTAAATGTTCCAGGTCTGGATCTCCTTATGAAATATATATATATGTTCATATACAGATGCACACATATAAATGTATTCCTATTTACATGCTTTTAAATGTTGCTGGAATACTTCTTAAATTGAATGCACTAAAGCAAAGAGACAGGAAATAGGACAGTTTGGAAAGTATCTGCACATGCATCACTTAGCTGGTAATTAAAATGGAAAATTCTCATCCTGGCAGATGAGCAGTCTGGATGTTGTTCAGTTTGTTATAGTGGATGAAGGCTTTTCCAGTATAGTGTTAATTTTTCACAGCAAGAGCAAAGATGGGTTTAATATTTCACAACAGTCCAAGGTATTATATATGAAGTAAAGATTGAAAGAATTCTCTTGAATTTACTAACAGGATTGTTTCTGCCCATCCCCCTGATAATATTTGAATATGGTGTAAGTATTGTGAACATAATATTTACCAACATTTCTAGTAAACATTATGAAAAATCAATAGCCCATAGAAAAATAATTCAAGCATCAGATGGCAATCATAATAACATTAGTTTCTTGTAACACACCAAGTTCAAATTGTACTGAAAAAGACCTAGTCACAAAGCTGCATTGTTCATCTCCCACCCTTATTCTTTTCCATAAAGGGAATTGCTCTCCAGGGGCATCTACTCAAAGTGTGCACAAAAGAAATGAGGTTAGTTTTATTAATTTACTTTCTTCACAACTGAATAGCCACAGCTTTATTCTCTCATTCCCCTTGGCACTACTTTGTTCCTTTCTTTAATAACAGTAAATGTGAAAAAAAATCAGGATTTGTTTTATTCAGCTTCATTTCACTGGGAGTGCTGTAGGGAGATGAGATTTGAAATTGTTCACTATAATGTACAGGATATCTGGATTCACTTTACTGATGATGCAGTATTATTGTAAATGACTCACTTTGGGATGTACAGCTTTATTAGAGCATTAAGTCTTGAACTCCTGACTTTCTTTGAGTGGCAGTGGCAATTGCTTAGGAAGAATTGCTGAGATCTGAAAGTGGTATTCCTTTTTTCAATATTCTGTTGTCAGTGAAAATAAAGCTTGTTTGAAAATATATTTACAGCTATGGCAGGTAGAACATTTAAGATAAGCTTCCAAAAGTACACAAATACAAGGTTTCCTACAGAAAAACTATCCCACAGGACCACTGGAATGTCTATTATGTGATGGAACCTTTTGGTCTAAAATACTCCTTTTCCATTACAGGTGCCAGGAATATAATGATGAAGAAATTGATGAAGATATTTACTCATATGGCCCCAGTGGTGTAATATGGTATACTAACAATAAACAAGAACATATATATACACATATACTACTCCAAATGATGACAAGGATATGGAGCAATAGGAACTAATGTTTTGCCAATAGGAATGCAAAATTACATAGCCACTTTGCAAGATAGTGCGATAGTTTCTTACAAACCTAATTACATTCTTGTCATACAATCCAGGGATGTTCTCTTAGTATTTACCCAAATGAACAGTAAACCAATGTCCACAACCACAAGAACAACACACACATGTTTACAGCAGTTTTATTTATTTATTTGAATTGCCCTAAATTGGAAGTTACCAACATGTCCTTCAACAGGTGAATGGATAAATAAGCCATGATGCATCTGGCAAAGACTTTTTCTTTCTCTTGACCAAGTTTCCTTCCTTATGATTTATGCTTTCTTACCTGCTCCCTCCCTAGCTCTGAATACCTTGAAACTGATACTACAGCTGTCGAGCTATAGTGAAAGACAATTAGGACTGTAGGGGAAAAAAGACAACTTCAGACTCTGACTATTTTAAATATAAATATCAAACTCATTGCTAAATTTTTCTTCCTTTCTCCCTCTGACTGTGGCTACTCAGTGTCTTGGTGAGTACTAAATAGGCAGGTCCTTGTCACTTCCTTTTGCCAAGACCTTATAGACTTCAGATGGTCTAATTTCTTTAAAGGAAAATATTTCAAAGCAAGTGGACCTAATCACCATTATGGAACCAAACCTTACAAATGCATCTCAGTAAATACTATAACAATTCCAGTGATCAACCGGGCTTCTCTTACCGGGCTTCTCCAAAATATTCACAACCCATAAATTACTCCTTTGTTCCAATGGAGGTGTTTTCTATTCTCTCTCCACTGCTATCCTCAATCAAGCCCCCTCAATCAAGCCCCCTCAATCAAGTCATTTTTTGACATTGTCTTGTGCAGTTTTTTCTTTGATGCTTCCATGCAATGGAATATTACTTAGCAATAAAAAGAAATGAGCTAATAAAACATGAAAAGATATGGAAGAAACTTAAGCTACATACTGTATGATTCCAACAATGGAGATAATAAAGATATCAGTGATTGCCAGGGCTTTCAAGGGCAGGGAAAGCGATGAAGGTGGAGAACAGGGGATTTTTAAAAATTTTTATTTTTTATTGAAGTATATCATTCACACATGAACATACATAAACAATAAGAGTATAGGAAATGTTATGAACTTACAAAACAAATATGCATAACATCATACAGGAGTAACATACATCTCCACCAACACCGTGCATTGTTGAGAAATGTTTTTTACAAATTATGAAAGGATATTGTCAAAATATTACTATTAACTATTTTCAAACCTACGTTTCTCCTAACCCACCCTTTTATTATTATTTTGAGTATATTTTTATTACAGAAGTTGTGAACTTATAAAACAATCATGCATATGAATAGAATTCCCATACAGCACCCCTTCACCAACACATCACACTGTGGTGAAATATTTGTTACAGATTATGAGATAATATTATCAGACTGTTACCAACAACCATGGTCCATAGTATACATTTGACACATTTTATCCCAATTTCAACACAGTACACCTGTATTTTCAGCCAAAGAGTTGCTGATGCAAAGTACCAGTAATCTGTTGACTTTTATAAAGGGAATTTATTTCAGGTAAAAGCTTACAGCTACAAGACTGGAAAGAGTCCAACTCAAGGTACCAAAAGAGGAACTTTCTTATGCAAGTTAGCTGTCATGTGTTGAAGTAAGATGGTTGCCTATCTCTGTCAGGGTTCAGGCTCCCTATCTCTCAGCTCCAGGCTGGCATAGGACTTGTTTCTTTTTGGGCTTTCTCAGAGCTGCAAACTATTATGTGAATGACTCATCTCTTTTCCCAGGGCCATGGGATAAAAGTTCCTTCCTTTGTTATGTCTATGGAGCTTTCTCTCTTCCTCTGTGTATCTTCTTGTGTCTTCTTGACTGAATGTCTGTTTGTATAGCCCTCCAAGGGAGAGGGGACTAAACTTGAGTAAAACCTTACTGACATAGTTGAATCAAGTCTTAATCCTAATATAATTTAATCAAAGACATTTCAGCTGAATCTAATACTAAGGGTATCATGCCCAGAGGAACAGATTGGTTTACAAATATAATCGCCTTTTAAAAAATTCATAAATAATCTCAAACTACCACAAAACATTTGGCATTGCTGCAAGGTTATTACTGTACTACTGTTAACCACAGTCCATAGGTCATACCAACAGAATTTTTCCCATGCTTCTCCATCACCCTGCAATAGTGATGCACATCCACTCTAGCTCACAGAAGGACATCTGTACCATCAACCACAATTCTCTTCTACCTCTGGGTTCACTGTGTTATTCAGGCTACTGTTTTTAGCCACAAATCCCATTTATAAACCACCTGCTACTCACTATAATGTGTTACTATCGGCTCTATTCATTTCCACACTTTTACATTCAAATTAATTAAAACATCTACATACATTAAACATCAATAGTCCTTCTCAGCGCCCCCCCCCCTTATCTCCTAATAGCCTATGCTCTAGGTTTTAACTCCATGCATTTATTCTTCATATTTAGTTCATTGTAATGAGACCATGCAATATTTGTTCTTTTGTGTCTGGCTTATTTCAGTTAGCATAATGCCTTCAAGATTCATCCATGCTATCATATGTGTTCCAATTTAATTTATTCTCACTGCAGCCTAGTATTCCATAGTATGTATATACCACATTTTATGTATCCATTCAATAATTGATGGGTGCTTAGTTTTTTTCTCTCTTTTGGCATAGCACTGCTTTAAATACCAATATGTAGATGTCTGTTCATGCCAAATTTTCAGTTCTTCTGGATATACTCTTAATAGAGGAATTGCTGGGTTCTATGGCATTTCTATTTTAAGCTTTCTAAGGAACCGTCGAACTGTCTATCACAGAGGCTGCATCATTTTACAATTCCATCAACAGTGAAGGATTGTTCCTATTTCTCCATATTCTTTCCAGCACTTATTGTTTCCTGTTTTGACCATTTTTAAATTGGATTGCTTGCTCTTTTATTATTGAGTTGTATGATCTCATTATACAGCATGCAAATCAAACCCTTATTGGAAATGTGGTTTCCAAACATTTTCTCCCATAAAGTGGGCTGACTTTCAACTTATTGACAAAGTCCTTTGAATTACAAAGTGTTTAAATTTGAGAAGATCCCATTTACCCATGTTTTCTTTCATAACTTGTAATTTTAAGATTTAAGAATCCATCACCTACAACCAAGTCTTGAGATGTTTCCCTATATTTTCTTTTAGGAGTTTTATGGCTCTTGATTTTATATTTATGTCTTTGATCCATTTTGAGTTAGTTTTTTTCTTTTACAAGATGTCCTCTTTCTTTATTTTGGATATGAATGTCTCAATTCTCCCAGCACCATTTGTTAAATGGACTATTCTGCCCAAGCTAGGTATATTTGAGAGGCTTGTTAAAAATCACTTAAGCATAGATGTGAGGGCCTGTTTCTGAACCATCAGTTTCATTGCGTTTGTCTATGTGTCTATCTTCATGCCAGTACCATGCTGCTTTTACCACTGTAGATAGGTAATATGATTTTAAGTCCAGAAGTGAGAGTCCTCCAACTTCACTTTTCCTTTCTAAGATGTTTCTGGCTGTTTGAGACCCCTTACTCTTCCAAATAAATTTGATAATTGTGTTTTCCATTTGTTTAAAATACACTGGTGGAATTTTTCTTGGAATTGCCTTGAATATGTGTATTGATTTGAATAGAATTGACATCTTAGTAGTATTTATTCTTCCAATCCTTGAGTAAAGAATATTTTTCCAATTATTATAGGTCTGTTCTTATTTCTTTAGCAATGCACTGTAGTTTTCTGAGTATGAGTGCTTTACATCCTTGGTTAAGTTTATTCCTAAATATTTGATTCTTTTAGTTCCTATTGTAAAAGGAATTTTTTCCCTAACCTCCTCTTCACGTTGCTCATTACTAGTGTATGGAAATTCCACTGGTTTTTGCATATTTATCTTGTGTCCTAACATACCACTGCAATCATTTATTGGCTCCAGAAGCTTTGATGTATTTTTCTCAGGACTTTTTATTTAACACATCATAACATCTGCAAATAGTGAAAAGTTTACTTCTTCCTTTCTATTTTGAAGGCATTTTATTTCTTTTTCTTTCCTGATTGCTTTAGCTAGAACTTTTATCTCTATACTGCACACAGTGGTGACAGTGAACATCATTGCCTTGTTCCTGATCTCAAAAGGAAAACTTTCAGTCTTTCATCATGTTAGCTGTGGGTTTTCATATATGGCCTTTAGCATGTTGAGAAAATTTCCTTCAATTCTTATCTTTTATAGTGTTTTTATCAAGAAAGGATGCATATTTTTTCAAAGGCTTTTTCTTGTCTATCTATAGCATCATGTGGTTTTTATTCTTTGGTGTATTAAAGTGGTGTATTACAATGATTGATTTTCTTGTTTTGAGCCATCATTGCACATTTGGTATAAAATTCACTTGATCATGATGAATAATTCTTTTAGTGTTTGCTGGACTCTATTGGCAAGTATTTTGTAGAGAATTTTTCTGTGTTCATTAGGGAAATGGGTCTGTAATTTTATTCTTCATAATATCATTATCTGGACTTGGTATTACAGTGATATTGATTTTATTCAATGAGGTCGGTAGTGTTCCTTCTTGTTCAATTTTTTGGAAGAGTTTGAGTAAGATTGGTATTAATTCTTCTATGAATGTTTGGTAGAACCCACCTGTGAAACCATCTGGTTCTGGACTTTTCATTTTGTGAGGTTGTTTGATGACTGCTTCAATATCTTTATTTATGATTGGTTTGTTGAGGTCTTCTATTTCTTCTAGCAGCTGGGTAGTTTGTTCATATGTTCCTAGGAAGATTTCCATTTCATCTACATTGTCTAGTTTTTTGGCATACAGTTATTCATAGTATCTTCTGATCTCTTTAATTTCTTTGGGGTCAGCAGTAATGTCCCCTTTTCATTTTTTATTTCAACTATTTGCATCTTCCCGCTTTCTTCTTTTTCAGTCTAGCTAAGGGTTTGTCCATTTTGTTAATCTCAAAGAACTAACTTTTTGCTTTGTTCATTCTATTTTTTTCTCTCATTTTCATTTATTTCTGATTTGATCTTTGTTATTTTATCCCTTCTAATGTATTTGGGAATAGTTTGCTGTTCTTCATCTAGTTCCTTCAGTTGTGTAGTTAGGTCACTGATATTAGTTGTCTTCTTTTTAATGTATGCAGTGAGGGTTATAAATTTCCCTTTCAGCACTGCCTTCACTGCATCCCATATGTTCTGATACGTTGTGTTCTTGTTTTCATTCATCTCTAGATATTTATTGATTTCTCTCAAGATTACTTCTTTGGCCCCCTGATTATTTAAGAATGTGTTGTTCAATCTCTAGATATTTGTGTATTTTCCATTTTTCCATCTCTTTCCCTAAAAAAAGGGGTGTATATATATATATATATGTTGATATATGTATTTATAAATTTTGATATTTCTATAAAGGAAAGAATTAGGCAATAGAACAAGTCTTGAGACCTATGTTATATTAAGTGATTAGTTAAAGATATTCTTGTAAAGTGACCTTTAAGTTGTAACTTGCAGTTTAGAGCCAGTCAGATCTTCAGAGTTAAAGGAAGGTATTTTTATGCAAAAGGTGCAACATATATAAATGCTCTGAATTTGGAAATTTGGCTATTGCTATGGAATTTAAAGGAATTGAGCAAACCATGATAGAAATAATTCACACATTTGTTTTTCTATTCATCTATATCTATCAAATACTTCCTGAATATTGGATGCTTCGATAGATGTGAAACATGTATTAAATAAATGACTGACATTTGTACTGATGGCGCTCCTAGCATAGTGGGAAATAGAGTAGATACAAGAGGAATTAATGAAGGAGTAATACAGTGAATTATTAGCATGAATGAAATTCCTTACATTATCTGTTCCTCAATTTCCTCAAAGATGCATAAAACGATCATACTAGCTTGTGAAATTAAGAAGGGCACAATCAGTGTAAGGCCATGCTCATTTTAAAATTTATTTGGGAGATCACTTAATTTTTAAAAATTTGTAATGTCTGTAGAAAGTACCATAATATCCACCCCTTTTCAGTTTCCTCGATACTAAAGTCTAGACCATATGAAAAAATTTTATGGGTTTTTATTGGCATTATACATATGTTATCTCCCTTTTGCGGGAATTTGATAATTAAGTAGCTTATTTATAGGGCTCCTACAATTCAGAGAATTTTTGTACATGTACTTAAATGGCATGAACTTATTTTCAGTGATATTCTCTTACCTTCCTGACATTTGAGACAGCATCATCATCATCCTATACTTTGTTGTCCCATGTCAATATGTCACTTCTATTCTCATAAGGATCTTGGAATGGACACTGCAAATTATTTGACTATCTTTTTGAAAAAGAACAGTTTAAACAGTTTACTTAAAACAAATTCATATAAGATATAAAACCCATCTTAATAAACTTATCTTGGTTTCTTTTGTACATCTTCTATCATCAAAAATAAAATATATTATCACTTATACAGTGCATTTAGGTATCTTAAAATAAACATATTTGTAAAAACCATAGGTAAACATAATGCTATGAAAATATTAAAATATTAGGGATATGTTTAAAATCTTCTTTCACCACACATATAAATATGGTGTCTCAGAGATGTCCACTTAAACAACTAAGTATACATTTTAGTGATGTATTTTATGCATAAATATTCATATAAATAAGTTTTAAAAGAATAGAAAATAAGTTGTAATATTTGAGGTTTATAATATAAATCTATCTTAATATGAATACAATTCTAGCAATGTGATTTCATCATATGCTGCCCTTATAATTTTCTATATATAATGCTTATTTTCAATTAAAAGGCATGCCAAGAAAATAAGACACATTATCGAAAACCAGAAAGATAAAAGGAAAATGTATAAAGATCTGAAATTGTATTAGTCAGTCAAAGGGGTGCTGATGCAAAATACCAGAAACAGGCTCCCTTTTATAAAGGGAATTTATTTGGGGTAGAAGCTGACAGTTACCAGGCCATAAAGTGTAAGTTACTCCCCTCACCAAAGTCTATTTTCACATATTGGAGCAAGATGGCTGCCAACGTCTGTGAGATTTCCAGCTTCTGGGGTCTTCTTTTCCCAGGGCTTGCTTTGATCTGGGCTCAGGTTCCTCTCTTCCTGGGGCTTGCTTCTCTTTCCTCTGTGTGCTTACTTCCTGGGACTCCAGCTTCAGCATCAAACTCCAACATCCCAACTTCAACATCAAAAACCTCCAGCATCAAAAAGCTTCTAAATGTTCTTTGTCATGCCTTTTATCAGTGAGTCCCCACCCACCAAGGATCAGAGACTCAACATCCTACTATTGTGGCCCAATCAATGCCCTAATTGTAATTTAATCATGCCCAGGTACAGACCAGTTTACAAACATAATCCAGTATATCTTTCTGGAATTCATAAATACATCAAACTGCAAGACAATAATTTATATTTTGAAAAGGATTAATATGGTAAAGAAAATAAGTGAAACCCTAAAAAAATGAAAAGATGGAACCTTTCACTGGAGAATTAGAATCTACAGGCCAGTTATAACTCTAGAAGAAAAAATATGAAATCTAAAATTAGAAATCATTAAGTGGAGTCAGAATAAATAAAGTCAAAGTCAGGATGAAGGAACTAGAGAAATTGTCAAAAGAAACTTTAGAAAACAAAGGGTTGAGGGGAAGAAAAGAATGAAAATAGAGCAATATAATCACATGGGAATCAGCAAAAAAGTTTAATATTTATTGTAAGCATTATGTCCCAATAGGAGAGAAGAGAAAGAATGGGTACAATGCAATATTTAAGGAGATAATCTTGGAATTTTTCCCAAAACTGATGACATACATAAACACATAAATTGTTTAAAAATCTGTGAAGTTCAAAGAAAATATGCAAGAGTGATCAAAATAAAATTAAAGCAGAAATCTTAAAAGCCGAGAGAAAAAAACCCATTAATTAAAAAAAAAATAGTAAGAATATAGACAGATTCTCAAGAAAAAAGATGAAAATTGAAAGAATTAGTTAAAGTCCCTAGAATTCTACCTGGAATTCTACAGCTAGTAAATAAACTTAAGTAAACAAGTTTTCAACTGAATATACTTAGGCAATTTATTATTAGAAAACCTTCTCTAATAGAAGAAAAAAAACATGACAAAATATTCTTAGAATGAAACATGGTTGTAGGAAAGAATGAAGAACAATGAAATGGTAAATAAGTGCATGACATTAATGAATACTAAATGAATATTGGTTCCAAACAATAGTAGTAATATACTGATGGTTGTAAAATATATTTAGAAATTGAAATGCATTATGAAAATAAAACAAAGTAATTACTGTAAATATGCTTAAAATTCTAGCTTTATCAGAGATTTTTAAAGAAATTTTTGTATTAAAATGTACTGAGTTACAAATGAGTGCTAAAATCTATAGGGTATAAAAGGAAAATTTATTATGATATTTTTCATTTTTTAATACTCTAAATTATTTTTTACTTTATTTTAGTTTTTCTAAATTATTAGGCATTCTATTTCTAATCTTTAAATCTATCATTACTATTTCATTTTCCTATCAATTGAATTTGGCAATATATTGGACTTTATTTTTTAAGAATTTTTGGATTGCAAAGAGGTTCAGCACTGGCAGGGGAGGAGCACTGATGGGGGTTGTCATTGATGGGAAATGCACGGGTGGGAGGAAGTTCTCCAGGACATGCATATATGGTATATAAATATGTTTGGATGTTCGTTGGGTATTGACATAATGGGTAGAGTTTCATACAACAACTGAGGGAGTGCTAAGTTCCCATTCTGGGGAACTCTGTTGCACTCCCCAATGGAGCAGCAACAATGCCCCAAGTGCTAAGGCAAAGACCAGTGAAGAAGGATGGACCAATGATGGGCCCTTGATATTGATGACTACCCTTAGGAGCCTATGTGCTGGAAATTTCAACTAGGGTGCCTAAGAGTTACCTCCTGAGATTCTCCACATTGTTGAAATGTGGCCACTCTCTAAACCAAACTCAGCATGTAAATGCATTACCTTTCCCCCAGTATGGGACATGATTCCAGGGTATCAGCCTCCCTGGCACTGAGAGATTTCTACCAAGTACCAGCTGGTGATACAACTAGAAAAAGACATCTAATAAAAGGGAAAACAGTAAAGACAAATGAGTTTATATGGTTAAGAGACTTCAAAGTGAGTCAGGAGGTCATCAGAGGTTTTCATTTATGCATATCTCAGAAGGATCTCAGAGATAGCCAGGTAGATACAACCCCAAGTCGTGGTGCTCCTGAGGGCTATGGAGAAACCCAGGTCCTATGGTTAAGACAGATGGCTCTGGAGTTCAGTGCTTTGCCAGTGGGCCCTACTTTGTAATTTGTGCTCCTGAGTATGATGGAGTTGGACTCAGATGTGACCTCTCTACATATGCCTCTTCTATCACTTTTACTCAAACTGTGGTTGGTACTGGCGTTGGTGTATGCTTAGGAGACTTGAATCTCTGTACTGACTGTGTGTCAGCTAGGCCCCAAGCCTCAGCAGAGTTGCAGAACCTACTCTCCAGTTCATTGGACTGGCTCATGTCAGCTAACAGGGAGATGGAGATGGTCAACCACCACACTAGGGAACCAAGAGAGTCTACAACTGCAAGCAGAATTCCATCCATCAATCATGTGGGATCTAAGCCCCCTCTCAAGTTAGAGGCAGAGTGGGCATTACCATTCCAGGGTCCTCAGGAAGGAGGAATAAAATATGGATTAAAGTAGACTTACTGTTATTCTACTATAGAATTATTGTGACTCTAGCAATGGAAGCAACTATTATTGATGTGGAGACAGTGGCCTTGGGAGTTGCTAAGGGCAGGGGGAGAGAAGAAGAAGTGTGATATGGGGGCATTTTCAGGACTTGGAGTGTCCTGAATAATATTGCAAGAACAGATGCAGGATACCATATATCCTGACATAACCCACTGAGTGGACTGGGAGAGAGTGTAAACTATAATGGAAACTGTAATCCATGCTGTGTAGCAGTGCTCCAAATATATTCGTCAAATGCAATGAATGTGCCACATTGATGAAAGAACTTGGTGATGTGGGAGGAATGGGATGGTGGGGAGTGGGTGTATATGGGGTATTCTTATATTATTTAAGGTAACATTTTGTATGATCTATTTATATATATATATATATTAAATCTATTTAAAAAAATAAAGATAATGTCTAGACAGAAAAACAACAACAACAACAATAAACAAGCCAGTAAATGAAGGTGTAGGGAAACTTAAACCACAATCCAATTCACTGCACACTCACAAGAATGACAAAATGAAAACGATAGAAAATAGCAAGTATTGAATGAAGATATTAATGACTCTCTTTTCACTTCTGGTAGGACAACCAGTTTTCCAGAAAACTGGAAAGATAAGTACTGCAATTGAATATATACTTACCCTATGAACCAAGATTTTTACCCTTGGAATATGACCAGGAATTACATATATTTATTTTCATAACCAATAATAATAGCCAAGCATTGGAATAATAAGTCAGGTTATGTTTATAAAAAGGAATAGTAAGCAGCAATGACCATGAACGAATCACAATTACTCACAACAAGATTGTGGCTCACAAGCATGTTCGATCAAAAGAAGTCAGAAACAAATTTTCCATATTTTATGATACTGGTCATATAACATCTAAAAAACTGGCAATTCCAATTCATGACTTGGAAGCTGAGATACTATAATATACTTTTAGTATAAATTGATACTGGAAGCAAGCATGAGTGGTTTTCTAGGTTTATGAGAACATTTTGTATGCTCATGTCTTGCAACATTATTGAGCAACAATTTAATATCAATGCACTTTTCTGTATTTATAAAGTAGTTTAATAATATTTACAAATCTATGGAAAGAATGCTTACACATTACATTTACATCCCATTTTCTTTATCATTTTAAGGACATTCCCATCTGTTCCTAAATGTTTAGGATTATAGTTTGTTTTAAATTTTTGTGTTTATTTGCTCAATTACCAGTTGAATTATTACAAGTCTTTTCATCTACTACTAAGATGAAGTGAATTTTCTCCTTTATTCTCAAGTGAAATAAAATGATTTATAAAATATTAAACCTTATTCTAATGCCTAAAGAAAACAATTTATTTTAGTTTGATATACTACTATTGATTTAATATTGTATTTTCTTGTACTGTCCTTGTACTTTTTTGTTAAAGTTTACACTAGACACATAGTATAGCACATCTTCCTATCATTTTTTTGGTCTCCAGAATATATGGTATATAATTGGAAATGGTCAATTTTCCTGAAACTGGTTAGAATTTGCATTACAGAATCCCCTGTTGCTGTTTCTTTTGAGTGTTGGTGGGTGGAATTTGAGTACTATTTCAATATCTTTCATTATAAGTGGGTTATTAAGCTTTATATCTTCCTCAATAAGATAAATTTGTTCTAAATGCTCTTTAGGTGACTTTCTAAATAATTAAATAATTTTGGATGCTAGCTTTATATTACTGAGACCTTTAATTTACTAAATTTTTGTTAATGAGGATGTGATTGTCTTTGTTCCTCAATGCCATTTTATATGGTCATATTTATTTGAAAAATAAATATACCTTCTTTTTGTCAGTACAGATTTGTACTTTCTTTTTGGAAGGTTATATCTACTCTTTAGTGAGAGTGTGTGTTGGTAAACCTGAAATTTTCTTTTATCCTTTTCTTGAATGATATTTTTGCTAAGAACATCATATTGGGTTGAGTATAATTTCCTTGTACAGTATTTTCCACTATATTCTAGCTCAATAATTGTACTAAAGAGACTCAAGAGATCAATTTGGTTTTATTATGCAAATAATTTATCTTTAAATTATGGCAGTTTGGAAAGAACTTTTCAGTATAGATGATGGATGCTCTTCAGTTTCATTAAAGGTATGGGGGGTGTATGGGAACACTGTATTTAATACATGATTTTCCTGTATACCTACAACTTCTCTAATAAAAAAAAAGTTGTCAGATGACTCTTTTTTATATATTCTTCTCTAAATTCACTGTGATTTCTGAGTCTGCACATTCAAGTCTTTCAACAATCCTGGGAAATAGTAAATCATTACATTTTCCCAACATTACCTTTCTTCCATTCTTTCTATCTTCTCTTATTAAGACTTCCATTTCGGTTTCCTTTCTTATGCTTTAGATCCTCCATTTCTGTAAAACTCCCTCATAAACATGAATTTATTTTTGCCTTCCAAAGCTACATCTTAGAAATTTCTTCAAATACACTTCATTTATAATTTTTCTTATATATGTATTTTATCTTGCTTAAACTATCCATTCAGTTTGTTTCAATAATTATACTTTCCACATCTAAAAATATCTTTCCCTATCTAGTTTTCCTAGTTTTTATTGATAGTCATTTCACCTTGCTTGCATTTCTAATTCCCTATACACATTCCCTATACTCATTTCTAATCCCCTATACTCCTTTTTTTATTATTTTACTTTCCACTTTGAATATGACAATTATAGTATACTAAGTTCTCAAGGCTCTATTATTACTGTTTTTGTTTCTTACGATTTTAATTCATAGTGACTTAGTGATTTTTTATTATGAATTTTATTTGGCAGAGCTTCACAAGTGGGTATCCTGAGAGACTGTTTGCTTTATCCAACCAAAGTATAAGGACATATTTCATTTAACTTATTAGCTTGAGTTTCCTGGATCAGAGGGGAGGATTTTATATGGCACATTTTTCCTGAGAATAATAGTACCAATTTCCTTCATTTTAAAAATTTTATTTTTTTAATTTTTGTCGTAATGAGTTTAAGAATTAATCCCATTTTTTGTTTGAATCTTCATAATTTGTATAATTTACAAATATCATTTATTCAATAAATATATAATGAACACCTATGATACTCAAATAAGGGCAAAAATATACATGAATTCATTAAGTATTTATTAATTCATTATATGAAGGAGCCTGTCAAAGTTTTTGATTGTGGGCAGTAGAGTTGCATCTCATTTCTAAAAAGCCATTGACTGAGACATACACTAAACAAATTATTGAAAATTCTTACCAAATATGGTTATAATACTTTGTACATAAAACTAATACAGGGTTTCAATAATATAGCAACTTGACTTAGGCTGAAGAAGATCTGATCAGGGAATATTTTCTTAGTGAAACAAAAATTAAGGTCAAATTCAAGACTGAAAAAGTAAAGCCATTCTAAAGCCTTACAATATTTTCAAAGAAAAGCAAAAGGATCAGTGTGGATGTAATGCTGTGAATGGACAGCTGCAAAGCAAGTATGGGGGGGATTGGTGCAAAATGAAACACAAGAGGAAGAAAACAACCTGGGCACTGCGTTAGATTTTCATCTTTATTTTAAGATAAATGTATAAAATTGAAATGTTTACATAGGGGAATAATGTAGTCATATTAATATTTTAAAACTTCCCTCTGATTGTGGTATGGAAAATGATATATTTACATATACACACACACATATGTATACTTAGCTACATATCACTTATATAATACATTTATATATACATATGTAAATTTATGTATGTAAATGTGATAAAGAAGGTTTCCACCTTCAAAAACTTCTTGAATGCCATGCATAAAATATGAAAAGATTCTCTGGATCTTCACGTTTCAGAATGAAATATATAGCCATAATTGTGAATATGTGTGTTTGTATGTGTGTGGATCTGTGAATACATATTGGGTGGGACAAAAAAACTTGATAAAAGGCAGGAAGTAAGCAAGGCACCTGAGTGAGCTTAGCATATTAGTCATTGTTGATAAAAAAGAACAATATTAAATAAAATTTTGACTTCAGTAATGCAAGGCTCAAAACGTTTGTAGTGGTTGTTAACTAACAAATCCAACTGAGTATCAAGTTTTTCTATTTTGAAATTGTGTATTTCACAAATTGTTGTCATAATCTAAAACTTGTTTTAGGGTTATAGCTTTCTCTGGTATTTTACCGTTTCTTTACAATTTCACTTTTTTAAATGAAAATGAATAGTCAAAAAATTTTCTCACTTCTGGCATTTATGCATTTCTTCCAATCTTACCTTTTCTGTTTTATGTTCCTTTTCTATACATTGAACAGTAAATCATGCAGACCTTGATTTAATCAAACTTCTCTTAACGCCTAAGTAACATTATGTCATCTTGTTATTTTTATATATAAATTAGTAAATTATAATTATCTACTTCATAATACTACATCAAGTGACCCCACCCTCTCTGTTTATTTTATCAACATTTATCAAAACTAGCAAACAGTTTTCTAAGGTGTGGCAAACACTCATAAACACAGCATTTCATCCTTTCACACATTATAACAAGATTCTTATCAGCACAGCATTTTTCCTTAATTTTATTTGCATGATATATTAAGTTATCCTTTAAGGATATAATGAATGTGAGATAAAAACCAATTAAGATAAACGTATACTTTGTAAGCTCTTGAAACTGAGTTAAATTCCAGTGTTTTTGAACAATGGATAAATGAAAGATAGAGCAGAAAAATAGTCAAGTCCAAGTATATTTGTTGTGCTAAAGATAATTGAAATTAACTGCTATATATATTTTTATTATATAAAATATGATAATTGTTTTCAAAATTTCATCTCATAATGATCGTTCTCTTGAAATTTCCACAAAAAATACTGTTAAGGCGGCGGACTTGGCCCAGTGGTTAGGGCGTCCGTCTACCACATGGGAGGTCCGCGGTTCAAAACCCCGGGCCCCCTTGACCCTTGTGCAGCTGGCCCATGCCCATTGCTGATGTGCGCAAGGAGTGCCCTGCCACGCAGGGGTGTTCCCCACATAGGGGAGACCCACGCGCAAGGAGTGCACCCGTAAGGAGAGCCGCCCAGCGTGAAAGAAAGTGCAGCCTGCCCAGGAATGGCACCACACACACGGAGAGCTGACACAACAAGATGATGCAACAAAAGGAAACACAGATTCCTGTGCCGCTGACAACAACAGAAGTGGACAAAGAAGACGCAGTAAATAGACACAGAGGACAGACAACCAGGGTGGGGTGAGGGGAGGGGAGAGAAATAAATAAAGAAAACTTTTTTAAAAATGTGGTTAAATTATACTAAATATATTCTATGTTTCTGTTTCCGAATAGCACATATTTTATATCATATAAACTAATCTTGATATTTTGTATATTGTCAATGTTTATCAAGTTAACTTTTAACTCAAGTCAGTATTGGTCTATCATTAAAATATGCTAATAATGCAAAATCTGAGAGAAATAATTTCAACTCTCTATAAAGGACCCAGACTTAACTTACTGAGGTGAACTTTCACATATATAGATATAAACAAGAGAAAGTACTAACATATTTTCATCTCTTCCCAGGATGTTAGCTAAGCAAGTTGTTGGTTTTATTATATTTGAGAATTGAAAAAGAGTCACCAAACTATTATTTTCTTTTTTCCAATAAACAGCTGTCAGTGAAACTGAAAATCTTGGCTTAATGTTCGACTTAAAAAGGATGTTTGAAAGAACTTTTTCTTTAAATTTAGATTCCTGTCTGGCAATGCTATTTATTTAAGATAATCTGTCATATACAGGAACTCTACAGACATCACTTTCCAGCAATCTCTGTGGTTCTATAAAATTAGTTCTTTCTTTACTTAAAAAAATCCTTAGTGGGTACACTTCAGACATGTTTAACCAGCCAGAGTTTAAAAATTCTATTTGGTATGAGTTGAGGTATGATAATTACTTTCACTTCATACATTTTATAAAAGAAAGCTTATTATAGTTTCAAATTGCAGAAACACTACTTTTCAATAATGGCCAAGAATGTAACTTTTTAAAAAATCAAAACTGCTCCTTGTATAATAAAAGTACCTTAAGCTTGTCAGCTACAAATGCAAAGTCATATTAATATACATTCAAATGTTTGGTTCTGACTTCCTCATTGATACAAAGGGTTCTAGACCAAGTCCACTTTCAAAAGGCAACCACTGGGTAATGGAGACAACCCAGCAGATTCCTATGCATGAGCTGTTGGGCATCCATAATTTTCTACTAACTGTCAGAATCACCACTGTTGTGGTAGTTTCCTCAAGGAGGGTGCTGCACTGTCCATGGCTACCAAAGTTAAAGTGCATTTGCTGCTAAAAGAAAGTACTACTGTCTGACTAACCTAATCACTTAGAAGAAACATAAAAATTGTGTACAACATAAAAACACCTCTTTAAACACCTTTGATAACTAGCAAGGCAGAGAGGATTGTGGGGCTATGCTCTGCTCTAGTAGAAAAGACAAGTCCAAAGAGGTGGTCAACATTTGACAAAACTTTGCCTTTGTATTTGCTAATTCTGTGAGATTCTACAGTTCTACAAACCTAAAGAACAAACTTACCAGACTCACAGGGTTAGAAAGACAATAGTTAGCATGCAGATTCTTCCTGGGCCTTTAGACTATATCTGACAATAATTCACCCAAGGAGTAATGATGAATGTGAAATAGATTAGAAGTCATCAAGATTGAAATCCATCTTCTGTTGGCCAAAATGGCCTGCTGGCACTAAGCAGCTCCTTTCCTGTGGCGGATTCCCGTGCACGCCAACCTGAAGTCTGCCTCTTCTCTCAGCAACAGAGGGCCAACAGCCAATCGCCAGCGCCAACCTGAAGTCTGCCTCTTCACTCAGCAACAGAAAGCCTACAGCCAATGGCGGACGCTTACCTAAAAACTGCCTCTTCCCTTAGCAACAGAAAGCTACCTGCCAATCTAAAATGTGCTGGGGGCCCTTTGCCACACCAGAGTGAAGGGAGATCAGCCGGGAAACAATCTTCTAATAGGAGCAATTTACTATTGACTGAAAGTCATCTAGAATTGCTAATGCCGTTAGACTGATTACAGGAAGCAAAAGTGAATCTCTTCTGGAGTAAGATAGCATTATTTGGAGTCTCAAATAAAAAAAAAAAAAAAACCCAGGGAAAGCACATGTAGCTCAAGTTTTTGAGTGCCTGTTGCCCATGGACAAGGTCCTATGTTCAATACTCAGGACATCCTAAAAACAAACAAGCAAGCAAACAAATGCAAAAATCAACTCTCATCGAGTAATGGATGTAGTTAAATAGTTGAGCACCTACTTCCCATGTACACAGCCCTGGGTTCAGTCTCAAGTACCTCCTTAAAACAACAACAACAAAATAACCAAGCACATAAGATAACAAGCCTTGAGTGAAAACCAAAAGAAAAAAGGGAGAAACTGGATATATGCAACAGGACTTCCAGATGATGGAATTTTCTTATGTGAACTTTGAAATATTCGTGATAAATAAATTCAAGGAACTGAAGACAAGCTGGAAAATGTTAGCATAGAATGGAAACTATAGGTGGAATTAAATGGAATAATTAGCACATAAAATACAACAATACAAATTGAGTATTAAATCTCTGGGTATAATAGATTAGGCACACATGAAGAAATAATTACTAAATATAAAGTAAATCAGAAGAAAATATTTAGACTGAAGGCAAAGAATGGTCACTAGAAAAAAGAATAAAAAGAGTATTTTGTATACAGGAAAACTTCTAATAAACATGTAAGTGATACCCCTAGTAACAAAAGAGTCAGAAAAAATGGAACTCAATTTATTTCAAAATGAAAAAAAATGCTAAGAATATTCTGAAACTTGTGATAGCGTCCAAGTTACAAATTCAAAAAGCATGACCATCTGCAATCTGAACAATAAGAAAGAGTATCACTTCTAAGCACAGAGGGCATAAATTTTATATGTCTCGACTGATCCCAGGTACCAGTGTCATGCATGAAAGGGAGCTTCATCTCTGAAGGAGCTTACCATTCTTTCTTAGACATCTCCAGAGAAAAAGAACCAGCAGGATATGGGGGCTATTAAGTCCAAACACACTGAGAAGCAAGACGCAATTTGGAAACTATGCTAAAGGAGATGTTGAATCCTTAGTTCAAATTCCCAATGTGGGGCTGACTGACTGGAAAGTCCAGCCAGAGTCAATGCCTGAAGATGAGGCAGAAATTATTCCTGTCTTACTTGAAATCCTCAGTTATGACTTTTAAGACCTCCACATGATTGGATGAGGAGATACCCCATATTGCTGAGGACAATCTTCTTTGTGATTATAGATGCAACCAAATAATTTTAGATGCAAATCCCATCTACAAAATACCTTCACAGTAACAGTCAGTGCTTGATCGAACAACTGGACACCATAACCTAGCCAATTTGACACATCAAATTAACACACTCTCCCCCATTGGACAACCTTAGGTTGTGATTAATCACGATTGTGAGAATAGAGGAGGCTGGAGTTGAGAATCTTGCGTCAGGTGCCTCCAGCTCAGTGACTCATTTGATGCTCCAAAGCCTCTTAGAACAGCAAACTGAGGCTAGGGGTAGCTGAGAATACACGCTTGATTTGGTTTTCTCTCCATCCCCCGTTTTTACTCCTTTTTTTTTTTTCTTATTAGGTGCTGGAACCAGTGAAGCCTGTGTATGTGTTTTGTTTGTTGTTTGTTCTTTTGTTTATAGTGCCAGAAACTGAGCCCAGGACAACTTCCTTGTGGAAAGCAGGTACTCAACTGCTTGAGCCACATCACCTCCCCTACTCCTTTTCTTTTTGAAATTATTCCTTCAGTAAATGACTTGTGCAAGAATGTCTCTCTTATGTTTTGTTTCCAGGAAATCTAACCTAAGGCATACAACACTGTGTGTGTGTGTGTGTGTGTGTGTGTGTGTGTGTGTAAAGATTAGAAGAAAATCATAAAAGAAACTGTAGGAAAGAAAAACACAAGTGTTTGAAAGGAACAACAAAAAAGAATTACAGCTCACCCATCCATAGAAACAACGAAAGCCAGCACTCTAGTGAATAAGTTCTCTCAGTTCTTTAAAGAAAGTAAAAACTGACCTAGATTTCTATGTACTACAAAATTTTTATTTTTGTGAAGATAAGCCTATAGTTTTAGAATGAAGATCATTGTCATAAAGGAAATTGCCAAAATTGCAAAAATGTCAACATCACACTAAAAGGAAGAGCAGTTATTCTGAAGCTCCAGCAAGAAACATGTGGAAGGCATTTACCACATTCATGTAGAAATAAAACTCCTTGGGAAGAAAACTAGAGCACCATGTTAAAAAATAGTTTGGAAAAAGAAAACATTGGTTAGGGATTACTCAATCTGTGATTATGTATCAAACATGATAAAAAGTAACACTTGATTTCTCTAACAAATTGAGATCTCTGAGTGCTCACTCCTTAATGTTGTTGATATTTGTGATAACTCTTTTGTTAGAAATGAAACTACATAGGGGAAATAATTTTTGCAGGTTTCATACTGGGACTGTTATTGCTTATTTAATAATAAGTACAGAAAGACTAATTCTTGAATGAAACAGCAATGAAGTTGTACCAAATTCAACTACTTTGATTCATCCAGGCATGACAGTTACAAACAAGAATGAAATATAAATATAACTATTCTTCTGAGAAATGACCAAAACAGAATGCCTAGGATCTTGTAGTTGTACAGCTGTTGAAATAAGAACCTGAAAGACAAGCCATAGTAATAAATATTTTCCATGTGCTTGTTTGCAATGCATATATTTTTTTAGTGAAGTGTCTGTGTAAACATTTTATGCAATCTTTAAATTGCGATATTATTATTTATATACTTATTTTTAAGTTGTAAGAGTTTTTAATATATTCTGTATATGAGTGCCTCATCATATATGTGATTGCAAATATTTTTCCTAGTTGGTCTTGTCTTTTTATTTTCTTAGTAATGTCTTTTGAAGAGCAAAAGTCCTTTTTATATTTTGAGGAAGTTCAATTAATCTTTTTTTATTCTTTTATGTATCATTCATTTAGTTTTTATATAAGAACTCTTTTCCTAATGCAAGGTTATAAAGATCTTCTAGTCTGTTTTCTTCTAGAAATTGTATATAAGTAGCTCTTTCATTATCCATTTTGAGTTAATTTTTGTATATGTGAAGTAAGGGGTAAGGCTATAAATTCAATTATTTGCATGTAGATTACCATGTGACCCAGCACTGTGTGTTGCAAAAACTGCCTCTTCCTCTATAGACGGCCCTTGTACATTTGTTGGAAATCAACCAGGAATGTATGGGTATATTTTAGATTCTATGACATTCCTTTCATTTGTTTGCTGTTATAGCACCAGTCTTGCTGTATTTTGATTACTGCACCTTAATTATGAGTCTTGAAATTATGTAGTGTAAGACGTCTAACTTTTTTTGTCAAAGTTATTTTGGCTATTCATTTTTTTATATGAATTTTAGGCTCAGCTTATTAATTTCCCCAATAAAAATCTACTGACATTTTGGGAGGGCTTATATTGAATCAAAAATGTCAAAATGTGGACAATTAACATCTTAACAATATTGAGTCTTTTCAGCTATGAACATGTTGTTTTCTCCATTTACTTACACCATCTTTGATTTCTCTTAGAAATGGTTTGCACTTTTCATTTTACAGTCTGTGCTTCTTCTGTTAAATTTATTCCTTCACAATGTTTTGGTGCTAATGTGAATTGAACTGGTTTCCTAATCTCCTTGTTGGATTGTTTTTGCTACTATAAAGAAATGCAATTGATATTTTTATGTTGCTCTTTCATCCTGTGACCTTACTAAATTTGTTAATTAGTTCTAGTAGTTTGTGTGTGAGGGAGGGAGGGGTCCTTATGATTTTCTACATGCATGATCCTGTCATCTGTTTTTAAATACAGTCTTACTTCTTTTTTGCAAATCTGTTTATCTTTCACTTCTTCTTGCCTTATTTAGCTAGCTATAACCTCCATTACAATTTTGAAGATTTTGCCATTTTGTCTGGCCAAGGGAACCCAACCCTCAGTGCTCATAGTTAAATCAGGGAAGAAGTACTGTTTTTACTCTGATGTTATATGAATCTGGGCTACGTATTCATACAAGTTATTTGTGTCCTCTCTTTTCAAGTGACACAGGATATTTAAAAATTGGACTTCATACTGGACCATAAAGCAACCTGCACTGTAGAATTATGCAGAACTGTGATACCAAAATATAATTAGAAGGTCTCTATATCTTTTGGAATTAAATTAAGCAATATACTTTTAAAAAACTAGTGGATCAAAGCAGAAATCAATTTGGAACTTACAAATCAATAAACAAAATCCAAACCATCCATTAGCAATAATTTGCATGAGATTAAACCAGACTTTCTTAAAAAAGAGGATATCCCAATAACTAATAGAAATCCTGATCTTTTTAACTTTAGGACAAAAGAAAAAAAAACATTTTAAATGAAAATATGAGATTTTTTTTAGATGTATCCTAGTTGCATACTACATAAAATCAGTTGTAATCATGTCCTGTGGTATCAATACAGACCTTGTACTAGCATCGTACCTATTTTAATGTATTCTCTGTGCAGTTAACTTTGTAACTACTTCATGAGATTGATATCTTCATTTGTTCTGTTACTTATGCCCAAATCAAATGAAGCTACTAAGGTTGATTTTAAAAAGATGAGAACAATGAACCTATCAGAACTTTTCTTTTCTTTGAATCAATTACAAAGGTATGGATATTAAAATAAAGTGCTTTTTTTTTTAAGACATATTCAGGTTTCTTCTTTGAAAAACAGCAAGCCTTTGTCAAATTGGCAGAAGGAAGTTAGCCAAATTCAAAACAACCAGATAATGGAGATTACCAAAGAACTTAAAATTAGTTCATATTCACAAAAGGGTTTCTCTTTAAAATACCAAATTAGTTATTTAAATTATATTTTTATGTTAACAGTCCCAGGGTATAAAATGAACTCTTCTGTAAACTGCTTGTTTTGTCACTGAAGAAATTATTTTGTTTTATCAAAGATAACACATTTAAGAATTTATTAATATTTTAATTTTCTTAAACAAATTACATTAGTAAATTTTTATGTTAGTTGGCACATTTGATGCTAGGAGAGATTCTGATTATGGTTTTTAACATCGAATTATGGTCAGTTTGAGAAATATATACATTTTCCCGTGCCAAATGTAGAATATTCTTAATTGTCATGCATAACATTGTCAGATGAGCACATTGGCATTGAAGATTGGAAATTACACTTAATATAATAAATGCCTGTGCATTTGTTTTCAATCTAATTTTGAATTGGATCATTGCTAAATATGTCATATTTTATTATATATAGTTTTTTTGTAATAATGGTTTTATGTCCTAAGTAGTAAAATATTAATATATTTTCTTAAAGAATTAGCATTTCCACTAATTTATTGTTCTATAAATAATTGTTGTAGTGAAAAAAATAAAATAAAATCAAGTTTTATTTATTTATTTATAGCACTTGAACAGAGTAGGGATAATCTGGGAAATGAAAATTACCATATTTTTCAAATATGTTTAACAGGGCAGCATTTCCTTTTGAACGAGTTTTCTTTCACCTTCTATTATTTAAAATGACACATAATAAGGACTTTTCCTTTGTCATAGTTCAAATAGATACTGCCCAACCTTTTCTAAAATTAATACAGCTAAGTGAATGTACTTGGCATAAATGAGATTATTAAAAATGTGAAAAGATAGCAATACCACTCAATAACATGCAGGATCTCAAAATCACTATATTGTCAGAAGGGAAAAATTGAAGTATCATTGAGAAACTGTTCAAGATACAGATAATTTAAAATGTTATCTCATTTTAATTTGTACTGTAAACCCATACTCTCCGACACTCAAAGAAAAGTGGTAGCTATCAGTTCAACACCAGAGTGGATTAAAATACAACCTGTTTATGAAATTGCCATGAAATTAAATTGAGACACAGACAGAACTAAACAGATTGCTTGGAATCTATTCAACTACAAATATCTGTTCTTCTTTCATACCTGCTTAAACCTACGTCCGTTTAAAGAAACGTATTTCAGATATTTGGTCTGTTAATTAAATCAAACCATCTTGAACAACCCAAAAGTGTACAGGGAATATTTATGAAAAGTCCTTGTCCATCAGCAAAGCATGGTGAATTGAAATTTTCATGCTAAATAGTTGACTGAAAAGTTACTAAGAAAAAATGTTGCTGAAACATACACATTTTCTGAAAGAAAAATACCATTTTTTCAGTTGCTAATTTTTATGCTTTTTATTACTTTGAGGCAGACTCAGTATATACATTAAATTATATGATCTTTATTTTCATCTTAAATTACTGCCATATGCTTCCAATGCTTGGTGTAATTTTCTTCTTCATTGTGCCATGCAGTAAAGAAGCAGAAATACATCCTTTTCTCTCTATTCAGTTTTTTACTTGCAGGATATAGTAGAGTTAAAAATTATTAATACTGTTCTCAGATGTGCAAAGAAACCATAGATCTTTTATTTTAACTAATCCTTACACACACACAAAAATCCTTGAGCCTGTTCATTTAATTTTATTATGTAATTTTAAATTAATACTTTGTAGCATTGTAATGTCTCTAACTAGGTTGTCTTTTTGGATGTTTCATAGTATTTTGGGTAAGTTCTCTCTGTACTTAGATGTTTACCAAGATAATTTCTAAGTGTAGGAGTGTAGGAACATGTAAGCCCTGGGTAAAAGAGGGATCAGGTCTCAGTGTGGCCTCTGTATTCGTGCACATATCTCTACTTTTCTTTGTATGGTCTTTTCTCCAGAAAGCAAAAAGCTTCACAACCATGGTTTAATACTAGAAGGACTCTCCTCTTCATCTTACAGGAAAAACTCTATGATCTGTTTCCCTCTGGCATGGTTTTTGAGATAGAAATTATAGTAATATCTGTAAGTACGAGTTACCAAAGATAAGTCCTTGTTTAAAATACACAAAAAAAGAGATTGCCCCATCACACAGGATGGTCAGAATCTTGTATTAATTCTTGAGAGACTTAAAATCAAATCAAATTTTCTTTTTTACCTATGTGATTTTCTTTCCTGAATTTAATAATTGAGCATCTCTCCCTGCCCTATGACCAATCCACAACGCTGAATGCTACAACTTTCAGTGGAGTCCCTGATAGATCTTGAGTTCTTACAGTCTATGGTTTTTTAACAATTTTATTAAGGCACAGTTAGCATACAAGATTCTGCCTACATTTGAAACTGTACAATTCTTTTAAGACTTGACATATGTATACACATGTGAAATGATTACCCATTCAAGATAGTGAACATAACCAAAACTCCAAAAGTTTCCTTGTGTCCCTTTATAATACCTCCACCCTCCATCAAACTACCTCTCTGTATCAGTCAGGGTTCTCCATATATATAAAGAAATCTATTTTAAGGAATTAGTTCCTGTGATTGTGAGGCTGGTAAGTCCAAAATCTATAGGACATACTAGTAGGCTGGAAACTCACACAGGATTTTTATACTACAGTCTTAAGGCAGAGTTTCTTCTTTGGGAAACCTTAATTTTTGCCCTTAATGTCTTAAGTGATTGAATAAGGTCCACTCACATTTTCCTAGAATAATCTCCTTTACTTAATATTAACTGATTATAGATGTTAACCACATCTATAAAATACATTCACAGAAACTCTGGTGTTAGTGTTTGATTAAATAGTTGATTAAATAGCTGGTTCCTATAGCCTAGCCAGGTTCACATGTAAGATGGACCGTCATACTCTCGCTCATATAACTCCATCCCTGGGCAACCACTGACCTCACTTTTGGTCACATAGATAATATCTTTTCTGTCTTTTATGATTTCTTTCACTCTGCATAATTTTCATGAGTTTCATCCATGTTGTTATACATATCAATACCTGGTTCTTTTTATTTGGGGATAGTACTCCATTGCATGGATATACCATAATTAGTTGATACATGCATCTGTTGATTTTGGTCGTTTTCTGTTTTTATTTTATTTATCTCATTCTAGGTTTTTTTTTATTTGTCTAAAATCTGGTTATATAGGATGTAACTACGGTATCTTTGAGATCTCCATATGTTCTTTGGTAAAATATCTTTTGAAATACTTTGTTCATTTTTCAATAGGTGCTTGTTTCCTTATTTAGGTTTTAGAGTGCTTTACATTGCAATACCGTGTCTTGAGCTGGAGTACTGTTGGCTACCCCAGGGTGCATAGTGTCATGATTGCAAGGTATATGGTTATTTCTTCTGGCATCTAAAGGAAAGAGGCCTAGGATCCTGCTGAGCAATGCACGAAGAAATATTCAGCCCTAAATGCCACCATGGTCAGTAGTGCCTCTGTTATGAAACCTTGTTCGAGTACAAGCATGCAAATATTTTCTCTTAGTCTGTGATTTCTCTTTTCATTCTCTTAATAGTGACTTTGAAGAAGAGCAGTTTTTGATGTTGATAACACCTAGGTTTTTATTTTTATACACCATGACTGGTGTTATATCTAAGAAACCTGTGTCAAACCCAGAATCACAAAGGCTTTCTTCTATGTTTTCTTTTTTCTTCAAATTTTTATAGCTTTAGGTTTTAGATTTTTGGTCAATCAGGCTTTATGAATAAATTTTCTTCTGTGGTTCGTGTTCTGGAGCAATGTTCACTTTTTTTGCATATGGATGTCTATTTGTTTCAAACACTTTTTTTTGTTCTCAATTGAATTGTCTCTTCACTTTTGTTGAAAATGAATTGACCAAATATGTATGCGTCTATTTTTGGATTTCTATTCTTTTTCAAGATTCTATTATATATCTATATGCAATGCCTTCTATCTGATTTTATATATTTATAATAAATCTTGTAATCAGGTAAAGTTTACCCTACAAATATGTTCTTTTCGAAGTTTAATATATCTAGTCTAGGTAGTTTAAATTTTCATATTTACTTAGATTCAACTTTTTCTTTACATCTTGCCAGTTGTAATAGTTTCTGACCCCACTTTTTGACTGATAGCAGTTTTTAAGATTTACCCTTCCCTTGCGCACAACTAAGCAAGTTGATAAGAAAGCCTGGGGGCTTCCACCTTTCTTGATGTAGAGGCACAACGCATTCCATCATCTGCCCAGACTTCACCCTATCCACAATAAGACTCTGAGCCAGTCTGCTCTCTTATGACAACAAAAAATGTCAGCAGTGGAAGTGGGAGGTGAAATCATTCCCAGTTCCAAAACTATGATTTTCATCTGGTATGATTTTGTTTCTGCCTGAAGAATTTAATATTTCATGACGACACTCTGGGCAGGAAAATTGTGAAGTAGGAAGTGCAAGGACTCAGGCTTTCATGAAAACAAGTATTAAACTGGCAGGAATGTCCTGAGTTGAATATTTTGAAACTCCTGAGGCCAGAAGAACAAAGTACAGTATTCAGGGAAGAGTATGAGGGAGAGGCAAATAAATAATAGTAAAGAATAGTATATTACTCTCTCTCTATGTGGTGGCTACCAGCATCCATCCATCACTGTAGTGGCAGGTAACCATGGGGTCCAGACCCTTGCTAGGTTGCTGGTGACAGAAAGGAGCATAAAAAAGTTCTTTCTCAAGATCTGGGGTGGGCATGACCAATCAATGAAAACAGCTTTTGATTAGTGATTTTTGATTGCTGGGGGCCCAGCTCTGAGGGCAGCCATTGCTTCAGCCTAGCCAGGAAAAAGTCAGCAGTGACCTTTATTTCAACTCGTGTGAGACAAATCCACGGCAGGGGAGGATTAAAGACATTATGCTTTCTCAGGACTGTGGGGGGCACTTAGAAAGACTGCATTTGCTGAGTAGGCCACGAAAGCTCAGCTTTAGGAAGCCATGGAAGAAGCTCTTGGCACCCTTCCTTGTCCTCTCTCCACGGCACTTTGGAGTCAGTCTGCACCCCCTTTTTGGGTCCTTGACCTTGTTTCATCTGGGAAAACTCTGGCTTGGGAAAGCCCTCCCCAGCATGTTCCCTCTCCCAAAATTCGTCCTCCAGGCAAAAGCAACTTAAGATAGGAAAAGAGGATAAGGAACTATAGAAATGGATGGTCTGGAGCAAAGGTTTGCTGGTTTCATATACCTGGGAGAAGGAGGTCTGTTTTCTGGGAAATAGAGGGTATAACCAAGCTTTCATACACAGGAAAACCTCAAAACAATGAACAAACAAAAGTTCAGGGTAAGACACAGGTCTCTAAAGAAAGGGCAAACCTTGAACCCTGCATTTGCCTTAATAATGCCTTAATAAACCCATCCTGAAGCTCAAGAAAAAACCTCTGTCTTAAGAAGAGCTGGTTACAAAATCAAGAAACAGACATCTCAAAGAATAAATCCAAGAGTTAACATTTTAAAATATTAAAATGTACAGCATGCAACAAAAGGGTATAAGACAAACCAGAAAAAGGAAATGATGATCCATCCAAGGGAAGAGAGTAAAAATCCAGAAAACATCAATGAAGAAACCAGAATGTGGACAAACCAAACAAAGCCTTTCCAAAAATGATCTTAACAATGCTTAAGGAGATGAAGGAAATAAAAGTATCAGGAAACATAGATGAGAAATTTGAAAATCTTAGGAAACAGAAATTTTAAAAATGAACCAAATAGAACTACTGGAGTTGAAAACCACAATAAGTGAAATGAAAAAATTCCCAGAATGATTTCAAAGGCAGATTGGAACTGGCAGAAGAAGCAGTGAACTTGAAGACAAGATATTTGACATGAGTCCAGCTGAGGAACAGAAAGAAAAAAAGAATTATAAAGAGCCAAAATAACACCTCAGACACATCATCAAGTGTACCAATATTTGCATGATGGAAGCACCAAAAGGAGAAGAAAGAGAAAAAGGAATAGTCAAAAAATAATGGCAGAGAATTTCCAAAAAATAGCAAAAAAAATGACAAACATACATATCCAAGAAGCCCAGAGGCCCCCAAACAGAGTAAACATGAAGAGAAATATAGCCTGTCATATACTGATCACACTATGAATCAAAGGACAATGAGAGGGTTCTGAAAGCTGTAAGACAAAAACAGCACGGAAGGTACATGGGAACCCAAATTAGATTTAATGCTGATTATCATCAGAAACCATGGAAGCACAGAAGCAAGAAGACAGTGAGTTGAAATATTTAATATTCTGAAAGAAAACAACTTCTAGACAAGAATTTTGTATCTGGTGAGACTTACTTTCAAAAGTGAGGAATATACTAAGACATTCCCAGATAAACCAAAGCTGAGGAAGTTTATCACCACACTGGACCTGCCCTACAAGCAGTGCTAAAGGTAGTGTTTGGGGCATACAATGTACAACAATTTAATTGGTAACAAATACAAACAAAAAGTAGGGGGACAAAGTGTTATAGAAAAAGTATGTGTGTGTTATTGAAGTTAAGATGGTATCAAACCAAAGATGAATGTTATATATTTAGAATGTTAAAAGCCCATGGTAATCACCAGGAAAATAGATAAGAAATATATCCAAATAGAATAGAGAAGGTGCTCAATATTGATAAAAAACAAACAAACAAACAAAACACCACACCAAATACGTATAAAAGTAGGCAATAATGGAAGAATTGAAGAAGGAAAACGACAGAAGACATACAAAGGCTAAATACGAAATAGCAAAATGGCAGAAGAAAATACTACTTAATAGCTACTGTAAATGCAAATAGATTAAACTTTCCATTGAAAAGGCAGAGATTAGCAGAATGGATAAAAAACATGACCAAACTATGTGCTTTCTGCCACAGACTCACCTTCAAGTTGAAGACAAAAATAGGGTGAAAGTGAAAGGATTGAAAAAATGTAACCATGACATTAATACCAAATGACAATTTGAATAGCTACACTAACATCACATTCAACAGACTTTAAGTAAAAAGCAGCTATGAGATACAAATATGTTAATTATGTACTGACAAAGGGGACAATTCAACAAGTATCTGTAAAAATTATAAGTATATATGCACCAATCATCAGAGCCTCAAATATGCGATGCAAATGCTGAGTTATTTGAAGGGTGATATTGATGGTTCTACATTAATAATAGGATACTTTAATACCCTATTTTTACTGATAAATAAAACATATAGACAGAAGATTAACAAGGAAATACAAAACTTGAAAGATACACTAAACCAACTGGAACTAACAGACACTTAAAGAACCCTTCACCCATCAAAAAAGGAATACACGTTCTTTTTTAATACAATGGATCTTTTCCCCAAGACAGACCATTTGGTAGGTCACAAAACACATCTCAAAATACTAAAAAATACTGAAATCGTGCAATGTTATATACCCTGAACACAACAGAATGAAGCTAGAAATCAACAGGAGAAATGAGAAATCCACAAATATGTGGTAATAAAACAACATACAAACAACTAATGTGCTAAAGAGGGAATCAAAAGCAAAATTAGGTAACACCTTAAGGTGACTGATAATGAAAATAAAATACAACAAAATTTATGGGATGTAGTAAAGTTGATGCTGAGAGGGAATTTCTATCTGTAAATCTTAAATTAAAAAAGAAAAAAGACTTCAAAACAGAGACAAAACCTCAAAACAGGAAAATCTTGAAAAAAAAAGTACAAACTAAATTCAAACCAAGCAGAAGGGAGGAAATAATGAAGATTAGATGGGAGATAAATGAAATAGAAAGCAAACAAAACAACAACAACAACAAAACCCAATAGATAATATCAACAAAACCTAATGCTGGCTCTTTGAAAAGATAAGATGGACATTTAGCCAGACTGACAAATAAAAAAAGAGAAAGGATACAATTAACATAAATCAGAAATGAAAAGGGGAACATTACTACTGGTTCTGCTGAAATAAAAAGGACAAGAGACTACTATGGACAGCATATGCAAATAAATTAGGTAGCCTTGATGAAATGGAGAAATTCTTAGAAACACACAAATTACCTATGTTGGAGCAAGAAGAAATAGAAGATCTCAACAAATCAATTACTAGAAAAATGGGACTTCATCAAAGTTAAAATTTTTTGCACACCAAAGGACTACAAGAGGTAGGGGTATGTGGGAATTCTGTATATTTTTGATATAACATTTTAAAAAAATCTAAAACGTCTTCAAAAATAAAAATAAAATTTAAAAAAGACTATATCATGAAAGTGAAATACTACCTATGCAATAGGAAAAAATATTGGCAATCCACATATGAGGTAAATGTTTAATATATAGAATACATAAAGAAACCCTTCAACTTAACAATAATGAGACAAACAACCCAATTTTTAAAAAAATGGGTGAAAGACTTGAATAGACATTTTTCCAGGAATATATACAACTGGCCCGAAAGCACCTGAGTAGATGTTCAACATCATTAACCATCAGGGAAATGCAAATAAAAACCACAATGAGATATCATTTCACACCCTTTAGAATAGCTACTATTTTAAAAAATCAAAATAACCAGTGTTGTTGGGGATGTGGAGATATAGGAAAAATCATTCATTGCTGGTGGCAATGTAAAATGATGCAGCGACTGTAAGTCAGTTTGATGGCTCCTCAGGAAGCTAAGTATAGATCTATGATGTAAACTGACAATCTCTCTACTATATATCCAAAAGAATTTAAAGCAGGAACTCAACCACATATGTGCTTACCCATATTCATAATAGCATTACTCATAATTGACAAAAGATGGAAGCAAACCAAGTGCCCATCAGCCAGCGAAGAAATAAATAAAAACGGTAGATAAATAAAACAGAATGCTATTCAGCCATAAAAGGAATGAAGGCCTAATACAAGCAACAACATGAATGAACTTTGAAGATATTATGTTGCCTGAAATAGGCCAGACATGAAAGGACAAATATTGTGTGACGTCACTAATTTGAAACAATTAGAATAAGCAAACTCATAGAGTCAGAATCTAAATATAGGTCAGGGTAGGGAACTGGTTGTTAGAGTGTAAAATGTACAGGGCCCCTATTTGGGATGATAGAAATGTTTTGGTAATGGATTGTTGGTGATCTTAGCACAACATTAAGAACACAATAAACAGCTCTCAAATATATATCTGATGAATATATATCAGATGAGATTAAAAGGGGAAATATTAGATTGCATATATTGTAATAGAATAAATTTTTTTCTATTTATCCTGGCACTAAACTGCACAGTGAACCCTAAATTAAAACCAAGGAATATAGTTAATAGTACAATTATAAACTTGAGATATCATCAATTTTAGGGTGATATATGGGAATCTTACATTTTGGGTATCATTGTTCTGTAAACCCACAACTTCTATAATAAAGAAAAAGAAACATTTAATATATTAAGGATCTGCTGTAGATTGAGTTTGTCTATTTTTTCACTGAAAAAGCCTTTGCTTTGCCTTCCTTTTGGAAAGACAATTTTGTTTTGCATAAAATCTTGGAATGACAGTTTTTCTTTTAATATTTAAATATTTTCCTCCATTGTCTCTCATTTCTTGTTTCTGATAGAAAATCTGATGCTATGGTTTTCTTGATTTCTCAAATCACAACATGTATCTTTTATCTGATTTTGAACAATTGGTAATGATGTGCCACAATATCATGTTCTTTTGGTTCTTGTGCTTTGGATTTGTTGGCTTCTTTGATCTGTGAGTTTATAGTTTGCATCAAATTTTCAGTAATTAATATTTCAAATATTTATTCTACTTTCCATTTTGGGGACTTCTTTTAAACTTATATTAAGCCATTTGAAATTGTCCAACTACTAATTATTTCTCTGTTCATGTTTTAATTATTTTTTGTCTGTGTTTCATTTTAGATTGTTATTATTACTATATCTTCAAGTTCATTAAAATTTTCTTCTGCAAAGTCTAATTGGCCATTAATTCCCTTTAGTGTATTTATAATCTCAAACATTGAAGTTTATCCCTAGAATTCTTATATTCATCACTTTTTTTTCCCATGTCTTTATTACCTTTTAGAACACATGGAATACAATTACAACTTTTTAAATATCCTTTCCTATTATTTCTGGCATCTCTACCAGCTCTAGCTCAGTTTCAACTGGTTTTTCTCTTTACAATGGGTTTGTATTCCAACTTGTTTGGCATGTTTTGCATGTCTAGAAACTGGTGTTCAAATGTCAGATTTCATTAATTCTTTCCTTTGCTGAGTGTTGATTTTTTTCATTCTTATGTTATTGACCTTTGCAAAGTATTTAGGAAAATTTACTCGGAAATTGTTAAATCCTTTCATAGCTTGCTTTTATTAATTGTTATGTAAGGCAAGAGTAGTTTTTAATTTAGGGCTAATTATTCCAAATGACTGAGTCAAGACCCAGTTTGGTTTCTCTACTAAATGCCCTGTGGATTTTCTACTCTCTGCCTGCTTTGTAGTCTTAAAACTTTCTAAAGGCAGTAAGCTGGGAAAATCTTAAAGTCTCTCTCCTTGGATTCTTATCTTTCAGAGATCACTGTCTCTTGTTGCTTGATTTTCAGTGTCTGAACTCATTTTTTTTCAGATATTTTCCCTAGGATTTTTGTTGCTGTTGTTACAGTTGTGATTGTTTTAATGGAAAGGAAAGACGGCCTTGTTACTCCATTTTGTCCATCTTGTTTGGAAATGTAGCCCATAATCTAGGATTTTCATTCGCACTTTCAGAGTTACACTCACAAGCCAAGTATGACGTGTGGGTCCAATTGAAATTCTGGGAAAATGCCCCCAAACAAGTTATTCTTACTGGATAGCCAGCCACATGTTACCAGCATTCTGTTATATCCACGGAATGGATACGACATTCTGCTCAAACTAGTGCTCAAGCTTTTTTATCCAAATAATATGTATTGATTATTTACCATCTATCAGCTCCAAATTTAGACTTTTTGCCTGTTCTATGAAAATGGATAATGTACTATAAGAAAGTTACTAAGAATTGTGAATTAATAAGCTTTCTAATCAATAGTGTCTGCTGTTTTAGTCTAGAAATGTGGATGATTAATTTGTCCATTGTCATTTGGAATGTTGTAACACTGCTTTGCAGGCAACCCCCTTACCTCGTAACCAAAAAACAAATGTTTAAAAGGAACAAGTTACCAGATGTGGCATTTGCACGTCCTGTTTGTATCCCCTGTAAAACTAAAAGCTGAAAACCTTCTTGTTCCTGTTCAGTGTACCATGTATAGACTAGAGCACTTTGGGGCACAGTGGCCCTCCTTGGGGGAACTGGCCTTTCCCCTGGAGACGGGCATTGTTGTTCCAGGGGGAGTTGACAAATTGCGAGTTGCAAGACCATCCTGAGAGCACAGATTTGGTCTCTTATAAAAGTGAAGCCTCTTTTGGCAACTCAAAGTCTGTCAAAGTCTCGCCCAGGAGGGGACTTCTGCCCGGGATAATTTTTCCAATTGGGACTCTGATCTGCTGCTAAGTGACTTCCTGGCATCATAAAAGAACAGATGTTGTGTTTTCACCCAATTTGATGACTGTGTGTATATACTTTCATTCTTTCCTATATCTCTAATTAATTATTTTCTATTGTGATTACCCAATTGTTATAATCACTGAATATAACCTGAAACGCCTTTAATTGAATATAGTTGCCTTTGCATAGCATTTAGAGTTTCTGCCTCTTTACTTAGCAGAACAATGGACATGAGACCTTTTGAAATATTTTTCCTTTCCTGGCTTACACAAGAAGAAAATTGTCAGTATTAGGCGCTGGTGAGACAATGCTATGGGCAAAGTGTTATTGCAGCCTGGCTCTCCTGTGCTTGTTTGGGTTGGCTTCTGCAGTGTATGCACTTCTCCACTGTCTGACTTCTTTAGAACACTGAAGCCAACAACATCCAGTAGCTAATAGCTTCCTCTGGCACCATACTTCTGGGTGGATTTATAGCAGACCACACCCTGGCATGTTTTCTTAGTAGAGTGTCAACCGTGGAGCACCTCTACCTGAATAACCTTCACTGGCAACATAAGAATTTCTTCCAAATTTCAAATGGTAGATTTCCAGCAAGTCACCAGGTGTGGCAGCACAACAACTTTTTGCCATTTAGTGAGTCCTAGCATGCTGTCTTCAACCAGGTCTGTAACTCAGTCAGCCCTGGAGGAGGAGATGGATGCTCTTCCTTGGTGTTCTATCTCAGTATTAGGGATAGTAACTACGTAACTACTATTTCTACATTTTTCGTAGTTCTCTTTACTTTTTATTTGCTCATTCCTCATTGCACTAATCCTCTATAACATTTCATTAGTCTTTATATGAAATTTTTCAAAATTTACATTATCATGTGGTTTCTCTCTTCTGTTTTGACCAAGAAACACATTTACATTGTTGTCTTAATCTAAAATGAATCTTCTTTTGGTTTTCCCACTTTCTGATTATTGTTGAAATTCCTCTAATTATTTTATACTATCCAAACCTCCAGTTAGTCTTGAATTCCCCATTGAAAGGAAAATACAACCCTCCAAAATGGCTTTCAAGGTTCTAATTCTCTACATACTACCTTCTATTATCATCTCTTACCACACATATCCTCATTTATTAAGCTCAAACTTTGCCCTTCAATGTGCAAAATTGTGTTTTGCACTGTTAACTCTGTTTGAAATGATCTTCCCAAAAATATTCATATGGGTGGCACATAATCCTCAAGATTTCAGCTCAAATACTATCTCCTCAGAGTGGTCTTCCCCAGTCCCTCTATCTAAAATAATCTACCATTCTTAGTTTCAGTGTTACCCTTTATCACATTTATTATTTTTATAGTGTCCATAATAATTATTAGTTTCTGAAGTTATGTCATCATTTTTGGTTCATTTTGTATTATTTTTTTTAATAACCCTCCCAAATATATACACTTTAAAATATAATCTCTGCAAGTGAGGAAACTTTGTTATCCATTGCCATATTCTCATTGCTTAGAACATGACCCAGTATACAGTAGATGAATAATAAGTTTTTTATAAAAGGATGGATGGATAAACCTTATCATAATCTCTTCATTTCAATTCCCTTAAATTCTTAATCTAGATTGCCCCAATTTTGATAAACTTATGAGTTTTTAAGCTCTCATAGGAGATGGTAAAAAAATATCTTGGCTTAATATATTTAGTGGAAAAATGATTCATGATTGAAATGTGATGTTTGATTTATCACACCTCATAATAAACGTATGATGCTTAGTTTATTTGGAACTAAAGATAGTATGGTGGGTGAAGGAATATGCAAAAATGAAATGTATTATTGACTTTTTTGCTTTATGAATAAGTATCCAGAAATCTATCAGATATATATATATATAAATGGTAATAGATGTTTGCTTAAAATATTTTATTATTTGAATATTATTCTATTATTTAGGTGATACTAATATTAAATATTTACAGTATCTATAGTATATTTGGTGTTTTCATGTGAATTATAATATTAATCTTAATCAAAATTCATGATTATTATTGGGTATCTGCCCACCAACCTTTCCAGGCCTGTGCACAAGAGAAAGTGCACAGTCAGAATCCAAGTCCTTCATGCTCCACAGTGTAAAGAACAGGAGAGATGATTATTCTGTAAGATTTCTTACACCTATCCAACAGGTGTAGCACTCAGCAGTTGTCTGGGAAGTTGGGGTGTGAGTATGAATGTTAATATTTATCTCTCTCCCTCAGAAATACACCCAGAGGCTCTTCTTATAGAAAATGAATATATGTGTTACTTTCAAGACTAGGGGTAGCTTGACCTTTGTCAAGTTATATTATTTAAGAAGAGAACACAGTAAATAGAACATACATCGATCAGTCTAGTAGTTTTCTTCAGGTGGTTTATCTTGATTCATCTCTTATCCTTGTGTTATTTATGAGTTACCTATTTTGTGGGCTTTCTTACTAATAAAAACTAACTAATTTATTGGCAGCATTGGAGGCCAGATATATCCTCTTTAATTTCCAAGTACTACTGCTATAATTTAGAGATTAATTAATAGTGACACAGAGAGCATAAGTGAACCTGCACAAGATCACACAGATGTTAAGAGGCAAATCAGTGATAAAAGGCAGCTAGCCTGTGCCAGATCAAATATTGGAAGGCACTGGTCTAATGCCTCCCTAAAAAGGAAACATCACACTGAGCTCTGCTGAGTTCTGTGAATCACTTGGAAATACGTGAGCAGATTGACCCCAGTGAACTTTTTGCTGTCCTTAAAATCAAAAGAGGGACCTAATTAATCAGTGTGGATTGGGCTTTCTAGTCACTTTATCCTATGTGAGGTCATCCAGACTGGAGCAGGCAGTGTAAGGTAAGACCTAGAGCCAACTGCCTGAATTTGAAACTCAGATACATTATTTTATAGCTGTTTGACCTTGTTTAAGTGGCTTAACCTCTCTGTGACAGTTTCCACATCTTTCTTATGCACCTATTTTGTACTGCATCATGTTCCAGGCAATGGAATATAGATAGGAATGAAAACCAAGTTTCTTCCCTGGTGGGGATTAACCTTTTGTGTGTGTGTGTGTGTATGTGTGTGTGATGGAAAGATAATAAATGTGGAGTAAAAATAGTGACAATTTCAGAAATGAATAATTATTATAGATTCATAAAACAATAAGTAATATTATAAAGAGTAACTGAGGGCTAGGGGAGCTAGATTATTTTAGACAGGGGAGTTGGGGAACACCACTTTGAGGAGATAGTATTTGAGCTAAGATCTTGAATTTTGTGAGGTATATACATACCTTTGGAAAAATCACTCCAATATGAAGGAAATTGGGGAAGAAAATAATAAAGAAAAGGAGGAAAGAAGGTAAGAAAGTAAAAAGAAAGGAAGAAAGGACATGATGGTCATTACTGGAAGGATTAGTTAAGAATCTGTTGTCAAGCTATGAGAACTTAGAGATACTTTGGTGGTCACAGTGAGAAAGGAGATAACATGGTGAAAATTTTATAGGCATAATCAGGAATTTATGGTTTATAATTGTTCATTTTGAAAAAATCTACTGTATATTTATAATTTTAAGCCTGAGGGGTAAATAATTTGCTTTCTTAATAGATAAAACATTGGATGAAAGATCTTTGTTCAAGTCTGCTCAAAATATAGAGAATTTATATGTGGCAGATTGAATTGTATACCCTCATTTGGACATGTTGGGCTTTAATCTGGATTACTGGAGACCATTTTAAGCAAAAAGAAATTCAGATGGAAAGGGAAGCAATGGCAAGCAGCTGGAAGCTGGAATTCAACCAAATCCAGAAGACAAAGGAGATGACACCACCATATGCATTGCCACTTGACAAATTCCAAGGACCAAAGAGAACCAGCATCCAATCCCAGATTCAACACTCTTCTGGGAGAAAGCATTGCCTTGCTGACACCTTAGAAGAGGTACATCATCTGCCCCATGCTTAGAGAGGCAGGCTCTCCCGCCCCATGTGTCAAGAAGAGGGGTGGTACTGTAATGCTCAGAGATGGTGGAACCTGTGCCCTCTTGTTCCCAAAGAGACTGGCCACCTTCCCATTACTTGGGGGGTGGGGTGGGGCAGGAGCTTCATCCCTGAGTTTCGGAAGAGCATGGCCACTGCACAAACTTTTGGAGGGGATGGAGCTGCCATTCCATCAGGCCAAGAGGATAAAATTCCCATGTATCACTGACTCTCAGGCCTTGAGAGATAATGAAGCTTGCCCTGTTGGGTTTCAGAATTGTTTAGGGCCGGTGAGGCCTGTTTACTTTGCAATTTCTGCCTACTGTAATGGGCTTATAACTTGTTTTCTAGGTTTCCTCAGGCAGAGGAATTTTGCCCCAGGCAGATCACATCCATATTCAATTTTGAGGAGACTTTGTATTTAACATCGTTACTGAAATGATTGAAGGTTTTTGGGATGTTGTGATGTAATGAAAACATCTTGTTGGGGAACAGAGGACACAATGTGGTAAACTGAACTGTGTTCCCCAGTTTAGATATGTTCTTGGCTTTGGTCCATATTCTGGCAGGTGTGGACCATTGTAAATAAGATCTCTTGAAGTTGTCACTTCAATTAATGTGTGGCCCAACTGAATCAGGTTTGGTATTAATTCAGATAATGGGAGTCCTTTATAAGCAGAGTTAAGCTAGACTTAGAGGGATGCCACATGCTGCTGAAAGAATCTAGATATCAGTGGAACCTTGAGGAGAAGGAAAAGACACTGCTATGTACACTGCCATGTAACAGAAGTGCCAAGAACCAAGAATAGATGGCAGCCAGCACCAGAATGCCACCATCTTCTGGGAGAAAACATCGCCTTACTGACACCTGGATCTTGGACTTGTAGATACAATACCATAAGCCAATAAATTCCTGTTGTTTAGGCCAATCCATTGTATATTTGTTTTAGCAGCTGGTAAACCTATACCTAACTTCAGGGACTCTGGAGACACAATCTTCCCTATGCCGCTTACTAAGTTTGTGACCTTGGGCAAGTTACTTAATCATTCTGTACTTCTTTTTCCTCATCTGGAAAATTAGAATAAAACATTATCTCCTTTATGTGGTTGTTATGTGAACTAAATTAGTAACTAGTGGTTAGAGCTTTAATGTTGTTCGTAGCACACCGTACTAGATAAGTGTTGTTAAACTATGTTTCGGTTGGTATCTCTTAGAGGTATACTATAGGCGATTATAGATTGTGCTTTGAAGAACAGTTCCATATTGAAATGCTCATTTAAGAGTCAGCAGAAAAGTGGCACAGAAAGCCCGAGAAAGATGCAATCATATAGATTCTGGAGAGAACAGTCTCTTTCCTTCAATCTCTAGTCCCCAAAGAAATAACTTTCAATTATTTTAGGTTTCTTCTAAAGTTTATCTCATTTACCTAATATACAAAATGACCATGTTCTGGTTTATGAATTATAAATATTATTAAATTTAAATTATGGTAGAAAAAGACTGTAGCTCTTATATCCATTTCCTCCTTTTCACCATTCTCTCAACACACTGATAACACAAATTTTGTTTAAATCCTTATGATTATAAAAATATTTTTCTCTACTGAGACAAGTAATGTATTTTAATTGCATTTCCATTTTGCACAGCCTTCTGTTTTATTCAAATAAATGATAATATTTTTCATTTGCATAACTTCCTTTGAATTTATGGCTAAATCTTACCCATCCTCTAAATGATCTTTAATATACTCCTCACTATAATTTCTCACATATTTAATTTTATTAAATAATCAAATAGTTCATTTTTTCTGATGGAGATGATCTTCCTACAGTTTTTTCTTTCCCTTACTTCACACTGCACAGCTATAGATCTAGGATTTCCTTTTAACATCATCCTGGGAATCTCCTTCTTTGATCCCAGGCCCCATTCCATATGTACTTCTTATTTTGGGGTCATTGCCTCAATTCCAAGTCTCTTTCCTGATTTTCTCCTCTACAATATCCTGAGAAAGGATGCAAGTCAGGAAAAGGCTTTTCTGAGAATATCTTTTTTATACCTTAACACTTTAAATACTAGATTGAAATTTTACTTTCTTTTATATTAAAGGATTGTACCATTGAATTCTAACTTCCAATACTGCTGTTCGGAAACTTGATACAATTTATATGTCAAATTCTGCTTCAATGTGATCTCATTTTAACCTGTTTTTTTTTTCTTATGAGAATTTTTAATATATTTTATTTTTCCCTAGTTTTCTGAAATTTTACACTGATATGCCCCCATATGTACCTATTTCATTAACTGATCTGGCAATTAAGTGTGCCCTTTCCATCTGGATACTTAATATCATTCCATTTTGATGTTTTCTTTTCTTATTTCTTTGTAAATTTTTTTGCTACTCTCCTCCCACTCACCCCCATCTTCTACTCTGGAAAGAATTGTTTCAATTGTATATTGCCCTGCCTGAACTGTTCCTCTACTTGTCTTATCATTTTTATCTCTTATCCTTCTCTTAGTGATTTCTTTCAGACTTTTTGGGGCATTTCCATAACTTTATCATCCACATTTTTATTTTTCTATGTATCTATTAGAGAATCCTGACTAAGTATCTAACCATTTGTCCAAGATTTTTAATGTTCTCTGATTTTCTTTTCTTTTTTTGGTACCCTGTATCATGAACGTAACATATTTCCTTGCCTCTGAGGACACAGTCCTGAATTACTTTTCATTATTATATTTTGTAGCTGTTCCTTGATAATATTGCTAACATGCTTATTTAAAAGTGAGGCATTAAAATATTAATTGGAACATCTGAGTATACTGAGGTCTTCATTGCATCACGTTTAGGTAAGTAGGAAGCTTTTCATTTAAAGACTTAAAATTTCAGTACCCGAAGGTACTTCAGGGAAGAATTTCTAATTTCTTGTTTAGGCTAGATGAAACTGGTTGTCAAAACTGGGAATTGTGAGGGAGGGTAGAAGGAGTTGGGGGTAGTGCTCTGAGCATTAAATGTAGCAGACCTGAGCTGTTTCACTAAAATGAGAAATGCACATGTGTGGCGCAGAATCCTGATCACGGCAAAAAACACACTGATTAATGATTTTGCTTATGAGCCATATGTCCAAGGTAAGTTTCAGGAGAACTTGTACCAGCTTCTCAACACTGTTTCTAGATAATGCTAAGATTGGTGATTTGTACCTTATCTTGGCAAGATTGAGATCAGAAGAGAGCAATGCCATTGAGGCTGATTATGTACCGAGTATATGCCTACATGTATAACAGGGTTTAAGAAACCAAAGCCAAGAGAACATTTTGGGCTTCATCATCCTGAGATGTTCTGTGTGCATATTGGTGGTTCCTAACTGGAGAAAGAAAGTTTGTCCAATGTGATCACTACAGAGGGAGCACAATTGTAGCCAGCACCTGTGGTGCACACGCACACTTACTCTAATACAGTTGATACAGAGTATCTTTTTAGGAACAACTGTAGATTCAGAAACATTGTCATATGAATCCTGTAAGTATTTTAAGCAACAGGACACTGTCTAACTGCCACTGTTAATGCAGAAGTCCTGTTTGTCTTAACATTATTTACTTAATTCCCAAATTTAGTCTGGTTTCTCACCTAAATTCTTTGCTATGTGTTGTGTTCCCATGTCTGTAGTCATTGGCTTAATATCTTCATAGAACATCCTTTCCAGTTTCTGTGGGAATGGTTTAGTTTGGGAATTTAGTGATCAGTCAGGCTTCTCATATTGACTTTTAATTCATTCCCGGTTTTGCATACTGATCATTTTAATCCACCATTCTTTTATATGTACCCCTAATTCCTGATGCTTTCATGGATTTGATGGGGAAATAAGTTTATTATTACACTTATTAGAAAATATGTGGATTACGGATCATGCATATTAAAACAGGATTCTCATATACTACTCTATTATTAACATCTTGCATTGGTGTGAAACATTTGCTATAAACGGGAATAAGTTTAACTTTCCTCTTTTACTTGGAGTAATTTTTTTCATTTTTTTATTATGCCTTCTAATTTTACCTATCATAGTTTAAGGTTGCAGCTGTCTCCTAGTTTTATTACAAATAGAGTTTGTGCTTCTTGTTATGTTTTATGAATAGCATGAGGACTGGTTATTTCTGAAAAGTAAAGGGGTCAGTCTCTAAACTGAAAGGCATGAAGGTAGGTCTTTGATCCTACATTAGACCAGATTCAACACTTTCCATAAGGTCACAGATATATATATATATATATATATGTTTTATATATATATATATATATACACACACACACACCTCTTTTAAAAAATGACAAAGGAAAGTGAGTAATCTTCCCTTAACCAGGATTTGTTTCAAATCAAAATACAAAATATCCCCACTAAATGGTTTTGAGTACATTGGATGGACTGCAAGATTATAGTTTTCATTTATTTTCTTTTCCTTTTTTTTTTTTTTTTTGGCTCCTATATTAGTCAGCCAAAGGGGTGCGATGCAAAATACCAGAAATTGGTGGGTTTTTATAAAGGGTATTTATTTGGTGTAAGAGCTTACAGATAGCAAGCCATAAAGCATAAGTTCCTTCCCTTACCAAAGTCTATCTACACATGTTGGAATAAGATGGCTGCCAATGTCTGCCAGGGTTCAGGCTTCCTGGTTTTCTCTCTTCCCAGGGCTTGCTTCTCTTTCCTCTGTGTGCTTACTTCCTGGAACTCCAGCTTAATACTTCAGCATCAAATTCCAACATGAAAACTTCAACATTAAAAAGCCTCAGCTCTGTCCTTTGCCATGCCTTTTATTTGTGAGTCCCCACCCACTAAGGTGACTCAACATCCTAATGATGTAGCCCAATGAAAGCCCTAATCATAACTGAATCATGCCCAAGTACAGAACAGATTACAAACATAATCCAATATCTATTTTTGGAATTCATAACCATATCAAACTGCTATAGCTCCCCTCAATAATCCATACCCAAACATTAGTATATTGTAGGAGGATAGAATATAAGGTCATGAGACTGTCTAAGCATGCCAATAAAAAGAGGAAGATGATGCTTAGCTTTCTCCCACATGGGAAAATGCTTTGACCCATTTTACTATTGTACACACTTGTAAAAAGGAAAGAGAAGAAAGTTCCATTTCAAATAATTGTCATTTTAAGCTCAGTGATTTTAACCTACAAGTCCATATGGCTCAGTCAGTCTCCTGGAATGTATGTAGCAATATTCACGTGTATACCTCCAATTTCGGAGGAGTAGCGGGCAAGATTGGAGAGATGGAATGAGAGCTTTCTCTCCTTCATTCTTTCCAAGGCAGCCTATTCATGAAACTGCTTTTATGCCAAAATACACGTTCTTGAAAATCTTATTCATGTATTCTAACTCTGACCTTTACACCTCTTAATCTAAATTGAAACTTTCTTCCATAATTAAATGGATTTTTAACATAGTCTTTTCTCTGCACATTATGCACTATTAATGTTAGCTATTCTCAATCTAACACAGTTCTTCATCCCTTATTTTCTTACTCACTTTTCTAGGTTTGTTCAAATTGTTGATGTTCTTTTAATATTGTACAGTCTAGGACATCATGTCAAATTTATATATCATATTTAGTCAAGACCGGACCTTTTGCAGTTGGCATTTGGGTAGGAAACAATTAAGAACAGGATTATAACAAATTCACTTCTTTCTAGGAATGCCTGACAATGTTGACCTTGACCACATCTCCTTATGAGTACTCCTTGGCGTTAACTAGCAAGAAGATAACAGGAAGTTCTTAACTGAGGTTGTTTTTAGCTAACCACTTGGTCTACTCTACAGCTTCCTGATGGTAAGCCTGAGATACAAGGTTTTACAGGACCCAGCTGGCTAGAGAATGGATGTTAGTCACTTAGGCTCTTTTTCCTTCATGAAGAAAGGAACATAAATGAATAAGTTTTAACCTCCTCTGAACTATTGGTAACACAGAAACAACATAGCCCTCTTACCCTGGAACCAAAAAGCATCCCAATTCAGATTGAAAGGATTTCTTGGTAGTCACATCTGATGATGCAGACCTTTCCAGAGATGTAACTGTGTTAGAGCTCACTTTTTATTTGCTTGTATACTTAGGTAATTATTAGTCAATTTTGGTGTGGATTAGATTCATGATTTGTAAGAAGCTGCTTTTCAGAATCAACTCTTTGTAGTATCACAGCATAAATAGATTTCAATATTTAGCTTTAAGGAAAATCAAAATGCACTATTTCTTTAAAACCTATAATTATCTAAAACTTCTAAGAAGTTATATTTAATTCAGGAGTTGTTATATTTTAGTATTTCCATTATCTTGCAGTTTTCTTGATTTGTGGTAATGTTGTAAAAGTCAAGAGGTTCAATTATTTGTATATAGTAAGTCCAGGACTCAGGAATAATTTTGGGAAGGAAAAAGGATTTATTTATGCCTGGCCAGGCTCGAAGTTTCTCACTCCAAAATCTGATCCCTGAACACGATTTTTGAGTTCCTTTTATACAGAGGAAGGGCCAAATGGTTCTTTGTTTCAGTGCTCAATAGGCTTGAACTAGCACATATCTCCACATCCTAGGTAAGCTTTTAGCATGGACTTCATACATTCTAGGTAAGCTTTTAGTACATTTGGTTTGCATTTTCCCTGAATATTTGAAGTGTATAGAGTTTGCATTACTAAACTGTTTCTTCAGGACTGGCAACTTGTCATGGTTGCCAAGGGCAGGACTGCACTATCCCAAACGCACCACTCAGAAAACATACTGTTCAGGTTATCTACAAAAATTGAACAGTACCCCACCCATAGCCTACATCAGGAGCTGTAATTTTCATTTTGAAATTATCACATTAGACTTAATTCATTTCTTAGTTAGTAAATAGATTTAATCATTATTTTATTCAAAGTCATCATAAAATCATTAAGGTTTAAGTATTGATAAGGATAAAGATAATAAAATTCTGCTTGGAAACTTTCCTTCTTGATTGATTTTTAATTATTAATCAGCAATCTCCAAATATAATCTTAAGATAATTATAATGCAACTTTTTGTAGTTTATTGGCATAAGACTTTATGGTTATATCTTCATTTAGTAAATATGAAATTTTTGTAAAATGAACAGTATGGATGATTCAAGATTATTTGTAAGGTGACTTGTTGAACACCAGATATGTAAGAGCTGTGATATTTTGCTGATATATTCCAATAAACTTTCAAAAATATGCTTAGTTTTCCAAAATTTATTCTTAGCAAACACTTGTTGGTCTCTAAAGGACATTTCTTCCCATTTAATTATTCATAGACAATGGATATTTTTGTAAAATTACTGATTGTTATAAAGTTATTTTGATATTTTAACCTATGAATAATGATCTATTAAGAGGCTACTGAATTTAAAATGGCCTGCATCCATTATTGCAAGATTATGCATAACAAATCTAATGCTTTAAAAGCGCCCTACGTTCCATCTACTCTATTCTTCCCTCCTCCTCCTCTCGGAACCTCTGGTAAAGACTAAGTTTCTATTTTTTAAAGAATAAGATTCCCAGTTACTTGCAGTAATATTGAGGGCTTGACATATTGGTCTAGTTTCTTTTATTAGACTCTACCTACATTCTCAAATGATTCTTGTCCCTCTAATTGAGAATACTGCAGGACTCCCCAGGGTAAGAGTTTAATATTTTCTTTTTTATTGTGTGGGCCTCCACCCACTGATATAACACAAGATGACAAGATGAACACTTACATATTCCAGAGAGGCATGCCCTAGGTGAACCCCATCCCACATATCCCCTCATACCCATACACCCTACACCAGTAACCCTCCCTTGCCTTATTTGCCAGAAGAATGTACCCAATACAATAGTTATAGCCACACACCTCTGCATGTAAATTGATATTAATAGGGGAGAATGGAAAAGGGGGAGGGAGCGGGTATATGGAAATCATCTATATTTTCTATATAACTTTACAGTAACCTAAAGCTTCTTTGAAGATAAAATGAAAAAATAAGTCATTGGGGGTCACAACTGTGGCAGGGGAGGAACGCTGGTGTGGGGTGTTGGTGATGGTGGGATTGTGTGTGGGGTGCATCTGGGGCATGTCTCTAAGGCATGTGAATATGTTCAAGCATTCAAGAGATATTGTCTCAGTGGGTGGAAACCTACACAATAATAGAAAGAATATTAAATTCCAATCCTGGGGAGTCCTGCTACTTTCTCTAATAGAGTAGCAAGAATCCCCCAAGAGCAGTACCTAGTGAAGGAAGAAAGACCATTACTCCATGCCTTGATATTGATGATTGTACTAATCAAACTTTTCTTGTGAAATTGAAGTTTAGCCTAGTACTATATATTGCCTACGTGTTATTTCCTGAAAGCCTCCTTGTTGCTCAAATATGGCCTCTCTCTAAACCAGTCTCAAAATATAAGAGCATTACCTTTTCCCGCCCTCCCGCTACCTCTACCTGCTATAAAGGACATGACTCCCAGAGATGAGTCTCACTGGCACCGAGGGATTGTTATTACCAGGTGCCAACTTACAATGCATCCAGGAAAATACTTTGGTCAAAAGGGGGAAGCATTAAATACATATGAATTTTTATGGTTCAGAGATTTCAAAGTGAGTCAGGAGGTCATTCCAGAGGTAATGCTTATGCCCCCTATATCAGCATGATCTTTTTGACTGCCACAGTAAACAGTTCCTTAAGCAGCAGGTCTCCTGAGGACTCTAGAGACATCTAGACACCGTTAGCAGTGCAGAAACACTCAGGAATTCGGCACCCTGTCAATGGGCCTTACTTTGGAATTTATGCCTCCAATGAAATAAACTTAGACTCATAGTTTCCCTACAAATGGTTTTTTGACTCTTTTTCTGAACTTATAATTATCACTATACTTGTTAAGTGTATGTCCCAGACACAAAATCTTTGGTCTGCTCGTATGCCAGTTGAACCCTGAATCTTAGCAGAGTTGCAACACCTACTCTACAATTCACTGGATTCGCCCAGGACAACTAACTAGGAAATGATGATGGGCAATGCCATCGCAAGGAACAGAAAGTTCTGCAACTCCTAACGAGATAGTTCTATCCATCTGCCCATGGGATCTAAGCCCCCTCTCAAATTGAAACAGTGGGCATCACCATCCCCAAATCCTCAAGACTAGGAAATAAACAATGGACTAAAATAAACTTATTAGTATTCTAGCAATGAAAGAACTTTTATCATTGATATAAAGGTAATGGCCACCAAAGGTTCTGAGGGAGAGGGAAGATTAGTGTAATATGGGGGCATTTTTGGGACATTGGAATTGTTCCACATGACATTGCAATGACAGATACAGGCCATTTTACATTTTTGTCATAACCTATAAAATTGTGGGGGACAGAATGTAAACTATAGTCCATGATTAGTAGCAATACTTCAATATGTGTTAATCAATTTTAACAAATGTACCATGCTAACGAAAGATGTTGTTAATGAAAGAAAGTGTGGAGGGGGAGAGGTGGGATATATGGGAATCCCCTATATTTTTAATATAACATTTATGTAATCTAAACCTTCTTTAAAATTTAAAAAAAAATATTAATTAAAAAAAGAGCTTACCAAAGAAACAAAAGGCATCTTTTTCTTAAAGTAATATAACCAATTTGTTTAAGAACAATTCAGGGAATCATACTATTTTTCTCATAGAAATATTCTTGCAGTCATCAGCTTATCTTCATATTAACAGGCAAACTACAGAAAGCAATCATAAGATTTGTACTTACTTTTGTAACATGTATTTGAAATAAAATTATAAATTCTCTACTAGATTTCTATACTTTCAATGTTATTCTATTTAAGTTCAACATTGATGGCTTAGGTTTTTCATTAATTTATCAATTTCTTCTACATTTTCAGAGTTCATTTGCTTAAAATATTATTGAAAACAGTAATATTTAAATTCTTATTTTTTACTTTATATATATGTTAAATGATTTCTCCATTATCTATTAATTATATGACCTCAATCAATGCAAATGTTATAGCAAATCTCCCTTCCTAAATAATATACTTGTAAAAATATGTAGTTTATTCAAACCTAAACTCATGTTAAAAATATAGTTTAATCAACAAAGAAGTCTAATCATATTATAAAAATCCTTAATTGAGTTACATAATATTTAGAATTTAACCCCCTGCTATATAATACAGAAGTGATATAAACAATAAGCTTAGAAAATAATATTAGTGGTCTTCTGCAGATTCTTAATGTTGATTTCGTTTTCCAAGCCTATTTGAAGTAAGTTTCAATAGACAACAGAAGAGTATTTAAATATGCAAAGAAATCAGTTTGTGGATATGGATTTGAAGACAATGCAAATGATTTTGTTGGTGGTATAATCTGTCTTCATAGTTAAGCCAGCTCTCAGAAACAAAAATTTATATAATTTTTTAAATTCCTGATTTATAGGGTTTCCATGGTATACATACTTGCACCATGATTGATTAAAGCTAGGGTTTACTGGTTAGCTCACAAAATTTCTGAATAGTTACCAATCCATACTCTGGAGCCAGTAGAGTCAACACCCCATTGACTTAGCTGGAAATTTAATGGGGTCTTCACATTTTGCTGAAATTTTTATTCTAGAAATTCATAAGGAAAGACTTGTAAGCTAGTCTCTAATTTGCCTTATTACAATTGTGGAAGAAGGGGGCAGAGGAGGTGAGGTTATTTCTCACTACATGGAAGAATTCTCCACTTTCTTTAAACAAAAACTTCTACCTTTAAAAAGAGTAGTCCACATTTTTAAGAATTTTTAATTTTGGTCTTATTTTTTACATCTGATCACATGGTTGGCTAGTTTAATTTAGATAAACCTCCAGTTAAGGCAAATATTTAACTTTTTCTCTCAGGTTGTGGCTGTAGCATCAAGTGATAAAATTAATTATAAACTAAGTAAACTTCATATGCTGCTCATATCACTGAGAGTATATATATAGTGGCCCACAACATCATTTTCACAGTTACATTTCACACTATAACCACATATTAAGAAGAAAAAAAACCTTTTGCTACACAGCAGGCTCTAAAAGTACATGGTTTTGTTAATACTTTTCAAAATGTGTAATATCTGAAAGACTTAATAATTAAAGATAAAATTTAGATTATACAATTTATGAAAGTGTGAACAGAACAAGCCTTTTCACTAGTTTGCTATTTGTGTGGGGGTTTTTTTAGTTTTGTTTTTTTGATATTTGTGTTTTTTATAATTCTGTTTAGTGAGAAAATATTCTGTACCAACCAATATGTGTTTGTCTTCCATCCATGCAATAGCACATTGATAATAGAGGCTACGTATATCTATCTTAGTTTTTTAGTGATGTTGCGTAAAATATCACAAATTTTTTGATTTATAAGAAAAGAACTTTATTGTCTCACAATTCTGGAGACTGAAAAATTTGAAATCATTGTGTTGGTGGGCCATGGTCCCTCGGCAGCCAGTGCGAGAGAAGCCTTCCTTGTCACTTCCTTCTTGCTTCTGGTGTTTCCTGCAACTCCTTTGCTTATAGGTGAACCCCTCCAGGCTCTGTCTTCATCCTCACATGACCTCTTAGGTCTGTCTCTTTGTACAAATTTCCCACTTTTTTTATAAGTACACAAGTCAGTTTTTAACCACTTCCTACATGCTGAATGCTTTCTGAATATTATCAAGTATACTTTTATCAGTTATCAGAACTCTTTCTTTCATTCTCTTCTTATTTGATAAAAAGACATCTAAAGAACTAAAAATAAATATAATAAATCTTAAAATATGTATAAGATCTACAAATATAAATGTAAAAAATTAAATAATATAAAATATCAATACCAGCATTATTTATTTAACTCAAGAAAAAAACGAAATATGAAATAAAAAGCAAATCAAATTTGGTAACTGTATCTTTCATTAACAATAAATAGTTACATTCGCCCTTTTAAGTTTTATATATGATACATTTCTGTGCCTAATCTTCTGCAATTTCTTTTTTAAAATTATTTGTTTTATTGGGATTCTTTCATGTGGTTGTATATAATTCTATCTTTATTGCTTATATATAAATATTTTCCATCCATATATAATATACATATAATGATTACATAATACAACAAATATTAAAATTAATATATTACATAAGCCATATAAAATAAATATTATAGATATCATATATATTTAATTGTGTGTGTGGACCATAATATTTTTTACAAAATCTTTGACACTCATAATCTCTAACAATAACTCAATAAATTAGATATAATTTGGTTTTAACAGCTGTAGACTTTGAGACTTAATAAAGTGAAGCCATTGTCTCAAAGTAACAAGAGGCATTTTGAAATTACCATTATAGAACTGGGCTTTTTTCACCCATGTCCTATTGTCTTTTGTATTATAACATGATTCCTGTTTTTCCAAGATTTTTACTTAGGTTTTAGAACATGAAAAAGCATTGCAATGGCTTTTTAAGTAGCCATGGCTTATATATATCTTTTTAAAAATTTTACATAAAATAACAATATTCCCTTTAATTATCAGTAAAATTTTGATCTCTCCAGTATAAATTTATTTTTTCAGGAATACTTCCTTAAAGCATTTTAGGTTTAAGACTATCTTAAATACTAATAAAAGAGAGAAAAATAACTTTATTTAGGGCTGGGGAGTCAATGAAGTTTTTCCAGTGTACTCAGTTATAGTGATGTGGGCTTTGGGTGAGAGACTCTTTGTCTCTTCAGGGATAACCTAAGCTGCCTGACTTGTGGGTGTGAGATGGTAAGAGGCTGCAGTCCTGTCCTTGGTGACCATGGCAACGACTCCAGTCCCAGGAAACAGTTTAACAAAGCAAGGTCTATAAACTTTAAGTATTCAGGGAATATGCAAACCAAATATGCTAAAAGCTTATCTAGAATGTATGAAGTCCATGCTAAAAGCTTACCTAAGATGTGGAAGATATATATGCTAATTCAAGCCTATTGAGAACTGAAACAAAGGGACCATTTAAACTTTCCTCCCTGTATAAAAGAAACTCGAAAGTCTTGTTCGGTGCTCGGATTTGAAACAGAAAGCTCCCAAGTCTGGCTGGCCTTCAATAAACCATTTTTCCTTCTCAAAATCATTCCTGAGTCCTGCCCTCTCTATACGCAAATAATTGAACATCTCTCAAATTCTACAACATTTTTGGCGACCACAAAGGGACTGCAAATGAAGGCCAGAGACAGTAGCAATTTGCTGCCCCTTTCAATCCCCGAGGAAGACGGGAGAACTCGGGTGAACCCCAAATCTGAGTGCCCCTGGATTAAATTTAATCCAGAAAAGATGTGGGCTCCACCAGAATCTTCCCAATAAAAACCAAGGGCAATGGAAGGTCTGAAGAAAAAGATTCTGGGAACAAAAAAGAACTCTGAACATGGAAGAAGGTAAAACGCCCCGGGTGAGCACAGTCTGGAAAGCGCTAGCTTTAATTGCTAGGAAGGGGAGGCTAATCACCTCCCAAAAGAACCCTAGTAGCCCCAGAAAATTGGGGGGAAGCCGTTCTCTCTAGGTCTGGAAAAAATAGAAAAACTGGGAAAAAGCCCTGGAGTTTTGGGTTTGTCTAACTGCATGTTAGAATCTGGTATTGGTCTTGTATCCACTAAAGGAGTGGAGGCTTGATTTTAATAGGAAGGGCTGTTTATAGGTTCGAGTCCTAATGTCCTGGAAAAAAAATGGGAAAAAGCCTTGGTGTTTTGGGTTTGTCTAACTGCATGTTAGAATCTGGTACTGGTCTTATATCCACTAAAGAAGTGGAGGCTTGATTTTAATAGGAAGGGCTGTTTATAGGTTCAAGTCCTAACATCCTGGAAATTGGTCTGGATTTAAAAAAAAATCTTGGTTACAGGAAAATGGATTGGCGTTTCTAGTGGAGCTTGGTCTTGGTGTAAAGTTAAACAGGGGAAAAGGTCTAGCTGGAATTTTTTGTTATGGTGCTGAATTGTGAATGAATTTGCTTTATACCAAATGTTAAGTGTTCTAGGGTTTGTGATGGCTGTGGGAGCAGCCATGCTGAAAAAATATATATAGAACTTGTGGGTCAGATTAGTGACCTTTGTGCTTCTGTCTGTGTCAGCTCAATGCTAGTGTTGGAGTTGTGTGGTTATGTAAACAGTGAAATTTAACTGAGCTGGAACCCTCTCTTGCCATTGGCAAGTCTAGATGTTTGTGCATGCTCTGCTGTCTTGTCTCTGGTCTGCCCCTTTGCCAGGGCTTGGAGACCATCTGTGTCTGCACCATGCACCCAAGTTTGTTGGGGCTGCCACAGTCAGGGTGGCTGGGTTCCCGGGAGAATTGCTGAATTTGAGTAGGTTCTGTCTGCCCATTTTGGCAGAAAGCTGGAAAGTGGGGAGCAGCTTACTCATTTCCAGTGAGTCCACACCTATTCATAAGCCACATTCCTATTTGATTGTTGTGCATCCAACTGCCTGGAAGGGGGGGAAGGGAAGGGGGGTGAAAAGCAGAATCAAAATAAATGCCGTAAAATTCCCTCCCTAGGGTATCAAGGCCAAAATCTCTCTCTCTGTAAGACTGTAGAAATACTTTGGAATGTTTCAAAACTGTAAAACCATCTGAAGAAAAGAGGCTATGGCTTGAAACAATAGACCTCTAATCACTTGATAGCCTTTTCAATGTTGGGAACTTCATTGGCTGGGAACTTCAGGGTTGTGAAACTACAGAGGAAGAAAAAAAAAGGAATGAAATGCCACTTTAAAATCTATGTTTGGCTTTTGTCAGTTGCTGGCATCCAAGAATTCATGGCAAAAAGGTAGTTTAAAATGAATCTTTAAATGCCAATACTCTCTTGCTGGTGAATTAAATGCATAACTTGCAGGTGAGAATTTATTCCATTACTAAGAAAAAGCAAGACTTCAAAGAATTTTTATTAATAAAATTCTTGTAGCTTAACTAATAAGGGTATACAATTCACCTTAAGGTTAAAAAAATTAATAAAAACTGTAACTGAGTTAAGAACATTTATAAATGCATTTATATTATAAAACAGTGGAAAGATAATAACTGAAATTATAGCTGGGTGAATTTAGCCTGAAACTATTATTTAAGTGTAAATTCTAAACTAATCTTTCCTTTGTTTATGGTTACTTCAAGCCTAACCTCACCCCTTGCCTTGGCCTATGGTTATTTCATGATAGCTTCTGCCTCTACAGTCCAGAGAAGAGCTGGGACATCACTGTCTCCTGTCCTGGTATTAGTAACTCTTTCTCTCATTAATTCAAGTGTAAACTAAATAAATTGCTGCCTGATGGAATAAGGTTAAATGACCACTGGAGTTTTATTATCTCTAAAAACTGGGGAAAAAAAGGGGGGAGGTGGAGAAGTATCCTGCCTTGACGGTTGACCGTCAGTGCTCCTAAGAGTGGCAATTCATGAGAGAAACCAGTCTGTCTCCCTGAGTCTTCAAATAGCCTCAGTAAATATACATAAAATTAATCTTGTTGCTTATCCATAATTCTACTAAATTCAAAGTAAAATATAAAGTTCTGAAACAAAAAATGGTGCTAAAGCATTGAGAACATTTTGGTTACAATCCATTAATTAAGAAAGAAAATTCTTGTGTAAAACTGCATGGTCATAGTGTAAAACTCCACAGTCATAGTGCAAATTAAGAAAAGTTTCAGGAGTCTTTGAAATGTTTTGCAGTCACACTTGTTTTGTAAAAATTAGAAGTTTAAAGTAACTAAAGTTATGTTTTTGTGTGAAACTATTCATGTCTGCCTATTTGCTTAAATTATTGAGGTTAAATATGAAGTTATAAAGTAATATATATTTCTGGACCCCAAATTAAGCTAAACAGTATATAAAATAATGCAAATTATAAGTAACATCAATAAGTTGTGTTTCTGTGTCTAACACTATTTGTGTCTGCCCATTTGCTCAGTGTAGGTCTTCCTACATCAGGATGATAGTATCAAATTAACAAGTGAGAATTCTTAAGAGAGTTCTATTCAAATTGTTAAAAATTAAATATGCAGTTATATATGTGAATAAATATTCTTGGAGCCCAAATTAGACTAAGCAGGATAAAAAAAGGCATATAAAAATTTGATTATAGAAACTTTTGGGAAAGTTCCTTCTCTTTGAAAGAGCTTTGAAGGCAAGACTAGGTGTGGCAGATTAAACCTATCTACTAGGCTAGGGAATTAAGAATCAGTTTGCCCTGTAATTTCCCAGTTTAAACCTTTTGTCAGCCATAAAATGTAAAAAAAACAAAGGTTAGGTTAGTTTTCACATAAAGGAAGGAAATGTTGATTGGTGTAACCTGGCAGCCTGCTGCCTCAGTCTCCCACTTCTGTGTTGGACAGCAATGGAGGAGAACAGCTTAGGCCAGTCCTATGGGCAGTGGAAGGATGCCCAAGAAGGAGCTAGGTCAGTGCCATTTCAGCACTAAATTCCATTCCTTATTTGACAAAGGGGAGTAGGGGAAATACTAAAATGGTTGGAATGTAATAGAGAAAGCTGTTAAATCACAAACTTTTGCATGGAAAAGTTAGATCTTCTCAGATAAGCTGTAACTTCTAAAGTATCCAATCTATAGAGAAACAGAGGAAGAGCTAGTGTGCTAGGCTTAAGGGTATAAATTGTGTCATTTTTCTTTGTTCGGGGTGCCAGCCATATCTGCTTCTGCACCCCTTCTTGCAAGAATGAAAATAAATTCTTTTCTTCTCCACAATCAAATGAGCCTTATTTCTTCCAGAAGAAGATTTCTTTCCAACATAATAAAGGTAATTAGTGACTCTATTGACAAATTTCAGTAAGTAAAGAAAAGTCCATAAAAACTATGGAGAGATCTTTCCTGGATTATGATTAAACAAATTAAGTAATTGCATAATGTGTTTTAAAACCTGGTAGTCAGTATGTTTTTAAATTATTCATTTTCATAACTTAAACAAAGAAAAGAAGTGTTTACCTTCCTGTAAGGAAAAAAGAGAACATTCCTTACATAAACTCTAATGGTTTCAATTTTATATAACTTGAGTATAATCACCCATAGTTAACTTATAAACTAAATTAGCGTTATATGTACAAAATCTTTAGAGTAATGGAAATTGTAAGTTCACATTGGTGAAATTAGGCTAAGGAAAAAAGATTGTAGATATGCTCTCTTAAATAAATAAAGTAAATTTCTTTGGTTAGTAATTGTAATTTAATAAGTTTATTTAAACATTAAGTGGCTAGTCAATGTGGTTATAGACAATTATAAAAAGTGTGTAAAACATCTTCCAAACTGAAAACATTTAAATAATTCTAGTTCTAGAAATCATTGTTAACTATAAACTTGGATTAGTATTAGTTGCAAAAAAATAACTTCGTGATAATAAAACCTGTCTGAAGGCCACCACAAGGTGCATATTTAAGTAAGTGGTAATAAAAAGTTATCTTGATTCTATTGGGAAACTTCTGTTTTCATTTTAACAATGAAAAATAATTTTTCCCTTTTTTACTAAAGTACCTACTGTTATCTTCATGGTAAAATTGTGTAAGTAAACAGTCATTTGATATATGTGTTGCATTAAATTTTTAAAAATATATATAAAAACAAAGAATAAACTTTAACATTGTAAATTCTTTTGTGCATTCAAACCAGGCCTTGAATACATTGCAGGTTGCCTCTCCATGTGAGTTATTGGCTAGGCTGTTCACTGACCCCTCAATTAAAAATATTTGCTATATCAGCCTCTGGTTCTGCTCCTTAAGTCAATGGAAACTACGTTGCAGTTTCAAGCTCCTGCAGCAGCCAATGATGACTCTGTACAGCCAAGTGTACAATGGATATTGCCTCCAGTCAGGCACTGTTCCATAGTGCCAGAGAGCACTATGCTCCAGGCTAGTAGAATACTGGAAAATCTCTCTAGGATCAAGAATGCTGTGACTTGCTCACTGCGTAAAGAACATCCTAAGTGGAGCCATGATGCCAGGATACTATAAGTAAAACTTAAACACAATTGGCATTATGGTCTGCTCTCATGGAGAGATAACATGTAAAGTATTACAAACCCAAAACTTAGAACTATTAATTCATTAAGTAATACATTAATTAATATTAAGTGCTGTACTCTTTTCCTGTACTAAATATATGCCTAATAATTGTAACATTATCTTTTCTATTTTGGATCAAGTGCAGAAGTATATTAGACATGTTAAATTCATAGTAAATTCATTTTCTAAACAGTTAATAAACATGTCTATAGAATAAGGTGGCAGTCTCAGCCAGGCTCAACTTACTATATTCTACTGTACTCTACTGTGTAGCAAAAATGAGGCTTGCTCACTAATAATGGGTCACCTATTGAACAAGCCAAAATTACTAGAAATTGTACACTTAAAACCAAAATGTAAAAAACCTTTATTCTGAGTTCTGATGACTCCCACAGCTAAAAACTAAGAAAATTTCCAACTTGGTGTACTAATCCTGAATGAAACCAATTGCCCAAAGACTGCAAGTTCACCAGGAGCATCTGACAGAACACATGAGTGCCAATCATTAAACAGCTTGAAATGTGTCTTCAAACAAAGCTATCTATTGCAATTTCTCTCTAAAGATAAATAACGTAGAAAAAGTATATATATATATACTGTTCCCACCAGCTTTTAAAAAGGAGTGTCATCTTTATAAGAACCTAACCTAGTCTACCTCTGTAATCCAATGTCCTCTTTTAAAAACAGGTATTCCAAATTTTTAATTAAGTTTATTTCTTTCAGAGTGAACATCTTATTAAACATATGAAAACTTCATCCAACTTCGTACAGAATGCCAGATCCATCTTCCTCCAGGTAAAATAAAATTAAGTTTTACACCTTGTTAGGCAATGACTACAGCCCATGGCCAACAGGAAGCAGTTACAGAAAAGAAATCATCTCCCTTCAGCACCCCTTTCCGATTAAAGGTTTAAACTCTCTAAAGGTAAAATAAAATTAATAGATGGATCTGGAACCTGACTGGAAATCCATGTGAGTGCTAGTGGCCCCAGGGTGACTGCAGGGGGCCCCTGCCCCAGGATTCTGCTGTCCAAAATGAAAACTTCTAAAAACAGTCCTGGATGCTACACTAAAGATTGATAAATAATCAATCAAAACAACAAACAGCCATCCACCTCATAGCTTCAACAATAATTATGCCAAAGTTTAGCAAGTTAAACTTTGGCAAAGGGGGGAAATGATGTGGGCTATGGGTGGGAGGCTCTTTGTCTCTTCAGAGATAACCTAAGCTGTCTGACTTGTGGGTGTGAGATGGTAAGAGGCTGCAGTCCTGTCCTTGGTAACCATGGCAATGACTCCAGTCCCAGGAAACAGTTTAACAGTATAAGGTCTATAAATTTTAAGTATTCAGGGGAAATGAAAACAAAATATGCTAAAAGCTTATCTAGAATGTATGAAGTCCATGCTAAAAGCTTACCTAAGATGTGGAAGATATGTATGCTAATTCAAGCCTATTGAGGGCTGAAACAAATTCAAGCCTATTGAGAACCGTATAAAAGAAACTTGAAAGTCTTGTTTGGGGCTCAGGATTGAAACAGAAAGCTCCCGAGTCTGGCCGGCCATCAATAAACTATTTTTCCTTCTCAAAATCATTCCTGAGTCCTGGCCTCTCTATACGCAAATATTGAACCTCTATCAAATTCCACAACAACAGTAGCTCCCTCAGAATGTCAGTCAATTTGTGACCTAAGTGCAAGTGATGATTTCCTATTATAGGTGATGATGTAAAAGTCAAAAAGGAACTGCTAAGTTTCTTCCATTCTTTTTCCCTGTTTGAGAGACATGTAAACATGTATGCTCTTTCCAATATTTTGGTCTCACAAACAATCCACAATAGCTACTTTTGCCTACACTAGACTTTTTTCTAGGAGTGGGTTTGGTGGAAATAAGTGTTTTCACATCTTTAATTTTCCTTTCTTTTCCACATTCCTTTCCAAATGGCATGCACCAATTTATACTCCACTACTGGTATATCTGAATGCTTTGCTCCACACCATTGCTAATTGACAGACTTTTATATTTTGTGTAAATTGTAAAGTGCTGTGGAATTTTCAATCGGCATTCTTGAGTTCGTAAAGAGAATAAAGAAAATATAACAGTGAAGATAGGCCGAATCTTCATATAACAAGCTGTTGGCAAATTTTAGTCCCTTAAAACAACAAAGGCTTCTTTTTAAATCATGTACATTCCAAGAAAGGTCTTTTGAAAATAGTCACTCAGGAAACTAAATTGAAGTAATAGCTACCATATCAAACACTTCCATTTGTTGTGTCAGGTAGAAATAGAGATTCTGGCATTGGCGACTAACTGATCTAGACCAGAACTGAAACACGTTCACTTCTTACAATCTATTCATTGGCCAGTACAAGGGAAAATGATGACCACAAGTGAGCCAGGAAAAGAAGCCTTAACATGTGCCTGGAAGTTAGGAAATGGAAAATAATTGTCAAAGGCAATAATGATTATAACAGAATATAAACCTTGAAAGTTGGAGTAAAATGAAGAGTGAGAATCCATGAGGACTTTTCTTTTTTAGTTTCTTGGAGTTTTAAGTGTTTGTCTGAGTACCAGATAGGTTTGAATTAACATATCCCCTGTATTCCAGGTAAGCTTGAATTAACATATTGCCTACATTCCAGGTAAGCTTGAATTAACATATCACCCACATTCCATCTAGACATAACTTTGAATACACATTCAGTTTACATTCTTTCTGAAAACTAAAGCCTATAGGGTCTATATTACTTAATTGGCTTTTTAGAAACTAGGCACACTTGGATACAGAATTAGATCATTTTGATTTCAAGCACAAGCTATATTAATAGCAGTTTGAAATCTTCACTAGTATAGACTGTTCCTACCCAGATAAGACTATTTGGGAATAAGAGAGAAAAAGACAGCTTTAAATATATATATATATTTATATATATATATATATATATTGTGTGTGTGTGTGTGGTATAGATAGAAAGAAAAAGACGTTATAATAGCATCTTGCTGCTTCTTACTAAAGGCGGCAATTTGGGGATATAACAGAAAATTTGATATTTTTCAGCTCAACAACTCTATTTAACTTTATGGAGGTGAAGGTGGCTTAGCTTGTGCTAGGTAGCAGCAGCATGTACCTTGTTTGTAAAACAAAACATTTGCATATTGTGACCTAGATCTGCAAGTTTGTGGAGTAATTATTATTATTATTATTATTATTATTATTATTTCAATGTTTTGGCTATATATTTCACTACAAAAGGAAAGTTGATGTTTCAGGAACACACCTCTCTGTTAGTTATTAGTGACATGAAGTGCACTTCTACAAAAAAATACTGGATCAAAAAACCAGTTTCAGTCATTTGACTAAACTGTGGAATACTAAATAAGTTATTTCTACAGAAATCTCTAAGTGGAGCAAAAAATTTAAATTATGTGCAGAAATAAACATTTTAAAGGGGAAAAAAATCAATTGCCCTCCAATGGTCAAGTAGTATTTGCTATGTTGTAGTCCTACTCACCATTAGTATGCAGTTGGACCATGACACTGATCATTAATTCCATTTTCTGCATCACTACTATCTGTGTCTTCATTTCATCTTCCTCATAGTCTGAAGATTCTGTCATGTTCTGATGTGAGTGAGACTGAGAAAGCTCCAAATGACTGGGTGTTGACAGAAGCTGAAGGTCTATGTAATGGGGTATGTTCTGACACTTCATTTTCTTTTTAACTACTATGTGTGTCAGAGTCTGAATTGCCTGCGAAGGAACTACTTTTTGCTTGCAGACTGGACAGGTTTTTTTGGTTTTAGTTAGCCAAGGGTCTACACACTTGTAATAATAAACAAGGAGATGGCGAAGGATGGCACATACATCATACTCATCTTCTTTCTTCAATTTATATAGAGAGAGTTTCTTAAGTTGATCTTTTTGAAGTCTGTTTCTCCTAGCACTGTGTCTGTCCTGGACAAATTGTGTCCATTAAAATGATCATCAAAATGAGACAGATGCTCACCACTATAAAGAAGGGGATTAGTTAGTATTTCAGAGGAAGCCTAAATTCTGGAACTAAAATAATATAGTCCCCTTTTTCATACATGAATACATTTTCAGGTAATTGGCAGATGATTTACCAACAAAGACAGATGGAATGTCAGTTTTCTTTAACACATCAATGTTGTTGGATCCCATGTTAATGAGGTCATAAGAATCAACATTGTGAACTATGGCTGCCTTGAAACCTGCTCTCTGGTAATTTAAAATCTTTATGTCAAAATTGCAATCCAGTCCTAATTAACACAGTGAAAGTGCCAGATGAATTATCTTTTAGTGGTGGAGGCACTATAGGTTCACAGGCATTCTCTGGTTTTGAGGTAATCAGAAAACACTTCAAACTTTCAGGTGGAAGTTGATAAACCAAATCTTGCAGGAAGGTCTTCAAATCCTGAGATGCATTTTCGAAATTATATTAAATTGTTAAACTGTATCTACAAGCAGTAGGTTTAAGAATGCTAAGAACTGGACAGTCAAGATGGTGTACACTTGTGTGACAGACAGCATGAGTATTCCAATGGAGAGCCTGGAGGCCCCTTGTGTGACAGACAGCATGAGTATTCCAATGGAGAGCCTGGAGGCCCCTGGCTCACCACTGTATCCCTGAGAGAAGAGTCCCTACCGAGACTTCCAACTTGCCTTTTTCTGGGAAATGATTCAACCCATAACAACAGCTTGCTTTTTTTTTTTAGTTCTATTCTTTCTATGGATATTTGAAGGGTTAAAGTTTGGATGGCATTCGAATTTTTTCCATTTAAACTGTTGTAATAGGATGTCATTTCCTAACTCTAATTTATGACTCATTTGCATCCCTCTGAACCACATATACTATCTCCTTTGAATCCTGAAAACTAAATTAACCTCTAATTGTCCTTTCCATAAAGAAAAAGTTAAAATTAGATTTGACAGAAAAGATACTGTGGTTTTACATTAGTAACAACTACTACTCATTATAAGAGTTTACTTTATTCCATGTACATATATACATTTTACATATTGAATCTAATTAATTATAAATATAAATCAATAAGTTAGGTACTATTATTCACATTTACATATGGAACAATTGCAGGGGATTTGTGCTTCTGAATATCTTGATTACATCTTCCATATATTTAGTTGTTTATAGTTTTGGTATTGTATTTCTTAATCATAAATAGATTCATGAGATCTAAAATTAAAATGGTACATCTCTTCCATTCTATATCCTAAATATTCAGTTACCTTCCCCAAATAGAATGATGCTTTTTCTTGTATATTTTAAAGTGGTATAATATGTACGATCAAGCATGTACACATGCATACCTACATCCTTGCTTATTTATGCACATATGTACCTTAGTTTGCCAATGCTCTTGAGATAAATACCACAAAATGTGTTGACTTAAATGACAGAAATTTATTGTTTTGTGGTTTTGGAGGCTAGAAAAGGATTAAGATACCTTCTTCCATCCTACAAATTTTCAAACAAATTCCAAATAATTTTTTTTTCTTTCTGGTCAAACTCCAAATAAACAGTCACTTAAGAATAAACCAACAGAGCATTGCCTCACCCCCAAAAAGCTATAGGTTTACATGAACCAAAAAGTTCTACAGAAAGGGCTACTTTCAGTGCTCCTCTTTTAAAGAATTTGTTTTACACCTATTATACCACATGGCATTTTTAAACAGATCTTTAAACTCCCTAATAAGATAAAGCAAAGAAAAACTTCTTTATTTTATTAGAAACAAGGCATACCATCACTTTATAGTCTTCAAACATTTTGGCACTTTAATTTTGATAATTTGAAAATATACTCCTGACAATCTGCAGATAAATACTGTTTCAACAAAGAACACTTTTAAGTAGAATGACTATCTTAAATTGTTAATTAGGTATGAATTTTACAAACATTACTTATTTTAAGGGTAATGGTGGAGCTGGAGAGTATTGCGCCTTCTCCAAGCTTCACTGCGAGAACAATAAATGTTGCCGTGGAACTTAACATTCCTTTCCAAGGCCATAGCTCTTCCTGCCCACAGTCGTCAACCCACACATCTCTCTGTGCATTTTGACTGGCTTGGTGATCCACTGTGTGTCAGGATTTAATGGATCAATGAGAATACCCTCAAAGAATTTTATATGGACTCTTCGCCAAACCAGAAAAAATTCAGGACTCTGAGCACCACACAATTGCATCCAGCTCACTGTTCTGCAGCAGATGGCAGTCTGCTTCTAGTAAATTTAAACTGGTTAGCATCATTACAGATAGGTGTGCTATACATAGGTCACACCCTTAGGAATCAGGTTTTTATTTTTAATTTTTAAAGTTTTTAATTGCATTGTTTTTTTTTCAAAAGGTACATAGATCACAAAAAATGTTACATTAAAAAATATAAGAGGTTCCCATATATCCTACACACATACCCACTCCTCCACATCAACAAACTCTTTCATCATTGTGGCACATTCATTGCATTTGGTGAATACACTTTGGAGCACTGCTACACAGCATGGATTATAGTTTACATTGTAGTTTACACTCTCCCCCAGTCCATTGAGTGGGTTATAGCAGGCTATATAATAATGTACTACATCTGTACCTGCAATATCATTCAGGACAACTCCAAGTTTCTAAAATGCCCCCATATCACACACAGGAACAAATCAGGAGGGCATGACTCAGGTTTGAGTTCTCATCCCCTTGGTGGACTGATATAAAAGGACACTGGTGAAGGAAGAGAGAGAGCTCCATAGACATGGAAGAGGAGAGAACTTGGTCATTTCATTCTTGCCATGTGACATAAAGGAGAAAGCTCTAACAGCTAAAGCCCTGGGAAGAGAGAGAAGGCATTTGCCTGATAGTTTACAGCCAAGATGGCCCAGAATGAAAGGAGCCCTATGCCAGCCTACAGCTGAGATTGGAAGTAACTGGGACCATGGAGCCTCAAGAGTCAGGGGTTCTTAACAAAGGGCCCATGAGTTTGAATTAAAATTTAAAAAAAAAAAAACATTTTTCTTGTGAGGCTATGTTGGTGCAAGTGTGATATATTTAGTAAATAATATACAGTATAGTATGGACTTAGTAAGGGGGCTTTGATTTTCATCTGACTGACAAAGGTGTCTGAGGAACAAAAAAGGGTAAGAACCCCTGCTTAAGAGGAAGAAGGAACGAGAGACTAGACAGAGATCACCCACCATCTTGCTTCAACATATGGCAGCCAATTTTGGTGAGAAAGTTCCTCTTATGGTACCTTGAGTCAGACTCTTTAGGTATCTGTGTGCTTTTACCCCAAATGAATACCCTTTATAAAAGCCAGCAGACTTTTGGTTCTTTGAGCCACTTTAGCAAACTAATACAACTACCAAAACTAATTTTAATTGTATTGGAAATAGATAAGATTTCAATTAATATTGATCTAGAAACTTAAATCTGGATATTGGGCAAAGTACTTTTGAGGTAAGTATAAAATTCAATATATTAGGAAACTTTATCTGCATGTATTCAACCCAAAATATTTCTGCCAGTTCAGTCAAGCTTCAGGTCAATTCTGTAAAACATGCTTAATTAGTTTAGTTAAGGATTAAATTGACAAGTCATTTTAGTAAAAATATTTGATAAACTTAGATAAGCATAATCTATATTTTAGTTCATTTGTTTTCTAATATACACAAAATAAAAGACAGTAGAACAGTCTCTGTTTAAACCAAAATATGTTAGTAAACTTGCATTGGCACCTTTCACTTTTATGTCTTTTAGTTAATAACCAAATCTCTCTCTTTTTTTTTTTGGAGAAGAAAAGAATTTATTTTCAATCTTGCAAGAAGGGGCGCACAACCAGAAAACATGGCTGGCGCCCCGAACAAAGAAAAATGACACAATTTATACCCCTAAGCCTTGCACACAAGTCCCAAATCTCTCTTTTATGACTAGCTACTCCTATATTCTCTTTACCATTTTCAAGAAAATAAAACAATGATTATGTAAAATGGTAAAGTAAGGTGATTATGTGAATTAAGTCAATGCTATCTCCAAGTTCTTACCTTGTTATTCTTTTTACAAGAGACAAGAGGAAAGCTTTTATAGTTCTTTCATAGAGGCGCTGACATTTATGCAAAAGCCTAATGATACTTTCATGTGAGATTAAAGTTCAAATTCTCACTTTTAATAATTAAAGAAATTTTAGTCACATAAACTATTGAAAATCTATAGTAAATGGAAGTCAAATAAACCTAAACTAATATTCTTTACAGGTTTCTTATGACCTGTTGTGTTAGCTAAACATTTTAACCTCTAAAATGCCTTAGTCTTTCATATGAACTATAGGGCATTTTTATGAAATACCTCAGACAAAGAGTTTCATTTCATGGATACAAATTTATCAAGATGGGGAAATCCTATTACTTGAAAAGTTGTTAACACAATTTATTAGAAGAATAGGGAGATCTTTGTTGAAAATATTCTTTGATATATATGGAACATGGGCTTCCCAGAACATGAGATTCAATTGTTGCTATGATTTCTGAGAAAGGGAGGAGTTGTTCCTAATATAAGAAGGAATAATTTGTACATTCTGGGCAGGAGGGAAGGGGTTATCTGGCAGTACGAGCAAAGCAAGGCTGAGAGGAAAAGATGAGCAATGTGGTAAAATGTCTTAGCCATGACTTTTACTCAAAACTTTTAAGTTGAACATTTAAAATCTCCAACATTTTGGAGTGACTACAATTTGTGCATATATGGGGGGCGGTGCATACTGGTGAAAGGACTGAATTTCACATCTGGGGATGTGCTTTATGTGGGTCGTGCACCCACAGCACTGGCCCCACAGATAGCAGCTGTCAATTAGATGTATTTAGTAAAGTAACCCAAATAGAGCAGAGAAGTAGTAGATCCCATGCTGTCTTCCAACTCTCATTATTCCAGAGCACACTCATGGAATAATGTTCTCCTTGGACCATGGCCAATGTTCCAAACAAGAACTACCCCACACTACAGTACATCTATACGGATTAAGTCTACAGTACATCTATATGGATTAAGTCTAAGAGGGCTAGTGAGCTCCTAGTTGATCACATTAAGAGGACAGCTTAATGTGAGAATCAAGGAATTCTCAGGCACAGAAATGACTGACTAGAGTGTGTGGATATTGCGGGACAAGGTATGCATACAAAGGTCCTGGGAAGAGCTTCTTTATCAGGAAAAATGACATCACTGAACATCTTGTTGTCACAGTTCAGTTGACATGGAAGAAGGAAATGAGTCCTTAGAACCATCCAAGTTTGTCCGTCCAAAAGGATAACCCAAAGTCATATATATGAATAGTGGAAGTTGCTGAGGTTTTGGAGATGAAGACTGCTGCTGCTATCTTTCCAGTCACAGACACTCCTGGGAGAATTTTGTCAAGGATATCAGTTACGCTAACTTTTGGGGTAGAATAAGATTTTATGTGTAATACAGGCTTGTTTTTGTATAAGAAGTTTATTTTCAAAATTAAAAACAAACAAAAAGCAAAAGGAAAACAAAAACAAATTAAATATCTCAGTAGTTTGTATATGAAAAGGGAAATTCTGTTTAACTTTGTCCTTAGCATTTTCTTTATATCCTTGTGAGTTTGCCCCACTTAGGAAGTTGAATTTCAAAGAGCTTATTCTGGTGAGGATCTAGCCAAATACCTGATGCTTACTGTGCAGAGTTACCTTTCTTCTTTCAAAGATAAATATTCCCAGCAAATTTCTCTCTACTTGTCTATGTAAAACTTTCATGTTATATAAGTATACTACAGGATAGCAATATTCAATTCATAATCTCCTGTTACAATCATCAAACTAGCATTTATGAATAACACTGTCAATTCTATAAAATTCCTCCATATTCTGCCAAAATACAGAATTTATTTTTCCCCACTTTCTTCCATTGTTACTTATGGAAAACCTATTAGAATTTATAGCCTAGATTAAATGCCATATTCAATATGATATGTTTTCTAATTCCCCACACAGCAGAATGAATTCTTTCTGTTTTTGTACTCTTATAGCATGACAGAGTATAAAAAATGTTTTTTGAAATTGGACATACCTGGGTTTTGTTTAACTTATGCTGCTTTTTAAAATATTTCATTTGAAATTCTCTCTCCTTTTCATTTTTGCCCTCTCTTTTTTCCCCTGTTTTTAAAGTTTTGTTCAATCTCTTTTTGAATGACAAAAATAACATAAGGCTTTCAGAAGCAGTGTTCAACTCAGCACTGTATTACACTACAGCTTTGCAACTTTTGCTGAAGACATATTAATGTGTTAATAAATAAATGTTATATTGAAAATAAATATTGAAAATAAACATTTAGGAGGATCATGATTCCTTTTGTATCTTTCCTGTGTCGATTACTCTTTCACTTTGCAAGCCTCATACATACACATCTAGGCACTAATTTATTTTAATACAAGTACTAGTAAAGTCATATTTGAGATTTTAACAATGTTTGTGACATATATTTGATATAAAACCATTTTCAAAATTTTGTATGTTTTAAAATGACATTTTTGAAGTTTTTAAAATTAAGTTATAGTTTGGGTAAAATCCATCAATTACATATATACCACTGAATATACAAAATGGAAGAGATTTTAACATTGTATCATGTTGTATAAGGAAATGTAATCTTGTTTACTACAGTTAATTGTGTGGGGAATAAAGGAACTCTAACAGTTTTTTGAGAATTCTGGTTTGATTGCTTACTTTTCAAATGATCAAACTAAAATTCGAACAGGCTAAGTAACTTGTCAAAATTTTGGATATGTTTAGTAGTCCATTATATTACACTTGCTTATTACAGTATTACTTTGAATAATTTGAATTACAGTAAAACAAGTCAATATAATTTAATTAAATTGAAAATTCATAGAAAATCCTTTTTAAAATAAATACAAGCGTATTTGCCTATTATTGCAATTAAAATTATTGCAATTAATTAATAAGCAGTGCAGATATTTGGAAAAATGAATAGAATACATGTCCAAATATTTTCTTCTATAAATTTAAAATATTGGCATATATATGCTATAATCTAGAACTTCATTTTGACTATGCTGTGCCCCTGAATAAAACAATATTGTATTGAAAAATTTAGTCTATATATGTGTGTATATAAATGTGTAATTTTCTCAGAGTAAGCAAAGGCATATATAATCTATAGTCATTTGTAAAATTTATAAAATGAATAGGTGTAACTGTTTACAAGGATTTACATGGTATATTAAGTTAGAAATCAAGTGTAAAGTTGCTTTGATATAATTTTATCAGTAGAAAGCCTTGGTTTAAAAAAAATTCTATTAACATATATATAACCTAAAATTTCCTCTTTTAATATTCATTCAAATATATGATGTTGTGTTAATTATATGCACAATACTGTGCTACAATTAACACTATCCATTTCCAAAATGCTTCCATCATCCCAAAAAGAAATTCTACAATATAAGTATTAACTCCCTATTCCCTACAACCACCCCTGGTAATCTAGTTTTTAGATTCTGGCTCTTTGAGTTTCCTTATTCTAATTATTTCATATAAGTGAGATCGTATGATTTATGTTGTTTTGTGTCTGGCTTATTTATCTAAACATGATGTCTTCGAGGTACATTCATATTGTTGTCTGCATCAGAGCTTCATTACTTTTTAAAGCTGAATAATATTCTATTATTTATATTTCCATATTTTGTTCATCAATTCATCAATTGATGGACTTGGGGTCCCTCTGTCTTTTGACAATTGTGAATATATTTGCTGTGAACATCTAGATGCAAATATCTAATTGAGTGTCTGCTTTCAATTTGTTTTTTGCCATTTTTATATTTTCTTTGATGATGTCTATTCAAGTCTTTTTCCCACTTTTTAATTGAGTTGTTTCTCTTTTTTGTTGTTGAGTTATTGGATTTCATTATATTCCAAATATTAAACCATTATCAGATATGCGGTTTCTGAGAAATTTAACAATTGTGTAGGTTGTCATTTTACTTTCATAATAAAGCCCTACAATTTTTTCAAGATGCAAAAGTTCTTAATTTTGATCAGTCTTCATTTATCTAGTTTTTCTTGGGTTGCAAAGTCTAAGAAACCATTGCTGAAAACAAGGTCCTGAAGATGCTTCCTTATATTTTCTTCAAGGAATTTTTGTATATGGTATGAAGTAGGGGTCCACCTGCTTTCTTTGGCACATAGAGATCCAGTTTTTCTAGCACCAATTGTAGAACAGACTGTTCATTTGCAAATGGGTGTATCTTTGCGGCCTTGTCAAAATCCAGTTGGCCATAAATGTGTGAGTTGACTTCTGAACTCATAATTTGATTACAATTGTCCGTATTTGATTATTGTGGATTACAATACATTTTAAGATTGAGAAGTGTGAGTCCTCCAACTTCATTCTTCTCTTTCAAGATGGTTTTTGAGGCCCCTTATTCTTCCATATAAATTTGATGATAGGCCCTTCCATTTCTGCAAAGAAAGGTGTTGGAATTTTGATTGGGGTTGTGTATATCACTTTGGGTAGAATTGACATCTTAACGATAATTAGTTTACTAACATATTTAGTTTACTAATATGTGAACAATGAATGTCCTTCCATTTATTTAGGTACTTGATTTATTTTAACAATGTTTTATAGTTTTTTGTTTACAAGTATTTTACACACTTGGTTAGGTTTATTGCTTGATATTTGGTTGTTTTTGTTATGACTGCAAATGGAATTTTTTCTTGGCTTCTTCTTCCAATTGTTCCTTATTTATGCATAGGAACAATATTGCTTTTAGGATGCTGATTAGTTCTATTTGCTTTGTGTGAATTTTTCAGGACATTCTGTATTTATGATCATCTGCAGATATAGAAAGTGTTACTTTTTCCTTTCCAATTTGGATGCCTTTTATTTATTTTTCTTGCCTAATTGCTCTGGCTAGAACTTGCAGTACAATGCTATTTAACAGTGGTGATAGTGGGCATCCTTGTCTTTTTCTTGATCTTACAGGGTAAGCTTTTGGTCTTTCCTGATTAAGTATGATGTCTACAATGTGATTTTCAAATATGCACTTTTTCATGTTGAGGACGTTTTCTCCTATTCCTTGTTTTCTAAGAGGGAGACTTGATTTTGTTTAATGACTTTTTTTGCATCAGCGGAGATGATCATGATTTTTTCCCTTTCTGTTTATGCGGTATAGTACATTAATTGATTTTCTTATGTTGAATGCTTGCACAACTGGGATAAATCCCACTTGATCATGGTGTATAATTCTTTCAATGTGGTATTGGATTTGATTTGCTAGTATTTTATTAAGGATTTTTAATATCTATTTTATAAGAGATATTGGTTCGTAATTTCCTTTTCTTGTAGTATCTTTATCTGACCTTGGTATTATGGTGATGTTGTCCTTATGGAGTGAATTAGGGAATGTTCCCTTCTCTTCCACTTTTTTTGGAAGCATTTGAACAGAATTGGTGTGAATATTTCTTGGAATGCTTGCTAAAATTCCCTCTGAGGCCATCTGGTCGTGGACCTTTATTTGTTGGGAGTTTTATTGATATGGGCTATGGGTGGGAGGATCTTTGTCTCTTCAGAGATAACCTTAACCTAAGCTGTCTGTCCTGACTCGTGGGTGTGAAATGGTGAGAGGCTGCAGTCCTGCCCTTGGTGACCATGGCAACGACTCCAGTCCCAGGAAACAGTTTATCAATGCCAACTCTATAAACTTTAAATATTCAGAGGAAATGCAAACCAAATGTGCTAAAAGCTTATCTAGAATGTATGAATTCCATGCTAAAAACTTATCTAGGATGTAGAAGATATATGCTAATTCAAGCCTATTGAGAACTGAAACAAAAGAACCATTTGGCCTTTCCTCTCTGTATAAAAGGGACTCAAAAATCTTGTTTGGGGCTCGGATTTGAAACAGAAAGCTCCCGAGTCCAGCTGGCCATCAATAAACCATTTTTTCTTCTCAAAATCATTCCTGAGTCCTGGCCTTTCTATACGCAAATAATTGAATCTCTCTCAAATTCTACAACATTATAATTAATGATTAAATCTCTACTAGTTATTCATTTGTGGAAATCTTTTATTGCTTCTTGAATCACAATAGATAGTTTGTGTGCTTCTAGGTAATTCAATCTGGTTATTTAATTTGTTTGCCAACAGTTATTCATAGTTCCCCCTTAAAGTAATTTTTTTTCCTGTGGGGTTAGTAGTAATGCCCTCTTTAAATTTTCAGTTATTTATGTCATCTTTCTTTTTTTCTTCATTGGTCTCCCTAAATGATTGTCAATTTTGTGTTCTTCTCCAAGAACTAACTTTGGGTTTTGTTGATTCTTTCTATTATTTTTTTCTCTATTTTTTCTCTGCTCTAATATTTGTTATTTCCTTCCTTTTGCTTGCTTTGGGTTTAGTTTTCTCTTTTTTTTTTCCCCTAGTGACTACAGTTTGCAGACTCTTCTTTAACATATTTCTTCTTTTTTCTAATGTAAGAAATTAGAGCAATAAATTTCCCTCTCAGCACTGTCTTTGATGCATCCCATAAGTCTTGGAGTGTTGTGTTTTCATTTTCATTCACCTCAAGATATTTCCTAATTTCCCATGTCATTTTCTCTTTAACAAATTGGATATTTAAGAGCATATTATTTAATCTCCACAGACTTGTAAATTTTTCTTTTCTACCTCTGTTATTGACTTCTAGATTCATTCTGTTGTGGTTGGAGAAGATATATTGTAGGATTTCAATATTTCTAAATTATTAAGACTTGTTTTGTGACCTAAGATATGGTATATCCTGGAGAATATTTCATGTTCACTTGAGAAGAATGTTTATTCTGTTGTTCTTGGGTGAAGTATTCTAATATATGTCTGTTAGGTCTACTTGGTTTACAGTACCATTTAAGTCTTCTGTTTCCTTATTCACCTCTGTCTGTGTGTTCTTTCCATTAATGAAAGTGGTAGATTAAAGTCACCTAATATTATTGTAGAGCCATTTCTTTATTCCTTCAAATATGTTAATATTTGCTTCATATATTTTGGGGCTCTAGTGTTAGATGCATATATTTTTATAGTTGTCATATCTTCTTATTAAATTGACCCCTTTATCAATGCATAATCACCATCTTTGTCTCTCATGAAAATTTTTAACTTAAAGTGTATATTATCTGATCCTGATATTACTATAGGTTCCCCATCTCTCTTAAGTAGTATATTTATTTTCATCATTTTACTTTCAATTTACCAAGCCTTTGAATTTAATGTAAGTCTCTCATGAACACCACATAGTTGGGTCATGATTTGTTATCAATTCTGCCAATTTCTGCTTTGAACTGGAGTTTAATCCATTTATATTTAAAGTCACTGTCACTACTGAATAATGTATAATTTTCTTCTGCCCTCTTTGCTACTTCATCTATGCAAGTCTTATATCTTTTTGTCCCTCAATTCTAACATTAATGTCTAATTTTATATTTATTTGAATTTTTTTTGTACTGTACCATATGGACTCCCTTCTCATTTCATTTTGGATATATTTGCCATATATTTTCTTTGTGGTTACAATAGAGTTAAAATTTAATGCCCTAAATATATGGCATTCATTATATCTGATACCAACTTGAATTCAATAGCAAACATGTACACTTTTTCCTATATGCCTGCATCCCCCCATTTTTTGTACTTGTTACAAATTGTATCTTTGTACATTATATGTCCAAAACCACTGATTTATCATTACTTTGTTTGCATTTGTGTTTTAGCACCTGTAGGAAATAAGAAGTCATGTTTCATACCAAAAATACAATACAATAGTACTTTAATTTATAATGACCAAAATGGTTACTTTTACTAGAGGTCTTTATTTCTTTATGCTACTTTGAATCATGTTCCAATGTCATTTACTTTCAGTCTTAAGAACATCCTTAGCATTGATTGTAGGGCAGGTTTGTGGTAGTGAACTCCTTTAGTCTTTGTTTACCTGGGGATATCTTAATTTCTGTCATTTTTGAAAGAAATTCTCACCAGATATAAATTTCTTGATTGGCAATTGTTTTTTTCTCAGCACTTTAGTTATTTCAACCCACTGTCATCTTGCATCCATGATTTCTAGTAATAAACAGGCATTTAATCTAATTGTTACTGTGTGGTACATAACGTTGCTTTTTAACATAGAGCTTTCACAAGTCTTTCCTTGGCTTTTACATTCAACAGTTTGACCAATTTGTATAGGGGCATATTTCTCCACAAGTTTATACTGTTTGGTGTTCTCTGGGTTTCTTGGATGTTCAAATTCATGACTTTTGCTATGTTTGGGAAATTTTCTATCATTATTCTTTGAATATTACTTCTGTCTTATTCTCTTTCTTCTCTTTCTGAGACTCTTATAATATGAATATTGGAATGCTTGATGGTGTCCCAAAGGTCTCTTAGGTTATTTTTGAATTTTGTATATTTTTCTTTATGTTCCTTAGTTTGACTAATTTAAATTTTGTCTTTCAGTTCAAAAACATTTTTTGTTGTTGTTTATTTACATCAAATCAACAGTTTCATCTGCTTTTAAAAAGCCTCCTGGGAATTTTTTTATTTCAGTTATTGTGGTCTTCAATTCCATTAGTTCTGTATGGTACTTTTTAAAATTTTTATCTCTTTGTTGAGATTCTCCTATTGCTCATTCCTTGTTTTCCTGATGGTCTTTAGTTCTTTCTCTGTACTTTCTTTCATCTACTTGATTATATTGAAGATACTTTCTAAAAGTATTTCTCCGTTTTTTTACACTCTGGTCTTCTTCATTGATGTTTTCTGGATCTTTATCTTATTTCTTCAGATGGGCCATCATCACCTATTTGTCTGTCTTGTAATAGCTTGTTGCATGCTGTTCTTTTTAATAATTTAAAATGTTAACTCTGGGATTTATTTCCTGAGGTGTCTGTTTCTTGAGTTTATGCTCAACTAATTCTATGACAGAGGTTTTTTAGTGTCAGGAGCTAACAAAACCAAGCAAACTTAAGCAAAAACAAAAACAAGAACAACAACAACAACAAAAAAAACACTTTCACAGTCTTTGTAAATTGGCTTTGCTTTGGCTAGTGTTCTCCTTCAGAGTTGTCTTCCTATCAAGAAGATCAGTCCAAAGCAAGTTCAAAGTGCAAGATCTTCCCTGTCTTTTCTGGGCCTGTGTCATGTTCTGGACTTGTGTTTGTTTGTTGCCTTAGGAGTTTCCCTGTTTACAGGAATGTGAATGCTTCCTCTACTCCACTGAAAACAAACCTTTTCCCTGTCCTGCATTTGCCACACTGCACACTTAAAACAGGTAAGTTCTGACCCAGACTGCCTGACACAATTTTTTCTTCCTCTGCTTTCAGTGCCTCAAGCTACTTTTATTTGGAGAGCACATGTTCGGAGAGGTACACCAGAGAAGAGTATCCCAAGTTGGTCCTTCCCAAATGGAATAAGGCCAGGGACCCATCAAGGGAGGGTCAATCAGCTCCAAATTGCCCTGGGAAAGGGATGAGGGAAGGACCAGGAACAGGAAAGGCATTGGGGACTACTCCCATTGCTCCTGATAGTTTTGCTTTATTGACTAAGTGCCCAGCAAATTTAGCCTTCAACTGTCTGCTTGATCCCTGAAGAAGTGTACCCTCTTTAAGTCTGCTGCCTTTGTCTGGGTGCATTGGAACAATGGTGCACTCGGGGTTGGTCCCCTAATGACCTGAAGTAACTAATCAAAAGCAATGATCAGCAGCCAGACTCTACATCCTCAAATCTTGGGGCTTTAAGACTGGGTTTGATTATATCTCTCTGCTTCCAGCTGTGAGACTGGGGGATGGACAACAATATCCTCCATGCAGAGTGGGTTCATTGGTATTTACTATAATTTACCAGCCTCTTCCCATTCTGCCCTGGATGATGCACAGTGTTCTACTGAACTCCAAAGTTTTGAAATAGTTGATCCAGATATTTTGCACCTATATAAAAGTTGTTCTGGTAGAGGGAATGATTCCTGGAGCCTCATACATCACCTTCTCATAATCAAAAAGACTTGATATTTTAAAACTCTTTAAGGAATGATAACCTTTTTACTAAATGTAATGTAAATCAATTCCAAAATGTGATTTGCTTATAGGCAGATAGTATATAGCTCACAGCAGTAGAATTTTCAGACAATATCATTCCGTTATCAAGTAATTTTTGATTGTCTAAATAGCAGGATGAAATCTACTTGCTAAGTTAGCACTGTTAAATAAAGTAAGCCACAATTTCTAGATCTCATGGAACTTGTACTTCTATAAGGAAAGAGCCCATCACAATGCTCTTTATGTGGTTTCCTTAATATTAATAATACAGAATCTTGACTTTAATAATGGTCTAATTCCAATGAGTCCACTTTTCCATTATCAAAGACCAAACTTTTTTGGATCTGCAGAACATTGATAGATGAAAGATAGATTATAAATGTGAAAGGATTTATGTATGTAGAGAGACTCATTCTAGATTTGTTTATCAAATACTCTAGAGAATGAGTGTTCTTATTTTTTGAGAATGTTCATACAAATTACACCAGAAATGACAGAACCATTAACTCTGAACAAATCTGATCAATATTCATTTGGATTAAGAATAGTAGTTGTACACAGATTGTGGGTGATAGTACAGAGATTCTCTCAACTTCTGTTCTCAACAAAGTTTATAATCTTCCAACCCTTTTGAAGGAAGATGTGACAACTGACTATAAACAGCAAAATATATGTGATTTGATGTGACAAGTGTCACTTCTCAGCTGAATCATTTGACAGAGTATTTAAGAGGTTGTCAACCCCTGGTCAACTGGGGAGAATGAGTGCTTGAAGCAGTGTAGCAAAAGTGAAAGAAGCCATTGTCAGGGCATGAGCAAGAGTAGTAGATTCCCTTACATCAATGATATAAATTCTTCCACTGCTAAAATAACAATAAGTAGTCTAGAGCAAAAAATAGGTGTAATAAGGAGGCATTTTTTGGGACATTGGAATTGTCCTGTTTGACACTGCAATGATGAGTACAGGCCATTAGATATTTTGTCATAACTTACAAAATTGAGCAGGACAAAGTGTAAATTGTAATGTTAAGTATAATCCACAGATAGTGGCAATGATTAAAAATGTGTTCATCAATTGTAACAAATGTACCACATTAATGAAGAATGTTGTTAATGTGGGAGAGTGTGAGGGGGGAGGAAGAAGGACATATGGGCATTCCTTATATTTTTTATGTAATATTTATGTAAGTTAAAGTTTCTTCTAAATAAACAAACAAAAAAATAAATAAATGGATCAGTTGTCCCCCAAAAAGAGTAGTAGATTCCCACTGCTGACTTGCATTGGGCATGTAGCATGAAAAAGTACTAAACCTTTGCTATTTTAAACCACAAGACTCTTGGCATTGTTAGGGCAGTAATATGTAATAAATTGAATAATACAGATACAAGTATATATTATAGTTATTATATTGAATCTACATTAAAACCTCATTCCTAATCCTTCTTTTAAATTATGTATCTGGATAAATGCCAATATTTTACTCATTTGGGTTTCAGAGTGTGGATATCTTAGGAAACAGTTCATCTGAAGCAAAACTGGTAAATAAGACCCTATATGAGACAAAGCAGTATTAATGAGTCTGATCCTTCATTGACTAGAATAGAAGGTACCTGAGAACAACCTATTTCACTTGAACATATAGATTTACTTATCTTGTGTTTTAGCCTAAAAATACCTAGAGGTTTGTTGTAGAGGTGGGAGGAATTTTGTTGTGGACTTGTTTCCTAATTTTTTTTGTACATTTGAGGCAGTTATCATAAATGATTCTCCCTTAAAAGAAAAAGTAAAATCCAGGTGTCACCTTGACCCTCTACCTAGGACATCACTGGACCCTGCACCAAGCAAGGATTGTGGAAGCAGTCAATAGATAACTTTCCCCAGATCCCCAAGTGATGGCTGAGTCCAGGGCTGACCAAGGAACTCTGATTTCAGCAACCACAGCTCTGGATGAACAGACTATTTTCCTCAGAGCTATGGCTTAGGCATTTATTTTCATCATTTGATTGTTTTTAAGAGTCCTGAATCACACTTTAGAAAGACATTTTTCCTGATTAACATGATTCTTTGTGGTGGTTGTATCCAGGGCATAAAATTGGCTGCAACTTTAAGCCTTTTTGTTTCTACTCCCAACTTTTGGAATCCCACCCAGCATAAGGAGGATATGGCTAACCCCTGCTCAGGCCAGGGCTAGGAAAAATTCAACTGGTTGCACCCCCAAAATGATGATATAAAGATAGTCAAAGTCATTTTTACAGTAGGCCTTATGAAAGCAGTAAAAGAGAAAACTTGGTTCATTGTAAACTGTAACATGCAAAGAAATAATTGATATTGATTTTATGCAATATTGATGTTGCTGAGAAATTTCACAAGGATATAGAAGACACTGATGCTAATAATCCAGTAGTTCCAGATTCCAAGAACCCCACAGATTCTATTTATTTATTTTTTGGGAGGGTCTTTATTTTTTAACGTTACATTAAAAAAATATGTGGTCCCCATATATCCCACACCCCCCTCACCCCACTCCTTCCATAACAACAACCTCCTCCATCATCATGGGACATTCATTGCACTTGGCGAACACATCTCTAAGCACTGCTGAACCACACGGTCAATGGTCCACACTATAGTTTACACTCTTCCCCAGTCCACCCATGGGAGGGCATAAAATGTTCAGTAACTGTCTCTGCAGTACCACCCAGGACAACTCCAAGTCCTGAAAATGCCCCCACATCACATCTCTTCCTCCCACTCCCTACCCTCAGCAGCTACCATGGCCACTTTCTCCACATCAGTGCTACATTTTCTTCAGTTACTAATCACAATAGTTCATGAATAGAATATCATTAAGTCCACTCAAATCCATACTCTATTCCTCCATCCTGTGGACCCTGGAATGGTTATGTCCACTCTGCATCTATATCAAGAGGGGGCTTAGATTCTAAATGGATGATGGATGCTATTCTCCTGCTTTCAGTTGTAGGCATTCTTGACTCCCTGGTGTGGTGGTTGACCTTCTTCACCTCCATGTTAGCTGAGTGGAGTAAGTCCGATAAACCAGAGTGTAGGAGTTGCAAGTCTGTTGAGGCTCAGGGTCTGGCTATCACATGGACAGTCCAGAGATTCAGGTCCCCTGAGTATACACTAAACCCTAGCACCAACCACAGCTCTGGTAAAAGTAATAGGAGAGGCTTGTGAGCAAAGATCACATCTGAGTCCAACTCCATCACATTCAGGAACACAAACTCCAAAGTAGGGCCAACTGACATGGCAACTGCACTCCATCTGCCATGACCATAGAACCTGTGGGTCTCTGTAGCCCTCAAAAGAACCAATACCTGGGGATATATCTACTTTATCTGTCTCTGGGACTCTGCTGAGGTGTGCGTAAGGGTGACCCCTCTGATAGCCTCCCGGCTCTTTTTTGGAGACTCACAGCCATATAAACTCAATTGTCCTTTCCATTTCCCCCTTTTATTCAAGGTCAAAAAGCATTTTTAACTCCTGATATTATATGTAGGCTGAGATATTCAGCTGGTCCCACAGGTTTTATTATGCTGTGAACTGAGCAAATTTAAAACTTCACATTTTTGTGTGTTTGTATAAGACACATGCAAGCTCATGCACAACTATGTCTGTATTTATAAAGTCCACATTTTTTTCCTGAAGTTGAAACATTTTATATAATACATGCTCCAATCTGAAGGAATCTGATGATTCTTTAGTATTATTACATTAGGGTTTGACATAATAGTACAAGAAAGAAGAAAAGAAAGATGAGAAGAAATTAATAGAATCATTGCCCAGGAAAGAAATCCTGAAAATTTTTTAGATTTGGACATTAATAACATTGTAGTTTTTTTATAACGATGAATATATACATATATGGTTTTTATTTAACCATATTGATGAAGTTTGACAGAAAACTTTTCATTTCTCTCTTTTATTTCATAGTTTTTTACAAAATTATTTCTAGTGTACTAAAGTTTAAATAACCAATGTGCCCTTGTATGTTATTGGGCTATAATCAATTATTTTGTTTAATAGTATCACCAAAGTCCTCTAGAGTCTAGATTTTATTAGTTATTACAGTTATTAATATAACTTAATTTATTATTTATGTATTATTATTTTATTAGTTATTAGTTACTGAAATGGAGGTATTGGCATCACTGATTATAACTGTGGATTTGTACATTTCTTCTCATCTTTTAGATTTTGCTTCACATATATCAAAACTTTGTTATTATGTACATAAACCTTTAGGATTGTTACATCTTTTTGACAAAGTTACCCTTATATTATTATTTAATTACTCTCCAGTGATCAGGTAATATTATTTAACATGAAGTCTATTATGTCTGATATGAATATAATTTTTTTCAGCTTTTTAAAATTTACATTACCATAATATGTATTTTTCCATTCTTTTACTTTTATTCATTTGAGTCTTTATTTAATGTGGATTTTTTACAGTTGCAGACAGATCACCCTTTTTTTCATCAAATTTATACATTTAACCATTTCTTCAGATTTAACCACTTATATTTAATATAAGTATTGATGTGGCTCAGTTTGTGTCTACCATCTTGCTATTAGTTTTCTATTTGTCTCATTTTTCTTCTACAACTTTTGATCAATTGGTTTTATTTTTTTATTCCATTTATTTCCTTTGTTTATTAGGTATATCTGTTTCATTTTTATATTGTAGTCATTTCGTTAGGGTTTTCAGTGTAAGTTATCATGGTCTAACCTCAAGTATTAGTATCTAATTTCACATAGAGGGTAGGTATATTATAATGATATATTTCCATATATCCTATTCTTAGCATATTTGTTATTATAGACATACATTTTATTTCTAATGTGTTATGACTCCCTAATATGTTGGTAATATTTTTGCTTCAAGCAATCAATTGTCTTTTCCAGAGATTAAAAATTTTAAAATCAACATTTTATAGTTACCCACTTATTTACCAATTATGATGATTTTTATTCCTTTGATATTGAACCATTTCTGATGTTTTCCTCCATTATTGTAAATCCTGATTTCTATTGTTTATCAAAATTTTCTTTCTGTGTGAAGACTTACTTTAACATTTCTATTGTGCAAGTCTCTTGGAAATTAATTCTTCAGCTTTAGTACATGTGGCTATTCTATAATCTACTTTCATTTTTACAGATATGTTGACAATGTAAAATGTTAGTTCTAAAGTTGTTTTCGTTTCCATATTCTGAAGATATTGCACCACTGTTTTCTTGCTTGCAATGTTTTGGACAGAAGTCTGCTGTTTTCCTGGTCTTTTATTCTGTGTCTTCTTCTCTTTTGGTTTTTAAGAATTTCCCTTTATCAATGGTTTTTGAGAAAGTTGATTATGATAAACCTTGGTGTAATTGTCTCAATTTTCCTTGTTTTTTGGTTTCTTGAGATACATAGATGAGTTGATTTATAGATTTTATCTAATTTGAAAAAACTTCTCCCATATTTTTTCCTCTCTCTCACTTGAGAAAACATGTTACATATATTATACCCTTTGAAGTTGTCCTAAAGTTTACTGCTGCTTGCTTTTCTTTTTCTCTATGTTTCATTTTGGATGGTTTCTATTGCTCTGTATACAAGTTCATTAATATTTTATTCTTCATTGTCAAATCTGCTCTTAATTTTTCCTATTTTATTTTTCATCTCTAGACATTTTATTTCAGTCTTTTGATACTTTCCAAGGGCATTTTTAAACATGTTCAGTTTTACTTTTGCTGATACACAATATAGTTTAAATAACCATTTTAATGTCTTGTCCACTAATTCTATCATTTCTGTCATTCATTCACCTTCATTTCAATTTATTGATTTTTCTTCTAATTATGGGTGTATTTTATTGTTTTTTGAATGCGTGCTAATTTGTGATTATAGAAGAGTCATTGTAATTATGCATAATTTGCTGATGAATATTTTTATTTCTTTAAACCTTCTTTTGATCTTTTTTTGGGGGGCAGAAGTTACTTGAAAAACATTTGATATTTTGAGGTTTGCTTTTATAATTTGTACTGTAGGACCAGAGGAGAGTTTAGCCTAGAGATATGTTTTACCTCTATTCAAACAATACCCTTCAGAGTTCTCTACCTGATACAATGTTAATCAATTTTTCTTTTCTTTTCTTTTTTTTTTTTTTTGTTCCTTTTGGTGATGGAACATGAGCTATCACTGTGTAATCTTAGAGTTTTATTCCATTTTTCTGCTTTTGAGTGGTAAGATACTTTTTCCTATTTTTTTTTGTAATTTTGTAACACCTCTTGACTCACATACTTTGATCAGAATTGTACTGAAGTCTCAAAGGGAACACTGTGCAGATAGCAGATCTCTAGATCTACCTTTGAGCTCCCCCTCTCCTTTCTTCTGCTAGTAAACAAAGCTGCCTTGGCACTTCTTGATTTCCAGTGAGGTCTCCTCAACTCAGGAAAATCTCTGTGCTCTGTTTGACTTCCCAACTTTTCCTGTTTCCTGGAAACTCTCTCCAAACAATAAACTGGGATCATTTTAGGCCTTTTACCACTTAATTTCCTGCTCTTAGGGATCAGTCTCTTGGACTGTGCAATGACTAATATTTAAAAACAGTTGTTTTTCCATATATTTTGTCCAGTTTTTAGTTGCTTTAGGCAGCAGGATAACCCCTGTTCCTGTTGCTAGATTGGTTGAAAGGGTAAGTATGGAGTATTAAGGAAAAATATAGTTTGCTCAATAATACCAAATGCTCACATATAAGTAGGTAAGTTATGAATGAAAAATTTATTTGGGATTTTCTTACAAGGAAGTTAGTATTGAGGTCAGTTGTGAACTTGTTGATAAATTTCCATCCTGAAAGATTGGTTTTAACAATTTTTCTTCATTTCAATGTAAATTGTACTTTCTTTGCTTTTTTCTATATCTTTTCTCCTTTGATTGGCAATCACAAAATTTTAACTTTCACATTCAATGTTGTTGACATGCCTTTTGCTAAAACAGAACTCTAAAAATTAATCTGAAGTTATTTCAATATATTATATGCAGTTTAAATAAATATTTTCAAACAATAACATTTATTATGTTTATTACATAGTTGTTTTTTTTTTTTTTTCCAAAATCAACCACTAAAACACTTAGGCATATTTTTTGACAGTTTACATTTTGAAAGAAAGAATATAACATATGAATTGCAAGTTTCCATTGCCTTGTCAAAGAAGAGGTTATATTCATGAAATATTTATACTAAGTGATGTCAAAAAAGATTCCTCAATATAACACCTTGGTGCCTGGGAGCACTACAAAAAGCACTTTGCTTCCAAAGCAATTACCCGCTCACACAGAGAGTGCTTTGGCTCCTTGTGTGGTTTCATACAATAGAGTCTACACCAACCAATTCTTCTTTTCCTTAGCAAAAGTCTCTTTATTACCTCCTTTTCTCTATGCTTAATTCTAGGACAGTAGTTTAAAATACCAGTAATAAATATACTGGGTAAAAGTAAATGAAAATAAAAAGATATTTTAATACATATCTCAAATGCTAAATTATTGCCTTTTTCATCTCTTAAAACAATATATAGAGTTAGTTATACATAAGTAGCACTTATGTCTTATGGTATTTGCTACCAATAAATGCCGGAGAAATATGGTATAATTTGTCACAGTAAGATTACACCGATAATAACAAAACTTAAAATTTTGAAAATCTTTTTTCCAATAAATTTTGTTTTTAAAATGGAAAATTAAGTAGATGAGATTGGACATTTTTGGTGAAAGGCTGGCATGGATTAACAGTCATGAAATAAAATTAATATGAATATAGAAAAAAACTAATATCTAACCAATATATAAAGGAAAATGCATTCTAATTATAAATTAATAGTTATAATATCAATAAGCAATATTTTAAAACTATTATAACATACTGAGCAATTAACAGAATATGCTACACTCTTGACTTATGTTAATATTTACTTATTTATTCTTTTAATCAAAAGAAAACTTCAACTTATATTAGCACTAAATTCACCAGTTAATTCTGCAAAAATTATAAACAATATTAAAGGTAAAAAAACATTGGCATATGCTCTATTATATTCAAGTAATGTGTACTTTTAATAAGAAAAGAGTATCATCAATATCACTTTATATTACTTCTTATTATAAAATAATAAAATGATTATCAGTGCAAACAGTATAAATTTTACTAACAATAAATTGGTATCTATTTTCTACTTATGAGGAGAGAGAAGCATTGTCAGTCTTACATCAATTTCCCAGGTAGATCTAAGTGGATTATGCTTGAGGTTCAGTCATTCATATATATTTCTTGGCATCTAGTATATACCTGGCATATAAAGGCAAATATGAACTCAAATAGTTCCTGCCTTCATGAGCTTATAATCTATTGGAAAAGACAGACATTAATTAAATGATTATATAAAATATAAAACTGTGATTATGAAAAAACATACTGAAGGAGAAGGTCAAAATGATATGTGGCCTGATATTATACAAAGAGAATTAATAGCAAGAAATTTCATAGAAATCTTTACTCAAGAAGTAACATTGTGCTGTGTAAAATGAAGGATATTAATCTACATGAAAAACAGAAGGAATATTAATCCAGGCAGAGGAAATCGCATGTGTGAAGGCCCTATAGTAAGAAGGACATGAAGTGTATATAGAGCTGAAAGAAGTTCAGTATATTAGAGAGAATGGACAGCAGAATGACTTACAATGAAGATGAACAATAGCTTAGACTTCACACAAGAAAGTATGAAAGTTCTTATGTCTTGTTTTAAGGAATTTTTATTTTATTTTTGAAGAGTGAGAAAGTACTGATTTTCTTTTCATGATGAACAAAATGATAAGTTTTGTTGTTCAGCATAATCACCTTGTATATTAGTCAGTCAAAGGTGTGCTGATGCAAAATAACAGAAATCTGTTGGCTTTCGTGAAGGTATTTATTTGGGATAGAAGCTTACAGTTACCAGACCACAAAGCATAAGTTAATTCTCTCATCAATGTCTATTGCCACGTGTTGGTGCAAGATGGCTGCTGTATCTGCCAAGAACTCAGACTTCTTGGGTTCTTCTCTTCCCAGGACTCCGTTTCCCTCCAGGCTCAGCAGCTGCCTCTGTCCACAAGGCCAGCTGTAGATTATTAGGCAAACAGCTCTGACTCCCTCTCTAGGGCTTCTACTGTGTCTAAGGAGCCTTCTTTATTCTTCTGTGTTCTCCTGTGTGTTCACTTCCCAGGCTCCAGCTCAAAACTCCTAACTCTGTCCTTTGCCATGTCTTTTCTCTGTGAGTCCCCACCCACCAAGGGGCAGGGACTCAACACCCTACTGACATGGTCCAATCAAAGTCCTAATCATAATTTAATCAAATAAAAGTGATACCTCTGACAGACCAGTTCACAAACATAATCCAATAACTATTTTTGGAATTCATAAACAATGCCTTACTGCTATACCTTGTATTAGAGAAATGATAGGAGGACTTATGAAATGAAAAATTCAGGAGTTATTTCAGAAGTCCAGCTGAGACATGATGACAGTTCAGACTACATAGTAGCAGTGGTGACACATAAGTGAAAAGACTTGAAGAATAATTAGGAAGCAAATTGATAGGACAAGAATATCTATGATTGAAATGAGGGAATTCACCATATTTGAAAGCAATGGAAGGCAGTGAATTATACAATGAAGTATTTCATCTTTTGAACTTGATGAATTAGGCAACAGAAAACCACTCAGTATTCAAAAATTGATGAGGTGGTAAACCTTGGAGAAATAAGAACCAAACAACTAAATCAACACACATTCATATACACAGTTTTAGTGAAGTCTAGAGACATTGGTTCATTGTTTGTTAAGTTACTATGCAGTACTAGGAGACCATGATGTAGAAACCTAAGGTTTGGGTTTGAAGGAGAGCTCAAGGGTCTTAATTAGAACCATTATTCACAGTAAAGCATCTGATATTTGTATAGGGTAAATAAGTGAACAAATGAATAAATTAATAATGGGAGGTTTAAGTCATGTTCCTCAGTATCATCATAGACAGTCAAATGGAACAGAATGAGAAAATATTTTTCTGAGAAAACATTGATATAGCTATAAAAATTTGCTAATGGTCTCTGAAAGAGTAATTTTAGGGAAGTTATTCTGCAAGAACAAGAAATAAAATAGTAGTAAAATAAAATGTAGCATGACCATTACTATGTGTAATAAAGTAAAACAGAAAGCAAAAATAGCTATTGTCTGTTAAAATTCATTAAATTTAGTAAAAATCACATTCTACTGGTAGTCAGTAATCTAAAAGCTCATACTAATAGCGATGCTTCTAAATAAAGTTTCTTGAATATTATTTCATAAATAGTTTCTGTATTCGCCTAGCTTTCTGTATTTTATATTGTCAAATAATTTTGTATTAGAATTGAATATAATGATGACCTTTCCTTTTATTACTCTATTGAGAATGATATTGTTTCAGGATAATGTGAGTGACTTTTCTAAGGCTACACAGTAATTATGTGGCTGAACTATGATGTACTCTGAGCTCTTGTCTTATATTATTTCCAATTCTCTCCATATATTTTCATCTTTCAAAGATATTTGCTATTTTGCTTATACTTAACCATTTATTAGGAAAAGTTAAGACTTAAAAAAAATAACATTTCCTATTTGGAAGGAAATAGTTGATGAATTATATGTCCAAATGTCCAAACTATCCTATCTGGTATTATGCTATTTTTTTTTTTAAGATTTTATTTTTCTCCCCTCCCTTCCCCCTCACCCTGTACCCCAGCCCAGTTGTCTGTTCTCTGTGTCCGTTTGCTGCTTGTTCTTTTTTTTTTTTTTTTTTTTTTGTCCGTTTCTGTTGTTGTCAGCGGCACGGGAATCTGTGTTTCTTTCTGTTGCGTCATCTTGTTGTGTCAACTCTCCATGTGTGCGGCGCCTTCTTAGGCAGGCTGCACTTTCTATCATGCTGGGCAGCTCTCCTTACGGGTGCACTCCTTGCACGTGGGGCTCCCCTACGCCGGGGACACCCCTGCGTGACAGGGCACTCCTTGTGCGCATCAGCACTGCGCATGGCCAGCTTCACACGGGTCAAGGAGGCCCGGGGTTTGAACCGCGGACCTCCCAAGTGGTAGACGAACGCCCTAACCACTGGGCCAAGTCCGCTTCCCATATTATGCTATTTTAGCACTATAGAAGAAAATATTTTTCACATGTAAATACAATTGACATGTAATATTTTTACATGTAAATACAACCTTAATCCATTGTCTGCTAGATTTCTGTATGCATGTGCATATATGTGTGTGTGTGTGCATGTGGGTATGAGGGGAGAGTTGTGTGAGTGAAGCAATAGCTTTGGGAATTGTCTATGACCTACGTGTGTTTGTAAGATGGGAGGTCAGAAAGCAAAATAGCAAGTATTAACTATTAAGGAGATCATTTTACTTCAAATATATTGCTTTACTTGTCGATTTCCTTTTTACTGCTAAGACACATCAGCTTGTATGTGCTATTTGTCTGATAAAGTGTACTTTAAAGAGATTCCAGGATAACTTTGATGCAACTGATATAAACATAGGCTTTGATGGGGAAATACTTTGTTCCTATTAAACTGAAAAATCACATATCTGAAGGTTGAAGAGTTAGAAGAACCTAGAAGCTGCCTTGTGTTTTCTTAGCTTCCACCTGTCATGCCTGCTCCTTTGAAATATTCATGTCCTTCATTGTTCTGTCAATTATAAGACATCCTTGTTAACATTTAAACATAATTTAGGACACATTCCATAAGCACAACTGTTAAATATTTATGTCTGGCGCTCATTACTTACAAAGCACTTCACGTATGCAGCCATGTTTCAATTATTAATGAAGAGTTTGGACAGAATTTGTTTTTATTGCTTTGTTCTCCTGAAGATTAATTTTTTCATATTCTTCCATACTAATATCTTGAGTTGTTTATTGCTTGGTTTAAAGAGATTTTCTCTCCTTTTGCTATTAGATTTGTTTTGTGTTTAAGTTTCAAGAAAGGTAGTTTTAAGAAGTGGAGAAAGTTTACAATAAAAAATTGAATCCTTTATATAAATATATATAAATCCATGTTCAGATGTGTGGATTACCTAAATTTTAAAAATTGAGTTTATTTTGGAAAGGGAAATGTAACTGAATATTAAAAAGTATATTTATGAGATTGTTTCACTTTCTCAGCCACTTATGGCTAACACAAATGCCATCTGTAAGTATGAGTAACAGTACTTATTAATTGTCTAGTAAAATTCAGTGTAGGAGGCTCTTATACATAGTTACAAAATTTAGATTAACTGAGCAATCAAAGGGAAAGGTGCCTTTTAGATAATTCAAACTTCCAAGAAGTTTACCCTATTATCCCTTTTAGCTATTATATTCTTAGGAAATTAGCCATAATTAAAATGATTTCATGTCATTTTTAGCTGAATAAGCATAATCCAATTCTCCAAACTGATTGAATTATTTTGATTTATTATTCTCTCTTTGATAAAACCAACATGCCATTTAAATCATATTTGCTTCCCTAGCTATAGATTAAATCAAGGTTATAGTGATAAATGGTTATAAGTCCTTTTCAAACTCCCCACCAAAAACATTTTATAAATGTATACTCAGGTGAATTGAAAACTATTGTAAATTTAAGAGATTTTTTGCCTCCAGATCATAAAAATCGCATTTGAATTCTGAAACATATTAAAGTTAAGAAATAAATATTTTTGTACATTTCTTTCCATGAAACAAATTAAATATTGGAAAATCTCATTTAATAGAATTTCATAAAACAGAAATCAATCATTATAATTGTTTTAATTGATAATTAGAGAAAAGTTATTTGTCAAGTGAAAGTTACTCCTCTAGGACCTTTACATACATTAACCCATTGAATCCTCACACACCCCTATGAGAAAGAATTGGTCATTCCCTTATTTTTCAGATACACAAAATATGAGGGATGTGTCTGTGACTGCAAATATGGGATTAGAATCCAAATACATTTAATTAACATTATCACAGTAGCCTTCAAGATGAAATATAATTCTAAATTATTCCTACATAATAATATTAAACTGTACCAGCAGTAATCACAATATAGATTTTTTGTTTTGTGAATAAATATTTCCTTTACTTAAAAATGTGTTTTTCAGCCATTAGAACTACTTCATTTAAAGAAGTTTGATAGAATCAAAGAAAAATATTTCATAAGGAATAAAAACTTATTTAACAGTTTTTCTTCCTATACTCATGATAATTTTGCTGAAGCCTCTGTTCAAGCTCTTAGGTAAACAATATCAGCATATGACCTTTAAATAAATATGATTTTTTAAAAATGTACTATTGTAAAAGTGTGTGCTATTATAGCTGGAAAAGAGAGAAATATAGTAGATATATTGAATGCAAATAGTTTATTCATAGTCACAAGAGAAATGGGTCTATAACTATTAATTACTATCAATTTCCTTCTTACAAATATCAGAATGTTCTCTGTTTTTGTTTTGTTTATTTTTTTGGCAAATATAATTTTAAATACTCTGAATGCAGTATATTTAGGGTATGGCAGCTGAGTAGGGATGGCTCTCAAATGCAGCCTGTTTCACAGAAAATTGTATTTCAGGCAAAATAACCAACTGTGATATATTGTGGGACATTTTGATACTGGTGAATGACTAGAAGTGCCAGTGGCTTGATGTGCATTTTCCTGGTTCTTGATGGACCACTTTGCTGAATTTTCTCAATTAAAAATATTTTAAAAAATTAAAAAAAACAACAACTTTGGATTGTAAGGAGGATGCTGCTAAAACCTCACAACTCATCAAGCAGCACAAAAAGAGTAAATCCTTAAATTAGATCTATCACCTTTTGAACAATTTTCTGTTTTTATGACCAGATTTAGAATCATTTAAGATATTAAATTTCTCACAATGCCAAAAATTGCTGCACATCTCTTTAATTTAAATGTCAGTTGTGTTGTCTGTTCTTTTAAAATACTCAAAGGCCATACAATTATTCAGTCATTTATAGCTTGCAACTTAAAATTGAGAAGAGTTTACATTGCAGTTAATTTTATTTCCAGTGTCTCTATGAATTTCTATAACCTTCTGTGTTCCCATTATGCACAATATGGAAGAAAGATTAAGACGATTTGACTAGGCATTTCTCCAAACATATTTTCTGATTCTTAAATTTAGAATATCTTCTTCATAAGTAAAGAAAATCTCTTTTAAAGAGTCTTATTATGGGAGAAACTTTATTTTGGGTTTAATGTTTAGGTAATTTGACCATTTTATAATAATTCCTGTTTAAAAGAAATCATAGCACCTTGTTCTAAAGAAAAGAAAATGGAATGTGGCAATGCTAAAAGGTGCAATAAAGCCCAAAGACATGGAAAATAGGAAGCTCAAAGCAGTAACAGTAGTAGAAGCCATTAACCAACTTGAAGATCAGTTGTCTAATGAACATTGGGATGTCAACTTTATTTTAGGATTTTGAGAAATATATACAACATTATGAAGTCTGTGTAAGATTTTTTAATTGTATCAAAAAACACAGCTTGAAAGCAGCCATCAATATGATTTTTAAGGTTACCCCATGTAATACTCAAGCCTTTTACACATTTTATTGAATATAAATACACAGTCAAGATGATTTAACCTGTCCTTATTTTAGTCATGTTGCCCTTCCTAAAAGCTTAATTTACACCAAATCTATGTACCACACGGAGATTAGTATTATGAAATAATAGTAAAAGAATCAGTCACAGAGATATTTCAAGAGCAAGAGTTACGAAAGGTGTTTGAGTTCTTTCAGTAATTAAACATATATTTTTTGGATCTTAAATTATTAGAATAAAATACACAAATAAATTTATCTCAGGAAGTGATGATTGCTATGGAAAGGGAGAAAGAAAATGATAAGTGCTAGAATTCTATTATAAAAAATATTTAAAGTGTATCTTTTCATTAAAGCAAATTTGATCACCAATATGAAGAAAATAAGAGAAAAAACAAAGACTTCAAAATATTTTGCAGCATTTGTAAATGTCCTGAGGCATAAATTCAATGATTGCATTCTAGGAATGCCAAGGTGACTCTTGTGGGTTTAAAGGAATGAACAAGGGAAAATTGGTAGTACATGAATTCAGGGAAAAAAGAGAAATGGCAGGAATGGGTAGAGATAGAAAATGATAGAGACTACTGAAAAAGTCTCTGAAAAAGACCAGAAAGAGATGAGGACTTGATCTAGAAATAAGTACTTTAGGGAGATGGAAAAACGGTTCTGATAATTTTATGATATTTGAAACCAAGGGTTTGGGTGTGATACCTGAATTTAATATAACTATAGAAAATAAAAGGACAAAACAATGAAACTTTCCTTGTATCATATCATAGTCAAATAAACATTGAACACAGGAGAATGAAGGAAAGTGCCTAGTAAGGAACAAGGAAAGGTATGAGAAAATTATATTTTGGATAGGGAAAATATTTCAAGAGAGAACAGATTTTGGCAAGGGGCTTTAGTGTACTTGAGAAAGAAGAAGTAAAATTCAAATAGTACTGGGTTTGGTTTACCAGTTACATGAATTTAAGACTTGCCCTCATTCACTTGGGCCACAACTAAACTAAAAATAACATTTCAAGAGGCCCTATCAACAGTGGATTTACACCCACAAGAAATGGATTAAGGTTAAGAACATGTCTAAACCAAGGTACTTAATTCAATATAATAGAGAGAGAAATAGGTACACAGACTGCACAACTCTTTTTTTCCTTTGTTCCCCTATAGATTTCATCAAAGAATTGCTTAATATTAAAAGAGGAGCATTAGTTTACAAGACTAATTTCTATTGATATTAGTGGGGTCACTATACATTTTTGTACACTGAACAGATTATAAAGTGGAGGAAAAAGAAAAACTGATGTAGCGAGAGAGCAAGAGAAGAGAATTGTGGAAGGAAAATCCATGGATTATGTTTTAGAGAAGGGGATTTGAGGCATATGTGAAATGGTTATTCTTAGTTAGGATGCTGAGCAGTACTATCTTAACAGGAGAGAAGAGATACTGTGGATACAGATACAAATGAGAAGGTTTTGATATTATGGGGTATTGTTTGTTTATTTTGTAATGGTGATATGTGGGATTTGTCCAGTAACTGCCTCTAGATTCTCATGGAAAAACAAAACAATGGCATCATTAGATGATGTAAATTATTATCTAGGAGAGAGAGAGAAGAGAGTGAAAAATTAGGGACATGTAGCAGGATTTCTAGTCAGATCTAAGAACACTCCTCAGGCTAGTGATTATGAAGTGAAATTAGAAACAGATATAGGCAGGGGAGATATTTTAAGGATAGTAGTAGAAATATCCTAGAAAGGAGAAAAGTGAAAGAATATCGAGAAGTGAAGGGGAATTATTAAAGGAAGCATCAAAGGATTGGAGGTCCTGGTGAGACAGAATTGTTGAAATCACAATTTTAGTGAGCCCTTCCTGGAAACATAAAAGCTGGTATTCAAAGACTACGATTATGATATTTTAAATATGAATTATGAGGTAGGTTCAGTTATTGGGAATGACAGCTTTTAGCGTATGTCCATGCACTTATGTCTCAGGTGAAAGGGAGAACAAAATCATTGAAGGAGAGATTAGATTAATTGATACTAAAATCACCAACAATTTGGTCAGAAGAAGTGATGGGAAAAAGAGAATGAGTCAACTGCTAAATCTTCATGGAATGAAAAAGAGTGACCCCAAGTCTACCAAGAACTGTTACAGATGTATACATGAATGTTTTGATTCTCACAGGCGGTGCATGTTTTCAAGGCAGTGCGCATTACACCTGCTCGGCAAAGAGTAATTTGTATAAACTGCAACCCAGTGTTACATGCAGTGTGAGAGAGAACCCTATTCTCTGGACTCTGGCAATGCAATGCTTCCTTCTGATGTACTACATGATAACTGAAAATTATAAGAAAGGAAGAAAGAATTCAATAACATAGAATGAACATTTTAGTTAATAAAAAGATTCTGAGTAGAATGTGTATGTTACAAATAACTAATTTTAATTATATATTTCTAACCTAGACATATAATTTGCTGTTAACCACATAATTGAATTCTAAAACAGTGTCTCAGCAAGCCTAGCAGGTTTCCTTCACAGATCACTAATCCCGTCCAATAGTTTCCACAGCTGTACTATAAATATCAGAGGAGGTCACCATCCATCATGTGTGCATTTGTATTGAGAAGGCTCTTGGGTCACAAGATGGAATCTCCATCAACACCTGTGGAGAAGAATGCCAAGTACACATTTTTGGGATATCCGTGAACAGAATTGGGAAAATATAGATAGGCTATAAAGGTGATAGAAGCTTGGAAAGCAGTGTAATAGGGAAAAAAATCACGACCACAAAACTGCTAACCTAGCAAAAACACATTATGTTTTAGCAAAGCGTAAATATACTGTTTAGCTCAGCGGGAATCTCCAGTAACTGCCTTAGGCAGTTAGAGTCTGAAAACGAATAAGTACTTTCATGGGGCCTGTTTGGGTATGGGAATGGGCAGTGTGAGAGGAGGACAAACAAAAATAAGGAGTAAAGATACTGGGAGAGGGGCTCATAAAACAAGAAAAACAAATCTGTAGTTTTAACCTAACAGAGAACCTGGAATATTTGCAGATATTCTATATAACATGTTCCTAGGGTTTTTATGAGGTTAGACGAATTATGATGCCAGAAAAAGGGATTTCCTACTCTGCATACTATGATCATAACTTGTACTGTCTTACTTTTGGAAACACTATTATTTGTAAAAATGCTTCTGAGGGGTACAGATCAATAAATTGCTTATTTGATCTGCCTTTTTAACTGCTGAATATATCACACACTATGTGTGTGAGCATCTTTAACTTAAAGTAGATGTAGAAGATGTTCTACCCTGTATTCTCTGGTCATTTTTCATTTTGTGGTCCTCATTACCCATGAGTAGTTATAATAGCCAGCAATTTGCTTTAAACTCTAAGTCATTTTTTCAGTAATAGAACGAAAATAAGCAACATACTTAACCTGAAGTCACAAGCCTGCAATTAGAGATGAAATATCTGTTATAATAATTCCTAAATTCAAGTCCTGGCCAGAAACACAGGAGGCAATGAAGGGAAAAGTTGGAGTTTCTATATAAAGGGGATATTTCAGTTGCATTTAAATTATACGAAAGAAGAAAGTAATACCAAGGACATGGTAGTATTTTGAAACTTGGAATTTTGTTTCAGCATATCAAAATTTGATTGAGCACATTTCTGTTCATAGTGAGTGCAAAGCATTTGTATACAGAGTTCAATCACAGTTTATGACTGAAAGGAGAACTCAATTCAATCTCCTTTCATTGGAAAGAGATGTATTTGGAGTAAGACTTTTCAGAAATTTGGAACAACATAGGTAAAATTTAATGTAGAGATAATATTGAAAAAGTTAAATTATACAGATTTAAATAGAGGAGAAAAGTAAATCATTTCTATGCAATTTGTCCTCAAACACTAAGTCTGGGTATATATTTAAGCTAAAAGGAAATTAGGTATTACATATCTTTCAGGATTTAGTAGGCAGAAAATTAAACAAAGGTTTTAGTTGTATAATATGGATTTCTTCTACTCAAGTTAGGCATGATTTTTTTAATGAAACAAAATTTAACCACACCAAACCAAACCAAACAAAATATGCCAACAACCTCTTTTCAGGCTAAATTGTGAATACATTGTTATATATTGACTATAGAGTAAGAATAAATCTCACTAAAATTTAGGAAATCTGCATTTTAAATTCTGTCAGTTGTGAAATTAGATGTCAATAGTGTATCTACCGAGAGCATTATGGCTATAATTTATACTTTGTAACCTAGTCGTGGATATATTATTAGAAATAAAGCATAACACCCGTCCATTAATTTGTTGACCCATTCTATGATTTCATTGTGTGATTTATTCAAGCTTAAATATGTAAGGAATATAAAGTTATTTTCTAGCAAAGAGAAAATATTAATGTTCTATTAACAGATCTCTATACTTAAGACAGATATTAAAGAAAGTGAAAATATCTAGATGACTTCTAGAGAGAAGGTGGCTTAAAAATGTTTATAAAGTAAGTATGATGAAAGTAAAATTTGTGCTCATGTGTTTAACTCAATTTTAAAAAATGGCATACCCATTAATGGAAAGCTAGTAATTCACAAAATTACTGAAAGGGAACCAACTTTTTCTAAATTGCTTATTTGGGAGAGCCTCGAATTTCAACCCAAATACTGAAGTCGACCTAGCTATTTCATAAAACCTCACAGTTCATATATAAATGATATAAAGATAATAACAGTCAGATTGGTTAGGGGAAAACTACTTTGTTTAGTAGTAATATTTTGACAATGCTCTTTAATCATTAGTTAAAAAAGTTTAAAAACAATGCAACTTATTGGTGGTAGGGTGAGATGTTATATATGTTTGGTTTCTAAGTTCACAACTATTATACACTTATTGTTTATGTATGTTTATGTATGAATGATATATTTCAATAAATTTAATAAAAACCTCACAATGACTTTGCAAATAAGGTATTGAGAAAAATATGTTCAAAGGGATTGTATTGATTATCATGTTCAGACCAGATTTGAAGCCGTGTTTATCTGATGTCAAAATACATTCCCTTTCTGATGGAGAGGTGGCTCAGATCCCATGGGGCAGATGGATGGAACTGTCATGCTTGCAGTTGTAGATACTGTCTCTTTTTCTGGGATAAGCATTGTACATCATAACACTTTGTTAGTTGTCCATGGGCAAGTCTGATGAACTGGAGAGTAGGTGTTAGCTGCAAATCTTTTGAGATTCAGGGCTCAAGTGGCATATGAACATCCAGAAAATTTAAGTTTCTGATACCCATGGGATCTAAGCCCACCGTCACCCAGAAATAGAGTGACCATCACCACCCTAAAATCCTCAAGATTGAGGAATGAACAAACATAAAGTGGGGAAGCGACAAAGGACTAAAGTAGACTTATTATTAAAAATGGAAGAACGTGTAACATAGATATAAAGGCAGTTCCCACCAGAGGCTGTGAGGGGAAGGAGAGGGAAGAATAGGTATAATATAGGGCATTTTGAGGACATTGGAATTGTTCTGAATGACATTGCAATGATGGATACAGGCCATTATACATTTTGTCAAAACCTATAAAAATGTACAGTGCAAAGTGCAAACTATAATGTAAACTATTGACCATGGTTAGTAGCAATGCTTCAATATGTGTTCATCAATTGCAACATACGTACCACACTAATCAATGATGTTGGTAATAAGGAAAATTGTGGGAGGGGGTGGGAGCGGGTATGTTGGAATCCCCCTATTTTTTTATGTATCATTTATACAATCTATATACAATCTTCTTTAAAATAAAATTTTAAAAAGAAAATACTAGTCAAAAAATTAATTTTAAAAGACTGAAGTATGCTTTTATCAAAATATAAAAGTCCTAATACATAAATTGCGCAGATGTTTAGCAAAAGTAACTGAGAATTTTATACAAGTTGTCATGTAATTAAAACAAAAAAATTAAGTGCTAAGAAAAAATATTATTCACATACCTTACAAATAAAGTGTAAAATAAAGTGTCTAATTTCTGATGGTTTTAAGAAAAAAAAGTACATTCTCTTTAATTTAAGCTCCCTGCCAACACCCATTTAATAATATATCTTAGCTCTCTCTTTCTCTTCTCTCTCTTTCTGCATGTGTGTGTGTGCATATGTATGTATATTGGTTTGGAACCATTGAGTATTAAAGTGCTAAATTATTGTAAGTAAATATTGTCATTTATTTTATAACTACTTTTATAATTATAACTATAACAGTAAGTCTTATTGACAAAATCGAGAAACATCCATTGTCCATTTTCACTTCTCCCATTACATTACTGGTTCCTTTCCCACTTCTGATGCAACCTGACATGTTTCCAGTATGAACTGACACCCTGCTCCCAGGTTCTTCAAGCCTGACTCTTTCATATCCACCATGTCTGTCTTTTCTGAGCACCAGTGCTTAGTACAAACCCCAGTCTATTCTTTCCACTCCCTTAGTTGTTTCAAAGTGCAATTTCCCCCTCTACTGTCATTTCTTGGATGACAAACTAAGATGAAATTTAAATTAATGCTTAAGTGTCAAACATGTTTGTTAAGAACAAAACAAAATAACAATAAAACTTTACCATTCCTTAGCTTGAATGGAATGGCAACATATAATGCAAACTAAAGGTCTGGTTTTATTTTCTTCCCACTCAATCCTGATTAAGAACAAATATTATTTGGATTAATCTATAGAGGAGTTCAGAAGTCCTAAGAGTGAATGCCTAGGTATGGCATTGTAGAGCTCATATATTTTAGATATGATGCTATTTCTCACCACATCATCACCTTTCCTGTATTTCCCCCTCAGCACTCCACACCCTAAATGAATTTTAAGCAGCCAGATATACTTTTAAAAATTTGGCTGGTTCTGACTTTTATAATTATGGTTGATTGTTTTTGCCTAGCACCTTCTTATGACTCAAGATAATTCTTTCCATGGAATGAATTAATATAATATAATTGGCAAAAAAAGTTTCATGTAACGATAAGATCCTTTTTTATTAATTAGAGTATACATTATTTAACATTTTTATTTTATTATATCATAAAATTAACCAAAAATCTTACATATAAACTAATTTTCTCTCCCCTTCTTTATATTATAACACATTTCCATTATAATGAAAATAATGCTGCATCTACAGGGTACATAAATCTATAATTTTATTAAGAATTATCCTGGTTTGATGCTTTTGTGGACCACAGAAAATCCTGTTCTTAAATAAAAACCATTGCCTGTAAACCCACTGTGGATGCGGCCTTTTGATTAGATTCAGTGAAAGGATGGCTTGATTAGATCCCTTTTGATTAAATCACCTTGGTTAAGGGTCTTTGATTGGATTGCAGGTCCCAGGGTGGATCTTAATCCTTTACTGGAGTCCTCTATAAACTGAGGAGAGGAGAGGATAAGAGCTCCATTTTTGCCCTACCCTGTGAAATAGGGCACTAGGGTCACCTGCTGTGGAAGAAAGAGAATCCCCAAGAGGCTGAGAGAGAAACCAGAGGCTGAAATTAGCAGAGTAGCCCAAAGCTGAAGCAATGAGTCATGTAGGAGAGGGGAGAGACAAGTCATCCTCTTAATCACCTACAACTGCGCTAGGGAGCAAAGTGAGCCTGGAGAGTAAGGCAGAGACTGTATCCATTTTATCTTGCCACGTGGAAAGAGTCCAGGACCGTCAGCACGTGATCTTTCTTGAAACAGCCGGTCTCTTGGTGATGCCTTGATATAGACATATTCACAGCTTTGGAACTAGTGTAGATTAACACAGCATTACTTCAGAACTTGGAGGTGAATGAGGAACACCAGCTCTATGTATGTCTGTGCGATTCTGTGCATGAACTGAAACATGAAACAGTTTATTTCTTTTTCCTTGTCTTCACACAAAAAGGTACATTTTAAGATGACCATGTTCTTATGTGTATAGGTGACTGAAGGAAAATGATCTTTAAAAAAAGCTAAACGACAGCTTTCTTTAGAATGGCACAGATTTTTAATTCCAAATTTTATATGCCTCCAATCACTGGAAAATTCAAGCCAAACCACACATAAACATAGAAAAAAAAATTTAAAAGAAATTACAGTAGATGGAATCAAGCACACAGATAATACCACATAGATTCTCTATTGCGTCAAAAGTTCCAGAGGCAAAGTCATATCAATTATGATTATCTATAACTTTATTATATAAAACTTTTGAAAACTTAGCAGTAATGTCTACAAAGAAGTTCTCTACAAATTATTTTTATTGACTTTTCTTGTTTTCAGTGGTTGTTATTGAACTGAATGTGATTTAGCTGAAAACGGGCTAAACCTGATTTTACAAAATCTGTATATTATCCCCAGTCTGCAGTCCCAAAATAGCCTAGCTCTAGATCTAATTTAGGAAGCATAAAATTGACTTTTGAAAGGATAGTTAATGATCTTGTGCCTCTGTGAATGTCCAATTTATAGACTCTGTGCTGAGTAAATGAGATATATAATTTTTTCTCAAATATTTGCAATCTGGAAGCAGGGCAAATTATGGTTGGAACATTTCATATAAGTTAGTTTTGATACTGATAAAATAGGTGTCCAGTATCCAGAAATAAGGAGATCGATTATCATTCATATTCAGTTTTAATTTTTTAGAAAATTAACATTTATTTCATTTAAATTTGATAATTCAGATGACCTTATTTGAAATAAAGAGTGGTAAAATTTGCTTTCCCTAAATACGATATAAATGAATCATAGTCTCTTAAAACAGAAACAATATTTGATGTCTATAGATTGTATTTTTATGATATTAACTAAAGTTACTATACATTTGTTTTGATCCCATAGTAATTGAATTTCTTCCTGGTGTTACTGGGGAGATTATCAATAAATTCAATCTAAATTTAAATATTCTGTATAATTTTTATACAATTAAGTTGAACATTATAGTAAAAGGAGTTATTATGATTAAAATATTGTATCTATTATTTAATAAATTTAACCAACATATTTAAAAATAAATTAAAACATGTACAAGTGATTGAAGTAACTGTAGCATCTACATTTTAAGAGGAACTTACATAGATGTGTCTTGATGAGGTCATATGCATCTTAATTTGCCGTCTTCTCCTGATCCTTTCAGCCTTTTTGCATTTCCTGTTTATTACTCTGTCTCCCCTGTTCACTTCTACCAAGCTGATTTCTTTATACTCTGTTCTTCTTCCTAATTGTGATTGAGGGCTTGTGCCACTATTTTTATTACACACCTTGAATTTTTATCTGTTTTTTTCTTCCTGTTTCTGCTCCTGTTCTTTTTCTTTCCCCTTATTCTTTACTGTACCCCTTTCCCTCCTCCTCTATTTCCTCTTTCTCTTCCTCTCAGTGTCTTTCTCTGTTTCTAGCTCAGCTTTTCTGTCTTGTCTTGCACTTCCCCTCTGTTAGTAGGTCTCCAAAGCACTGCTCTTGTCTTTCTGTCTTTCTCTCATGAGTGGCATTATGGTCTTTTAAGTGGTTGAGCAAAAAGCTGAACAGCAGACCACCTCTGTTCTAATTCCAACTCTACCACTTGCGGGTTCCATGGTCTGGGCAAACACTACAGCCTCTGTGCCTCAGCTTCCTCATCTGAAAAATGAGATAATAAAAGTACCTACTCAAAAACGCATTATGCATTAATGCACATAAAGTACCTAGAAAAAATGTCCGGCACACAATAACAACTATATATTTTTTCTATTATCTCTTCAGTTTAGCTTCTTTTAATCTTTATTTTTATCTCTACAAACGATTTTTTTAAAATGTCTTAAAAATATGTTACTCATTTGATTAGAAAAGCTCAGGGCTGCTAAAGTGCCCTCTAAGGTACTCAGTTTGTTTACCTGTTTCCTAAGGTAAACAAACTTCACACATTTTAGTGGCATGCTCAGGGATACTAATATACAGTATGTTCCTTCATTTTAAGCATTTGCTTATCACAGTATCAGTAAATTAAATATTCCACAGTTGAATATAGCTCTCAGCCCAAACATTATCTATTTCAAACAACCCAGTAGCATGAAGACCAAAATAAACTCCTAAGCTTCACTGATGATTCCCCCACTTACATAGCTATATCATTATGATCCATTATCTTCAGTCTCTGTCATCTGCATGTCCTACATGTGGTCATAAATGTTCCTCTCACATTTATCTATGTCAGGGTTCTCAAGTTGGATGGTTTTGTCCCCCAAAGGACATGTGGCAATATCTGGAAGCATTTTGATGGTTCCCAAGTAGGGAGTAGAGAGGATACTAATGGCATCAGAGGGTAGAACCAGAGATATGGCTAAGCATTCTACAATGCACAGGGCAGCCCCACACAACAAAGAATTTTCCAGTCCATCATCCCAATAATGCTGAAGTGGAGAAACTCTGGTCTAGGTCATCCTTCTCCCCTCTTACCTGCTGCCTCTGCATGCACTCCTGCTGAGGTCTCTGTGAGAATGTTATCCTGCCCCTGCTGCTGCGCTGCCTTGTGCTCTACAATACTTAACCTTAAAGGCAAAACAAATGGCACTAGATTCTCTCCAGCCTCTTTCCCATCAGAGCCACACTACATTTTACTCTGAAATGAGGCAATTGCCATCTGTCTGAAAAGCCTCATACTTAGTCTTAAAAATAGATACCTTGATGACCTATTTATTTTCCTGAAATCTTCCACATTCTACAGCCCAGGAACCTTGAGCTCAGAATGCCCTTATATATTCTGACTATATAAAAATCCATGTATCCTGGCCACATAGCAATTAACTCATATAATTAGATGCAATGGGGGCTGCCAAATCACTAATTCTTCAGACTCAGCAATGTTTGAATTTTAGTTGAAACACTACCATGACCAAGCTATTATCTAAGTGATAATAAACTGCTTTTCAGTAGTGCATGTGGCATTTGTATGAGGTAAAAGCATGTGTAAAGTTATTTCAATCTTTGAGTTACATCTGTTAATTGAATGACTTTGGGAGAAATTTATTTCACATCACCAATTGACGTTCAAGACTTAATCCATGTTCCTGTAGGTGTGAACCATTTGTAAATAGGACCTTTGAAGATGGTATTATTAGGTAAGGTCTGGACAAATTTATGAATAGTATCTATGAAGGTTTTATGTAAATGCAGCCAAATTGCCTCCAGGTAGGGTTTATCCATATGGAACAAGTTATTCTAAGCAGAGATAATCTAGGCAGAGACACAAACTACTGAGCAGGAGAAGTAGAAGCTAGAAGGATAAGTCCTGTGATGAGGGCTGAGATGAAGCCAATGAACCCCAAGGATTGCTACAAAGCAGCACTAGAATACTGCAGAGAGCACATGGTCTGCTGAGACCTTGATTTTGGCATTCTAGTCTCTAAAAAAATGAGACAATCAATTCCTATTTTTTTAAGCCAACCTATTGTGTAGCATTTTTCATAACAGCCTGGCAAATCAGTGCATCTATCTTCACTTGGTGTCCTTATCTGCAAAGTATGAGTAATAACAGGAAACTTTCACTGTTGTGATGATAAAGCAAAATAACACATTAGAGTAGCTAGCACTGTATTTTCTCATGGAAAGCGTGAGTTGAAGGGTAAATATTAATATAATTAGTTCTAATAGTCTGATAAAGACCAGGAGGTTTGTGATTGTTATTTTTGTTCTGCATAGTTGCTTTTATTAATACAAACTCTTCATATGCTATCTCCTTCCCCAAATTATTGCTTCTTTACATTTCACAATATCCTCATTAACTGCCCACGTCTATTCTTGGCTGCTAACATCTCCACCTTCTTGGATGCTGCCCTTTTTTATTGAAGACAGCTCCTGGTTCATTTTTCAACTCCAGCTCGATGTCTGTCTTTACCACTTGAGCATCCATACAGGTGATCCATCTAAAGCCCTGACATTTCATTTTCTTGCCTTCCTCATTACCAATGACTTTTTCCTTTTCTTCCTCACAAGTTCCTCTAGAACTTGTCCTTGCTGAAATTTTGCCATCTCTGAGATCACTATCAATTCCCTTTCTTAGTACCACAGCCTTTTAAGAGCACTTGTTCAAGGAACTGTTTGCAATAATTATTTGACCATATCATGTATCACGGATATACATCGGCTGTAACAGTTTCTAAGTACTCTCAGCTTCATCCTGTTCTCTAGCATTGCTTGCCCAGCTAATGATCCATTATTCATTATTAAAAGTTCCTCCTTAAAATATAAAACTAGCAATTTACCTGCCAAAACAATACTCCTGGTTTAACATAAACTGCTAATTTTCTTGGGCAAAAACAATAGAAAGTCGCTGAAAAAGATCACCTAATTGTAAATACTGTCTATACTTTAAATTAGTAATTTCAAACTTCAAATGTCCCCACAATTCTACCAAGTAATCAAAACTCTTCTCAAGAATGCTATTTTCCAACTACCCAAGATGATGTCTTCATGTTTCCTCTATTTTCAAATTTGCCATGTTTTTCTTTCTTAACTTTAAGCAAATTTACCTTTGCTCATGAACTCTTAAATAGAAAAAATCATGTAGGTAATCTCTTAAATGATGACTGTAAATCTGTAAATATACCAGAGACTACAGCCAATTTAGTAACCCCTTCCTCTTACAATCCGTGAAATCCCCCTCTTCTTATCAAAGTTTAGACCCTTAAATGAACATTGGATCTTTTTTCATCTCCCCTCCTAAGAATTTTACTCCCTCAGTTATCATCTCTCTTTGAGACCCTACCTACCTCAATGAATAATCCTTTAACATCTTTCATCCTTAAAAATAATGCCTCTGGCCTCTCATTCCCTTCCAACTACAACAAATTCCTCTGCTAACATTTACAGCCAAACTTTTGTAAGAGGTGTCTACAAGCATAACTCCTGTTTCTGACCTCTCATTAATTCTTCAAGTCATGAAAGTCTGCTTTCTACTCCACACTGCCAACATAATTCTTATTTACAGTGGTACCAATCATTTCTACATTGTCAAGTGTAATGGGGATATTAACGCACTTACTTTTTTTTAACCTCTAATGTGCCGACAACAGAGGTACTGTCTCAGCCTTTCTCAAGATACCCTGCTCTCCTGGCTTCAGAATCCTTCTGCATTTCTGGATTCTTTTTCTCAAACTTCTTTATTGATCCTTCTTCCTCTGTACACAGCTCACCCTTGTTGTTTCTTTTTCTCTTTCTCCTTCTTTTTCTTCTCTTCCCCCTCCCTCCACCTCCTTCTCCTTCTCTCTCTCTTTCTTTCTCTCTCTCTTTCATTCAGTTATCTCATCCCTATGCCATTCCAATACCTTTAAAATTCATATGATGCTAATAACTTCCAAGCCTCTCCTCCAAGTACCTGTCTACTGACATTTTTATCAGAGACCATGCAAACCTAACATATTCCAAGCAAAATTTCTAGTCCCCTGGCTTCCCCCAAATATTTGCCCCGTCTCATTGAACGAAATCCCATGTTGCCACCTACTCAGGTTGTAATCCTTACTATTATCCATTATCTCTTTGCTCATCTTCCATTTATAAATCCATTCTTTATATTGTTTAAATATATATTCAGTGTTTCCTTATGTTCCTTCTCCTTTGTCATCACATGAAACCTCTCATCCTCTTCTATTTGCTGGACAATTGACTCACTTCCTGTCCTTAACCTCCAATATTAACTCTGCTCTATCAGTTTTCAATGAGAGCAGGAAGAGCGATCATTTTTTTACTTTTTTACAAAGAATTAAACCATATTTTTCTGGGGATTAGTCTTTTCAAACATTTCCAGTAAATATAAAGTAAAGTGCAAGCTATCTTATTGTAGCTAGAGACCTACACAGTTAAGACTGTCAGTTTCACTTGCCTCATATCTTCCTCCTCTCCAACTTACTAAGACTTAGTCATGCTATTGTCCTTTCTGAATGTTGTTTCCTGCCCCTATTTCTTTATATATGTTTCTCTATCTATTTAAAATGCCTTTTCCTCACTCATCACATTATTACTTTCTTCTGTCATATGAACCTTATATTCAATTTCTTCTCTGGAAAATTGTTTTCTGACCACTCTACATAAACAATACCATCATCTTACATCTTCAGTCTTTGCACTGATTTTTTCACAGATTTTTTTCACTGTTTTTGCTTTACATATTTGTTTCTGTGGTGAATTATTTACTCCATTATATATTTAGTAATGTGCCCCTTATAGCTTATGCATTTAATACAGATACATAATTTCTTAAAGAATTATCCCTTCTCAATGCTTCAGAGTTTAAAAACATTTCTCTTAAGTGTTTTTTTATTTTTATTTTTTTTATGAAACATCAAACAGCCTAGTAGGGGCTCATGGGGAAATAACAATGCAATGAAACTAGGGTTCATTGCCCTATAAAATTCCTTCCTATTACCAAATCCCAAGAAATATAACACTTTGAAACATGGAAAACTGATCCTCTTGTTTTTGATCTTTGATGTCAGACAGATAGGATGCCTTCCTACTGTAGCAATTTGATATGGTTATGAATTCCAAAAATAGATATTGCATTATGTTTGCAATCTGATCTGTACCTGGGCATGATTGAGTTATGATTAGGGCATGGAATCCCCACCCCTTGGTGGGTGGGTACTCACAGATAAAAGGCATGACAAAGAACAGAGTTGAGGGTTTCTGATGTTGGAGTTTTGATGTTGGAGTTTGATGCTGAAGACTTAAGCTGGAGCCCTAGAAAGTAAGCTCACAGAGGAAAGAGAAGCAAGCCCCAAGAAGAAAGTAATCTTGAACCTAGAGAGAAGCAGAACCCTGGAAGGGAGGAATCCAGGGAGACTGAACCCTCACAGCTGTCGGCAGCCATCTTGTTCCAACACGTGAAAATAACTGGTGAGCGAAGTAGCTTATGCTTTATGGCCTAGTATCTGTAGGGTCCTACCCCCAAAAAATACCCTTATAAACACCAACTAATTTCTGGTATTTTGCATTAGCACCCTTTTGGCTAACTAATACACCCACCATCCCTTATTTATTTATTTTTTTGAAGTGCTGGGACCAGCGATTTAACCCAAGACCTTATATGTAGAAAGCCGACTTTCAACCACTGAGCCACATCAGCTTCTCCCATTATATTTTTGCCTTTATTCCTTAATTTCTTTTGTATGTCTTGTGATTCTAAAGATTTCTGCAAATTAATAAGAGACTCTTGGCATTTCTTAAATTCAGTGAAAGCTAATTAGCTCTCATGATAAAAATTTTAACATTATCAATATATGACACCTGCAAAACTATGAGTGACTTTTTATAGATTAGAAAGCTATGACAAGGGGTTAAGTAATATTAGCATGCAATGTAATAATGTCGATTGTGAAATAGTATACATGCTTATGAACTGTATTTATTAGCTATCAAAATTAAAAGTACTAGACATTTTGACTTTATGTTTTCAGAAATGTCCCTTTTCCCCCAAAGAATAAGATACATCATTTTGAATAATCAGAATTTAAACTATTAGGTATTTATTTGAAATGTTGCATTACCACATTAAGAAATTCATAGTATGACTGCTGAATTTTGCACCTGGGGCAAACCCTCTGGCTGTGGAATAGAATGGAGAATATTTGGAAAGTCAGGAAATATTTTTACTAGAGATTTTGGTTAGTTTATTAGGAAAATATTGATGAATGGAAAATTTAAATTTCAAGGAAAGAACTTCCTTAATTTAAATTGCTTATTAACTCAACTTCCTTTCATTAGATTGAATACACCTCTTTAGCTGAAACCTATCCATGCAATAAAAGCAATAAAAGCAAATCCTGACATAAAATAAGTCATCATGATCTGTTATTCTATTTTCTGATATCACTTAAGTCTCTATGCTATCTCTTCTTTCTTAGAGTCACTAATGCTGTATGTGATACCATCCTTTCTCGGACTGTTCAGTAGTGGGCAGACAAGAGTGGGTCACCACTTGCACTCTGTGAGCATGTTCATCATCATACTTCATCCTCACTGTGTGAGCCTCGGTGTCACAGGGCAGTCATCTGTAAGGGAGGGATATTACTAGGAACTCTTTGTTTGTTTTCAGATTAAATACAAAACAAATAGAAAAATTCCTGGAACAAAATATAATCATTCCCCTCAGCTGCCAGTTCTGCCAGTTTTGTTCCCTACTAATTCCTTCTGAAAGCATTATTGCATTTTCTATTGAAATCCAATCAATGCACATATATATGTATGTGTGTGTGTGTATATATATATATATATATAGAGAGAGAGTTCTAGGAGTGCATTTTCCCTCTCAGAATGCGGTACTCATAATTCTAAATCAGGCATAATTAAAACATTAGAGATGCAGAGGTTGCCCATGTGAGCCACCGTGTTCTTTACTTGTGCAAGCTGTAAAAACTACACAGAGTCCCCACAGTCAGTATACTGTGGTATATCTGGGAGATAGTTACTATATAATTCTCTGACCTGTGTTAGTGGCCTCTCCCAGTAATTCACAGTAGCATATGAATATTATGTCTCTACAGACTAAATTGTAAACTCTTCACTAATAACAAACAAAAAAAGAAGAAGAGAAAAAAACAAAAATGTAGTTGTAGATAAACACACATTTATAACAACCCAGGGAAAAATGCATAGCTTGTAGGTACAGTTCTCCTTTCTGTAACTGCTCATGAATCCACACTTGATCAGACACTATCCATTCCATATTTTTTCTGATCTTATATAAGCTCAGCAGGACCATTTCTTTGCCTTCTTGAATGATACCAATATTCATTCTTGAAGAGTCTGAATTTTAAATAGCCTGTCCTTTATTTTATTTGCCATATTATTGTACTAATTCTCCTACTGGACATTAAAGTACTCAGAGATTCTAGACGTAACACTCCCAGACACTTTGAAACAGGAGCATTGCTCTTTTCCCGTTATTCTGAATCAGTCACCCCAGCCAATAGGCTAGCCCTCTTTTTTGTCTTTGTTCAATATCATAAAGAATAAATAAATAAAAACAAACAAAACTAATGACTAAGTGGTAGAATCACCTTCCATTCAATGGAAAGACATTTTGAATAATCTGAAAATATTCTTCTTAGGAACCAGGATCTCTACAGCAACAGAGCTCACTCTTGCGGGAAGCAAAGGAAAAAAAATAAGAGCAATTTTAAGGAAAATCACTCCCACTTTTATTCCTTGATTACAAGGTCATTATTATTCTATCTCATATGTTGGTTGCTGACTCAAAGCTTCTACTGCCTTTTTTGTGATGATTTTCCTCCTTTCAGGATGTTATCTCACAATTATCACACCTTGGCAGAGTCTTCAAAAGGCATGTCCATATTCCATCAGACCAACTGTTTATGGCATATGGCATGTGGTAAGATCTATAAATACTAGATCATGATACCATTGCTGTACTTCTTATGTTGAGAAATCAATTCCTAAATCAAAAACAGTGACTTGCAGAATACCGTGATGCTGAATGAGACTGTTCACAGTTTTGCCAAAGGTAGGCCTAGGTGAAGAATTATTACAGGAAAGAAAAGTTTGTATCCACATTATATTTCTGTTCCATTGGAAACAAATCATTGTCTCCTCTGTGATGTAATCAGTCCAATGTGATCTGTTAGCCAATAGAAAATAGTGTCATACTGTGAACATACTTCTCTCTCCTATTGGCAGATTAGACACTAGAAATAAAAAGAGTGAGGTTGGCCTGTGAAGGAAAGTTCTGTAGCTCCAAAGTTATAATCGTGGATACTTTTTAGATGGATCTATTGTGTAAGTGTATAGTCACTGGAGAAAGATTCTGAATGATGTGCACAAAATATGTTTTCCTGTCCACTTGATTATTGAAAGCCTCATCTGAAAAGGATGATCTTTGATGAGTAGATACATGAATCACAAATATCTTTACAATCTGTAGACATTCTGAGAGTTCCATTCAAATAATTCTCTTTCAGATCTCCTTGCTAGCAATCTTCCAATCCTGGTCTTTCCAAGTCCTTGATCAACCGGACAGGCAGTGAACAACTAATCATGAACTGCTGTCAATCCTTACTTACGGCAATCTCTTAGTTGAAACTAAGTAGAAAACCACATGTGCAGCTTGAATTTCTATATGCTAGAAGAATTCATCTGCACTACTGCCTTTCATAGCCTTTTAATTGGACTGTATTATGACATCTATTTCATTCCAGTTGGAACCAGTGTATCATCAAGCTTGGGACATTTCCTCATTCAATTGCCTATAAAGGAAACATGCCTGTATATATTTTGTCAAACCTATAAAATTTTACTGTGCAAAGTTTAAACTATAATGTAAATTATGGAACACAGTTAAGAGCAATGCTTCAATATTGTTCATCAGTTGTAACACATACACCACACTAATGTAATATGCTATTAATAGGGGAAAATGTGAGAGTGGGAGGGATTGGGATATATGGGAATCCCCTATATTTTTTATGTAACTTTTGTGTAAATTAAAGCTTCTTTAAAAATAAAGTTAAAATTTAAAAAAATACTGTCTGTGAGTAAATAGGTTTGGATTGAGGAAGAAAAGCTAATGACATAGGAATTAGAAGGCAAAGAGTCTGAACCATCTTCAGGGGGAACTTGAGTGTGTTGTCCAAATGAGTTTGATCTTTTATTTCCTTGCATACCATTTTCACTAGACTAAATATTGCTTCTTTACAAGCTGGACCTTAGAGTTTGGTGGATAAGAAAATAGCCAGTCTATGATTAACATCCTCTTCATGTGATCACTGGACTAACTATCATTAGAAATATGGACTGCTAGATTCTTGTAAAAGCCCAGCACTGATTCTAAAATGAACAATAGTTATATATAGAAGTGGACATGAATATGCTCCCAAATCTAGAATTGTGTTTTATTATTCTATCAGTGAATTCTTAGGGCTTCATACATTTATATTTGTCAAAGAAAGTTTTAATATTATTAAAGTCTACATTCAGTCTCCAATAGAGCTCAGTAATAGCTAGAGCTGTTTTAAAAAGAAGAGCTATCCCTCAAAGTGAATTTGACTTACCCCAAAAACCTAGATCTATGTTATTATCCTACTGATGATTTTCAGAGATTAATCCAGGTTTTCCTCAGTAAATTTGAGTGTGATCAGATATGCTGGATCACAAATCCCAAGTGGAAGAGCAGCTTTCACTTAGTCTGGACTTGCTGCATATACTTCTTTTATTCTGGTCCTTATACAAAACTGATAACCTTATGAAATACTCAGCAGTGGACTTGAGAAACTCATTCAAAATTTCAAGAGAGAAGAATTGGTATGACCCTGAGACAATACTGTAAAAGGCATATTTTTTTAACCCTGCCAGATAAAAATCAAATTGCTAGTAGCAGTCCTTACACTTTGGTGTGGAAAGGGAAAAAAAAAGAAAATTCCAAGAGAACAGGCTCATACCAGATATGGAATTGATATTCTCCTTTAAATATGCAATATCTAGAATAGCAACTATCATCTTCTGATTTAATAAGACAGTTTATTCTGCAAGATCCATCTGCTTTCTGCATAGGTCAAACAGCCCAGGGAAAATGAAATATGTCACAAATAACCACCCCTAGATCTTTCCAGGCTTTGATGGTGGCACTAATCTCAGTAATTTCTTCAGGGATATGATATTGCTTTTGTTTTACTATCCTGGTGGGGAGGAAGCACTTCAAAGGGTTCTGTTTGGTCCTTCCTTCTACAATATCCCTCGTTCCATGAACCAAAGAGCAAGGTGCCAGATATGGCTTTTACAATTACACATTTAGGCAGCAGTAAAAGAACCACAGAGTTGCTCCATGGACATACTAGGCTAACACTTCATTTAGTACCTAAACACCTTAATTCTATTTTGAGTCTGGGTGTACTGGTTTGAAGCTCCATGTACCCCAGAGAAACATGCTCTTAAATTTAATCCATTCTTGTGGGTATGAGCCCATGGTATGTATGACCTTTTGATAATGCTACTTCTTTTAAGGTCTTACCACCTTGATCAGGATGGGTCTTAATACTATTTCTGGAGTCCTTTATGAGAGAATGAAATTCAGACAGAAAGAACCACTGACTGAACAGCCAGAAGTTTAAATCAGTGGAACCCAGAAGAGAAGGGAAAGACCAAGAGACCCTCCATATAACTTGCCATGTGACAAGCTAAAGACCAAAAGTCACTGACAGCCGGTACCTGAAGCCACAGTCTTAGGGGAGAAAGCATCGCCTTGATGATGCCTTGGTTTTGGACATTTTCCTGGCCTCAAAACCATAAGCTAATAAATTCCCATTGTGTAAGTTGACCCATTTCATGGTATAAACTTATGCAGCCTAGGAAACTAAAATAATAATTTATAATAGTTATTTAAATTCTCATGAAATAGTAACAATTTAGAACCAGTATCTATTATTCCAGAAAAGGTCCAAGCATTTCCTTTTGCACATTTACCCTGCTCTATAGTACAGTTTCAGAAGGAAATACTTATTTATTAATTTGATATCCTTCTCCACAATGACAGAAAATAAATTATATACTAAAACAAGCCTCTTCTTAGTGACTTCTTATATATAAATAATATTAGAGATTTTTAAATCACTTTTGAGTTTTAAATTTTTCATTTATGTATCTTGTTTCCAAATCAGGAAAGAAGATTAATTATATAAAGAATTTGGGGCATGTGAATGTTATCATATTTTTTCATTTCTTATTGTACCTATTTATGAGGTAAAGTCTTGAATGTTAAGAATTAATTCTGTAAATAAGAAAGTATAGTTGCAGAAAGAACAATAAATAAATATTCACAAAGTTGGTCAACATCTTATTAGCTCTGTTTTGAACAAAACCATACATAGAATGAGCTTTTCAATATTCACTTGATTTTATTTAGCATTCAGCAGACATAGCCATTTCACAGTTTTGTGCTTCTAATTCTCCACATTTAACAATTCTTGTCATTCACTCTTCTCAGAAATGGTCATTGCGATCGTTAAGTTCATGTATCAATTTGGCTAGCTTATGCTGTCCAGTTGTTTGGTCAAGTAAGCATTCACCAGTCTGTTACCTTGAGGATATTTCTAAGATATAAATCATCAGTTGATTAGATCTATAGCTGATTACATATAAAATCAAGAAGAAGATTGCCTTCCGGAATTAGAGAAGTCTCATCCAATCAGTTGAAGGCCTTAAAGGACAATTGATGATTTCAGCAATTAGAAAGAACTTCAATCTCTACTTCAGTCAGCCAGCTTCTCCTGGAAAATTCATTGAATTCTTCACCAAGTTCCCAACTTGCAGCCTACCATTTGGAATTCTGATTTTGGATTTGTCAGTCTTTACAATCCCGTGAGCCAATTTCTAACATATTTCATATATAATATATATGAATATATATATATATATATATATTATATATGAATTTATGATAGCTTATTGGTTCTGTATCCCTGGAGAACCCTGACAGATCAGTCACTTAGTAAGTCACTAATAAGAGATTGTAGAAAATTCATAAAATATAAGGGCCTTTAAAAAAGAAAATACTTTAAACAATCCATGTTAAATTATATAACTAATATATAAATATGTATAATATTACACATATATGCCACATATATGCATTGCATTCTTAAAAAGTTTGCTACATACATTTTAGTTTTTGGTTGAACTTTATGCAACAATTGTCTTCGATTTTTCTTTCTATGACTAATAAACTTAGTAATCCTTAACTACAGAGATAAAATGATTGAAAATTGCAATAAATGCTTAGATCAAAAACTTGAATAGCACATTTCATATGCAAATAAATATTATTTTAAAATATATTCAGTATGGAGTTGGCACTTCCTTATCAGTAGGGATTCCCATGTTTTAGTATTTACATACCTTTATATTCTTTAGGTTTACAGCCATTGACTAAACTGTTTCTGAAAATTTGTCTACAATTAATTGCATTTCATCAGTGTCCAACATACCCTGCATGAATGTCTTATGAAAGTGTTTCTCAAAAACTTAAGAGGAAAAGTTGTCACAGCAGATTTATTATCAATGCTTTTGCGTGCCTGGTCAAAAGATAGGTATATTTCTAACTGAAGTCATTATGTAACATTATTTCACTACATCAGTGATTGAATGGAATAAACTCTGACAATAAGTGACTCACTGTCAACAACATAATTTCACAGTCAGTTAACCATTAGCAGCAAGTGGTTAAGTAAAGAATATATCAGCCTGGGTTTGTTTTCTTTCTTTTGCTTTCTATTTTGGTGACTTTGTGGGATTTTCTGGCAATATTTCAACTCTCCATGAGCTGAGGAAATGCCTACATATATTTGTAGGATGGTATCTTTTTATTCCTTGAGAATGTCTAACAAATTATATCTAGGCACTCCTTGTTTTCAATATGCATATGTACTAACAATTATGGTGTAAAATTTTATATACCTGAGATGACTATTTTAAATAGTATTTGTCATCATTGAAATTAGCCATTTCAGTGTATTGACAGAAATAAATTTGAGAGGGTATTGGATACATAAATTCAAAACCCGTTGGCTATGAAAAATATTTAAAAAATTAAATCCTTAGAAGGAGTTAATAATAGGATAGGCATGGTTAATTATCAAAATTAATTTGGAATCAAAATTAATAGATTAGAGAGCAAAGAATAAAAGCGAAAATATAGAAGCTTATAGTTAAATGACCTTTCAAAAAAGACAATAAATACACTTCCCAGAGGTAGAGAAAAATACACATATTCATTATGAAATGTCTATTCTGTGCCTGAAATTAAGAATAGGTCTTTTAGTAAATGTAATCATTCCAAGAATAAGGAAAAGGAAGAGAGACAAATAAAAGCATCATAAAGAAACAGTGAGAAACAGATTGGCTTGTCACATTAACATTGGTTGCTAAAAGACAAAGAAGTAATATCTTCAAAGTTCTGAGCAGAAATTATTTTGAGCATCCATCCATTTACCCAGAAAAATTTAGATTCAATTCAATCATTTTCAGAAGTATGTGGGCTCAAACATTTTATTACTAAACAACATGGATGGAAAAAATTCACAAATATACTACAACAGAAGGGGGGGGGGGAAACATTCCCAAGAAGTAAAAGTTACAGAGAAATAAATCAGGAATGATTATATATCATGCAACTAATTGCTGGTATGTGCTTTAAAAATAACTTGGATGTAAAATCCATGTGATCTCACAGTTGGATGTGATGATATTTGGTAAAGTAATTAAAACAACAATGAGAACAATAATAAGACAATATTTTACAAATAGAATAATTAATAGAATATGTGCAAATAATTTTGCATGGTTAATGCCATGTGGTATTTCTTATCTGATTTCAGACAGGGATTAATTCTCCATAGTAATATAAAATTATATATTTTTATATATCCTTTGGCATTTTAAGTATAATCATTAAAGTATCTGAAGAAATTACGAACATATTCCTTATCACTTCAGCAAAGAGAGGAAGAAAAGAAAAAAAAAAAGATTGGTTTATCAAAAAGTAGGAAAGAAAAAGCATTAAAGAAAAGAAAAGAGAAGCACAGTAAATATAAAACATAAATTTGAAAATACAAAATCTACTTAATTAATTATAGTTCTAATTTGGAATAGGACCAAATATATTGCTTATTCCAGAACATGCAAATATATAAAAATCCTCTTTTAAAAGTCAGAGAATCCCACATTAAAATGAAATCAACCTAGCATTATCCTTTAAATCAGAGACATCGATAAAACAGAATAAATTGTTTTTATAAAGGATTTAAAGCATTCCATTTTATTAACAACAACAAAAAATGTTTTAGAAAGGAGATCTGGTTATATGGATTACAGAATAAAAAGAGTATTCTCCCCAAAGCCTAAAAAGAAACAGACAGGGGCAGCAGATGTAGCTCAATTGTTGAGCAGTTGCGGCTCAAGTGGTTGAGGGTCTGCTTCTCCTATGTGAGGTTCCAGATCATTTCCCGATACCACTTAAAAACAAGCAAGCAAACAAACAAGCCACCACCACAACAAAAATACAACTCTCATTGGGAAGTGGGTGTAGCTCAGTGGTTTGAGTGCCTGATTCCCAAGTACAGGCCCTGAGCTCAATCCCTGGTACCTCCCAGAAAAACAACAATTTTAAAAAAAAAGAAAGACTGAAGAGGCTATAAAATACTAAATCATGATACACAAAGCAATAGATATTTGGAATATAAAAAGAATAAAATATAAATAAATGAAAAATGACCAATAAATAATCATAATAGAGGATTTTGAAATGTTTTTCTCAGAAATCAGTTGATCAATACAATATAGAGTATTTAACTAACATAATCCCAAAACATGATCAAACACTATATAAACTATGTTTTTTCAAGCAAAACATATTTTCAAGCATTCAAATAATATTACAAATTTAATCATATATAAGTGACCCACATATACCTGCCCTCCTAACACACACACACAAATAAGCCAATTTTTCAATACAAAAAACTGATACAGGTCATATTTTACCACAATTTAATGGGACTACTTGCTAAATAGATTTATTTGTGTCTTCCAGTCTAAGTGAAGCAACACATACAGGTATGTGTCAAGACTGTCCAAAAAGTGTGTCAGTAGTCTGTTTGGCTGTTGGTACTGGCCTATTAGCAGAGGGGACTTTGGTTCTCTTGGCTACATGTGCAGGCCAATGAATTAGAGGCCTGGCTCTGGCCCAAGTAATAGAACATTCAAGTTAGCAGCAAGGAATTTTTCTTATGAAGATCGCATCTATTAAATATCCATGGAGTAGAAATACTTTGTACCATAAACTGTACTTGTAAGTAGAATAAAAAATGACATCAAACTAAAATCAAAGAATAATTATTTCATTTCTTAATTTGCAATTATCTCTTTACTCTCTTGATTAAAGGTTGTATTTAGATGAAAATATTGATATTCTTAACAAAAAGATAATAAAGGTTGATTTTTAAAAAGTCACATTTTCCTTTGTCAAATTCAATTCCAAATTTTCACACTGGGGGGTGTTTTTTTTAATCAGAGAAATTTTAGTATGTAAAGCTAGCATTATATAATTATGAGGGAAGATTTAGGCTTATAATATATATACACCTTCCATTTCATGCTCTTTAAATGCATATGGAAAATTAGACAATACGTAACTGGGAAATCTAGAAACCATTCTTCTCTAGTTGCTTCAAAAAAGAGTAATAACTTACTCTATTAGATGGCCTGAGGTAATTTAAATTTATGGGCTGGATAAGGGGGAAATTGTCACATAAGTCCAGTGTGACAGATGGATAAAAGTTTGAGAATATTTCAGATAGTCAATTTTCATGAGAGATTAGATTCCTCAGAGGTATAACATCTATGATAACTGTATATAATTCAGTTTGTAGACTGATCTCATAAACTCAGTTTTGTCATTCAACTTATAATTTACCCAGATCAAGGCCATTAAAAGCCTTTTAACCAACTATGGCACTATGTTAATATAAGCATACCCATTGAGAGTTGGCAACTCTCAATGGATAATTTAATTGCTCATTTTTGTATTTGGGGAAGCGGATAGGATAAGTATACCGAAGCCAAGGAAATAAAAACACTGAATGAATTGGGAAAGAAAAATGCTTGCTATTGTAGAACCATAGCATTATATTTTTTCAAAATTAGAAATACTGGATAGCCAATAGAGTGTTCCTTAAAGAACTCTTCTTACTATCATAGCACTCCTTTTAATTAGTGTCTTGCTATTTAAGTGGAATATTTCTAACAGATCTATCTCCCTGTAACATAATAATGAAAATCAGCCTCACAAAAGTACATTGTATTGAAAACAATGCAATGTGGTCATTAAGGAAATAGGTTTATGATTCACACACACACCTGGTTTAATTCTTGAGCCTGTCACATACTAACTATGAAGCCCGGGGTTGATTACTTAAACTCTGAGGCTAGTTTACTTACCTTGAAAAGGAGAACAGTGCTATGTAACCCACAGGATGATACAGAGCTCTTTAGAAAGGTAATGTTGTGAAATGATTAGCATATAGTTTGGTCCATAATAAGCAATTAAAAAAGAAACTTGTTTCTATAATTAACATTATTAAGATCAAATCTACCTATAATCAAGAATCAACTAAAATGTTTCCTATTCATCATCTCAGATCTATATCTAAAAGGTAACTTGTTTTTCTAGATTAATGACTTGATCCTTGATTATTGTGTTCCAAAAAAGCTGTTTCTTTTGGAGTAGTAAATAATCATTAGTATTTCAATGCAGTGTATTATCAAAATATTAAGTTACATATTTAAGATATGCATGTAGAAAATATTTTTTTTTAAAAGGCAAAGAACAATGGAGAACATTGAAATACTCCAAATGTATCATTTCCTTCATAGGAAAATGGTTTGCAGGCACACTTAGATTTCAATTCAAATAAAATTTGGACATGTTGCATGCAAGAAAATTATTTAAAAATTAAAGTACAAACAGAAGCTCATGTTCTCATAATTTATGCTTTGCCTGATTTCCTATGCACATCCAAGGACTGCTTTTATGTCAGTTTAATAACCTAAGTGGGTTTAAATAGTTGATGATTTTAAATGACTCACTATGAAAATATCTACAAAAAAATCTTCATACACAGTATCTCATTTCTTTTTTTCTATATTTTAGTTATATACTTTCCATTGTTTGCTTTTAATTACTTTTAATTTGAAAAATAAGATGGCTGCAAAAATACCTTGTAATTTTTAAATAATTTAAAGGTCATATGTGATGTGAACATATCTCAATAAAACTATAAATAAAACTACACAAATAAATAATTGTGCAAGAGTAGCCAGAAATAACAGCTATGTACAGCAGAGGAAACAGAGTTTGAGAGGTGAGGAATTTTCTGGTTTTTCTATTTATTTATTATTATTATTGAAATAATGAAAATGCTTAATAATGATTGAAGTGATGTATGTACAACTATGTGATTATACCAAGTACCATTGATTATACACTTTGGATAAATTGTATGCTTTATTAATATATATCATTGAGATAGATTTGTTTTTTAAAAAAAGTATACCATACGAGGACTAAACTCTCTTTCGATATGCTTCATCTATGTATCATCATGGTTAATGATAAAGCTCATCATATACCATCAGTATTCAAACCTAAGTGGTTCTCATTCCAGATCTCATGCTTTTTCACTCTAGATATTGACTTAGTACATAATAACTCCAAACAACTAGTTTTCAGTTCTCCATTAATGAATCAAAGCCTGTCATTTACTACGGTTTGGAGAGATGATAATATACCTAAAGTAATGATATGTCATGCTTATAATATACCTCAGAAACCTTCCTGGTTGGAATTAGTTGAATTACTGGTGTTTCTCTAAATAGAAAGTAAAAGCGGAGTAACAGCCTTTACAGTGATCTGAAATGATGAAAAAGATGGCAGGACATGAGGCAGCTGAATGAGAAGTATCCAAAGACAGAATTTTTCTTCTTGAAGAAAACTAACACTGAGACTCAAAATATCTCTTAGCATTTGTCAATACCTTAGCAGTTGCATAACTACAATAAAAATGCTATTTGCTTTGAAAATAAAGGAAAATCACTTGAATGTAACATTGACATGGTATAATGAAAACATCCTTTATATGAATTTCTGTGAATTGTTTGGATTTTCAATGAAAGTTGCCTGGAACAAATTTTAAAATTATTTCTACTTTACAGAATAAATAGCAAGGCCTTTTAATCTTTAATCAAAATTAATGTTTAATTTTATAGAGTTATTTATTTTCTTCTATTTTTACATTTCTAAGTGACTAAATAATGTCTAAGGGCACAACTATAGCTAACATATGTTAATGAATTGTAATATCGCTCATAGTAATTAGACATTATAAAAAACAATATGTTTACCTGAAAAGCATATGTCTATAGCAGAATTTATAAATGTAGGCCTAGTTATTAGAAAAAAAGTCAACAAAGTTTTGTAAGGAATCAGCAAAACTCACCAGTTATATATTTTCAATGTCATCAGATATAGTAGGGAATCAATGAGAAATAGTTGCCTCATTTGATCTTTCAGTTTTGTAGTATTAATTTGTTCAAAACCTTGCATATATTACTATTTTTTATTTTACTTCCAAATCAATGTTTCCATTGATTATGTTATCTTTGTTTTACAAAAATCCTTTCATTTTAACTTCAATGGATATAGGGTATAAATTATTTTTCATTACACGTATAAAAGATCTGTCATTGAATGAAAGAATAAAGACTAAAATATTGACTTTACAAAATTAATATATGGGAAAAATAAAGGTGGGTTACAGTAAATATTAAGGATATATTAATCAACCACAGAGTCAATTTAATACATAAATATAATATATAATGCAATGTAATTACAAAATTAAGATGACTAAAGCCTTTAAATACTCTCTAAACTATGTTTTCATAATGTTTATTGTTTATTCATTTCACTTTCATACCTGCTTTTTTTTTTCCTATATGGGCTACACAAATTGTATCATAATTTGCAAATCTTTTAAATCATTTCTTCCTTTATTGGTAAAGCAGCATTAAACAACTATAGCCTTTCAAAAATCTCTGCAGTGATTCATTATTTGTTTCAAATGTCGAAAGTCTACCTTGAAATAATCAAAGTTAAAAAGGGAAATTTATTTGTGAAATGACCAAACTCAGAAAGACAGAAATGAAGCTGACCTGAGAGATGAAAACATGGGACAAAGGGAACTACAGGTTTTTCTCCTCTGCTTAGCTTTGAACATGTAGATTTCTTTCTCCCCTAATAGAGACAGACTTTTTCCTCCTTGCAAAGGATAAGTTCGGGAATCACCCAATGATATAAGAGTGGAGTAGCCCAGAGCTGGCTTCTGATGAAATTTGAGAGTAAAACAGCAGAGGATCCCCAATTATATACTTCATTTCTCTGCTGAAATCAGTGTATTGACAGTAATTGCTTAAAAGGTGTGGAAGCTTTTAACTTATGAGTTTTCCCAGGAGATAATTGCTTGTAATATATGCATTTTTTTAATAGAGAAGTTTTAGGTTTTCAGAACGATTGTACTTAAAATAATAAGAGCTCCTATATACCACTCTATTGTTAACACCTTGCATTAGTGTGGTGCATTTGTTACAATTCATGAAAGAACATTTTTATAATTGTACTATTACCTTTAGCCCATTGCTTACAATAGGGGTCTATGTTTGTATTGTATAATCCAGTAGTGATGTGGGCTATGGGTGGAAGGCTCTTTGTCTCTTCAGAGATAACTAAGTTATTTGACTTGTGGGTGTGGAACGGTAAGAGGCTGCAGTCCTGCCCTTAAGGACGGTGACAGCAGGCTCCAGTCCCAGGAAATGTTTAACAAAGCAAGGGCTATAAACTTTAAGTATTTAGGGGAAATGCAAAAACCAAGGCTTATCTAAAATGTCTGGAGTCCTTGCTAAAAGCTTACCTAAGATGTGAAAGAGATATATGCTAATTGAAGCCTATTGAGAACTGAAACAAAGGGACCATTTGGCCTTTCCTCTCTGTATAAAAGACGTTTGAAAATCTTGTTTGAAAATCTTGTTCCGGGCTCGGGATTCAAACAGAAAGCTCCCGAGTCCGGCCGGCCGTCAATAAACCAATTTTTCCTTCTCAAAATCATTCCTGAGTCCTGGCCTCTCTATACTCGAATAATTGAACTTCTCTTAAATTCCACAACATTAATGGCGACCGCGGCAGGACAAAAATGAAGGCCAGAGACGGTAGCATTTTGCTGCCCCTTCCAAATCCCCGAGGAAGCCGGGAGGACTCGGGTGAACCCCAAATCTGGGCGCTCCTGGATTAAATTTAATCCAGAAAAGATGTGGGCTCCACCAGAATCTTCCCGACAAAATCAAGGGGCAATGGAAGGTCTGAAGAGAAAGATTCTGGGAACGAAAAAGAGCTCCGAACAGGGAAGAAGGTAAGACTCCCCGGGTGAGCAGAGTCTGGAAGGCCCTAGCTTTAATTGCTAGGAAGGGGAGGCTGATCACCTCCCGAGAGAACCCTAGTAGCCCCAGAAGGCTGGGGGGAAGCCGTTCTCTCTAGGCTTGGGAAAAGGAGGAAAACCGGGGAAAAGCCCTGGTGTTTTGGGTTTGTCTAACTGCATGTTAGAATCTGGTACTGGTCTTATATCCACTAAAGGAGTGGAGTCTCGATTTTAATAGGAAGGGTATTTATAGGTTCGAGTCCTAATATCCTGGAAATTGGTCTAGATTAAGGAAAACAAAACTTGGTTACAGGAAAATGGATCGGCTTTTCTGGTGGAGCTTGGTCTGGGTGTAAAGTTTAAACAGTGGAAAAGTCTAGCTGAAATCTTTTGTTATGGTGCTAATTTGTGAATGAATTTGCTTTATACCAAATGTTAAGTGTTCTGAGGTTTGTGATGGCTGTGGGGGCAGCCGTGGTGAAAATAAATATATAAACTTGTGAGTCAGATTAGTGACCTTTGTGCTTCTGTCTGTGTCAGCTCAATGTTAGTGTTGGAGTTGTGTCCTTACATGAAGTAGAATTACAGCTGAGCTGGAGCCCTCCCTTGCCATTGGCAAGGGGGTGAAATGATTCTGGGGCAAAAGCTGAGGAGTCTGGATGTTTGCGGAGTCTAGATGTTTGTGCATGTTCTGGTGTCTTGTCTCTGGTCTGGCCCTTTGCCGGGGCTTGGAGGCCATCTGTGTCCGAGCCAAGCACCCAAGTCTGTTGGGAATGCCCCAGTCAGGGCGGCTGGGTTCCTGGGAGAGTTGCCAAATTTGAGTAGGTTCTGTCTGCCCATTTTGGCTGAAAGCTGGAAAGGGGGGAGCGGCTTGCCCCTTTCCAGTGAGTCCACCCTTCTATTCATAAGCCGCATTCCTGTTTGTTGTGCACCCGACTGCCTGGAAGGGGGGGAAGTGAAGGAGGTGAAAAGCAGAATCAGAATAAATGCAGTAAAGTTCCCTCCTTAGGGTGTCAAAGCCAAAATACGTTTGCATTCTGCTCAGGTTCTTAGAAGGTATTGTAGTAACCTTAAGTAAGAGAATGTGTTCTGTGAAGGTAAACTTTGTATTAAGGGTATAAATAATTATAAAAGTTTTACAAAGCATTGTTTAAGGTATTTAAGTGGCTAATTGCAGAAAGTCATTATTTAACAAAACTGAATTGATAATAATAATAATAAAAGGCAATTTTATAACAAACTTATTCGGCAGCCAATCTCCCCTGCCAACTTGCTTCCAAAAAAACTGTTTCTGGTATTACATGCTACTAAGTATTTAAAGTGAAGAAAAGTTCATTATTTTAACAAACTTGGTTAGTATTAATGGCAATTATATGTTGTAAGAAGTTTGCCTGGTAACTTAGTATGTGGGATATATGGAGTGGGTTTTTATTGTTAAGGAAACAGAAGATGATTTTGTCCTAAGATAAAATGATTGATTATTGGAAAGAGTAGAGTGTGGGACGGAACCTGAATGAATACTGAAAGTGTAGAAGGTTTGTGGAAGGGAAATTTTTATGATTAAAATTGAATAAGATCAATATACAAAGAAAATATTTTATCAATAGCTTCTTGTGCTTTAACCTCATCATATCCTCAATGTTTGAAGAAGAGTTCTTTTAAAAGAACATTTTATGTTCTAGAAATCAAATCCTGAAAAGTAGCCTTTTATTTCAAACTAACTGCAAGAGATTTATTCTTTCACTTTAAAGGAAAAATTAAAGTAATGGTTAAGTTCATTTAATATGTTATAAGTTGAATGAAAGGTATTTAAAGGTGTTATAAAATTAATAGGTTTTAAAAAATTAATAAAAACTGTAACTAAGAGTTAAAATCATTTATAAATGCATTTATATTGTAAAACAGTGGAAAGACAATAACTGAGATTATAGCTGGGTGAATTTAGCCTGAAACTATTATTTAAGTGTAAATTCTACACTAACCTTTCCTTTGTTTATGGTTGCTTCAGGCCTAACCTCGCCCTTTGCCTTTGCCTGTGGTTATTTCATAATTGAGAAGAGCTGGGACATCACTGTCTCCTCTTCTGGTATTAGTAACCCTTTCTCTCATGAATTCAAGTGTAAACTAAATAAATTGCTGCCTGATAGAATAAGGTTAAATGGCCACTGGAGTTTTATTATCTCCAAAATCAAAAAGGGGGGTGGAGGGGGAGAAGTCTCCTGCCTTGACGGTCAGTGTTCCTAAGAGTGGCAATTCATGAGAGAAAGCAGTCTGTCTCCCTGAGGCTTCAAATAGCCTCGGTAAATATATAAAGTTAATCTTGTGGCTTATCCAAAATTCTGCTGATTTCAAAGTAAAGTGTAAAGTTCTGAAACAAAGTGGTGCTGAGGCATTGAGAACATTTTGGTTATTACAATCCATTGAGTGGGAAAGAAAATTCTTGTGGTAAGCTGCATGGTCATAGTGCAAGTTAAGAAGAGTTTCAAAAGTCTTTGAAAAGTTTAAAGTAACTAAAGTCATGTTGTTGTGCCAAACTATTCATGTCTGCCTATTTGCTCAAATTGTTGAAAATTAAATATGCAGTTATATTTATAAATATTCTTAAAGCCCAAATTGAACTAAGCAGGATGAAAAAGTCATAGAAATCTGATTATGGAAACAATTGGGAAAGGGCCTCCTCTTTGCAAGAGCTTTTAAGGCAAGACTAGGTGTGGCAGATTAAACCTATCTACTAGGCTAGGGAATTAAGAATCAGTTTGCCTGGTAATTTCCCAGTTTAAACCTTTGTCAGCCATAAATTGGAAAAAACAAAACAAAGATTAGGTTAATTTTCACAGAAGAAAAATATTGAAGTAACCCGGCGGCCTGCTGCCTCAGTCTCCCACTCCCGGGTTGGACAGCAGTGGAGGAGACCAGTTTAGGCCAGTCCTATGGGCAGTGGAAGGATGCCCAAGAAGGAGCTAACTAAGTCGGTGCCATTTCAGCACTAAATTCTATTCCTTATTTGACAAAGGGGGGGAGCAGGTAAAAACTAAAATGGTTGGAATGTGATAGAAGAAGCAGTTAAATCAAACTTTTGCGTGGGAAAGTTAAATCTCAGATAAGCTGTAACTTCTGAAGTATCCAATCTATGGAAAAACAGGAAGAGCTTGCATGCTAGGCTTAGGGGTATAAATTGTGTCATTTTTCTTTGTTCGGGGCACCAGCCATATCTGGCTCTGCGCCCCTTCTTGCAAGATTGAGAATAAAGTATTTTCTTCTCCACAATCTGGTGAGCCTTATTTTCTTCCAGAAGATTTCTTTCCAACAAAATAAGGTAATTAGTGGCTCTATTAACAAATTTCAGTAAATAAAGGAAAGTCCATAAAAACTATGGAGAGATCTTTCCTGGGTTATGATTTTAAAAAATTAAGTAATTGTGTAATGTGTTTTGAAACCTGGAAGTCAGTATGCATGTGTTTTAAAACCTGGTAGTCAGTTATGCTTTTAAATTAATAATTTTCATAACTTAAAGAAAAGAAGTTTTTAGCTTCCTGTAAGGGAAAAAAGAGAACATTCCTTGCATAAACTATTATGGTTTCAATTTTATTTAACTTGAGTGTAATCTCCCATAGTTAATTTATAAACTAAATTAACATATGTACAAAATCTTTACAGTAATGAAAATTGTAAGTGAAAATTGTAAGTTCACATTGGTGAAATTAGGCTAAAGGGAAAAGATTGTAGATATGCTCTCTTAAATAGAGAGTAAATTTCTTTCATTGGTAATTGTAATTTAGTAAGTTTATTTAAACATGAGGTGGCTACTCAATGTGGTTATAGTCAATTATAAAGAGTTTGTAAAACATCTTCCAAACTGAAAATGTTTAAATAGTTCTAGTTGTAGAAGTTATTGTTAACTAAAGAAACTTAGATTGGTATTGGTAGCAGAAATAACTTCATGATAATAAACCTGTCTGAAGGCCACTGCAAAATACACATTTAAGTAAATGGTAATAAAAGGTTGTCTTGATTCTATTGGAAATATTCTGTTTTCATTCTAACAATGAAAAATAATATTTTTCCTCTATTACTAAAGTGAAGTACCTACTGTTATCTTCATAGTAAAATTGTGTAAGTAGATGGTCATTTGATATATGTATTGCGTTAAGTTGTTTAAAATATATATATAAAACAAGGAATAGACTTTAACATTGTCAAACTCTTGTGCATTCGAACCAGGCCTTGTATACATTACAGGTGGCCTCTCCATGTGAGTTATTGGCTAGGCTGGTCACTGACCCCTCAATTAAAAATATGTGCTATATCAGTCTCTGGTTCTGCTCCTGAAGTCGATGGAAACTATATTGCAGTTTCAAGCTCCTGCAGCCAATAATGACTCGGTACAGCCAAGTGTACAATGGATATCGCCTCCAGACTGGCACTGTTCCATGGTGCCAGAGAGCACTATGCACCAGGCTAGTAGAATACTGGAAAATCTCTGGAATACTGGAAGGATGCTGCAACTTGCTCACTGCGTTGAAGAACATGCTAAGTGGAGCCATGATACCAGGAGACTGTAAGTAAAACTTAAACACAATTGGCATTATGGCCTGCTCTCATGGAGAGATAACATGTAAAGTATTACAAACCTGAAACTCAAAACTAATAATGGCAACACTGAATCCTTATGCATTAAGTAATACATTAGTTAATATTAAGTGCTGTACTTTTATCCTGTACTAAATATATGCCTAATAATTGTAATGTTATCTTTTCTATTTTGGATCAAGTGCAGAAGTATATTAGACATGTTAAATTCCTGGTAAAATCATTTTCTAAACAGTTAATAACATGTCTATAGAATAAGGTGGCAGTCTCAGCCAGACTCAGTTAGCAAAAGTGAGGCTTGCTTGCTGATGGTGAGTCACCTATTGAACAAGTCAAAATTGCTAGAAATTGTACAATGAAAACCAAGGTGTAAAAAATCTTTATTCTGTAGTTCTGATCACTCCCACAGGTGAAAACTAAGAGTATTTCCAAATTAGTGTTCTAATCCTGAGTGAAGCCAGTTGCCCAAGGAGTGCCAGTTCACCAGGAGCATCTGACAGAGTGAATGAGTGTCAATCATTGAACAGCTTGGAATGTGTCTTCAGACAAAGCTAAGTGTCTGTTGCAATTTCTCTCTAAAGATGGATAACTTAAAAAAGAATATATATGCTGTTCCCACCAGCTTTTAAGGAATGCCATCTTTATAGGCATCTAATCTTGTCTATCTCTGTAATCCAATGTGTCCTCTTTTAAAAACGGGTATTCCAAATTTTTAATTAAGTTTGTTTCTTTCAGAGTGAACATCTTATTAACCATATGAAAACTTCATCCAACTTCATACAGAATGCCAGATCCATCTTCCTCCAGTTAGAATAAATTAAAGAGTTTTACACCTTATTAGGCAATGACTACAGCCCATGGCCAGCAGGAAGCAGTTACAGAAAAGAGATCGTCTCCCTTCAGCATCCCTTTTAAATTAAAGGTGTAAACTCTTTAAGAGTAAAATAAAAGTAATAGATGGATCTGGAACCTGACTGGAAATCCACGTGAGTGCCAGTGGCAGCAGAATAACTGCGGGAGGCCCCTGCCCAAGATTCTGCTGTCCAGAATGAAAAGTTCTAAACTTCTAAAAACGGTCCTTGATGCTGTACTAAAGACTGATAAATAATCAGTCAAGACAACAAACAGTCATCCACCTCATAGCTACAACAATAATTATGCCAAAGCTTAGCAAGTAAACTTTGACAAAGGGGGGGAATGATGTGGGCTATGGGTGGAAGGCTCTTTGTCTCTTCAGAGATAACTAAGTTATTTGACTTGTGGGTGTGGAACGGTAAGAGGCTGCAGTCCTGCCCTTAAGGACGGTGACAGCAGGCTCCAGTCCCAGGAAATGTTTAACAAAGCAAGGGCTATAAACTTTAAGTATTTAGGGGAAATGCAAAAACCAAGGCTTATCTAAAATGTCTGGAGTCCTTGCTAAAAGCTTACCTAAGATGTGAAAGAGATATATGCTAATTGAAGCCTATTGAGAACTGAAACAAAGGGACCATTTGGCCTTTCCTCTCTGTATAAAAGACGTTTGAAAATCTTGTTTGAAAATCTTGTTCCGGGCTCGGGATTCAAACAGAAAGCTCCCGAGTCCGGCCGGCCGTCAATAAACCAATTTTTCCTTCTCAAAATCATTCCTGAGTCCTGGCCTCTCTATACTCGAATAATTGAACTTCTCTTAAATTCCACAACATTAATGGCGACCGCGGCAGGACAAAAATGAAGGCCAGAGACGGTAGCATTTTGCTGCCCCTTCCAAATCCCCGAGGAAGCCGGGAGGACTCGGGTGAACCCCAAATCTGGGCGCTCCTGGATTAAATTTAATCCAGAAAAGATGTGGGCTCCACCAGAATCTTCCCGACAAAATCAAGGGGCAATGGAAGGTCTGAAGAGAAAGATTCTGGGAACGAAAAAGAGCTCCGAACAGGGAAGAAGGTAAGACTCCCCGGGTGAGCAGAGTCTGGAAGGCCCTAGCTTTAATTGCTAGGAAGGGGAGGCTGATCACCTCCCGAGAGAACCCTAGTAGCCCCAGAAGGCTGGGGGGAAGCCGTTCTCTCTAGGCTTGGGAAAAGGAGGAAAACCGGGGAAAAGCCCTGGTGTTTTGGGTTTGTCTAACTGCATGTTAGAATCTGGTACTGGTCTTATATCCACTAAAGGAGTGGAGTCTCGATTTTAATAGGAAGGGTATTTATAGGTTCGAGTCCTAATATCCTGGAAATTGGTCTAGATTAAGGAAAACAAAACTTGGTTACAGGAAAATGGATCGGCTTTTCTGGTGGAGCTTGGTCTGGGTGTAAAGTTTAAACAGTGGAAAAGTCTAGCTGAAATCTTTTGTTATGGTGCTAATTTGTGAATGAATTTGCTTTATACCAAATGTTAAGTGTTCTGAGGTTTGTGATGGCTGTGGGGGCAGCCGTGGTGAAAATAAATATATAAACTTGTGAGTCAGATTAGTGACCTTTGTGCTTCTGTCTGTGTCAGCTCAATGTTAGTGTTGGAGTTGTGTCCTTACATGAAGTAGAATTACAGCTGAGCTGGAGCCCTCCCTTGCCATTGGCAAGGGGGTGAAATGATTCTGGGGCAAAAGCTGAGGAGTCTGGATGTTTGCGGAGTCTAGATGTTTGTGCATGTTCTGGTGTCTTGTCTCTGGTCTGGCCCTTTGCCGGGGCTTGGAGGCCATCTGTGTCCGAGCCAAGCACCCAAGTCTGTTGGGAATGCCCCAGTCAGGGCGGCTGGGTTCCTGGGAGAGTTGCCAAATTTGAGTAGGTTCTGTCTGCCCATTTTGGCTGAAAGCTGGAAAGGGGGGAGCGGCTTGCCCCTTTCCAGTGAGTCCACCCTTCTATTCATAAGCCGCATTCCTGTTTGTTGTGCACCCGACTGCCTGGAAGGGGGGGAAGTGAAGGAGGTGAAAAGCAGAATCAGAATAAATGCAGTAAAGTTCCCTCCTTAGGGTGTCAAAGCCAAAATACGTTTGCATTCTGCTCAGGTTCTTAGAAGGTATTGTAGTAACCTTAAGTAAGAGAATGTGTTCTGTGAAGGTAAACTTTGTATTAAGGGTATAAATAATTATAAAAGTTTTACAAAGCATTGTTTAAGGTATTTAAGTGGCTAATTGCAGAAAGTCATTATTTAACAAAACTGAATTGATAATAATAATAATAAAAGGCAATTTTATAACAAACTTATTCGGCAGCCAATCTCCCCTGCCAACTTGCTTCCAAAAAAACTGTTTCTGGTATTACATGCTACTAAGTATTTAAAGTGAAGAAAAGTTCATTATTTTAACAAACTTGGTTAGTATTAATGGCAATTATATGTTGTAAGAAGTTTGCCTGGTAACTTAGTATGTGGGATATATGGAGTGGGTTTTTATTGTTAAGGAAACAGAAGATGATTTTGTCCTAAGATAAAATGATTGATTATTGGAAAGAGTAGAGTGTGGGACGGAACCTGAATGAATACTGAAAGTGTAGAAGGTTTGTGGAAGGGAAATTTTTATGATTAAAATTGAATAAGATCAATATACAAAGAAAATATTTTATCAATAGCTTCTTGTGCTTTAACCTCATCATATCCTCAATGTTTGAAGAAGAGTTCTTTTAAAAGAACATTTTATGTTCTAGAAATCAAATCCTGAAAAGTAGCCTTTTATTTCAAACTAACTGCAAGAGATTTATTCTTTCACTTTAAAGGAAAAATTAAAGTAATGGTTAAGTTCATTTAATATGTTATAAGTTGAATGAAAGGTATTTAAAGGTGTTATAAAATTAATAGGTTTTAAAAAATTAATAAAAACTGTAACTAAGAGTTAAAATCATTTATAAATGCATTTATATTGTAAAACAGTGGAAAGACAATAACTGAGATTATAGCTGGGTGAATTTAGCCTGAAACTATTATTTAAGTGTAAATTCTACACTAACCTTTCCTTTGTTTATGGTTGCTTCAGGCCTAACCTCGCCCTTTGCCTTTGCCTGTGGTTATTTCATAATTGAGAAGAGCTGGGACATCACTGTCTCCTCTTCTGGTATTAGTAACCCTTTCTCTCATGAATTCAAGTGTAAACTAAATAAATTGCTGCCTGATAGAATAAGGTTAAATGGCCACTGGAGTTTTATTATCTCCAAAATCAAAAAGGGGGGTGGAGGGGGAGAAGTCTCCTGCCTTGACGGTCAGTGTTCCTAAGAGTGGCAATTCATGAGAGAAAGCAGTCTGTCTCCCTGAGGCTTCAAATAGCCTCGGTAAATATATAAAGTTAATCTTGTGGCTTATCCAAAATTCTGCTGATTTCAAAGTAAAGTGTAAAGTTCTGAAACAAAGTGGTGCTGAGGCATTGAGAACATTTTGGTTATTACAATCCATTGAGTGGGAAAGAAAATTCTTGTGGTAAGCTGCATGGTCATAGTGCAAGTTAAGAAGAGTTTCAAAAGTCTTTGAAAAGTTTAAAGTAACTAAAGTCATGTTGTTGTGCCAAACTATTCATGTCTGCCTATTTGCTCAAATTGTTGAAAATTAAATATGCAGTTATATTTATAAATATTCTTAAAGCCCAAATTGAACTAAGCAGGATGAAAAAGTCATAGAAATCTGATTATGGAAACAATTGGGAAAGGGCCTCCTCTTTGCAAGAGCTTTTAAGGCAAGACTAGGTGTGGCAGATTAAACCTATCTACTAGGCTAGGGAATTAAGAATCAGTTTGCCTGGTAATTTCCCAGTTTAAACCTTTGTCAGCCATAAATTGGAAAAAACAAAACAAAGATTAGGTTAATTTTCACAGAAGAAAAATATTGAAGTAACCCGGCGGCCTGCTGCCTCAGTCTCCCACTCCCGGGTTGGACAGCAGTGGAGGAGACCAGTTTAGGCCAGTCCTATGGGCAGTGGAAGGATGCCCAAGAAGGAGCTAACTAAGTCGGTGCCATTTCAGCACTAAATTCTATTCCTTATTTGACAAAGGGGGGGAGCAGGTAAAAACTAAAATGGTTGGAATGTGATAGAAGAAGCAGTTAAATCAAACTTTTGCGTGGGAAAGTTAAATCTCAGATAAGCTGTAACTTCTGAAGTATCCAATCTATGGAAAAACAGGAAGAGCTTGCATGCTAGGCTTAGGGGTATAAATTGTGTCATTTTTCTTTGTTCGGGGCACCAGCCATATCTGGCTCTGCGCCCCTTCTTGCAAGATTGAGAATAAAGTATTTTCTTCTCCACAATCTGGTGAGCCTTATTTTCTTCCAGAAGATTTCTTTCCAACAAAATAAGGTAATTAGTGGCTCTATTAACAAATTTCAGTAAATAAAGGAAAGTCCATAAAAACTATGGAGAGATCTTTCCTGGGTTATGATTTTAAAAAATTAAGTAATTGTGTAATGTGTTTTGAAACCTGGAAGTCAGTATGCATGTGTTTTAAAACCTGGTAGTCAGTTATGCTTTTAAATTAATAATTTTCATAACTTAAAGAAAAGAAGTTTTTAGCTTCCTGTAAGGGAAAAAAGAGAACATTCCTTGCATAAACTATTATGGTTTCAATTTTATTTAACTTGAGTGTAATCTCCCATAGTTAATTTATAAACTAAATTAACATATGTACAAAATCTTTACAGTAATGAAAATTGTAAGTGAAAATTGTAAGTTCACATTGGTGAAATTAGGCTAAAGGGAAAAGATTGTAGATATGCTCTCTTAAATAGAGAGTAAATTTCTTTCATTGGTAATTGTAATTTAGTAAGTTTATTTAAACATGAGGTGGCTACTCAATGTGGTTATAGTCAATTATAAAGAGTTTGTAAAACATCTTCCAAACTGAAAATGTTTAAATAGTTCTAGTTGTAGAAGTTATTGTTAACTAAAGAAACTTAGATTGGTATTGGTAGCAGAAATAACTTCATGATAATAAACCTGTCTGAAGGCCACTGCAAAATACACATTTAAGTAAATGGTAATAAAAGGTTGTCTTGATTCTATTGGAAATATTCTGTTTTCATTCTAACAATGAAAAATAATATTTTTCCTCTATTACTAAAGTGAAGTACCTACTGTTATCTTCATAGTAAAATTGTGTAAGTAGATGGTCATTTGATATATGTATTGCGTTAAGTTGTTTAAAATATATATATAAAACAAGGAATAGACTTTAACATTGTCAAACTCTTGTGCATTCGAACCAGGCCTTGTATACATTACAGGTGGCCTCTCCATGTGAGTTATTGGCTAGGCTGGTCACTGACCCCTCAATTAAAAATATGTGCTATATCAGTCTCTGGTTCTGCTCCTGAAGTCGATGGAAACTATATTGCAGTTTCAAGCTCCTGCAGCCAATAATGACTCGGTACAGCCAAGTGTACAATGGATATCGCCTCCAGACTGGCACTGTTCCATGGTGCCAGAGAGCACTATGCACCAGGCTAGTAGAATACTGGAAAATCTCTGGAATACTGGAAGGATGCTGCAACTTGCTCACTGCGTTGAAGAACATGCTAAGTGGAGCCATGATACCAGGAGACTGTAAGTAAAACTTAAACACAATTGGCATTATGGCCTGCTCTCATGGAGAGATAACATGTAAAGTATTACAAACCTGAAACTCAAAACTAATAATGGCAACACTGAATCCTTATGCATTAAGTAATACATTAGTTAATATTAAGTGCTGTACTTTTATCCTGTACTAAATATATGCCTAATAATTGTAATGTTATCTTTTCTATTTTGGATCAAGTGCAGAAGTATATTAGACATGTTAAATTCCTGGTAAAATCATTTTCTAAACAGTTAATAACATGTCTATAGAATAAGGTGGCAGTCTCAGCCAGACTCAGTTAGCAAAAGTGAGGCTTGCTTGCTGATGGTGAGTCACCTATTGAACAAGTCAAAATTGCTAGAAATTGTACAATGAAAACCAAGGTGTAAAAAATCTTTATTCTGTAGTTCTGATCACTCCCACAGGTGAAAACTAAGAGTATTTCCAAATTAGTGTTCTAATCCTGAGTGAAGCCAGTTGCCCAAGGAGTGCCAGTTCACCAGGAGCATCTGACAGAGTGAATGAGTGTCAATCATTGAACAGCTTGGAATGTGTCTTCAGACAAAGCTAAGTGTCTGTTGCAATTTCTCTCTAAAGATGGATAACTTAAAAAAGAATATATATGCTGTTCCCACCAGCTTTTAAGGAATGCCATCTTTATAGGCATCTAATCTTGTCTATCTCTGTAATCCAATGTGTCCTCTTTTAAAAACGGGTATTCCAAATTTTTAATTAAGTTTGTTTCTTTCAGAGTGAACATCTTATTAACCATATGAAAACTTCATCCAACTTCATACAGAATGCCAGATCCATCTTCCTCCAGTTAGAATAAATTAAAGAGTTTTACACCTTATTAGGCAATGACTACAGCCCATGGCCAGCAGGAAGCAGTTACAGAAAAGAGATCGTCTCCCTTCAGCATCCCTTTTAAATTAAAGGTGTAAACTCTTTAAGAGTAAAATAAAAGTAATAGATGGATCTGGAACCTGACTGGAAATCCACGTGAGTGCCAGTGGCAGCAGAATAACTGCGGGAGGCCCCTGCCCAAGATTCTGCTGTCCAGAATGAAAAGTTCTAAACTTCTAAAAACGGTCCTTGATGCTGTACTAAAGACTGATAAATAATCAGTCAAGACAACAAACAGTCATCCACCTCATAGCTACAACAATAATTATGCCAAAGCTTAGCAAGTAAACTTTGACAAAGGGGGGGAATGATGTGGGCTATGGGTGGAAGGCTCTTTGTCTCTTCAGAGATAACTAAGTTATTTGACTTGTGGGTGTGGAACGGTAAGAGGCTGCAGTCCTGCCCTTAAGGACGGTGACAGCAGGCTCCAGTCCCAGGAAATGTTTAACAAAGCAAGGGCTATAAACTTTAAGTATTTAGGGGAAATGCAAAAACCAAGGCTTATCTAAAATGTCTGGAGTCCTTGCTAAAAGCTTACCTAAGATGTGAAAGAGATATATGCTAATTGAAGCCTATTGAGAACTGAAACAAAGGGACCATTTGGCCTTTCCTCTCTGTATAAAAGACGTTTGAAAATCTTGTTTGAAAATCTTGTTCCGGGCTCGGGATTCAAACAGAAAGCTCCCGAGTCCGGCCGGCCGTCAATAAACCAATTTTTCCTTCTCAAAATCATTCCTGAGTCCTGGCCTCTCTATACTCGAATAATTGAACTTCTCTTAAATTCCACAACATTAATGGCGACCGCGGCAGGACAAAAATGAAGGCCAGAGACGGTAGCATTTTGCTGCCCCTTCCAAATCCCCGAGGAAGCCGGGAGGACTCGGGTGAACCCCAAATCTGGGCGCTCCTGGATTAAATTTAATCCAGAAAAGATGTGGGCTCCACCAGAATCTTCCCGACAAAATCAAGGGGCAATGGAAGGTCTGAAGAGAAAGATTCTGGGAACGAAAAAGAGCTCCGAACAGGGAAGAAGGTAAGACTCCCCGGGTGAGCAGAGTCTGGAAGGCCCTAGCTTTAATTGCTAGGAAGGGGAGGCTGATCACCTCCCGAGAGAACCCTAGTAGCCCCAGAAGGCTGGGGGGAAGCCGTTCTCTCTAGGCTTGGGAAAAGGAGGAAAACCGGGGAAAAGCCCTGGTGTTTTGGGTTTGTCTAACTGCATGTTAGAATCTGGTACTGGTCTTATATCCACTAAAGGAGTGGAGTCTCGATTTTAATAGGAAGGGTATTTATAGGTTCGAGTCCTAATATCCTGGAAATTGGTCTAGATTAAGGAAAACAAAACTTGGTTACAGGAAAATGGATCGGCTTTTCTGGTGGAGCTTGGTCTGGGTGTAAAGTTTAAACAGTGGAAAAGTCTAGCTGAAATCTTTTGTTATGGTGCTAATTTGTGAATGAATTTGCTTTATACCAAATGTTAAGTGTTCTGAGGTTTGTGATGGCTGTGGGGGCAGCCGTGGTGAAAATAAATATATAAACTTGTGAGTCAGATTAGTGACCTTTGTGCTTCTGTCTGTGTCAGCTCAATGTTAGTGTTGGAGTTGTGTCCTTACATGAAGTAGAATTACAGCTGAGCTGGAGCCCTCCCTTGCCATTGGCAAGGGGGTGAAATGATTCTGGGGCAAAAGCTGAGGAGTCTGGATGTTTGCGGAGTCTAGATGTTTGTGCATGTTCTGGTGTCTTGTCTCTGGTCTGGCCCTTTGCCGGGGCTTGGAGGCCATCTGTGTCCGAGCCAAGCACCCAAGTCTGTTGGGAATGCCCCAGTCAGGGCGGCTGGGTTCCTGGGAGAGTTGCCAAATTTGAGTAGGTTCTGTCTGCCCATTTTGGCTGAAAGCTGGAAAGGGGGGAGCGGCTTGCCCCTTTCCAGTGAGTCCACCCTTCTATTCATAAGCCGCATTCCTGTTTGTTGTGCACCCGACTGCCTGGAAGGGGGGGAAGTGAAGGAGGTGAAAAGCAGAATCAGAATAAATGCAGTAAAGTTCCCTCCTTAGGGTGTCAAAGCCAAAATACGTTTGCATTCTGCTCAGGTTCTTAGAAGGTATTGTAGTAACCTTAAGTAAGAGAATGTGTTCTGTGAAGGTAAACTTTGTATTAAGGGTATAAATAATTATAAAAGTTTTACAAAGCATTGTTTAAGGTATTTAAGTGGCTAATTGCAGAAAGTCATTATTTAACAAAACTGAATTGATAATAATAATAATAAAAGGCAATTTTATAACAAACTTATTCGGCAGCCAATCTCCCCTGCCAACTTGCTTCCAAAAAAACTGTTTCTGGTATTACATGCTACTAAGTATTTAAAGTGAAGAAAAGTTCATTATTTTAACAAACTTGGTTAGTATTAATGGCAATTATATGTTGTAAGAAGTTTGCCTGGTAACTTAGTATGTGGGATATATGGAGTGGGTTTTTATTGTTAAGGAAACAGAAGATGATTTTGTCCTAAGATAAAATGATTGATTATTGGAAAGAGTAGAGTGTGGGACGGAACCTGAATGAATACTGAAAGTGTAGAAGGTTTGTGGAAGGGAAATTTTTATGATTAAAATTGAATAAGATCAATATACAAAGAAAATATTTTATCAATAGCTTCTTGTGCTTTAACCTCATCATATCCTCAATGTTTGAAGAAGAGTTCTTTTAAAAGAACATTTTATGTTCTAGAAATCAAATCCTGAAAAGTAGCCTTTTATTTCAAACTAACTGCAAGAGATTTATTCTTTCACTTTAAAGGAAAAATTAAAGTAATGGTTAAGTTCATTTAATATGTTATAAGTTGAATGAAAGGTATTTAAAGGTGTTATAAAATTAATAGGTTTTAAAAAATTAATAAAAACTGTAACTAAGAGTTAAAATCATTTATAAATGCATTTATATTGTAAAACAGTGGAAAGACAATAACTGAGATTATAGCTGGGTGAATTTAGCCTGAAACTATTATTTAAGTGTAAATTCTACACTAACCTTTCCTTTGTTTATGGTTGCTTCAGGCCTAACCTCGCCCTTTGCCTTTGCCTGTGGTTATTTCATAATTGAGAAGAGCTGGGACATCACTGTCTCCTCTTCTGGTATTAGTAACCCTTTCTCTCATGAATTCAAGTGTAAACTAAATAAATTGCTGCCTGATAGAATAAGGTTAAATGGCCACTGGAGTTTTATTATCTCCAAAATCAAAAAGGGGGGTGGAGGGGGAGAAGTCTCCTGCCTTGACGGTCAGTGTTCCTAAGAGTGGCAATTCATGAGAGAAAGCAGTCTGTCTCCCTGAGGCTTCAAATAGCCTCGGTAAATATATAAAGTTAATCTTGTGGCTTATCCAAAATTCTGCTGATTTCAAAGTAAAGTGTAAAGTTCTGAAACAAAGTGGTGCTGAGGCATTGAGAACATTTTGGTTATTACAATCCATTGAGTGGGAAAGAAAATTCTTGTGGTAAGCTGCATGGTCATAGTGCAAGTTAAGAAGAGTTTCAAAAGTCTTTGAAAAGTTTAAAGTAACTAAAGTCATGTTGTTGTGCCAAACTATTCATGTCTGCCTATTTGCTCAAATTGTTGAAAATTAAATATGCAGTTATATTTATAAATATTCTTAAAGCCCAAATTGAACTAAGCAGGATGAAAAAGTCATAGAAATCTGATTATGGAAACAATTGGGAAAGGGCCTCCTCTTTGCAAGAGCTTTTAAGGCAAGACTAGGTGTGGCAGATTAAACCTATCTACTAGGCTAGGGAATTAAGAATCAGTTTGCCTGGTAATTTCCCAGTTTAAACCTTTGTCAGCCATAAATTGGAAAAAACAAAACAAAGATTAGGTTAATTTTCACAGAAGAAAAATATTGAAGTAACCCGGCGGCCTGCTGCCTCAGTCTCCCACTCCCGGGTTGGACAGCAGTGGAGGAGACCAGTTTAGGCCAGTCCTATGGGCAGTGGAAGGATGCCCAAGAAGGAGCTAACTAAGTCGGTGCCATTTCAGCACTAAATTCTATTCCTTATTTGACAAAGGGGGGGAGCAGGTAAAAACTAAAATGGTTGGAATGTGATAGAAGAAGCAGTTAAATCAAACTTTTGCGTGGGAAAGTTAAATCTCAGATAAGCTGTAACTTCTGAAGTATCCAATCTATGGAAAAACAGGAAGAGCTTGCATGCTAGGCTTAGGGGTATAAATTGTGTCATTTTTCTTTGTTCGGGGCACCAGCCATATCTGGCTCTGCGCCCCTTCTTGCAAGATTGAGAATAAAGTATTTTCTTCTCCACAATCTGGTGAGCCTTATTTTCTTCCAGAAGATTTCTTTCCAACAAAATAAGGTAATTAGTGGCTCTATTAACAAATTTCAGTAAATAAAGGAAAGTCCATAAAAACTATGGAGAGATCTTTCCTGGGTTATGATTTTAAAAAATTAAGTAATTGTGTAATGTGTTTTGAAACCTGGAAGTCAGTATGCATGTGTTTTAAAACCTGGTAGTCAGTTATGCTTTTAAATTAATAATTTTCATAACTTAAAGAAAAGAAGTTTTTAGCTTCCTGTAAGGGAAAAAAGAGAACATTCCTTGCATAAACTATTATGGTTTCAATTTTATTTAACTTGAGTGTAATCTCCCATAGTTAATTTATAAACTAAATTAACATATGTACAAAATCTTTACAGTAATGAAAATTGTAAGTGAAAATTGTAAGTTCACATTGGTGAAATTAGGCTAAAGGGAAAAGATTGTAGATATGCTCTCTTAAATAGAGAGTAAATTTCTTTCATTGGTAATTGTAATTTAGTAAGTTTATTTAAACATGAGGTGGCTACTCAATGTGGTTATAGTCAATTATAAAGAGTTTGTAAAACATCTTCCAAACTGAAAATGTTTAAATAGTTCTAGTTGTAGAAGTTATTGTTAACTAAAGAAACTTAGATTGGTATTGGTAGCAGAAATAACTTCATGATAATAAACCTGTCTGAAGGCCACTGCAAAATACACATTTAAGTAAATGGTAATAAAAGGTTGTCTTGATTCTATTGGAAATATTCTGTTTTCATTCTAACAATGAAAAATAATATTTTTCCTCTATTACTAAAGTGAAGTACCTACTGTTATCTTCATAGTAAAATTGTGTAAGTAGATGGTCATTTGATATATGTATTGCGTTAAGTTGTTTAAAATATATATATAAAACAAGGAATAGACTTTAACATTGTCAAACTCTTGTGCATTCGAACCAGGCCTTGTATACATTACAGGTGGCCTCTCCATGTGAGTTATTGGCTAGGCTGGTCACTGACCCCTCAATTAAAAATATGTGCTATATCAGTCTCTGGTTCTGCTCCTGAAGTCGATGGAAACTATATTGCAGTTTCAAGCTCCTGCAGCCAATAATGACTCGGTACAGCCAAGTGTACAATGGATATCGCCTCCAGACTGGCACTGTTCCATGGTGCCAGAGAGCACTATGCACCAGGCTAGTAGAATACTGGAAAATCTCTGGAATACTGGAAGGATGCTGCAACTTGCTCACTGCGTTGAAGAACATGCTAAGTGGAGCCATGATACCAGGAGACTGTAAGTAAAACTTAAACACAATTGGCATTATGGCCTGCTCTCATGGAGAGATAACATGTAAAGTATTACAAACCTGAAACTCAAAACTAATAATGGCAACACTGAATCCTTATGCATTAAGTAATACATTAGTTAATATTAAGTGCTGTACTTTTATCCTGTACTAAATATATGCCTAATAATTGTAATGTTATCTTTTCTATTTTGGATCAAGTGCAGAAGTATATTAGACATGTTAAATTCCTGGTAAAATCATTTTCTAAACAGTTAATAACATGTCTATAGAATAAGGTGGCAGTCTCAGCCAGACTCAGTTAGCAAAAGTGAGGCTTGCTTGCTGATGGTGAGTCACCTATTGAACAAGTCAAAATTGCTAGAAATTGTACAATGAAAACCAAGGTGTAAAAAATCTTTATTCTGTAGTTCTGATCACTCCCACAGGTGAAAACTAAGAGTATTTCCAAATTAGTGTTCTAATCCTGAGTGAAGCCAGTTGCCCAAGGAGTGCCAGTTCACCAGGAGCATCTGACAGAGTGAATGAGTGTCAATCATTGAACAGCTTGGAATGTGTCTTCAGACAAAGCTAAGTGTCTGTTGCAATTTCTCTCTAAAGATGGATAACTTAAAAAAGAATATATATGCTGTTCCCACCAGCTTTTAAGGAATGCCATCTTTATAGGCATCTAATCTTGTCTATCTCTGTAATCCAATGTGTCCTCTTTTAAAAACGGGTATTCCAAATTTTTAATTAAGTTTGTTTCTTTCAGAGTGAACATCTTATTAACCATATGAAAACTTCATCCAACTTCATACAGAATGCCAGATCCATCTTCCTCCAGTTAGAATAAATTAAAGAGTTTTACACCTTATTAGGCAATGACTACAGCCCATGGCCAGCAGGAAGCAGTTACAGAAAAGAGATCGTCTCCCTTCAGCATCCCTTTTAAATTAAAGGTGTAAACTCTTTAAGAGTAAAATAAAAGTAATAGATGGATCTGGAACCTGACTGGAAATCCACGTGAGTGCCAGTGGCAGCAGAATAACTGCGGGAGGCCCCTGCCCAAGATTCTGCTGTCCAGAATGAAAAGTTCTAAACTTCTAAAAACGGTCCTTGATGCTGTACTAAAGACTGATAAATAATCAGTCAAGACAACAAACAGTCATCCACCTCATAGCTACAACAATAATTATGCCAAAGCTTAGCAAGTAAACTTTGACAAAGGGGGGGAATGATGTGGGCTATGGGTGGAAGGCTCTTTGTCTCTTCAGAGATAACTAAGTTATTTGACTTGTGGGTGTGGAACGGTAAGAGGCTGCAGTCCCAGGAAATGTTTAACAAAGCAAGGGCTATAAACTTTAAGTATTTAGGGGAAATGCAAAAACCAAGGCTTATCTAAAATGTCTGGAGTCCTTGCTAAAAGCTTACCTAAGATGTGAAAGAGATATATGCTAATTGAAGCCTATTGAGAACTGAAACAAAGGGACCATTTGGCCTTTCCTCTCTGTATAAAAGACGTTTGAAAATCTTGTTTGAAAATCTTGTTCCGGGCTCGGGATTCAAACAGAAAGCTCCCGAGTCCGGCCGGCCGTCAATAAACCAATTTTTCCTTCTCAAAATCATTCCTGAGTCCTGGCCTCTCTATACTCGAATAATTGAACTTCTCTTAAATTCCACAACAGTAGTTTTTGTTTTTCCCTGTTTTTATTTTTTTACATTTTTAATCTAGTAATTTATGTACAATCTAAATGTCCAGAGATCTTTATATATGTGATGTTTTCCTATATATTGTAATTTATCTTTTTCTTACTTGTTTAAATGCTTAATTCATTGTCCTCTTAGAAAGTAGGAGATCAATGGAGCTTCTTCTGCAAGCACCATACATTACCAATCAGTGATTATTAATAAATTATGAGCATAATTACTTTCTCGATTTACTCTCTGATTTTAAATGCTCAGAGATTAGTCAAGGAATGAAGAATTTCTCTGAAGCTTGACTAAAGTTGGGTTTATGACATATAGATTGCAAAATAAGAGAAATTATACAGCTGAACCTAAAGTTTTCTCCTTTTCTTTTCTTCTTATTCTTTCTCGCTGCCATACATATCCTGCTCATGATATTAGCAGTATCATCTAAAGAAAAGAACCCACATATCTCCTGTTTAAATAAGTTTTACCTTTATAATAGCAGGGCCACAGACCCCTCAAATTCTCAATTGTTTTGAAGTCCCAGAAGTAGTGCTTTCCATGTGTTCATGAATCACTTCTTCAGTTGTATTCACGAGAGAATTGTTCTTTTCCTATCTGTTAATATCAGCATAATTTCAGAAACCTTTTATAGAATCATTGCCATTACCTTTCATTTTCAACCTTCATGAAGATACTGATGTTTGTGCAAACAGTATTTGTCAAACATTTTCAAAGCTGCTAAATCACCGTGTATCTGAGCAGCTCATGCAGACTTGGGGAAAGAGTTTCTTCGTCAGTACTGCTCAGACATTGTCAGATTCCCCCTTACTGGTGCCTTGATTACACTGAGAATCTCTTTCTTTATTTTAATTGTACCAGTTGCTGAATTTACCCCTGAAGGCATGGCATTCAAGGGTATTACAGAAATCAGAGAGAGAATATATGCCTTACCATCTTCACTCTTCTCTTCACAAATACTCCCCGTATCTTTTTCCTTCCCCATTTACAAAATAAAGCATCTGTACTGTTCCATGAACTCAAAGAGAACTTAGGGGTAGGGCAAGATGCTGTATAAATTAACAAACTCTTGGCTCTAGCTCAACCAGATAAAAACACCTTGTAGCAAGAAAGTGATGTTCGTTTAACTACGCTGCAGGATATAATTTTTCAACCATCTACATTTGTATCCAATTTCTTATTCTTACACTCATCATAGAATTTGTTTGAAATTTATATTTCCATTTCTAAATATATTCATTTATTCATTTATGATAATGTACAACCCACAACTTCAGAAAAGTTAGCAGAGAAAAGATTTTACAATATTCTGCAACCAAAATAAAAATATAATAATTGCACAGCAGTCAACTGAAACCAGTACTACTATAATGGCAGTTTGGAGCTTTTGAGTACCCCAGAAAATTATGTCCTTTAGTCAAGGGCCTTTGATTAGATTGTGTGACTCAGGTTGATTCTTAATCCTCTTACTAAAGTCCTTTATGAGCAGAGGTATAAAAAGCCACAGGTACAGAAAAAAAAGAGTATTTTCATTTTTTCATTATTCCAATATTAATAGTAATAATAAACAAAAGAAGCAAACATAAAAACTGTACCCCTTAATATTCACCTCTCCATCTCTCTAAGCTTCCCCTGCCATACATAGCTGCTATTTCATTTCCATCTCCCTAATTTATTTTGTGCATTCATATTTTTCTTTTCTTAAGCATTTTTCAATTTTATTTATACATATTAATAAAGCATACACCCATCCAAAGAGTACAATCAATGGTATTTGGTGTAATCACATGTTTGTGTATTCATCATCCCAATCACTCCCAGAACACTTTCATTAATGAAAATACTCTAATAATTACTGAATTGATAAATGCACAAATATGTGATTATACCAAATATCATTGACTAGATACTCTGAATAGATTGTATGCTTTATTAATATGCATCAATAAAACTGATTTTCAATAAAAAACTGCAGAGACATAGGAAGAACCCAGAAACTGAGAGAGAAGTCCCCAGGAAACAGAAGCTGAAATCAACAGAAGACAGAAGCTGAGAGGAAGCCACTTTAGCTAGAAGCTGAAACAGGAATCCTGGAGGAGAGGGCAGAGAGGAACGGATATCATCATGTGCCTGATCTCCCACAGCTGCAGTTCAGGGATAATGTCGCTTCTGATGATGCCTTGATTTGGACACTTTCATGGGCTCAGAACTGTAAACTTTTATCTTAATATATCCCATTGTAAAAACCAATCCATTTCTGGTATATTGCTCCCAGCAGCTTTTAGTAAACTAAAGCAAATCTACTAGTGCTCCATTTCCTACATAAATATGATACAGCAAGACAGAATATTTCACCTGCTGCAACTAGATTCCATTTCATTAAGGTTGTGTTCAGGAAGGTGTACTATTTATGAGATCACTCTGCTTTGGAGCTCAACATTTTTATGGCAGTTTTCTGCAAGGTCACTCTGTCAGGATCTTTTAATTATACTCCCTATTCATGGTCTCATGAAATTGTTAGCTCACTTTCTTCAGAAAGTTCTGCAAAATTCTCACGTTTTCTTTCTCTTACTAAACTGTTAATATGCTTCTTTTCTATAGTAAATTTATATTTGTGAGTGGGAGAGTGGAAATAATTTTTAAATTCCTATGGCCAGAGGCCAGAGAAATTGATTTCAAGTAAGTGGTGTAACTCTATGCTTTTTCTTTGATTTTTCCCAAAGAGTTTTCTCATTATGCAAGATAGTCAATTGTTAACACAATACTGAAGGCTTGAAGTAACACAGACATTCTTACTTCATTACACACAAGCAATCCCTAAAATCGTAATATTTGGCAACCATGTTAATAAAAGTCTTCTTAGCCCCCTGTCTCTGAGAACTGTTCACATGGGCTGTATGCTTGGATCCTGGTAACCTCTCTCTCTGTTCTTCACTCTTCTAAGCCTTCTTTGCCAAGATATCTTTATATATATAAATAATATATATATAGGGGAAACACAGTGCCATTGCATTATTTGAGGCAATTTCACTCTTCATTCTCTGTGAAGCTCAAGGCCCACTAAAACAAATAGAAAGATGCATTAGTGTATTAAGTACCCAAGATGTTCTATTCTAAGTTTTTCTTGTTTTAGAACTTTAAACAGCAGTGTTGATTCAGTATTTTGTTGTTATTGTATTCTATCAATATTTGTAAGTGAAAGAAAGCAATAGAGAATTTTAGTTCCTGCTCTCATTGCAGGCTTCAACCCAAAAGTTTAGATCATCTAAATTTTTAAAAATTTTAATGATGAGCTCCTTACATTATTAAATGATAACCATGAAACAAATGAATTTCTAAAAATTGCATGTGTTAAGAATAGTTATCATGAAAAACCATTTTATTGCTTGTTAGTAATTATTTCAAGGGAATTCCTTCTATGAAATCAATTATTTGGGCAAATTTAAAATGTTTATTCTAAATTCTTTATCCTATTCATAAAATTATATTTTGATAGTATTATTATTCTATTTTCTAAGAAAAAATTTTACTCTTAAGAGTAAAATCATCTCTTCATTTAGCCATAATATTATTATTAGAGTTAATATATTTGACTTAATATAAGCATTATTTTTCTAAGATAGAGTGGCAGTTGAAAAATGGACGTGCTATATCAGCAAGAAGTAGATCAAATATAGAGTGGGTCAAAATATGTTGGTAGTTTTCAAATGAGGGTAATCTGTATTTGATTTAAGGCATTCTAAAAGAAGTTGAGGGAAACGGACTTGGCCCAGTGGATAGGGCGTCAGCCTACCACACGGGAGGTCCGCGGTTCAAACCCCGGGCCTCCTTGACCCGTGTGGAGCTGGCCCATGCGCAGTGCTGATGCACGCAAGGAGTGCCCTGCCACGCAGGGGTGTCCCCCGCGCAAGGAGTGCGCCCCGTAAGGAGAGCCGCCTAGCACGAAAGAAAGTGCAGCCTGCCCAGGAATGGTGCCGCACACACGGAGAGGAGAGCCAACACAACAAGATGAAGCAACAAAAAAGAAACACGGATTCCCATGCCGCTGACAACAACAGAAGTGGACAAAGACGACGCAACAAATAGACACAGAACAAACAACTGGGATGGGGGCGGGGAGGAAGGGGAGAGAAATAAATAAATCTTTAAAAAAAATAAAAGAAGTTGATCTTATTATAAATCTATGAAATGCCTTTCATAGATAATAGAAAATTTTGCTGTATTATATATTGTAGAGTAAGCCAGTGTTTTAGAAACTATAGACATATTCCAAGTATATTAATAAAGTGGGAACATTTTGTTTTGATTTCAATGAAAGAAGCCACTAAGGTCTTTAAGAAGAAAAAGAATAATCTGGACTTCATCACTGCATAATATGTGAAAAGTATCAATGAATTGTGTTCTGCCTGTGGCTATATGTTCCACAATGACATTGCCAATAGCAGGAATAGAGTTATACAGTATACGGCTCCTCAGTGTTCTGGGTTTATGTGCTTCACTGATTAGGCAAAAGTGACTTTGGGGAAGAATGATACTCAAGATACTACGTATTATTTCAACTTATGAGAAGTCATTGGGAATTTTAGGTTTTATTTTCCTATGTGACAGAATTATAAAAAGGAAAATAAATTGGATTTTCCAAATAAATGAAACAAAAGATTTATGTCTTCTAACAGTTGCAATCTCTTTCAATGAAAAAGGAGGTAGAGGGCTTACTTACTATTTTCTAGAGTTGAATTCAATGTAAGAAATATACCATATACCATTCCTTCTCTCTCTCTCTCTCTCTCTCTCTCTCTGGGTGTATATACATTTAAATATATCTCTTAAATTTACTTCTTTCATCAAGCTTCTGATAGTAACATTACTTTAAAATTGAGCAAGTGATATGCTTTCAAATGTCTTTGACTTGTTATTTTACACTACTACTAATAATATCAATAATAGTGATAATAAAGGCTAATACTAGTGTATTGTTTATCACATGTCAAGCAGTATTCCAAGAATGTTTATATATTAACTTGATCCTTGCAGCAATTTAGGCTATAGAATTATTCTATTAACCTCATTTAACAGAAGATACAACTGAGACACCAAGACATTAAATAATTTGCCCAAGTTCAGATACCTAATCAGTGGTAGAATCAGGTTTAACTCCAGTGGTCTAGAGTTCCAGGGTCTTAGGATTCAACTACTCTTCATATTGCTTCACATTTAACTGTGTGATAATGCATGGTTTTGGACAGTATGAAGTAGAAATGTTTAGCAGCTACCAAGGAACTTACCATTTTTATTGGTTATTGAAATAAGCAGTGTGCATTTATCATTTAATAATTTACTTCAAAATAAAAATGAGTAACTTATGAAAACTATACAGAAAAATACTAATGATTTTTATATTTTATTCAATGAAGAACAGAAATACTTTTCTAAATTGCCATTTGGCTTTTAAAAACAAACTAAATGATACTAAAACTACCCCCCCACCACCAAACTATCATTAATTAAACTACCCTACATGACTCTCATATTAAAATAATGGAAGAGCTGCATGTTGTGAACTAAATGTAGCTTTAAAGAAGTATTCCCATTCCCTTCAGGAGACATTAAATCTGCAGAGAAGAATTTACTGTCTATGAACCATCTTCATAGAAGCAGTAAAGACCCATTACAAAGTTATTATGTCCTCTGACTTACCTGTGTCCTTTATATTGGAGTATTGTAATAGTTTGACATGTTTGAGAATATTTTATAAGAAAATAGAATATGAAGTGTAATTATATTCATGTTTCTTTCTTTGGGGATTTACTATAGTTCATGGATTTAAACTCTGTTTTTTGTTTTTTTCAATGTAAACAAAAGCAAGCTAACAATAAGCAGGGATGTAAAAATGTTGAGGAGTATGAATAAAATAGCTTATGTTTCAAGATAAATAGCTCAGTGGTAAATCAATCACATGAATACATATGAAATATTTTTAAATACATAAGACTAATTTTGTCCCATGAAGTAAGAACTAAGTACTTATAGCAATGTGCACATTTACTCTAAAAATTCCTCAGTCTAAAATACTGTTATTCCAGTAGCCTAAACACAAAAGAAGCATAGTTCAAAAGGAGCTATTTAGCTGAAACAAGAATGTTAGCCTCTTTTCTACCCGATCTTATAAAAGAGTGTAAATTGGAGGCCTAATTGATTATGTGAATTTTGTTTCTGTCTCTTCCAATCTGATTTCTTGTTAGAAGTACTAATGGGAAATGAAAAGACTAGAGGGTGAACAGCAAGGAAGAGAAGAAAAAATATGATCTATGGTTAATCACAAATTAAATTGTGTCTTTCCTGTTGCCTTCCACTGACTATCAATTGAAAACCATCTTAGGTAAATCACTGTCTTCTCTCTATAAGTGCCCTAAACATTTTCTGTAATGGAGATTTCTACAGAACTATTTACTGGATTTAATTTATGTGAAAAAATTTCTAAATATCATCACTCACATTTTGTGTCCAATATCTTGCAATTTCCAGCTGATAATGAATTTAACATACTTTATGTAAAAGCTATATCTGTTTTTAAAAGAATTATCAACTACAATGATACTAGCATGCTAACGAAAGGAATGATCCTTCCTAGACTTTATGATAATTTTGATATGAAAAGTAAAGTTATGATGAAAACTTTTTTAAAAGATAAAAGAATTACATTTTTACCAAAGTGATGAAAAATAAATTTAAAATAGTTGTATGCAGATTATAAATAATTTAAAATTAGGGCTATAATCACACAGAAGGTGATAAAGATTTTGTTTGAAATGGGCAAATTTTTGCATGTAAGCAAGGTTATTATAAGTAATCTCTAGCTTTTAACATTTCTAATTTGAAATGTATAAGAATTTTATTGTCACATTAATAGGAAATAAAAAGTTGAGTGTATTTGTCTTTGTATTGTGTGTGTGTTTTGTGTGTGTACATGTACATACCTTTGTGTTGTATGTGTACAAATCCCTATACATGCTCAGTTCTTAGTTCTCTGACATTGCTTTTGTCCTCTGACCATTTCTTGAAGGCAGTGCCACATCTAGTCAGTACTTCGCGTGGAAATTTCAAGAGCCACAACTTTTCTTTACTTAAAAAAATTCTTTCTCATGGAAATATTAAGGATTTATGATATAATGATGAGTTTATGGTAAATTACTTCTCACACTGCATTTTATCATAAGTTTTCCAAAGTCTGAGCCAACCAAAAATGATGTTAAATTCCATGTATTAATCATTGCATTGGTGAAGGAACCACGCTCCTAGTGCTCCCTAGTCTAAGCTCTTATCTTTCACTTGGTTGTCAAAATTTATTACAGGGAAACGAACTTACTGTGTTTTATTTCTGCATATCTTCACATAATTTATTTGAGTCTGGGACAAACACTTAACTAAGTTTGCACACAACAATAATTTTAAAAGTTTATTTTAAATTACTCGCTGGCATATTAAGTACAGGTATATTATTAAGTGTTTTGAGAAAGAGAACAAGAGGTCCATTATACCTATTAAACAAAGGCATTTAATTGTATAACAACTATCAACAAAAATAATACAACAATGTCAATATCTACTTTGGACCTAATTCTACTACAAATAAATCATAAATGTGATTTTCAAGGTACAAAATATAATAAAGAGATTTTTGAATACTTTAGAGAAGGGGAACTATTATATATATTATATTTCAAATTTGATATTCCTATGCAACAACAGTTGACTCCCCATGAATGACACAAAATATTAATTTGTAGCTTTAAAATTTTAAAAATTCATTTAATAAATATTATTTAATGAAAGACAAATATAATTAAGGCATTGTGTTCTTTTATGTTCATTGTTATTGTGAAGTTCAGAAGCACTGTACACATAATAACCAAAACTTTCAGGAAGGACTTAAAACAGAATTTCAAAACAAATTACCTTAGAAAAAGGAAACTTTCATTACAGGAAAATTTGACAAACTGTTCTTTTCTTCATAATTCTAAATATCAATGCATTAGAAGCATTTATTTTCAGATATGTGAATAAGAACAAACATATAAAACAAACAATAAAACTTAAATGTGAAATCAAAGTTTCCAAATCCAAACCACTACTTCCATCTTCTCTTTGCTTAAAGCATGTTACAAAATGCTGAGGGGTTGATAAAATCAAAAGTAAGCATTGGCACTGCCCCTGTCCTGCTCAGAAACCTTAGATCCTCCAATTGAATACTGAATACAGCCTATACTCTTCAACCTCATGCAAGACTTCCTGTGCCCTAAACCCAACTTGCACGTCTCACCATGTTGTTAAGCATTTCAGTACCTACTACTGCCTGTCAGGCTGTTCAATATGTGTATTACGTATTGAATTATATCCATGCTTTAAACCAAACTGGATTACTTGAGTAACAATCACAGTAACATGAAATTACTTTGAATTTCCTCAAAAATATTTTTGATTGAAATTGTCCAATGGGGCATTGTTTTTCTATATTAGTTCTCCTGTCAAGTAATCCTAGAAACCACTAAAATATCAGTATGCATTTTCACCACAAATTTATATATGTTTAATAACCAAAAATACCAGGTAACAAAAATGTTATTTGGGTACACTATACAAATTCACTTAAATGTGGTGGTAAGCAGAGTTTACACAACTCGTACACTTGACTTTTAGCAGTTCTTTTGTAGGGGTGTCTTTGCTTTATTTTTCAGCTTCCCCATTTTGAAGGATGGCCCCAGATGACCTGGTTTCTTCCTTTTTCGAGACTCACTCTGAATACAGCATCACTAAGTAATCATTTCAGGTGCATATGAATAATTACAAAATGTGCGTCATAAATACTGTCTTGTTTAAAACTTCCAAAAGAAAGAATGAGCTCAGTGTTTTGTCCATTTGATCTTGTTTAATCCTCAAATCAACCACATTATGTGGTCACTATTTTTATCCTCTTTTTATAAATGAAGAAAGCGAGTTACAGTGACCTACATAGTCTTATTACTCGAATAATGGTAGAAATAGAACCTGAATTGAGGTTACTTTATTGTCAAAGCCAAAGTCCCCAACCACTACCCAGCATTACCTCTCTACAACTTCACAGGCAGTGCTAAATGCACAGTCTAATCAAATCACGGTTCCTATGCATTCACAGTTGACTGCAGGAACTTTCAAACTTTTCATTCATATTCTCCAAGTCTGATTATCATACCACATTTAAATTGAGTAATTCTCTGCCAAACTATGTTTTCTGCTTTGGCAGAAACTTCTGGAATTAACACATCTGTATAATGTACTTCTTCATTTTGAAGTCAATATCTCACATGCTTCATTTTACACCACAAGAGGGCTGAATTTACAGTCTGGCCATTTGCAACCCAAAAATAGAGCTCAGACCTTTTGCCACAGGGTATTCTTCTTTTGGCCAAGTGAAAACCAAGTAAATATGGCTATTAGCAATATCGCTGTTAGGATATTTTCTTTTCTAAAGTGCTAAATTTCCATGGTTTTCCAGACTGATGTCAAAATATTGACTTCAAATTGCAATTGTATCTTGAACTATAATTTCTCCATAAAAATCCTGAATGCATTTCAGTTTCTCAATTTACCAATACCTGGAGTATAGATTAACTTTTCTTCTGGATTTGGTGACCAGCATGAGAAGAATATGGAAGAAATTTGCAGGACAAACATTGGTAGAAAGATGATCTTTTAAAAAATTGACTTATAAACAATAATAATATTCTCTCTTTATGAATTTTTAGTTTCCATGTTCCAGCTTTCCTCTTTGCCATTTCCATTTTACAAGAATTAAAAATAATAATAACAAAGACTATTTTTGACCTCTGGAGTAGAACTCTAAGATAACATGAACTGCTCTAAATTTATTCAAATATTCCTTCTTGCTCCCTTCCAATATGATTTTTGCATCAATTTTTTGTCTAAAAATTGTTTCCTTTGTTTCTAAATTACTTGGTCCTGAATTATTGAATTATTTAGATATGTGATTACTTTCTGTGAAATAGTAGATATTTTAAAACATCTGTTCAAGATTTTAAATATTGTAATATATACAAGTAATTAATTATGCAATATGTAAGTAATTTAATAGACCATTAAGTTCCTTGGTATCCTTATTTACTGAAATTTCTTTAATATTTTACTTAAACAAATCATTTGGGAATATTTAAGTATGTTGAAACCATGTGCTTTCATATAATATGCACAAAAGTGCAGCATATTATCAATTAAAATATTTTATTATCAAAAGATTCAAACAGATTCAAGAGTATGGAGAACTGTATAATACACTTAAACATACTCATTTTCCAGCTTCGACAATTATTCACTTCTTTTTCACATATACACCCACTTTCTTCCCCTATTCTCTTAAATTATTTTGAAGCAAGTCATGATATTTTTACATGTATAAATATTTTAGTATATATCTCTAATAGGTAAGGACTTTTCCTTTTTAAACATAATTATAATATAGTGATTCCATCTAAAATTCAAATATTTCTTAAATTCATCAACTATCCAGGTCGATATCCTGGGTATTTTTTTAATGAGTTTGCACCAGTGAATATCCAAATAAGGTCTATACCTTGAAGTAGTTTCATATAGCTCTGAAATTTCTTTTCATAAGTTCCCCATTTAAACTCTCAACGTTTCCTTTTTTCCAAATGATTTATTTGAAGGGGCAATTTTTCCACAGTTTGTCTTTTGTTAATTGTGTCTCCATGGTCTCCTTTATGTGCCTCTTTTCTTGGTAAGTTTTAAATATTGGCAGTTACATCTATGTTTGATTAGGTTCAAGTATAAGTTTGTCAGGAATACTTCATAGGCAGTTCAGTGCATTTTCACCATGAGACTTAGAATGTCTTGATTTTTCTCTTTTGTTGATATTATCAGTTATTGATGATCCATTATTTTATTAGCAACTGTAAAATAAAGTTCTATTACCCATGCGTCAATTGTTAGCTCGATAATTCTAGAAAAAGAAATGTCTTAACCTGAGGTATAATTTGTAGAGTAATGGTTGGAAAAGTGATTGTCCCTTTCCCTTCATTATCAGTTTTTAAACCAATGAGTTGTTTTCTCAGCATTATCTAAAGGTAACTAGGAAAATTTTATTATTGATGTATTTCAAACATTTTTAGGATTGTTCCTATTAATGTTAAAATTTCCTTTTTGGCCTTGACTACTTGTTCACATTGAGACCTTTATCATTTTGATATGACTCTAATCATTTTAAAGAGCTTCCTTTCTTTCTAGTATAACTACAAAATATTTCAGACTCATCCTGTACATTTACTGTCCAAGGCACAGAATCAACTATTTCTTCTAGCACTAACTCATTTTGGATGAAAATGGTGTCTAGAACCCAAATCTGGGTGGAAGGGATGCCTGTGGCTATTGGAAATTTTGCTAGATGATTATAAGAAATTGTTATTTTTTAATAATCATTTGTTCATACTGATTCTTCCAACTGAAACTCCAGATTATAGTGCTTTCATGTCATCTCTTTAATTTTACAGTTGTATCTCCTTTTTCCATACTAAAAACCCAGTGGGAATGATCTATTCAAAATTGCAGGTAAATGAGTTTACAAATAAAAAAATACTTAAAATGAAAGTGCTGTTCTGCTTATATTATTTTTCATTTTAATCCACTCTTTCAATATATATTTTTTCATAATTTAAAATTCAGTAAAGTTTCAAACATTGCATTTGTTTGTTGTATCGTGTTTCTCTTCCCAGACGAAAACACTTTATCTGTTTCTCTTCATCCTTTACAACATTGAATGATTTGAAGTTTTGGGTTAGTTGTTTTAGAGTATGCCCTGCTTTCTGCTGCTTCTTTTGATGGTTTCTCAGGCTTAGAATTCAAACCGTTTTGGCCAACCCTCATTGTTATGATGAATCACATGCTCTACTACTATTGAAAATACCAAGTTTGGGTATCTGTTTAAGGTAGTGACTGACAGATCATTTTTCAGTAAAGAAATTCTTTCCCTTTGCAATTAGTAAACAAATTGTGGGATCATAATTTGAGACTATCAGAATCCCTGTTCAGAACAAATTTTCATGTCATAGTTTTAGCAATTTATGATACTGGCTTGAATCCATTATTATATTGTGTTTCAAGAGGTTGATTTACTAGTCTATGTCTCCTATACATATTAGTTGGTATAACTGACATTCTCCTGAAAGAAAAGCTTTCTATTTTTAGTCGTTTCTTCCTCTCTCATTTTTTATAACCACTGAGGACTCATGGACTTTTATTTATCCAGTGTTTTATAATTCATTATCCACATAACCTCATTATTCTTTTTGGTACTCAAATTATTCTGGATTTGGCCTTTGAGCCATTTTGTATATCTTTCTGAAAAGAATCCATTACTTTTTGAGAAATTCCTCCAAATGAACAGTAATGAGAACATCAAGGGAAAAGTCTTGACAAAGGATGAGAAAAAATCAAATGAAATGGCTCTAAATTTCCATTCTGTCCAAGGTTCAAAAAGATTCTCCTGTGGCTAGACCCTACTGGGCTTGACCAGGAAAGGCCACATCTTAAAGCCAGAGATTTAAGGAGGGGCCGATAGTACAGAGCCTTGCTCATTATGGTGAGACATTTGAATCTTCTTTCTCATGCAATGGGAGACTGTAAGAAAGCAATCTTGATAGTGTTTGCATTTTAAAATAACACTCTTACCCTTCTTTGTAGAATGAGATATGAGAGAGAGAGAGAGAGTTCATAGCAACAGTAAAGATGGAGAGAAGTAGATAGATTTGAGTTACATTTTGACATGAAACTGAAAGTACTGGATGATAGATTGAATGTGGAGGAAGAGGGAAAAGAAGGACTCAAAACTGATGCCTAGTTGTCTTGCATAAGAAAAAAAGGGACAGGAGGGAAAAGATTAAGATTCTAATGGGCGCATTTTATATCTGATATGCCTGTAAATTATCCCAAGAAATTGCTGTGAAATAGAATATTTCAGAAGTAGTGATACTATTTGAGAGTTAAAATAATAGGTACAACATGTAAAGTCTTGTGATTAATTGAGATGACCAAGGTAGAGAAGCCCAGAGAATGGCCTTGGGATACTCCATCACTTAGAAATAGAGGAGAAGAGGAGAAGCCAGCAATGAAGGCAGAGAAGGAGCATCCAGGAACTGAGAGATGAACCAAAAATCTAAGACTCTCAAAATTAATTTATTAGCTATTCCAAAGAAAACACTTTCAAATTTTATATCAGATCTTATATCACATCTTAATGTGACATTTTAAGGTTAAAATTAAGGATCCCATAACAACATTTCACCTTTATATTTTAGGTATCATCTAAAACTAGCTTTTTTAAGAGGTATTTATTATATATTAATATGCACACAATTCTTAATTATCAACATTTTTGTTTCTGACATTTTAAAATTACATGTAATTTTGATGTGAACATCTGTCATACATTTATCATTACAAGTGTTAAAAACCTCCCACTCTCTTTAGCTATTATGAGCTAATTGATTTTATGAAGAGAAGAAACCTGCAAAGATCAATTTTGGAGGGGATTAGAATCATCTGAGAACAGCAAGCCTTTGTTTTAAGTTTTAACTACACCATCACAAATATCCTAAGAGATGATTTTAGAGCTTAAAATGAAAATTGCTCCTGGGCTGAAAGCTTATATGCCAAGTGAAATTTCACTAAAGTAGGAGTTTATAAGTGCTGACAAGTCCTTAACTATAGTGATGCTAAAACATTACTATTTATAAGAACACTACAGAAGCTATTAGCACTCTCAAATTCCCCTTCAGTGTTCACTTACTAAAGGAAAGCACAAATATGCAGGAAAAGAATGGGAGCAGTGTTCTTTTTCAGAGAGAAAGACTTTAGAAATGTTTAAACTCATTTTGGAATATTGCAAGAATTCATCATATGGTAGAAGAGCTTCTTCTGTTCCCATGGGGGCAGGGGCAAAACAGAAAAACTATGATGACACAGAGTTTTCTATGACTCTGTTAGACTTCGTAAACATTGCATGGTTTTATTAAAAGTGAACAGCTGACAACTTAATATCCCTCCAAACTGGGATATACTATAAACTTAAGGGCTCTTCTGATTTCCTGCTTTGGTGCTAATTTAGTAATCATCAGTGCAAGCATATATAGAAAATGCTAAGAAAAGAGAATCATTGACTGGCACATTACAATCTGTGATCCAGTAGTCACATTTTTATCTTATCTTTATTCATTTCAAAAGAGCATTTTAGCTCTTTTGTTAGGAAGGCAAGTCTAATAACAAATATGCCCCTCTCAATAATGAAAATATTTCCCCCCTTTGCCATTTCCTCAGGAATTCCGAGTTAGAACTCAGAATTTTCTTCTGTAAGCGCCAGGCTGAACTGTATCCATCTGTGATATCAGTACACACTTAGCCTATCTTGTCTCAGTTTTGCAATTAAGGCACAGATTTATTTTTAGTTTCATTGTGTGTCTTTGGTTCAGTGTGCATTTTTTCTTACTGGTAACCTCAACCTCCTTTTGATAGTCTTCATTATAATCACTCTCCATTTCCTCTTAAATAAATCAAACAACTCAACTACAAACAAATAACAAACTAAACTGTTTTTATCTTTCTTTTTTTTTAAAAATTTAGTTAGAAAATATTCTAACTCAGGTATGTTTTAGCAGATCTGTGATGAGATCATTTCTTGCATAAAAGCCTTAAGCCTAGTGAGAATTTCAGACAAAATAATAGACAAGTTGGGGACAGAATTTCAAACTAATAAAGAGTTTTTCTGCTTTTTAAATTACCATGGAGAAAAGCATGTATCAAAATGATGTATTTTAGCAAGTTCCTTTCCACCAATTCTTTCCTTTCAAAATATAAATATCTTGAGTCATTTCACGTTAACAAATAACAAAATTATCTCCCCATAATATTTTCTCTTAAGTCTCATACGTTGACATTTTATGGCAGTACAATTTAAAAATTTATAGTCAATTATTAATATTTTTTTACTCACAACTCTGTGTTCAATCAATTGCAAAGACTATGAATTTTACCTATTGACTAGTTCTCTTATCTTTTTGTTTTCTTTGATTTCTAATCTTGGCTTCCTCTTTATAGAGTAAATTCATCTATGTGCCTTTATATTATTCCATTGTAATTCTCTGGTGCCTATAACATTGTTAACTTCACAGATAGTACTCAATAAATATTGATTAAATTAATGCAGTTGCTCATCCAAGTCCATTTTTTATGGTTGTGTAAGCTTGATACAGGGTAGCTGAGATGTGTTTCATACATATTTCCATTCATCACAACCCCTCTTCAAGGATGTAGTCTTTCTTTATTTTTAAATAAGAAACTGATGCTTATGGATCTAAGTAACACTCTAAAATACTATGCTGATATAAATGACTAGTATACGAGAGAGTAAAAGAATCAGCAAACGATGTTATTATCTGCTGGTGTCAACTGCATCCTGCACAGTTTCACTATCCATTTGATTTTGCTGGCTTTTTGGACTTGAATGGTTCCTCTCTGGTTCCCTAACCCTCAGGGAAATTCGCCAATCCCAGAGTTGTCCTCTACAATTTGAAGGTTAGTGCGTATTTGATTTGAATTTTCTACTGTCTAGCTGAGCTCTGGGCCATATTCACTGTCATTTTCCTCCATACTCTGAGAAATGGATTTTCTTCCTCCAAGGACATAATTTGCAAATAGTTACATTTTAGTTGACATGACAGTATTCGTCTATATTGTTGGATAGAGATTTTAATATTTCTGAATTATGTGAAATATTTCAAAGCTGTCAACATATAGCTGTCTATTTTGAACTTTCCTCACATTACTTCTGAGGCAAACTTACACGATTTGAGGGGAAGGTGAGAATATTATGAAGATATAATATAATGATCATGAAAAAATAGACCTCTTAAATTCACACAGAGATGGATTTTGCTTCGTCTAGACAATAGATTTATTATAGATAAGGACTGTAGGGAGGTCAATGTGATCCCAAGAGAGAAAGCAATTACTTTGTATATTTGTTAAGTAACATCTGGATTATTCCCCTTCAGTTGTAATGGAAAATCATTTAAACAGAGTGTCTTATTTTTATAACAATCATTAGAGCCTATGAGTAAAGATTATGTGATTAAATTTTTGTACCTTGAATATTTTAGAAGTACATAAGCCAAATAAATGTTTTTTTTTTTTGAGAAGTGACACTTTTAGCAAAGGGAGTACTTAGTGAAAGGAATTTCACTAGGCAGATTAGATATAAGTGAATGATACAAGTCCAGATATAGAGGACAGAAGGTGCTGAGACACACAGCAACACACAGCAGCTTTGACCGGGTCTTGAAGCCCCTCTGTTTCCCTGCAGAGCAGGGTCAGAAGAGAGCCCCACAAGGAAGGTGATCTGGAGAGAAAAGAGTGGTGCAGTTAAAGTCGGAGAAATAATCAGAGGACAGGGCAATGAAGGGCCTTATAAACCATACACAAGTATTTGCTCTTTACCCTGAAAATCATGGTGGACAAACTAAATGCTTATGGAGATCAAGAGAAAAAATATATAGGAAAACCCAGGAAATAAGGAAAAAGAATGTCAGTCCCTGACAAACTGAATAGCAGAAAACTAAGCCAAGGATATTCAAATTCAAAAAAATAATAACAGTAATCCCTGCCAAACAAACACATTCTATGGCAGCTTTTGTCTTGTCAGAAGTCAGTTAACATCTACAGAACATTATAGGATTCAACGGAGATAGAAAGAAGTGCTTTAAATAGTGCAATGGTAGGATAAGTATTATGATTACTTTGTAAGTAAAAAGAGGGAGTGATATGGGGCTGGCAGAACAATATTACAATACTAGAATTCATGAGACAGTTATCCTACAAATGTAATTGACAAAAGTGATTAAGACCTGACCTAGAGTAACAGGAGGAAGAATGTGGTGAAGAGGATAAATTAGAGGGGAAGTTAAGTGGTGGGATTTAAAGGAAAATTATTATTTCTCTACTGAAGGTGGGACACTGAAGTAAGAGAGAGAGAGATCTAGAAAATTCCAAAATTGTTAGTGGTGGCATCATTGTGGATGATCATATTGGGAAAATGAGAAGAGGAAGGACAAGTTACAGATTGGCAGGATATGAAGAGGCCAGTTTAAATTGTTGCTGTAGGTCCTATAGGAAGTCTCAGTGTCCAGGCACTAATTATTTACAAGGTTATGGGGCTCATCTGGTTTTTGGGGTTAGTGTTCAGATTTGAGAATATCAATTTATAATCATCAAATTAAAGCAAAGACTTTGGAATATTTTTAACCTATTAACAGATATGTTTATCATTATTGCCATATGTTTGAAACTCTACTTGAAATTCTAGACTATGGCAATTAGCTGCTCCATTTATTTTTTTCTCAGATAAGTGTTGATATTGTTTCCTTAACTGGCATGCTAAATGATTCATCTTTAACACAACGTAAATAATGGTATTTGAGAGTTTCATCACAAGTTTTAGGGAGTTTCAAAACTTTTAAAAATTTGTATATCATGTCTTATGTTCTAGAAAATATTACTGAGACATTTATTATCTGAATAGATGATAAAAAGAAAGAAAAGGAACCATAAGGTTTGCATTTTTACATTGAAAAGGTAAAACAAATTGCATAAAAATTCTTAGCCTAAGCAATGATTTCATCTACCACTAGAATTTACAAATAACTGATAAATTGATGAAATGGACAAATAAAAATCTAGTAAAAAGGGATTAAGGACTCCTGAGAATTAACCAATATTAAGGTAAGAGTATTATAACTTTGACCTAGATATAAGTCAATCATCAGATAGGAGAAATATTTAGGAAATTTGAAGAAAGTAAGAAAATATAGGAATATTATAGGAATAAATAGTTTTGATTGACAAAAATGAATGGAAGCCAATTGTATCATTTCGTGGGCCATTTAATTTCTTGTGTAAGAACTTACAGAATTCTCTTCTTCCTGTCAAGATGATTGTGGAAGTATATTTCAAGATGGAGCTTGTTTGAGCCTGTGCCCCTGAGACATAATAACAAGCAGGGCCCTATGCTGGCCTCCACTGGGCAAGTGGTTTGAATAAAAAATAAACTTTTACTTGTATTTAGTCATTAAATTTTTTGGGAAGTGGATGAAGGCAGGGCAGGGTGCTGTTACTTCAACATAACATAGCCTACCATAACTCATAGGACTCTCTCCGACTTCAGCTATGGTTATTTGCGGCCTTCGTCATATGTTTAGGTTTATTTGGTCCATGTATGACACGTCATGCAAGAGGGGAAGATTCCAGATGGTTTCCCATATATAATTCTTGGGTGCCTGGGAACCCGGGGAGCTGCTCTCAGGCTCATCTATGTGACCAGTGAGTCAAATTCATTGTTATTAAGCCTTAATTATGATACATTATTGTCATTACATATCATAAAAGTCCAAGGACAGGATATATTACACAACATTATCCACACTTTTTTGATCACTGAATGCTTTACCAGAGAACAGTTAATTAAGCAACTCACAGTAGCTTGGAAAATATTGTTATAGGAATAATAATATTAGATATAATAGAAATATTTGTAATGAGTCAGGATGACATAGAACAACTGTTCTCAAACATTTGTGCATTAGAAGCATTTTGAACTTGCACTTATTAAAATACAGATTCCAACCACAAGATTCTAAATCAGTAACTTAAGTAAACTTTTATATACATGTATATATACATGTATACATGTGTCTCTTATAAGCAACTACCTAACAAATATAATATGAAAAGCTTCTTCATATGCACATTCATATTCTTGCAAATACTGTGAAATTGCATAAAAACTAATCACTTTTCTGCCAAGGAAATTGAATCAGGATAAAAAATAATTTTTAAAAATGTATCATCACAGGCCAACTTCTCCTTAAATAAGTGCCACAATGTGTTTTTTGTTGAGAAAATATCAGAGTGCATATTCAGAAATATTGTCGGCCCTAGTTCCTCAATCATTAAATGGCTCCTACACTAAATGCCTGGATTTCATGAGATAAATATGCTTAATAATCTAAGCTCAGTTATTTATTTTAACAAAAGTTGAAAGAACACAAACAAGAACAAAAGGATACATAAATAGTAATACAAACAATCAGACAGCTGAACCAAATACAGCCATTTGAAAATCACAAAGGAAATATTAACCTTAAAAATTATTTCACTAGATTTATGAAGTGTGGTATATTTTCCTAAAAGTGACTTTTATTTCATTTAAAATGCTTTGTATGTGCTAAAATATTACTCTACTAAGAATTCTCTACACAATATTGTAATTTTCTCTAACTTTAAAGATTCTTATTTAGATTTCTTCAAATTACTTCTGGATAGGGGATTAACATAAAGAAAGGACTCAAAACACATCTTCTTTCATTTTCTCAATTTTCTAAACGAAATGAATAAATTTATTCATTAAAACATTTTAATAAATGTCTTAACATATCTATACTATTAATTTCTATAATTTGTAGTGAAATAAATTGATTATGAGAGATAAACCATAAATATTATCAAATCATTGAGTCACTTCAATATAAATAAGACTGTTTTGTGTTGTTTTTTCCAACCTAGCTCATGGTACTACTCACAGCTCAGGCAGTGGACTTCAGCTGATAAGATAGTCAGTGAAAACAGAAAAATTTGCAATCATCATATAAAAATAATATTTTACAAACTCTCAAAGAAAGGGACTCACAAAAGCTTAGTAAGCAAATAACAATACAGTCAGATGATCTTCAACTCAGACAATATCCTGCATTTTTTCCTAGACAATAGTATATAAATAATTTGTAAATTATAATAAATATGATACTTCTAAATCTTAATTTAACTGTTCTGTATTAAATTTGTTCCTAACACTTCAGAGCTGTTTCCATATCTGCTTTGACACTGATCTCTCCTGTATACTACAAAATGCTTGACTGGGATGAAATAAACATCCCCTATTCCTCAACAAAACATTCATACATTCATTGGCTTACTTATTTTGGAAAGAATTTTCAATAAATGTCATTTAGGTCAAATTGGCTGAGAATGTTTCTGAAGTCTACTATATTATTATTGATTTTCTGTTTACTTGCTGTATCAATTATTAAAAGAGAGGAGCTGAAATATTTGTCTTTGCTTATTTCTCCTGGCAGTTCTATCAGATTTTACATCTTCATTTATATGATTCCTAACCCTCCACTATAGGTGGGGTGGACATCACCATCCCAGAATCCTCAGGATTGGGGAATGTACTATGGACTAAAGTAGACTTACTAGTATTCTACTATAGACTTATTATGATTCTAGCAATGGAGGAATTATCACTGATGTAGAGGAAATAGCCACTGGAGGTTCTGAGGATAGAGAGAGGGGAAACAGGTGTGATATAGGGAACATTTTTGGGACTTGAGAGTAGTCCTGAATGACATTATAATGACAGGCCATTATATATCTTGTCATAACCTACAGAATTGAGTGGGAGAGATTGTAAACTTAAATGTAAACTATAATCCATGCTTAGTGACAATGTTCCAAAATGTGTATCAATTGCAATGAATGTACCACACTAATGAAAAATGTTGCTAATGTAGGAAAACATGGGAGGTGTGGAGAGGAGGGTATATGGGAATCCCCTATATATTCTTGGCAACATTCATATAATTTAAGTATCTTTTTAAAAAAATTTTTAAATGAAAAGAAAAAAAAATTAAAATTAAGGATAAATAAGTTGGACAGATATTTAGAATCATTATGTTCTCTTAGTGAATTGATTCCTATACCATTGTAAAATGACTTTCTTTACCCTTAATATTATTTATCTGATGGTAACATAGGCAATGCAGCTTTCTTTCTGATAGTTTTTCAGTTGTATATATATTTTTTGTCCTTTTACTTTTATCCTATTTCTGTCATTAGAATTAATTTGGCTTTTGTAGGCTGCTTTTAGTGGTTTCGTTCCTTTTTACTGAGTACTATGATCTTTGCCTTTTAATTAGTGTTTAGACTATTTACATTTAGTTTGATCATTGATTTGGTTGAGCTTAAATTTACCATCTTGATTTTTACTATTTCTGTATCTGTACATTTTTCATGTTTTCTTTTTTCTGGTTTTTAATTTAATCCACTATATGAATTAGTTTTTTATTGTAGTGGTTTTTTTTCTTGTTACCTATAATATTTTGTTATGTGTTGTAATTGCTTTAAAGTTTAGAGTAGAGTTTCTCAAAAGCAGCACTGTTGACAATTGGGAGAAATAATCTTTTGCTGTATGGGATTGCTCTGTCACTTGTAGGTTGTTTACAGGCAGCGTTGGCCAATACCCAATAGATGCCCGAAATAGCATCTGCACCAATTGTGGCAACCAAAAATATCATCAGGTATTTTCAAATGCTGTCCTAGTGGAAAATTCAGCCCCAATTGAGAACTACTGGCTTAAGGTATACATTAACTTACCATAACCTATATTTAATTATCATTATACTCTTTCATGAATAGTATAGAAAATATGCAACAATTTACTTTTCGTAACCTTTCTTAGCATTAGGTTTATTATTGCCATATATTTCACTTCCTCAAATATATTAAATACCATAATAGATTATAATTTTAACTATCATTTAAGAAGTTTTAAAAATAATTTTAAAAATTTATATTTTTCCAAATATTAACTTTTACTGGGGTTTTTCAATCTTGTATATAGAAACAGATTTCTACTTAGTAGTATTTGCTTTCTGCCTGAACATTTCTCCAAGGTTAGGACTGTTGGTGATCATTTTTCTTCAGATTTTATAATTATAAAAGTCTTTATTTCATTTTTATTTTTGAATTATATTCTCTCTGGGTAAAGAGTCTAGATAGACAATTTGTTTTTATTTGTTTGTGTTATCTTTTAGCACTTTAAAGATGCTGCTCCACTGTTTTCTAATTGCATTGTTTTAATTGAAAAGTAAGTGTCATTTTTATATTTGTTCCTCTTTGTTATATGTGTTATTTCTCACCTTTGACCAAGAAATTTTTAATCCCAGTTTTTAAGTATTTTAGTTATAATGGCTAAAGATAATTTTTCCCATAGTTCTTATACTTAGATTTTGTTGAATTTATTGAATCTGTTGGTGTATGGTCTTCAGAAATTTTAGGACAATTTAGCCATTATGTCTTCAAATATTTTTTTTCTTCCAAGTCATCTTTCCATCCATACCAAGCTTCCAAATAAGGATATGTGATGAGGCACTGCTCAGGGCCAAGTTCAAGTTCCCTGGCCTCCAAGAAATAGGGCTTTATTAATACATTGCTGATGAATCCAAAGACATGGTAGCTGAGAAGTACCTTATCCTGGATGGTTGTGGTATCTAATTCACCCACACTAGTGTCCTCGAGGACAAGTGGTGAGCCTTGCCCTCATGAAGACTTTACCAGTGCTGGCCTGACATGTGCCACCTATAAATGACTTCCTGGATGACTAGAGGAAAAGGTTGGCCAGAAGCAGAGCCACCCCCCACTCCTCTCTCCTTGCCTCTGCATTGTTAATTAAATGGCACAGCTCCCATGATTTCATTATGTTTCAGTGCATGATGTTCTTTCACTGTTCCACTGCTTAAAACTGGCTTAAATATATAAAACAAAGTTAAAATATATCAAAATAGTCGAAAAATATGGTGAGTAAATGTTGAGATGCAGCCACTGAGTCTAAGTTGATTTGATAAACTTTGAGACTTTAAGAAAGTTATTGAGGAGTAGAATGCCTGAATTATAAGGTTTTGAGAAAGTAAATGTGACAATGCACATAAAATGGATGTAGTGGGGGACAAAAAGAAAATGAGTATCTCAGGGAAGATTTTGCCATAGCAGCCTAAGGGTCTGAAACAATATTAGGCACTGCTATTGTAAAGAAATGATAACGTCCATTCACTGTGAAGGTTAAATTGTCATATTTTGTCAGTGTACTGTGGCAAAAAGCAGTGTTATGACATTCTAACAGCACAGTGCTCACAGCTAAACAGTCAATAAATATTGCTATAATAAATTAATAATTGCAATGCTGAAGAATATTTTCTAGAGATACACTTCATTAGTCATTTATGAAATGGTAAAATGAGATAAATCACAGCCCATAATGAATTAGTAATATAACTATAACTAACATATATTCTTTCACTTTTCTTTTTTTTTCTGAGTCAGAATTGTATAGCATAAATAACCCATGACTGAGTCATTTTATGAATATCAGAGTCAGGACAAAATACAGTCAGTGAGTGGCCCAGTCCTTCGGATGTCTAATAAATGTTCAGGTTTCAGAGGTTAAGACATGGTTTATGTTTTATTCAGACCTTTCCTTAAGCTATATGGAAGATCTGACAGCGTGTGAAATATAGATGTTTGCATATCCTCACTTAAGGGACATGACTCTTTTACAAATAAATCTTGAAATTTGATCCATGTCAACATTTTACACAGTAGTTTTTGACATCAGAAGATGAAGTAAACCAGATAAAAGTACTTTCATATTGCAAAGTATATAAACATTATTTAGATTTTGGAGTGTTTTCAGAAATGGATATATCAACATGTCCTTATCAGTGGATCCTGTAAATCTCTCCAACTAGCTAGGTTTCCTAAACTTTTGCTTCAACTGTAACAAATTTGATCTTTTGCATTGGTAGTAACTCTGTTTTCAAAGTGTTGATTTTACAGAGGTTGAAGTGTTAATTCTGCCGATTCCAGAAGGTACATTCTCCACAACTTTTAATCGGTGTCAAACAATAAGCAAGTATTCTCCTGACTGAGATGTGGGAAGACGTGTATTCAAAGATGGAAAAATAGAATGCATGGAGATATGAAGAAACACATGTACAGGGACTGGCAGAGACACAGACTCTAAAGAGTACAGAGGGAGACTAGCAGAAGATAAGAAGAAAAGTCTTGCGAAGGACTTTTGATGATCATGTTGAAGAGTCTAAAATTTAATCCTATATACAAGGAGGTGCCATTTTAGGATTAAACCTGAATTACAGGATTCATTTCCTCTATTTAAAAAAGCTATTTCTGGTTATTGTTGGATGCAAGGAGCTAGAAGAAACAAAGAATGTACTCAAACTTTCCAGCAAAACTGATAGACAGGCTTTTTAACAGCAGTGTTTATAAATAAATCAGGATTCTAATTTGTTTCCTACCCTCAATGTGTGTAAACCAAGTGAAATAAGTAAACAGACATAAACAAAATTGACTGACCAAAAGGAAAATATCATATTACAGTGAGCTGCAAATTTGGTGAGACCTTAAAGATGTTTAATTCCTGTTTTGTTTTGTTTTTTTTCCAGAAAAGTAAAGCTTTAATGCAAGGTCGACCAACATGCAGTCTGAGCCCCTGGGTGAAATCTGTCTTATAGAATCTAAAGAGTTTAAAATTTTATGGAATTCCTCTTCTTTTTAATTAAAATTTGCTGGTGAAATTTTTATTGGGATTGCATTGAGTCTGTACATCAATTTGGGTATAATTGACATCTTTTTTTTAGCTTTATTTTGTGCATTTAATATTTGAAAATATAAAAAATCAAAAACTAAAAAGAAAACACAGTTGAATAAAAACATACATTTCTCAATTAAATGTACTGGATACCTACAATTTTTTTTGGACTATATAATATGTTACACAATATATTTAGTTCATAATAGTGCAATCATGCAGTATTTGTCCTTTTGCATCTGACTTGCTTTGCTCAACCTAATGTCCTCCAGGTTCATGCATGTTGTTATATGCTTTGCCACCTCATTTCTTATAGTTGCATAATATTCCATTGTGTGAATAAACCACAGTTTATCCGTTCATCTGCTGACGGACACTTGGATTGTTTCCAACTTTTGGCAATCATGAATAATTGTGCTATGGATATTGGTTTGCAGATGTCTGTTTGTGTCACTGCTCTCAGTTCTTCTGGGAATATACCCACTAGTGGTATTGCAAGATCATGTGGCACCTCTATAGTCACCTTCTTTAGGAACTGCCAAATAATTATCCACAGTGGCTGTACCATTCTGTATTCCCACCAACAGTGAAAAAGTATTCCTCTCTCTCCTTATGCTCTCTAACATTTGTACTTCTCTGTCTTGTAATAGTGGCCCTTCTTATAGGTGTGAAATGATATCTCATTGTAGTTTTGATTTTCATTTCCCTAATCATTAGTGATGTTGATCATTTCTTCATGTGTTTTTTTTCCATTTGTATTTTTTCTTTGGACAAATGTTTATTCAAATCTTTTGCCCATTTTTTAACTGGGTCATTTGTCTTTTTATTGTTGAGTTGTAAGAGCTCTTTATATAACCTGAAAATTAAACCCTTATCAGATATGTGTATTTCCAATTATTTTCTCCCATTGAAGAGCAGTTGTTACCTAGCAGTGTTAAAAGTCACTTAGCATATGATAGCAACTGCAATATTAAGTAAAGGAATGGAAATAGCCTAGAGTAACCATTATAATAACCAACATAAATGACTACAATACCATGTAAAGGAGCAGAATCTGACTAAAGTAACAAAGACAATAGCAAGCATAAATTGCCTAGTTATATGGAAATAAGCTAAAGTAACAGTTACATCCTTTCAAATCTATATTATTCAGAAAAAAAATATGTAACTATATAGATCATCTGCTTCATTCTGTATTTGGGAAATAGAAACTTGCTTTATTCAGGAAAGTTTACAGAAAATTAAAGACCAAATTTGGAAAATCATGGTCCTATGAATTGCCAAATCTTGTCATATATCTATCTCTCCTCTGTCTCCTAGAAAACTTTTGCATACTTGATTCCTCCCAGTGTAGATTTAGGTATCCTTTGAATATTTGATGATGGCATAATAGTTGAACGTGCACTATTTGGAATCAAAAGGATATGGGTAGATTTCCCCGTTACATCAATTTCATGCTATGTGATATGGACAAGGGCATTTACCTCTATGTTCCATATTTTTTCCTATCTCTAATAGCAGAACAAGCTCACGGTGTTGGAGGACCATTAAATGAAATTATGCATGTGAGCTATTTATCTCATTGCCTCTCATATGATTTTAGATTAAGAAATTACGGACTCCATTCATTGTTCCTTTGTGAATTGGACCTTTCATCAATGAGTCTTAGTTCAGATTAACAGTGTGTTTGTATGAAATGGCTGATACCCACTAGTGAGGCTGACCTTGCTCTGTCTCTTCTCAGTGTGATGGTGTTCCATCCAGTGCCTGTGTGAGGCATGCTTTGCTGGCAACTCTGTTACCTGCAAACCATGAAGTCTGTTGGGACTCTAGGACTGCTGTTCTTGCTGTCAGGCATCATTATGCTTTTTGTTACCCTTCATATGGTGAGTTTCTTCTCCTGAAAGATGGAATAGGTGTCCTCTTGGCTGTTAGTTTGGCACAGAGAGTGGGATGTCAACCCTCATATTTTAGTGTGTTTTTAGGCAGCAGTCCAGAGAACTAATTCAAAAGAAAAAATCTTGGAAAAAGGATAGAATTAAAGCCAGTACTTATAGAGGAAAATGAAAATGATTATTATAGTTCTTCTAAATGGAGTGTTATTGAAAAATATGTTATTCCACTTCATATATCTCAACTTATAGATGGAGATGATCATTCATAGGAAAATTTCATTTGAGATATATTTACATGAAATTTTATCCTCTATGGGGGATGCCTAACCAATATTTCAGAAAATATTGTAATCATTTGGCTGATAAGATAGAAAATTATTGAACAACTAGTTTCATATTCTAAATAATGTAAAAAATGCTTATATTTTATGCAGTTTTCCAAAATAGGCAAAAAATGCATAAAAGAAGCTTGTTTAGGAATTGTGAGATTATAGGATAAACCATTTGGAGATTGCTTTTTTCCCTTTCCCTTCCCTTACCCTTCCCTTTCCTTTCCCTTTCCTTTCCCTTTTCCTTTCCTTCCCTTTCCTTCCCTCTCCTCTCCTCTCCTGTCTTCTCCTCTCCTCTCCTCTCCTCTCCTCTCCTCTCCTCTCCTCTCCTCTCCTCTCCTCTCCTCTCCTCTTCTCTCCTCTCCTCTCCATTCCTCTTCCTTCCTCTCCTCTCTTCTCCCTTCCTCTCCCTTCCTCTCCCTTCCTCTCCCTTCCTCTCCCTTCCTTTCCCAACAAATATTACCTCTGGAGTAAGGTATCATAAGTTCCAGCTTGGTAAACATTTAGCAACCAGCTAGAGGTCTACAGGAGGGAAATCCTGATTTGTAGCATTTGTGATTTGCTACTTGTTCATTTCTTAGTGCAAATACTTGGGCCATGCCTGATTTCAAGCTGAAACCTAATGTCAAACATTTGCAGAATTCCTGAAAACGTATCAATCAGCACGGAAGAGGATTTAAACTTGCTCCAGCAGCCCACTGCTCACTTTGGAAAGCTAAAAACACAATAATGATGATCTGATTTGAAAGGTTATTTGTATAGAAGACGAGATAATCTTGTTATCTGTCCTTAGCTATTAGAATAGAGGAAAAACAGCAGATAGTAGTATTTCCACAAAGGAAAAAACAAACAAAATCACCTTCAAGAAAAAGGAAAAAAAAACCAAAAACTAGAGCAGTTCAACAATCAAAAGGAAAATGTGTTAATATGTCAAATTCTTCCATGTAATAATGTATTTCCTGATTTGAAAATCCTACTTAAACTCTAAAGTTGCTTCTAATTTCTAAGTACCTTGAAATAGGAATTGTCATTTGAAAAAGATAGTCACCTATCAATGTTAGACATTAACAGTCTCATTAGTAGTTATTAACAGTATCATTAATAGTCTAACATTTACATCAGACTTTAACAAAGATGAAGAATTTTAGGTTTTCTGCATAAAGTCTTTTTACTACTTTGATTTTTCCAAATAGCCAGTATATAATTTTCCCATTGTTAATACAGGGAATGTTTCTATTTGATTTCAGTAATAATTCAAATAAATGAGCCATGGAAACAATCTAAAACTTGATGATCAAGGGTTACTTCTGATGAGGGATGATACCAACAACAGCAATGCATATTTATTATGTCAGTTTAGTACTTTATGCTTTTTAAACTATGTTGACTGTGACTTAGCACATGCGTGCATGTTCTCTTTATGGGCATCAAATGAAATAGTTATATGAACATACTTTGTTTCTAAAATATATGCCTGTGTTTTTCCTCTGCTATAGTTAAATAAGTTTAAGTATGTGATTTAATTAATGAATAAGAGAAAAATCATATGCAAATTTCTTTATTGGCTATTGGATTATTGGGTGTGTTATGAGAGAAGATGGTTATGGAATTTAGCTTCAAAATTTATTTTCATAAATATATTGCTATAGAAGGAAGGAATGGAGGAAGAGAGGGAGGGAGGAAAGAAGGCAGGGAGGGAGGAAGGAAGGGAGGAAGGGAGGGAGGGAGGAAGAAGAAAGGTAGAGAATGAGAGAGGAAAGCATCTCAAATGCACAAAAGCGACAGATATTTAGCAGTTGCTTTAAAAAAAAACAAATGAAAGCAGATTTGATGAAGACAAATGAATCCTTTCTATTTTTTAAAGTTTAGAGCACAAACTACATTCGTGATGCCATTGATAATATGACTAAACAAAGAGCTTTCATTTCCTGCAGGAGCTTATGTTTCTTTCTGATATGACTCTGATTGTGTGTCTTTATTTGTTCTTAGAAATCAATGCTTATACAGACATAGAGCAGGTCAGACTTTAATGTTTTACATGGGGACTGAGAGATGTAGATTAAAACTTAAGAGGGCTGAAGGCCTGCCCTGATTAATAGTGTGCATTTTTCTTCTTCCCATATTGGTTGCTAAAAAATTTAGTGAATCAAAATTTGCACTCTATTACACATATCTCTCATATTTATTCTTATCTAGTTCCAACTGCCAATATCATTAAGATCTTTATCCTTGCTAAAAAAAATAAAGATAAGAATTACATTAGTGGGTAATTTTTACTTTTTGTTTTTTCAGTAGTTTATTTTGGTTTTTCATTTTGATTAAAAAGGAAAACACATATATTACTAAATATTAGCAAATATTTTTCAAATATTTTATATTTTATGCTTTCTAAACCAATTTTTGGGATGGTAATTTACATTCGATAAAATGTGTCCATTTTAAATGTAAAGTTTGATGTGCTTTGACAAATGTCTATATCCAAGTGATTACCATCCCAATCAAGATATAAAGCATGTGTATCACTTCAAAATGTTCCATGGTGCCTTTTTACAGTCAATATCCCCACTCTATCTAACTTAATGAGTGATAAGATTTCTGTCACTATCAGATAATTTTGCATGTTTTAGAATTTCATATGACTAGATGCATACATTATGTACCATATTGTATCTGCTTTATTTCATTCATCATAATGTTTTGACACACATCCATTATGTTCACTGTATTAGAAATGTTTCTTTTTGCTGCCAAGTAGTATTTCCTTGTATGAATATTTTACCATCTTTTATCAATGTATCTGTAGATGGAGAGTTGTGTTGTTTCACTATTATGAATAAAGCAACTATGACTATTTCTCTAAGCGTCAAGCAAGTCTTTTTAGAGTTAGGTTGTCTGGGAATTTGGCTCAAAGTAGGTAGCAAATTCCATTGAAGAATAATTACTGGCAATATGAAATAACCAGCCAATGGGAAAGTTGAATTTGAAAAGAACTTTGTAGACAGACCCACAAAAGAGAAGCCAACGTGGCCACAGAAATAGTCATTGGAGTGAGACAGCAAGAAGTCAAAGAATGCGGACAACTACCAGGCTCTGGTAGAGGCAAAGAATGGAATTCTCTTTCAGTGTCTACAGAGGGTGGCAGCCTTGCTGTCACATTGATTTCATACTTCTGGTTCCTTAAATTCAGATTTCTGGCCTTCAGAACTAAGAGAACTAAATTTGTGCTAAGCCCCTCAATTTTTGGCAATTTGTTACAGCAACCCACAGAAACTAAAACAGATTTTGCATAAACATAGGCTTTAATTTCTTTTGCATGAATTCCTAGGGCTGGAAATGCTAGGTCAAATGGTGACTCTGTGGTTAGTGTACAAGAACCTGCCAAAACATTTTCCAAGTAGTTCCACCATTCTTCTTCCAGGCTAACAATGAATGAGAGTTCCGATTGATCCATATGCTCACCCATACATAATCTTGAAAGTCTTCTAACTTAATCCATTCAAGTGATCATATATTGGCATTTAAATTCATTTTAATTTTCATTCCAACAATGACAAATTATTTTGAGTGTTTTTTTATATTACACTTTTATGTATCATCTTTTTGAAGTCTCTTCAAATTCTTTGTCCCTTTTTCTATTGTTGATGGTGTTATTATTGAGTTGTATGATATTTTGCATATTCTGAATATAAATTATTTATTAATTGTATGTAATGTGCTTAATTACTCTGTGGGGACAGAAAAGGCTTAAGCCTTTATTTTGGCAAAGTGTCTATTTGTCTTTTATTTTTCTATCTTTTGCTTTCTCTGTGCTGTGTGAGGAATTTTGCTTAACCAAAGGTCATGAAGATTTTCTCCTAAGTTTTCTTCCTGAAGTTTTTTCTATTTGTATTTGTGGTTAGCTATATGATTAATTTTGAGAAAATATTATTGTATGGTGTGAGGTAGAACCTAGGTTATTTTTGTTCTATATAAATATTTAATTATTTCAGCACAGTTTGTTGTAATTTGCTTCTTTCTACATTTATTTATTTATTTATTTTTAAGATTTATTTATTTAATTCCCCCTCTCCCCCGGTTGTCTGTTCTCTGTGTCTATTTGCTGTGTCTTGTTTCTTTGTCCGCTTCTGTTGTCGTCAGCAGCACTGGAAGTGTGGGCGGCGCCATTCCTGGGCAGGCTGCACTTTCTTTCACGCTGGGTGGCTCTCTTTCTGGGTGCACTCCTTGCGCGTGGGGCTCCCCTACGCGGGGGACACCCCTGCATGGCAGGGCACTCCTTGCGCGCATCAGCACTGCGCATGGACCAGCTCCACATGGGTCAAGGAGGCCTGGGGTTTGAACCGCCGACCTCCCATGTGGTAGACTGACGCCCTAACCACTGGGCCAAGTCCATTTCCCTCTTTCTACATTTAATCACAGGGTTTCTAGCAAGGGAAATAAATTTTATCATTGATGTGGAGACAGTGGCCATTGGAGGTTCTGAGGGGAGGACGAGGGAAAAACAGGTGTAATATGGGGGCATTTTCAGAACCTTCAATGACATTGCAATGACTGATACAGGCCATAAAATATCTTGTCATGACTTACAAAATTGTATGGGAGAGAGTGTAAACTACAATGTAAACTATAATCCATGTTTAATGGCAATGCTCCAAAATGTGTTCATCAATTGTAATAAACATACCACATTAATGAAGGATGTTGTTAATGTGAGAAAATTTGGGAGGTGTAGGGAGTAGGGCATATGGGAATCCCTTATATTTTTTATGTTGCACATATGTAACCTAAGAGTCTCTAAAAGAATAAAAATGTTTATTTTTAAAAGTAACTGAACGTATAGTTATGAGATTATTTCTGAAATCTGTGCAGTTCCGTTACTGCATATTTGTACCTGTAAGCTAATATTGAAGTGTCTTGAAAAATGTACCTTTAAATACTCACTTGAAATTAGTAAGTTATTCCTCCTATTTTTTGTTCCCTTTCAAAATTATATTGCCTGTTCAAGTTTCTGTTCTTTTCATAAAGATTTTCATTTAAATCTTAGAATCAGCCTTTCAACTCTATAAAAGAAAAGACATGGGGATTTTGATTAAGTTTGCATTACTTTATAGATCAATTTGGAAAATAATGTAGACAATAATATTAAGTCTTGTATTCATTGAGTATATTATAACTCTTCATTTATTTTAGCACCTCTTCAAATTTTTTTATCATGTTTGGTAGTTTTCATTGTTCATACCTTGCATAAATTTTATTAAACTTATCCTTAAGCATATTATAATGGTGATGTTTTAAATGTCTGCTATTATTTTATTCTAAATAGATCATTGCCAGAATATAGATACAATTGTTCTTGTATACAGACATTCCACTCTTGCAAATTTTCTATGTTCACTTATTACTTGTATTAAGATAGTTGTAGTTTCCTTATCATTTTCTTATGAATTATTTGTAAGTATATACATAATACTCTTTCCTTCCTTTCCAATTTGTATAATTTTTTTCTTATCTATTTTACTATTTTCTGAATTGAAAGATAAAGAACTGACAATTTTGGCTTGTTTTTTATTCTAGTGGGAAAACACTGAGCCTTTCACCACTATGAATGAAGTTAACTGTAGGTTTTCCATAGATGTCTTTTATCAGGTTTATGAAGATGTATTCCTACTTTTTTTTTTTTAATCATTAAAGTGTGTTGAATTTGGTCAATAGCTTTTGCTGTATCAGTTGAAATAACATTAGAATTTATTTTTCCTTTTCCTCTTAAAATAGTGAATTATCTTGACTGATTTTCTAATCAATCTTGCCTACCTCAGATAAAACTCACTTGACCATAATTATATACATAGGTATTACATATATGTAATATTTTGAGAGGAATATTTTTGTCTGTGTTCATGGTATGTAGTTTCTTTCCTTTCTTGTAATGTTTTGCCTGTTTCTAGTATCAGTAGAATGGCTGCTTTTCTAAGAGTTAGTTGGAAAATATTCTACCCTCAACTGTATTATGAACAACAACAGACGATTATTAATTCAGCTATAAATATTGTAAAAATATCACTAGTGAAACTGTGGGCCTGGATTTTTCTTTGTGAAAAAAGTTTTAATTTGAAAGTTAAATTGCTAGAATACATATAGAACTACTTAGTTCTATATTTTCTTGCCTCAACTTTTAATATCTTCATTGAAATCTTTCAATTGCATGTAAAAGTTTTTGTCTATTTTACCTATGTAGTCAAATGTTTTGGCATAAAGTTGTTAGTAATATTACCTTAGTAGCCTGTGACTAGCTATAGTTTCTGTAGTGATGAGCACTCTAGTGTTCCTGAAAATGTTAATATACAATGTGTTATGAAACACATTTTATTTTTCGATCAGTATAGCAAGAATATCATCAGTGCATTTATCTTCTTAAAGAACTTTATTTTTATTTCTTTTATTTTCTTAGTATTTGTTTATTTCTCCTCTATTTTTTCCCTTATCTTTAATTTTTTTCATTCTACTTATTTGGGATTTAATGTTCTATTTCTAGCTTATTAAGATGGAAGTTTAGATCATTAATTTTGTTATTTTCATTTTATGATTAAAGACTTAAATAAATTTTCCTCACAAATAACTTTAATTAAAGATATCTGGGGACTCAGAATAGGGAGAGTATCTATCTGATTGGATGATTCACAGTTTTGTTGTTCTCTGTCTTCCTCTGTAACAGCTCAATATTCCAGTTCTTTTCACTGTCTTCTATACTTTGGCATTTTCACTAAGTTCTGTCTTCAAAGTTTTACACTTTTCTCTCAATCATTTCAATGTATTTGTGGCAATGTAGTCTCCTTTCTTGTTTCTGTGTTTATGTATCAGTAAATGTGTACAAGTAAAGTATGATATGAATGACATAAAATTTCTTCTGACAATCCAGTACTATACTCTTATAGATAGAGGCCTAAAAATGAAAATGTCTTGTGTAGTTAAAAAAAAGAAAAAAAAAAAATATATATTTAGTATATTAAAGAGTTGAGAAAGGTAAAATTTTCAACAATCATTTTCACTTGTCTATAAAGGTTGATTAGAATTTGAAATTATATTGATTTGTTTTACATGTAAACTAAAATGCAGGAGGTAAACATTTCTTTGACAATGCACTTAAAGGATTTAAATATTATGGATCACGAAATCTACTGCTATCAACCATTTATAAATTAACACAATATTGTATCAGGACTTAAGATCAAAAGAGAAAAGAGAAAAACTTTCAATTCTAAGGTGGCACTCAAGATAGTTCTAAAATGGGTATACATAATAATTATATGAACTCTTTTTAAAAGGCAATATTCAAGGGCTATTATTTGTTGAAAAAAAAGTTCTAGTAATCTCTTCCCTATGTCAACTTTAACATATAGCTAGAGAGTGACGTGTGTACAGTTAACTTTTGACTTTTACCAAAAGAAAAAAACATGTTGTTACTCCAAAACTTGAATAGTGTAAAAGTATATCAGTGAATTTACAAATTCATTATGGACACACCTAGAAAAATGTGACAGGGAAAACACACCCACTGCACCCATTTGTGATTAAAATTGTTCTACATACCTTTAACTAACAATAAAGCTGCCTTATTTCAATACATATGCATTATTTCATTACAATAATTATTATTGTATTATTTCAATACAATAATTTATAATAGACAGACTTCATTAAGACACACATTTCATCCACAAATTGTCTGTGAGAACAATTACTAGGATATGTAAATTTTGCAAATAAGGGAGTGAGACCTGATATATTGATAAAAATATTTGTTTCTAATTCTAAAATTCTGATTTTATAACATATGCATGTATATTCTACATTGGTGAGAAATGTGATCAAATGTTCATTTAGTTAGCATAAAAATATGTAATATAATAATATGATAAAATTTTAATAAGTGCCCTATAACCTTCCTCTACATTAATCATTAAAAATAAAATGTCTTTTACAAAAAAAAAGAAATACAAATAAGCAAAGCAACTAAATAAACATATGCACATGTTACATTTAGTTGAATTGAACTATTGCATAAGTATAACATAGCCTGAAGTACCATTTTACCTCTGAGATTTTATCCACATTTACTGAGCAGTAACAATAATATAGCTTCTAATGCAGGATTTGAATGTGGTAGAAGTGTAACAAAGCAATTAGTTCTGCCAATTAGATAAATGTTGTGGAAAGTGAATCTCCTACCACCCTGTGGTAGTTTAGAATCATTGCATAGTAATATATTTCATTTAACTTGGTCTGTTTAATTTATGCTCTCAATGATTTTGTTTATCAAGCTATATGGCTGATATATAAAGGAAGCACACAACAGAACCAAACATCTTGTCCCTTCTGAGGGGAGTGGGATGGGATGGGCAGATAAATTTACATACAGAGACAAATTACAGAATTTAGAAACTGTTGCAACTATTGTTCACTTGCCATTAGTAATTTAATCAGTAGATGACAAATGCCTTACATTAGATTTCACCAGTTTAGAGATCTCTTAAAAAGATGATCACTCTAAGCCCAATTCATTTCCATGCTGAATTATTTAAGAAAAGAATAATCTTTTTGGAATTTCCCCAAATTCCACTTATTCTCTATTATTGTTTCATTCCTGAACCAAGATAAATGGCATTATTTAAAAGAAGGATATGAGAAACATTGTTTAAGAATATTCAGGCTTATTGATTGATTTGAAACAAGCTTGATTGCTACATAACAGCATGCATAGGGACTTTTTCTGCTTAATTTATGTTCTTGTATTACTTTTGCTCAAATGCTTAACAAATACAGTATTGACAATAAGCTATTATTTATTTAAGAGATTTACTTTCATTTCTAATGTAAAATTGTATACATATATATAATATGCAGTCTACATAAAATTTTTCAGATAAAAATTTTAAAGGGTATATAGGAATTCTTTTTCCAATATAATGAGCATAGTGCAACTGATTTGCTTCTGAAAACTATCAGTAACTAATTTCACTATTATATTTTGTGGAGAAATAAGATTTTTTTTTTATTTTCTAAAATTTGAATTCTTTTTAGAAGATTTTTTTATGAAATTTATTTTGTAAGGGAAGATGAATATTCTTATAAAAATATTTAAAATCCAAATCCTCTTAAATTAAAAGTATAAAAGAATAAATGGCCAAGTAAGAGATTTGGATAATAGATAATGAGTAATTTAAAAAAGTGCAACTATAAATAAACGGTCAAAATTTATGATAGTAAATGATAGTAATTAGGAAAACTTGTCCTTATTTTACCATTATGTTAGTAATGGTAAAAATCAAATAATATGGAATGTCATTCTTCCTAGGGAGCTAGAATTTCTCTCAATATACCTGAATAAAGAGATAACTTATATAAAGATGCTTCCTATTTTACATGTTGTGCTTTAAAGATGGCTCTTTGTTACTATCACCTGAATTCTGCTTTGAAGAGCTTGTAAAACTTTTATTTTGTGTGTTGTTTTTTTTAAAAGATTTATTTATTTTTATTTATCTCTCCCCTTCTCCCTCATTCCCCCAGTTGCCTGCTCTTTATGTCCCTTTGCTGTGTGTTCTTCTGTGTCCGCTTGTATTCTTGTCAGTGGCACCAAGAATCTGTGTCTCTTTTTATTGGGTCATCTTGCTGCATCAGCTCTCCGTGTGTGCGGCACCACTCCTGGGCATGCTGGACTTCCTTTTGCATGAGGCGGCTCTCCTTACGGTGTGCACTTCTTGCACGTGGGGCTCCCCTATGTTGGGGACACCCCTGCGTGGCACGACAACCCTTGCACACATCAGCACTTGCACAAGGGGCAGTTCACCACATAGGTCAGGAGGCCCTGGGTTTAAACCCTGGACCTCCCATGTGATAGGTGGATGCTCTATCCATTGAGCCAAGTCTACTTCCCTTGTGTGTTGTTTATAAAGAAACATACTGAAATTTGTTAAAGAAACTTCATGATATAGTAGTATACTTTGCCAGGGGAAATTTTCGCAAAAGGCTGAAATGGTGTTAAACTAAACTCATTTAGAGTCTGATAGTCCATTATACTGATTCAGAATGTCAAATATATTAATCTTACACTGAAAGAACTAAAAAGAAATAAAAGAAGGATATTAAACATAAAGACAATATACTCATTTATTTTGGACAATCTGCAAATTTTCATGTAGATTGGATACTGACTTGGGCCTTTCAAGTATATTCTCTACTAGTACAAAGAGCTATGTTGGAAGCCAAATTAACAGAAAGTTCATGATCAAGAACAAAAACAGGATAAAGTTATTTTGTTGGATCATTCAAATATTTTATTCATCCTACATTGGTGGCAGTGTATGTGAAGATCTGTTATGTTCCTGCCAAGTAAATGAAATGCACTCTACCTAGATTGTGGTGGGGATATACAGCTTTTCCAACCCAAGAAAGCTTTGTTAACCTTATTGACCTGTTTTTCTGATAATTAAAAAATACGTTATTAACAGCTTCATGTTTTCACCTAAGGAACATTTTAAATGGTGTCTTTGTGTATTTATGTCATACCTTGTTTAAGTGTCTTACCATAGGTATACCAAATATAAAATACAGCATTGTCATGGTTTGAGTCTTTTGTGGACCCCAGAAGACATCATATTCTTGGAATTAATCCATTCCTGAGGGTGTGAGACCCTTTTATTGGATTGAATGCAGCTGGGGTCTTTGATTAGAGTACTTCAGTGAGGTGTGACCAGGGTGGGTCTCAGCCCTCTTGCTAGACATATGAGAGGGCAAAGAGGAGAACTGAAAGCTTTCACCCTGCCATGTGAAGGAACACTCCAGGACTGCCTACAGCTTTAGAAAGAGAAATCCTGAGAGACTGATAGAAGTGGGATGAAGCTGAGAAGGAGGAGATTACGACAAGCCACAACTTTGCCTTGAGACGTGGCAGGAGTCCAGGACCAGCACATTGATTTGAACATTTTCAGAGCCTGAGAACTGTAAGATTATACCCTAATAATTCCCGTTATAAAAGCCAACAGGTTTCTGATATTTTTGCATTGGCAGCCTTTAGTAAACTAAAATGAAATTGGTACTGAAAGAGTAGGGTGCTGTTGCTAAGTGAATACAAAACATATTGGAATGGTTTTATAAATGTGTAAGGACAAGATTTTGGAATAATTGTGAGACGTTTGGTACAAAAGGCCTAGATTGCTTTGAAGAGACTTGGTAAAAAGATGGATGCTAGCGGTACTGCTGATAAGGACTTAGAAGGAAATGATGAACCCATGTGAACTGCATGCAAAATCAAACAGCATGCAAAATCTGTATGAACAAATCCATTGTCAATCTGGAATAAAAGGGACAGAAAAGGGAGATTTGACTTCAGGAGCAAACTCTAGAAGCTGAGGTCTGGACTTAAGCATTTTCTTAGTCAAAGAGAAGGATTCCAGCCATGTGTGCAGAAAAGGTGAGTTTGACCTGGCATTTGAAGAGGGTGGGCCTTTCACCGCATTGCTCAGGGAGAGTTCTGCCACTCAAGGCTTTAGAGAGGGTGCAGCACACTCCCTGGCGGTGGAAGAGAGTATGGTCATCACTGTTCTGAGGGGACTGAGCACATGACCCAGAGATTGAAGAGACTGTAGTCATCTTCACAGTATTCTTGAAGGGTAAAACCTAGAGCTCGGCCACCACCAAGAAGCTTGATGAGGTGAAGCCAAGAAAATTACTACTGGGTGAGTCTTTGAAAGGTGTGGGAGTCCCACACCAAACCCCAAGGAAAAGAAACTAGGGTTCTAGAGATGACACTCAGACTTTTAAATCTATTGGAATATACCCTGGAAGTTTTCAGACTTGTTTAGAACCCATATGCCCTGTTTTTGTTCCAACTTATCCCTATGAAAATGAGAATGCTTATTCTATGGCTGTCCCTCTTTTGCATTTTTGAGCAGATAACTTGTTTTGTTAGTTCCACAGGTCTACAGCCATAGGAGAATTTTTGCACCAAGACAGACCACATTCCTATAAATGATTTTTATGAGATTTTACACATAACATTGTTACTGAAATGATTTAAGGATTTTTGAAATATTGTGATGGAATGAATGTATTTTACACATGGAAAGAACATGATTTTGGGGGTCTAGAGGGTGTGATGCCCTGGTTTTAGTCTTGTGGATCTCAGAAAAAATCATGTTCCTGGAGTTAATCCATTCCTGTGGATGTGGGAGACTTTGATTGGATTGAATTCAGTTGGGGGTGTTTGATTGGAGTACTTCAGAGGGGCATGACCCAGAGTAAGTCTTGGACATATTGTTGGGGTTCTATATAAGCAGAAGAGAGGGCAAAGAGAAGGAAAACTGCGAACTTTTACCATAACAAGTGAGAGAGGACACCAGGACTGCCTACAGCCACAGAAAGACCAAGAAACCCCAAGAGGCTGAGAGAGATACCTGAGGGTGGAATTAGTGGAGCAGTCAAAAGCTGGAAGAGATGAGGCCAGGGAGAGACAAGTCATATGCCTGAGCACTCAAGCTGAGCTCAGGGAGGAAGGGAGCCTGCAGTAGAAGATGCAGACTGACCGCCATTTTGCCTTGCCATGTGACAGGGATCCAGGATGAGCACCTTATTTGGACATTTTCACAGTCTCAGAACAATAAGATTTTACCCTAATAAATTCCCATTATAAAAACAAAACAAAACACATTTCTTCTATTTTTGCATTGGCAGCCTTTAGCAAACTAAAACAAGAATGTATGAAATCCCTAGAGAAACTTGACAGTATATAGAATTATATATTACTTTAATCCTAATTATGCTAGGAATATATAACACTTTGTCACATAATTATATTTTTAAATGCAACTTCTAAGGCTTCATCTCTTTTTGCATGACAGTTTTTTTAATACTAAAAATATATTATACTTTCAAATATCTAAAGAGTATTTGCAAATATTATCCAAGTATTAGGCTACAAGTCATGATTAATAAATTTAAAGGAATTTATCTTTATCTGTCACTATATAACTGTCCAAAATTGTCTCAAGGAAAAACGATTATTAAACAGACCAAGGATTGTGAAAGGAAAGAAATCAATATGTCAAAAAATTACAGAACAAAAATAAATATCCACAATAGAAGGTTTTATCAGTGAACACTAGAAGAAGAATAATTTATGTGGTTCTTAAGCAAAAAAATATAATCAACTGTGTCAACTAATCACTTATCAAGTGCACACAGTGGCTTAGAAACCACTCTCAACTATTAGTGCAGATATCAAACTAGATGAATAAACTTTAATAACATTTTAATTATGGAAGTCAAGATTAACCTTAATAAACAACGTTTCATGACCAAAAATACTTCAGGCTAGAAATGCAAGGATGATTGAATTTTAGAAATCATTATCCTCATATCCTCACACTAATTGATGAAAGGTAAACAGTCACTTCAATAGACACTATAAAGAGTATTTAATTAAAAGAAATATACATTGCTTAAAAATAGTGCATCTACTCTTAACACACCTTAAATATATTATGGAAATAAAGAGCCATGGGCATGTTTAATGTTAAAATATTAGGAACATTCTTACAAAAAATAATAATAAAATATGGATGCTGATTAACTTCTTTATTATTGAACACTATTTGGGAATTGCCACGCAATTCCAATTGGCAAATTATAATAGGAATACATTATGCATTACCATACAATTATATATATATATTTCTCACTCAGTTCTTTAATATATATGTATTTTTAACATAAACAATAAATATAAACTTACAAAATAAACATATATAACATCATACAGGACTCTCATAACTCACCCTTCCACCAACACCTTACATTGTTGTTAAAACTTTTGAACTAATGATTAAAGAGCAATATATTACGAATAATCAAAATATTTTCCCCCAACCCTCCATATTATTACTATCTTTATGCCATTTATATATGGACATACATAAACAATTAAGTGTATAGTAAAAGTTGTGAACTTACAAAGCAAACATGCATAACATCATACAGGAGTCCCATACATCAACCCTCCACCAACACCTTGCATTGTTGTGAGATATTTGTTACAAATTATGAAAGAATATTGTCAAAATCTTACTACTAACGATAGTCCTTATCTTACATTTGGTGTGTTTTTTCCCCAACATACCTTATTAATATTTTTAAATACATTTTTTATGACAGAAGTTGTAAATTTATAAAACAACCATGCACATATGCAGAATTCCCAAGCAACACCCTTCTGTCAACATAATACTCTATGGTGGAACATTTGTTACAGATAAAATGATATCATCTGATTGTTAACATGTCCATAGTATATATTTGGCCCACATTTTCCATACTGCCCCATTATCAACACAGTATAATTTTGGCATAGATGCAAGAAAATTATATTATTACTGCTAACCACTGTTCATAGGTCATTCCAGTTGTATTTTTCCCATGTGTTCCCAGCACACTGCAGTAGTGATATACATTTGTTCTAGCTCACAAAGGACACTCTTGCATCTGTACCATCAACCACAATTCTCATCCACCTCTTGGTTTACTGTGCTATTCAGTTCCTAGCTTATTCTCTAGCATTCTATCAATTGGCATTTACATCTCTAGACTACCATTTTCAGCCGCAGCCCTATTTATAAACTACCTATTACTATTTTTATCATCCATTCTATACATGTCCGTACTTTTACAGTAAAGCTAATTAAAGCTTCTACATACTTTAAACATCAGTAGTCCATCCAAGTTCTTCTCTTATCTCTATTAAGAATCCACTACCAACCACCAGGTCTTGAAGATATTTTCCTACACTTCCTTCTAGAAATTTTATAGCTCTTGCTTTTATTTTTAGATTTTTGTTCCATTTTGAGTTAACTTTTGGATAAGGTGTGAGATAGGGGTCCTCTTTCCTTCTTTCAACTATGAATATCCAATTCTTTCAGCACCAATTTGCTGAATGACCTGTTCTGCCCAAGCTGTGTGGGTTTGACAGGCTAGTCAAAAATCACTTGACCATACATGTGAGGGACTGTTTCTGAACCACCAATTTGGTTCCATTGGTCTATGTATCTGTCTTCATGCCGGTACTATGCTGTTTTTAACACTATAGCTAGGTAGTATGATTTAAAGTCTGGAGATGACGGTTTGCTTTTCCTTTTATGATATTTCTGGATATTCAGGAGCACTTACCCTTCCAAATAAATCTGCTAATGATGTTCTCAATTTTTTTTTTAAATACTGGTGAAATTTTTATCAGAGTTGCATTGAATCTGTATATCAATTTGTGTAAAATTGACACCTTAATGAATGTTTAGTCTTCCAATCCAGGTGCATGGAATGTTTTAACAGTTATTTAGGACTTTTTAAAATTTCTTTTAACATCAGGTTGCAGGCTTCTGAATACAAGTACTTAACATTGCTGGTTAAGTTTATTTCTTACTACTTGTGTTTTATCTGTCATATTTTATTTTCACCACTCTTTTGACACTTTCAGTTACTTTTATTGATATAATCTTTATTTCTAGACTCTCTTCCAGGCCCCTCTCTCCTGTCTTTTCTTTTCAGGCTTCAGCACACCCTTTAATATTTCCTGAAAATCTGGGCTCTTGCTTAAAAATTCTCTCAGTATCTCTTTTTCTGTGAATATTCTAATCTTGCCCTCATTTTTGAAAGACAGTCTTGCAAGATATAAAATTCTCAGCTGGAGGTTTTTCTCTTGCACTATCTAAAACATATCAGACCACTGTCTTCTTGCCTCCATGGTTTCTGGTGAGAAATCAGCACTTAATCTTATTGGCTAGCCCTTATATGTTATACATTGCATTTCTCTTGCTGTTCTCAGAATTCTCTCTTTGTCTTTGGCCATTGACATTCTGATGAGTGTGTGTCTTGGAGCTCGTTTATTTGGATTTTTTTTGGATGGGAGTACAATATGCTTCTTGGACACGGATATCTGTGTCCTTCAGTATGGTTGGGAAATTTTCTACCATTATTTCTTCAAATATTCCTTCTGCCCCTTTTCCCTTCTCTTCTCCTCCTGGGACACCCATGACACATATGTTTGCACTTCTTTTGCTGTCATTTATTTCCCTGAGACCTTGTTCAATTTCCATTCTTTTCTTCATCTGTTCTTTTGTATGTTCAACTACAGAGGCCATTTCTTCAAGCTCACCAATCCTTTCTTCTGCCTCCTCAAATCTGCTATTATATGACTCCAATGCTTTTTTAATTTCATTGATTGCACCTTTCACTCCCATAGGATCTGCTATTTTTCTATGTATGCTTTCAAATTCTTCTTTGTGCTCATCCAGTGTCTTCTTAATACCCTTAATCTTTTTAGCCATCTCATTGAATTTATTAAGGAGATTTGTTTGAACATCTTTAATTAGTTGTCTCAACTCCTTTATTCATCTGGAGGCTTATCTTGTTCCTTTAACTGGGCCATAGCTTCCTGTTTCTTGGTGTGGATTATAACTTTTTGCTGGTGTCTTTGCATTTGGTTTACTAGAGCATTTATTCTGGGTGCAGTTTTACTCTTTAGTTTAAGGCTTCCTGCCCTTTCTCCCTTCCTGGTTGTGCAGTAGGAGTCAAGGATATAGTTGGTGCTGTAAGCAGTGGATGCCCAAGCTGCCCTCACTGTTCCAGAGATCAATAAAGCTTCTTCCAACTTTCTCCCTTCCTAGAGCAAGAGACAGAGTCACAGTTGTGTGGAATAATCCAAGTCATGCAGGTCTAGGCTTTAGTTGCCCAGAGAGACTGATGAAGCTTCTTGGCCTTTTCTCCCCTGACTGGGGCATGGATGGAGCTACAGGTGTGGGCAGCAATCTATGCAGTGTGGGTCCAGGATAAATGCATTTGCCCCAGTATGCTTTTAATCATTCAGTTTGTGCAAGCCAAAGGTATTCTCAGTTACCTGGATAGCCTGGTGATGGGTTAGCCAGCCTCCTCCCTGCCTAGGCTAGGGATTGAAGCCTAAACTAGGGCTGCAGGTTGATCCAGGTGAAAGAAACCTGTTCCTACATCACTGTAATATTTGGTCAGGCTGGCTTCCCCTAAGGCTGGACTCAAGATGGCAGCCACTGGCCTTTTTCTGACTTGGACAAATTCACACCCCAGCTATTTCTATGGTTATTCCTTAGTCATCTGAGTCTACCTATCAGTAGCTGAAACTGGCAACCAACCATCTCCTTCTCCCCTGTTTTTGGGAAACTGAGCTTTCAATTCCAGACACAGAAGAGCTTCTGGGGCAGCTTGAACCAGTAGAGCAGGACAATCACTGGCCTCCATGGCTTGGCCAGCAATTTCCCAGAGAAACTGGCACTGGTCCCTGCAACTTCCTCCCTGTTGGAGGTGGCACTGGGTCTTAGGCTAGACCTGCAATCTGACCTAGATGGAAAGAAGCCAGTCCCCACAAGCCCTGGGATTTTCAGTCTGCCTCACTTCCCCTTGTGCCAGGTGCAGTGTTAAGATGGTGGCTTCTGGCCTCTTTCTAACTTGGACAGACTCAAACTTTAGCTGTTCTCAGGATTATACTTTAGCCCATTGAATTTTACTCATTAGTCGCTGATGTTGGTGCCCAACCGTGTCTTCCTCTCCCATTTTTGGGAAGTGGAACTTTCAATTCCAGCTATGAAACAGCTCCCAAGGTGGCTTGTGCCTCCAGTAGAGAATGGGCACTGATCTCCAGGGTGTGGCATGCTCTGCTCATGAGTCTTCTCTGCAGATGGGCAGCTTCCTTCTTCCATTCCTTCAAGGATGTTGCAGAATGCCCTCCTGGCCTCCTGAAGCCCCCAAACAGTTGCTTCAGCTAGCTCCAGAGAGCACTGGGTGTTTACTAACTTCCCCTAGCAGGGGCCAACTCTAGGAGTTCCTTACTCTGCCACCATCTTGCTGTCTCACAATTACATCTTTGAATGCAGTTTCTCTTTTCTCCATTTCTTTTCGTGGGACAGGATTTTTTGTTGTTGTTGTTACAATTTTCCCTCCAGCTTTTCTAATGCTGAGCCATATTTACAAATCATTTTATAACATTTTCCATGACTAAATCTGTGCTTTTGTTATTTTAACTATAGCTAATACTCTTAGTAGTTATTTATTTCAAGAACCCCAAGTACAAATAGCATCATGACCCAGATGAGTAAATCTCCAGATGAGTAAATCTGAGTGAAAACTGGGATGATGAAGAGAAATAGAAAATGAAAAATTTCAAATTGTCTGAAGGATTAAATTCCAACCTAAAACAATTATACTATTGTATCAATTTCACTCTGTACCACACATATGTGACCTGAAAGCTGAATTTGTTCTTTCTTTTTTTCCTCTCATTTTCCTAAGTCTTTTTCTTCTACCACCACCCTCTTATTACCTTGAAGTAAGGCATGGATAAAATCCTCGGAAAATTTATGTAATAAAATTTCTTTATCTTAAATCATGTATAACATGTAAAGACAAGATAAAAAGTAAACGAACAGTAGAAAACACAGAAGACATAATCTATGGTGTATTTGAATGCAAAAAAAAAAAAAAAATGGGTAGGTTCTCTCTGATTCTTGTCAACAGATTCCTGCATCAAGGAATATGAATGACTATCCATTCTTGAATTTTTGTTAAATAATGGGTGGAATTAAGACCATTATTTTTGTTTTTAAGAGTCATCTCATTTATTCATTTCTACCACCCTCTTGTTCTTTGTGCTTGCTGTCTGCTCTCTGTTTTTGTTCATTTTGTGCTCTCTGTGTCTGCCTGTCTCCTTTTTCGGAGGCATTGGGAACTGAATCTGGGAACTCCCATGTGGAAGGGAGGCGTCTAATCACTTGAACCACCTCTGCTTCCTGCTTGTTGTGTCTCTCATTATGTTTCCTCATTGTGTCTCCTCATTGCATCATCTCATTGTGTCTCCTCGTTGATCAAGCCTATTCCGTTGCTTTTTTGCTTTATTTCTGATGTTAACAGGGTGCTTAGAAAATTCTCCTTCTCCCTTTTCTGTTAATGTGGAGGTCATTTGAGTTCAGTCTACCACTATGAATTTGAGAAAACATGGTTTATTTTAAATCTGGAGACTCTGCTCCAATTACAGCCCAATAATAATGTAACTAGATTTTGGGATACCATTGGGTTAAAATTGGTCAAATATAAAAAGTGAGCTTGTGAGGTCATGTTGCAATTTAATAGATCTTTCCTTAGTACATATTCAAAATGCGGAAATGACTTAAGAATAAATCACCTCTTAAAAATGAGCAATGATAATACATGTTGAGAAGCCCAACTAGTTTACATCTGCATTCCCAGACTAGATTCAGATCAAATTGTTACATAAGAGCAAAAGCCATAAAATCAAACAGCAATTTGTCAGTAATCCATAGTGTTTTTTTGTTTAGTTTCTCTGCCTTTTTCTTTTTACCATGTATTGTTAGATTAAATCTATTATACACGTATTTCCTACAAAATATTTTTTCACGATAAATGTATGAAAAAGAAGGCAATAAAGAAATATCTGCCCTATGTTGCAGAACTTCAGTATTTTTATGTATAGGAAATGGCTCATCATTTTGATATAGTTTCAAACATATATGGAAAATATACAATCATGTATGTATAAAGAGATGGGCTATACACATATCAGTGAATGTTTAGTTTTGCATAAATAAATCTTATTAAATGCATTGTTTCTTACATTGCTTTTTATACTTCTTTCATATTATATAGGCTTTTTTTAACACTGAAAGGATTTTTAAAAAACTTATTCTAGTAAAATATATACAACCTAAAATTTCCCAATTTTAATAACATTCCAATATATAATTCAGTGCTCTTGATTACATTCACAATGTTGTGTCACCATCAACATCATCCTTTGCCAAACTTTAATGTTTCATTTTATACATGAAACTATCAAAAATGATTTAATTAATTTCATGTTGATTGTTAATTATGATAATTTCATTATTATGATTGCAAATAATCTTGTAGTAAAGACGCTTCTACATGAGTATCTGTGTTCATGTGTATGTTTATCTGTAGAATTAATTCATAAAGATGGAATTGCTGGAAAAGGCATATGTGCAATTTTACACTTGGAGCTATTTTCCAATAGTCCTGCAAAAAAGTTTCTTCAACACAATACACAAGCATAGTCTCAGTTTGAAAAGCAAAGTATAAAAGTTCATTTTTATTTTAATTTCAATTCTTAAGTTCATGCCTATGTTAATAACATTTACAATTTATGTACATTTCTTTTTTCCTCTCCACAGTCTGAGATTTTTGTCCTGTTTTATCTTGTTTGTTTGTGATTTTTTTCCTTTGTATTTTTGTTGGTGATATGTGCTTATTAAGAAGTTTGTCTAATATTTGTTGCAATTTATGTATTTAACTTTAGCAACAGAAGTATATAATTGGATATATTGTAGTCCATGATTTATAGCATTCTTATCATAGTTCTTTGCTTGCTACCTCATATTTATTCATTGTTTTGTTTTAAATGTTATACCATTACTTGATACTACTCTAAAAAAAATCAAAATCTTCTTTTCTAAATTATGCTTTCTAGTTGTTTGTGCCTGCTTTATAGAAACACAGTTGATTTTAGTATTTAACATATATTCACCCACCTTCTAAACTCATCTATTAGTTCTACAAGATTGCTTATACTTTCTTTGGAGATTTCACATTTCCTGTAAATATTTTTTTCTTTATTATAAACTTTATAGATTTTTTTAGCTTTTCTTATTATACAGGTCACAATTTCTAAGACAATGTTCAATAACAATAGTGGCAGTGAGGAATCTGGTAATGTTCTTCATCTAAAGAAAAAGGTTTTTAACATCTCCATTCATTATAATATTTGCTCTAGGCTTTTATTTAACAGTATAACATAAAATTTCTGTTTTTTTTTTATTTTGTTTATATTGGAAATTATTGAAAAATATTTATACCCACATTTTGAATAATTTCTTCTTTTGATTTTTATGTTATTAATCTATGATTTAATTTTGTTCTTTTGTATAATTCCCCTCTTCTTTTGAGGTTGTTAATTTATTTAATTTTTATTAGATAAGGTGTGGGTTTACAGAACAATCATGCATAAAGTACAGGATTCCCATACACAAACCCATTACTAAAACCTTGCATTGGTGTGGAATATTTATTACAATTGATGATAGCACACTTTTATAATTATACTATTATTTAAAGTCAATAGATTAACTTAGGGTCCACTGTGTGTAATGTAGTCCCATAGATTTTTTAAAAATCCGTTAATATATATACATTCTAATATTTTCCCATTTAATCATATTCAGATATATATTTCAGCTCCATTAATTGCCTTCACAATATGTGCTACCATAACCAACATCCATTACCAAAAACACTTTGTTGTAGACTTTTATGATGTTTTCATCAGGGTAAGAAAGTTCCTTGAGGTAATAAGAAATTTTAAATATATACATACTAAATTTTATCAAATGCTATTTTTCTACCTCTAGTGAAATCATGAAATGCTTCTCTTTTTATTGATTATAACTTCAAATGTATTAATATATTTATAGATTTTCTATTAACTGTTTCTTGTATTGCTGAAATAAGTTTAAATAAGTTGTGAAACATTCTTTTATAACTTTGGAAATCTTTTTCTAATTTTCTTTCAGATTTTCATATTACATACAGGAATAAAATTAATCTATCTTGGCTGTCATGTAATAATTTTCTGAACTTTGTTAATTGGAGACACATTATAATTGCTCAGAATATAAATAAAGTTATTTCCTTTTTTTAGAAAAGTATATCTGATTTTTCAAATAATTATCTGATATTATTTTATTTGAATACTTATGTATTAATTTTTTTTTATATTCACTCAGACTGCTTTACATTTTTGCATTTTTGTTTGAATTACATTTTACATACTTTGTTTAAATTATATGTCAAGTCTACTTGTCTGGTTCCTGGTCTTTATCTTCTTTATTCTCTTTGTATTTGCTCTAAATTGTTTAAGCTGACTTTTCACCAAATTCAGTTTTTTGATTATTGTACATTTTGGTGGGATTATGTTTATTTTATGTTCCTTTATTTCTCATTATTCATGGGAAAGTTTTTACACATGTATGTTAGCTTCAGCTTTCTTTAATTTTTTCATATATTTGCTGTTGTTTGAATATTTCAGTATCATTTTGTTTATATGCATTTTAGTATCATCTGTTACATTTTTGCTTGCATTTAATTTTTTATTTTATTAGAGAAGTTGTGAGCTTGTAAAATACCATGCATAATGTGCAGAATTCTAATACTTCACACCTCCACAAACACTTTGCCTTGTGGAAAATTTGATTATTCATCATTTTATTTATTAAAGAAGTTTTAATTTTATAGAAAAAATCATGGTGAAAGTACAGATTTCCCATAAACCCTTCACAAACAGTCAATTTTTCCCATTATTAAGACTTTGCAGTTGTGTCATATCTTTGTTACAATTTATGAAACAGTTTCCATTTATTATAATTAAACTGTTAATTGTGGTCCATAGTTTACAGGAGTGTTCATTGCATTGCACAGTTCTATAGTGGTTTATAATTTTTTTATTTTTTTACCTTGGTAACATATATACAAAAAGTCCTTTTCAATTATTTTGGGTATATACCCTAAAGAGGGATTGCCAAGTCATATGGTAACTCTATAATTAACTTTCTGGAAAACCAAACTGTTTTCCACAGCAACGACACTGTTTTGCATTTCCATCAACAGTAAAAGAGTGTTCCTATTCTCCACACCTTATCAACTACTTAATACTCACAATTTTCTTTCTTTTTTTTTTTTAGTAGCCATTCTAGGTGTGGAATGGTATCCCATTGTGGGTTGATTTACATTTCCTAAATGGCTAAGGATGTTGAGCAACTTTTCATGTACTTTTTGGTCATTGATATATCTTCCTTGGAGACACATCTATGTCTTTTGCCCATTTTTAAAGTGGGTTGTTTGTCCTTTTCTTCTTGAGTTGGAGGATTTCTTTAAATATGCTGAATAATAAATCCTTATCTGATATGTGGTTTCAAAATATTTCTCCTGCTCTCTAAGTTGTGTTTTCACTTTCATTATAAAGACTTTTGAGGCACAAAACTTTTAATTTTAAGAAGTTCCATTAATCTATTTTTTCTTTTGTTGCTCTTGCTTTTGGTGTGAAGTCTAAGAACCACTGCCTAACTCAAGGCCCTCAATGTATTTCCATATGATTTCTTTTATGCATTTTATAATTCTGTCTGTTGCATTTGGGCCTTTGCGCCAGTTGAGTTACTTTGCTACATACTGTGTGGTTAGGGCCCACCCGCATTCTTTTGCATGTAGATATTAAAGTTTTCCCAGAAGAATTTGTAGAACACCCTCTTTCCCTATTAAGTGGACTTGGTACTTCTGTAAAAATAAATTGACCATAGATGTGAGTGTTTATTTTGAACTCTCAATTCTATTTCATTGTTCTATATGTCTGTCTTTTGCCAGTATATTCTGTTTTGATAATTTTTGTTACCATTACTTCAACGATTCAAGTTTTAGGTAGTAGCTATTGTCAAATACATACCTCTGAAAATGAAGTTTCTTGTTTGGCTCTATTTTTTTCTATTACTTTCAAGAAGATTATTTGGAATTTATTTAATCATTATTTGGAAAAAATAATTAGGAAAATGGAGATTTACTCTTACCTAGTTAGAGTTGCTATGTTCAAATTTACTTAAGATATTAGCCCATCAAAAAGATTTATTGACTACATGCATTTTCAAAAACAATCATGTTAAATGTACAGAAAGTGTGATTGAGGATATTACAATCTCCTGAAAAAAAACTTGACCCGTTCCTATAACTGTGCAACCCTGGGTAAGGTATTTGACCACTTCAAGGCTCAATTCTCCATTTTAAATAAAAGGATAATGATTTACTGTTTTGCTCTGAAGTGCACATGCTGTAATAAGGACAAAAAGAAAAAATACTGACATTGTTATTTGAAAAAACTCTTATGCTTTCTCATTTTATGTGAAACTAGTAAATTAGCTAAAAGATCAAGGTGATACATGTAATGTAGTTATTTGTAGCTAGTTATTTTTGGAAATAGGAAAATAATGAAAATTGGTGACTGATTTTATGTATGTTACATATCTGATTGTGTTGATTATTGCAATATCCCATAGCTATTTTAAAGTCTTTATTTCTCATATTTTTTGTTATTCTCACTGATTCATTTCCTAGCAACAAAATCCATAACAGTATTACTGCATCAAACTCAACATTTTTTTAGTCTATAATCTAGAACAATATATAAGTGTAGAAAAAAATGATAATAACGTCAGGCAATTATAATCATGATTAGATCATTTGTTTTTCGATTATTTTCAGTAAAACATGCAAAAACTGACATATGTGGCAGTTTGTATTAAGGACATGATAGTGGACCACTGTCTTCCTGGGAGACAGGCCTGTAAATTTCCTAATCTGCTGGTCTCACAACCCTTCAAATCTGACGACTGCATTGGCTAGAGCTTTAGGTCCTACCAACACTAATTAAATCTATTAATTCTATTCTGTGTAACAGAAAAAGTGCTAAGTTTAGCATCTATATTTTCTATTTTAATTTTCAAAAGCAGTATGAGGTGGGCAAAGGAGGTAGTACTGAAACATGTGTAGATTTAAATGAAGCCCCTAAAAGTCATGCAGTTTTTATATCATGCCCCCTGATATCTGAGATGATAATGTAATATTGAAAACCTGGACACTTGCCTTGAGTAACAGTTTTTACTTCTTGCTGATTGCATTATATAGTCAAAATTGCCTAAAAATAAATTGTTGTATATTATGAACTTATACCACCCAGAATGGAAGGTAACTATTTTATTAAGAACACAACACCATGACTGGACCTTACTAGCATGGTAGGCCCTCATTAAATGTTTGTTGAATATATATTAAATGGGTCATAATAAAGAAATATTGATAATGGACAAAGAAGTCAAATACTGACTGGAACACATTTGATCATTATTCCAATCAGTATAGACAAACATTAACCCCCTTCCTTGGCTACATTCAGCAGAACAGTGATACATGATGATGTCAAGATCTTAGCTACTGCACTATACAAAGTAGTGGTTATGAAATTTGGAAAGCCTAGTAGGAAAGTCAGAGAGCTTTTTGGAGTTTACAATTAGGTTCAATTTAATATAAAAGTTGAGATTCAGTAGCTGAACCGTGTCCTGTGTTGCACTAACTTTTGAACAATTCCTCTTGACGAAAAGTGGCAGGAGAGACTTTCTAGTCCTGAGGTTCCAGAGTATTATTGTCCTTTCAGGATTGAAGGCACATTACCCGCCATGTAACTTTGCAGGGTTGGCACGTCTAGAAATTCAAAGTACTCAAGTGATTGTTGTACGATATTTGAAAGACTGTAAATGAGCACAGAAAATGGATGACATTATTTTAAAATGCCCCAAGGCATGGCTCAGGATAATTTGAAGGCTTAAAGAATTGTTAATATTAATAATGGTTTGTGCCTAAAGACACTATCCCTTCAGGAGACACAGGTAAAAAGTTAAAAAATAAATTATTTCTTTCAGATTAATTTTTTATTTTATTTTTTCATTTTATAAGGAGCCCTGTATTTTCACAGTATCTTTTAATTTGGAATCTTTCCTGCATAAATGCACCATAATTTCTCCTATAAAAGTGATATTATTAATCAGAGATCAGAATAAAAAGTGGTGTTAAGTATTAATTGGTTGTCTAGTTGGAGTAAGAAACTGTGCTATTTTTCTTTCATGTTCATTAGTTTATCTAATCTTACAATACCCCTGAAAAGTGGAGTTTCTTTCTTCACATTTTACAATGAGAAAAAAGGTTCAGAATGATTAAGTAACTTGCTCAAGAATACAAAACTAGTAAGTGACAGAAACCAGGACTCTACTTCAGATCCAAAGCTTTCATTTGCAAGTCGATAGGTGATTCATCCTAAACACTACAAACATATTATATATTATAATAATACTCTGGAAACTTGTGTTTTCATATATATAACTAGACATATATGAACATGCCAATGTCCAGAATATGAATTCATATACAGGACTTATGCAATTTTTGACACTAGTTTTCTATATATAGTAATTATCCTCTACCAACTAACCATGCCTAAGGTATTGATTCCATATTAGTGAAATTCATAGCTGAATATTTTGTGTTGCATAATTATGAGTAAACAGTTTAATAGGACTTATTTAGGAAACTTTTGACATTGTTACACATTTTCTAGCCAAATGACGTATTATTGTATTTTTTTAAGTATTGGGAAATAAAAGGAGGGGTGTCAAATTGATGAAAAAAACGAATCAGCAAGTCAAGAAATAGAATTATAAATTCTGGTGACCTGTAAAATTAGTTTATAGCTAATTAGCACTGTATTTTTTGATATCATGATCTCTAGACAAATTTACCTATGCAATTCTCTGTTTATATAATTAATAGATACTGTGATGTTTTCTCATTTAAATATTTGGAAAAGTGAGGTTTCAATTACATGGCACCTAATTTGTGATCCTCTCCCTCCCTCCCTCCCTTCCTCCATCCCTCCTTCCCTTCTTCCCTTCTTCCTTCCTTCCTTCCTTCTTTCTTATTTTTCTTATTTAATGATAAATTCAGCTTTTAACTGAAGAGAGAGTAAAGACCATATGTCCAAATTAATATATCTTTTGGTCAATAAATCCTTCATGCATTCTCTTTCATGTGTATATATATATGTGTGTGTGTGTGTGTGTATATATGTGTGTGTGTGTGTATATATACACAAATAACGGAATAAGCATGGCTGCCTTGCAGAATTCTAAATTCCTTAACTGTTTTGTAATTCAAATAATAAACCAAGTTTATAATAAGAGAAGATGTAAAATATCATTGATTTTCTATTTATAAACCTCTGCAGTTCAATTTTGTGAAAACTGCATAGACTTTTTTCTTTGACAACTATGGATGTCATCAATTAACTAAAGCCTTATGCAAACATGTATTTGAGAATTGAACAGAAAATTGAACCCTCTAAATCAACAAACAATATTATTTTCAATGTACAATCATTAAAAATAAAAAGAACAGTACTCAGCCTCACATACGTACTTGATTTTATTTAATTAAAAAGTGCAGAATTAAGTTTTAATTATCTATGATATCTGCAAAATTGATATAAAATCTCAGTTACAAGTCCATATTTTCTGAAAAGAATGGAACGTATACTAGTATATGTTTATACATACACACCTATATATGTATATATTTATTTATATTAGCTAAGAAAATGTTAATATCTGCCTCAAACTTTCTGTCAAGGAATAGAATTCTTGCAACCAATACCCAAGGATTGCAGAGCAGGCTGCTCTCAAAGAATATAAGGTAATCTAAATTGTCTTTTTCTTCAGTGGAATCTAAGGGAAAAATTTATAAGATCTGGCAAGAGCTTCTTAGAATAAGAAGTTCCCCCCAAAACATGCATATTTCTTTTAAGATATATAACTTTGGAACTTTTTGACACTTCTAAGACTGAAATGTATATTAATATTAATTATAGATACTTAATAAATATTTACTTAATATGCAGCATTCTTTACATTGAACTTATTCTGTAAGTATAAAAAGACAATTCTTCCAAACTCTTAGTCTGATAAAAGCATCCCTTAACAATATCCAGATCCACTTGTTCAAATTAGATGATTACCAATTTCTCATCTAATTTGGTTTCTGCACTAGCACTAACCACTCTGAGGAAGTGCCTTGTGCAGACAACCAGTAAATTGTAAATGCATATAATAGCATTTGTGTTTATAAAGCACTATCTTGAGAGTAATTGTTATGCATTGCTTACTTAGAGTTCAATTGCTCCTCTTTACTCCTTTGTATTATACAAAATATTTAGAAATATATAGGGCATGGGCAGAACTTACAACTTTAACCCTTTAATAGTGAAGTCTAACACAATGATTTTCTAATTATAAGCATTTAACTCACATATGCTAAATGATGAAATGAATCAATAAATGAATAAAAAAATTTACAAACTTGGAGACCATATGTTCCACTCCCCCCAAAAATATCCCTCATTCTGTAATTACCAATTCATTACTATCTGGGACTCTGTCTCTTCTCTGTTTCACTTAGCTCAAAAATGCCATCATTTGGTTATTCATTTTTATACGACTAAATTAATACTATTTTGGGAATCTGAAAAAAATCTTTGTTTATTGACTTCTTTGTTTACCCATTCACTAATTAACCAAACATTTATCAAGTTATTGAATATTTACAATGTGGCAGAAACCATTCTCTGTGATTGGCATGATGAGGCATAAAATGTATATATATTTTGTCATAATTTACATGTACATTTCTCATTGTATCCAACTGGATTCTAAAATACACTTATAAAATTTAGTGAAAAAATATTTTCCTAACAACATACGACCATTAAACACTGGATATATGACATAAAAATCAGATCTGTAAAATTTATTAAGAGATCCACAACAGTTTTTTGTTGCCTTGCCCTGGTTCACTAATGTACTGTAAATGGATTCAATAATTTTGTCTGTTCATTTCCCAAAAATCAATGCATTAAGACCCTATTCAATCTTTTCTTAAATTTTTCTAATAGCTACATGAATTTAGCTAACATCTACTTTTTAAAACTATTTTTTAATCTAATATTTTCTTAGATAAATGTCAGATGCACTTCCCTGATCAAAATGAATTGTATTAAGAGATTTTAACTTAAAAACTCATGTCAACCATTCCTGGATGCCATTCCAATGGCATTACTAATGTCTATCTATCTATCTATCTATCTATCTATCTATCTATCTATCTATCTATCTATCTATCTTATTTAGATTTAGAAATAAGTGATTTGCAATAGATTTCATAAGTTATATTTCTGGATATACATTCTGTAGAAAGGACAATTTGTTGCTCTTAATGAGAATGTTCATGGCGTTATGTGATTGAGAATTCTGTGCACTGATGCCTTCCTAGCTTCTGAGAGAAGCCCCCAAATTCCATGTGATTGGTGAGCTCAGTTTTGATCTTGCAAATAACATAAAACAGCTCCAGGAGAACTCCTTCAGAGGCTGTTACCTTTATTTTCCATGCAATTTTTGAAAAGAAAATATTTGTTTTGTAGAGTTATTATTGTTTCAAATACCACTTTCTTTGCTACTTTTGGGTTGCAATGTAGAGCCCAACAGGTCACTGGAAAATTGGGTGAAATAATTTTTTTTCTGAATCCTCTCTATAAACAGTAAGTATATCTGTGAAAATCAGGCCCTGGAGCAGAGTTGCAAAATTAGCTCTAGAAGATTTTCAATGCAAGAACTTAATCCACTGAGTAAATTTTGTGACCTCCTATCACTTGGTAATTTTGAAATTTCATCCTTTCTTTCCTTAGAAAGAGTATCTTAATGATCTTTTAATTTGATCTATGTTCGTTATGAAAGTCAAGATCTCTTTCCAACTTGGTATCAAAGTGCACTTTGCTTCCACTGGTCCTAGACTATTTTCCTGATTGTGCGTTAGCACTGAAGTGGATCTAGTTTTCTGGCAAACTTTAGCCAAATCCTACTCTGAGATTAGGATATTCCCTTTCTCAATGTCTCTTTGGATAAAGATATAGCAGACCCTAATAAGTGGATATACTTTGTTTCTCTTTATAAAGTTCTATCCTTTGAAAGTGTCAGTTTGATTGTAAGGATGATTCAGTGTCCTGGTGTGATGGTTAGGTTCATGTGTCAACTTGGCCAGGTGATGGTGTCCAGTTGTTTGGTCAAGCAAGCATTGTCCTGATTGTTACTGTGCAGAAATTTTCTGGACTTAAATCATCTGTGCATTGATTGCAGATTATATCCATATCAACTGAGGAGATTGCCTTCAGCAAGGAGAGCCATCTCATCCAATCAGCTGAACACTTTAAAAAGGAAGTAATGATTTCAACAGTCAAAAGTGAATTTCCATCTCTACTTTAACCATGCAGCTTCTCGTAGAGAATTCATCGAGGACCTTCATCTGACTTCTTTGCTTGCAGTCTTGCCCATGGTGAGGTGAGAAAATCTGTATAAAGCTCCCATTATTTAGAAATACCTCCTGTCAGTTCTGTTTCCTTAGAGAATCCTGATTTTTATACCTGGTATCAGGCAGCTGGGGTGAGTGTTTAGTAAGAACTAAAGGCATCAATTATCATAATTTGTCTTCCAGAAGAAGCCACAATCATAATACCCAGTATCTTGTAAAGATAAAAGCAATTCTATTGAAACTGGATACAGGATAGAAAATGAGAGGATGTAATTACAGTAAGTGGAATTTAACCAGAATTTTTTACACTTACTCCTAAGATAGCAGGTCAATAAATGTAAAATTGTATACCATTTAGAAAAAAATTATTGGTAAATTATATTACAATTTACATTTATGAAAACTGAATTTTAAAGTTTACTTTATCCTCATCAAATGATTTTATTTTAAAGCTCTTGACAATAATATATTTGCAAACATATGATATTGATTTATAGAAAATAGCTTTGTCCCACAATTTTATAAAATAATACTAATTAAACTTGAGATGTATTCTTCACTTTCGAAAAATAAATTCTCTGTTTTGTTTTTTTTAAGGTTTATTTATTTATTTAATTCCCTCCCCTTCCCCCCCACCCCGGTTGTCTGTTCTCTGTGTCTATTTGTTGCGTCATTTTTGTCCGGTTCTGTTGTCAGCAGCACGGGAATCTGTGTTTCTTTTTGTTGCATCATCTTGTTATGTCAGCTCTCTGTGTGTGTGGTGTCATTTTGGGCAGGCTGCACTTTCCTTCGTGCTGGGTGGCTCTCCTTACAGGGCACACTCCTTGCGAGTGGGGCTCCCCTACATGGGGGACACCCCTGCATGGTAGGGCACTCCTTGCACGCATCAGCACTGCACATGGGCCAGCTCCACACGGGTCAAGGAGGCCCGGGATTTGAATCGCGGACCTCCATGTGGTAGACAGATGCCCTAACCACTGGGCCAAGTCTGCCATCTAAATTCTCTGGTGAAAGTTTTCAGTTATATAACTGATCATATTATCTATTACTGTGGTGGTTTGAAGCTTTCGTGGACCCCAGAAAAAATCCTGTTCTTAAAGCTAATCCATCCCTGTGCATGTAAACCTGTTTTAAGTGGGGACTTTTGATTAAATTACTTCAGTTAAGAGTCTTGATTAGATTATGAGACACAGGGTGGGTACTAATCCTCTTACTGGAGTATTTTATAAATGGAAGAATAAAAAGACACAGATACAGGGGGGAAAAAGGCTGTAGAGACAGAATGGAAGCGAGAAGTTGAAATCAACAGAACATGGAAGTTGAGAGGAGGCTACTTAAACGAGAAGCTGAAAGCGATGGGGCCCAGAGGAGAGGACAAAGATGAATGGACACAGCCATGAGCCTGATCGCCCACAGCTGCAGCTCAGGAAGAAAAGATCTCCTGATGATGCCTTGACAGTCTCAAAACTGAAAGCTTTTAACCTAATAAGCTGCCATTGTAAAAGTCAACACATTTCTGGTGTATGGCTCCATGCAGCTTTTTGCAGACTAAGACAATTACTTAAAAAGCCTTCTGCTAACAGTCTTTCCAAAGAGTTTACATGAGAAATAAAGAAAATGTCAGATGAGACACACTCTTTAAAAATATTAATTTTCTCACTGTTAATGACTTTAAAAATAATCAAAAAGTGGAGGAAGAATCATGTTAAAGATTCCTCTTACTTTGAAGATTTTACTTAAACTTGGAGAATCTTTTCTCCCTTATAAATTACAATAAAATGATTTTCCCTAAATCTGTGGATGTTAACATTAATAGTTATACATACTTTAAAAAGTTTGGCATTAGAACTGTTTACTCCTCCTTCCATTCTTTCCTCTTTAAAAATTGTGTGTCTTAAGCCTGGATTTGGATCACTTATGAAATCAAATGTACTTTTTGTTGAGTCTGTTAGTGGATTTGTGCCCTGTTCATGTCTGCGTGAATTTACTAATTTACTACCACACCAGAATGCCATCAAGGGATAACCTTTTAGGTTCCTGTTTTTGAATAATTGAAACAATAACTTAAATTTTTATAGTGCTTTAAAGTTCACAAGATGCTTTCATATGCATCGTGTCTTTTATTGTCACAAAAGCTCTGGAAATAATTATTACTAAATCATTTTTACATGAAAGGAATGAGAAGCAAAGAGTTATCTAATGACACTCACTTAATTAGTTTAATATTTAAAATCTTGTGAGTCAAACCAGTTCTTCTGGTCTTAAATTTAATTATGTTTCTTTTTCTAATATTCTAGAACTGCGGAGAGGTATATCCCACCCCACTCCCAAACTTTCTCTCTTTTTCTTTCCCTATACCTGCTTTTAAAATAATAAAATCTAGTAGGTCCTAATCAATATCAAGGGAGGGACCAAATAGTAATTTCCAAATAAGCACTTATACATCAGTCTTTAAATATTCTTTACATTTATTTTCTTCCTTGTGCCAGCCAATTTTCTAGGTACCTATACTGGTGAAAAATTGAAACAAAGTCTCTGCTCTCCTGGACTACTCCTTTCAGTCAGGAAAAAATCACAGGAAAATAAAGATTAGAAAATTCTATTTTGCAGTCTCTTTTACTGGAGGCAAAATCATTTTCTCTTTGTTTTAGTAATGTGTAATTCTTTCCCAATAGTCAGAATTTCTTGAAGATGCAGTTCAGCATTAATTCTAACTTTTCTGTTTCTTTTGGCTTAACAAGCGTACAACTGTCTCCTTTTCCCATTCATCAATATTTTCAGTGAGATTGAATCACAGCAGACAATGTTTCAGTATTTGTGCATTTTAAATACCAGGACCTAAAACTTAGTGGCCCCTGCTAATATAGGATATTATGCATAACGTCTAGAATATCTAGGTGAACTCATTCCACTAAAATTCTTTTATTCTTTTTTTTTTTTTGGTATTTGATTAACTTCTTATATTTTATTGAATCTTAGACTCCACTGACTGAAGGATGTCCATTAGGTTATGTACCATGCAGGAAGAGAAAATGTGCTTTCAATGAAATTATGACATAATACCTCAATCAAAATGCATAATGCCATCTTCTTGTTGCTTTGAAATTTCTTTCTCTACTCAGGGATTTGGCAATTTCTTGTGCAATCAATTGTATTGCTCAGTGAGGTATGAACTCTCTGTGTAACCAAAAATGAAATGTCACATTTATCTATGATCCAATTTTTCTTTCTTAGGTTCTATAAAGTCCTTGATTGTCTCTTTATAAAAAAATAAGAAAGTATATTTATTCCTGACATGATAAAAATGTAATTATCAGCTCTGTGTCTTGATTTTCTGCAGACACAGCAACATGTTTTTATTGCTGATTTATGTTGTAATGTTTTTGGAGACGTTGTAATTAGTAATTAACCCCAAACCATGAGTTAATAAGAATGTACATAACTCAATTGGAGTGATAAAAATATGAACAAGTCTGGCTAACCTTGCATTTACACAATGATAAATAAAGCATAATGGTTCCCCATACAATTGCAACACACCACATTGACCACTTACCCATCCTCTAGGACCTGAAATCGAGTTTTAAGGGTAAAAATATGACTCAGCCAAAGCTTTCTATGATCCTATTTCAGTAATATTGCTGATATTTATCCTGATTTCTCAGGGTCTCCTTTATTCAGATTGTAAATATTTTGTATATTATTTTTGCATTATAAATATTTATTTTTTTACACCTAAATTGAAATGAAACCTTTAAGCTCTAGCATCCATATTCAAGTTTGACATAGACATTTTCAGAAGTTTTTATATTTTCTAGTTTCAATTGCCCTACATCACTCGTTATTAAGTATATAAGTGATTAAAAATTTAATAAAAACAAACATGTAGTCTCCATGGATTAGAATTTACATTAAACAAGCCTATAGGATAAGATAGTGAGAAAGACCACAGGTATTTGAATTGGTCACACTGGGCATGAGACACAATTCTATCACCAATATCAGAACAAATTACCCAAATTTCAAAATCGTGCTGCCACCTCTAAAGAGAAATTTAATGAAGTTTATATCAACATATAAACATGGTATTTAACCTACCTAAATTTTAGAGATTTTTAAATTTGTGTTTTTATTCATTTGTTTGTTTATGTAGGATTTATAATATGCAGCAGTCTAAACGCTCTTAATTTCAAGTTCTTCATCTGCAACAATTAAATATATCTTTCAAAGTTGTTTTGAACAGTTTCTGAAATCATGTATGTGAATACATAAGGAGAGCAAGGGTTTGTTTAATTTTCTATTGTTTTAGATTTCATTTAGAAAGTTAAAATGCTCTGATTTGTAGATATCACATCACCACAAATATCTTCATTATCATTTTCATTTCCCACTTGTCTGGAATTTTAGGAAAATTTGAGTTTTAGGCTTCATTCTTTCTTTGCAAATAAAAAATAAATTTTATAGAAAAGAGAAGTAAAAAATTTTATAAAAAAGAGAAGTAAGGTAATTACTATGCATTGAGAATTTCAGATTAAGACACTAAGATAAACATACATTTTCATTTTATTTTATTTTTTAAATTAATATGTTAAAACTGTTAAATGATGAAAGGAAAGTCTTTTCGGCACAATTTTCTAAAACAACTGGATACATAGGAAGTAAAATAAACCTCAAATCTATTGCAAGCTATGCAAAAAAATTAATCTGAGATGGATAATAGATATAAGCATAAAATCTGTAACTAAATCTCCAAAAATCTTTGTGAACTGGGGTAGCAAAATATTTCTCAGAAAGAAAACAGAAAGCACTAACTGAAATAAAGCATTTTATGGACTACATCAAATTTCAAATTTTCTGCTCATCAAAAGATACTGCTAATATAATAAACTGACAAGACATTATCTAGGATAAAATATTTCTAAAATGCATAAATGATGATGAAATTATATCCATAGCATATAAACAATTCCAAAATCATTATTAAAATGACAATGTAATAAAATGTGGTATCAACTTAAATAAATACTTCACAGAGATATACATATGGACAATAAGCACCCGAAAAAGTGCTCAACAAATAAGTGATTGAGGAAACGTGACCCAATACCACATGAGTTATCACAACACAAATCCACAAGAAATCCTAAAATTGAAAAAATTGAAACAATAAATATTGACAAGTAGGTGGGGCCTTTAGTACAAGCACTTTGTAAAACAGTTTGATAGTTTCTTGTAAAAGTAATCATACACTTAACATGTAACCCAGTATTTCCATTCCTAGGTATTTATACAAAAGAAATTAAATTTTATGTCCATAAAAATCTTATCCTCAAATGTTTTTGTGGCTTTATTCATAATAATTCCATTCACTTGGGCATTTGTAATTCATATTCATAATTCCAGTCACTGGAAACAAACCAAATATCTTCCAGTCAGCTTAGTGGATAATTTCTGATATATATTTTATAATAGAATGTTACTTTACACTAATTCAGACAAACTTCTCATACACAAAAATCATGGGTAAAATCTCAAAAAATGCTGAAAGAAAAGAGCCATATATAACAGAAATTATATCTTTACATTATTTGATTCCTGAACAGGAAATCAAATCATACTCACATAAATCAGAAGAGTAGGTACCTTTGGGTGGGGAAAGGGACAGGGATTGCTTGTAGAAAGGTGTGAGGGAAATTTCTTGGATGATCATAATGTTATATCTGTTTTGGGGTATGAATTAGCATAACTTTAACATTTATCAAAACTCATTGGAATGGAAGCCTTAAGATGGGATAACAAGTAAATTTCTGCCTCTATGAAAAATTAAAAATCCAACAAGACATATAAAATCTCTTTTGCCCTGATTGTAAGTACCAAAGAATTTATAAACATAATCTATGTAGCAAGAGCCATTTTATTGTTTTGTTTTATTGCTACACATAGTTCCTACATAGAGAAAATATTTAATACATACGAATGACAAAAACAAAAAATCTTTATTAGTTTTGTTTTACTTTTTATTAATGTCATAAATCTGGTATTTTACAGCATTATATTTAATGATAATCACTTTAGAAACTTACTATAAATATTTATAATCTAAATAGGAATTCTGGTCAGTAGATAATATTGTAGTATCTCCACATATCTCTATTTCTTTCATTTTTGTTTGATTATTATTTTCTGAAAATAAACCATAAAAGAACAGTTGCATGGAATATACACCTAAGTACCTTAACAAAATTGTTAGAAATTATTTTCCTTTATTTTTCCTTGCCTATAGTTATTTAAACTACCTTATATTTTATCAAATAGTGAGTTCGAAATGTTATTTCCAAACATCTTGTTATAACTACTGCCAATGAAGAATTTTATATCCAGAGAGACTTTCTTTCAAAAAGGAGGGAGAGATAAAGACATTCCCAGTAAAATAAAAGCTGAAATAGTTTATCACCACTAGACGAGCTCTATAAGCTATGCTAAAGGGAGTTCTTTAGATGAAAAAGAAAGGACACTAGGCAGTGGTTCAAAGTGGCATAAATAAATAAAGATCTTCAGTAAAGATAAACATTTTGGCAATTACAAATGCCAGTATTATAGTATTTCTTGTATGTAGTTCCACTTGGTATTTCCTACAAATATTAAAATGCAATTGCATAAAAATAATGATAAATCTATAGTTTTGGAAATGCAATGTACAATGACAGTGGCAGCAAGTACAAAAACATGTAGGGACAAAATTGTATATGAACACTGTGTATACAATTGAAGAAATATGGGTATCAAATCAAATATGACTTATATATTTAGAATGCTAAAATTTAACCACATAGTAAACCCAAAGGAAATAATAATAAAATATAGCTAGATAGTGACTGTAAATACAAAGGGATTAAAATCTCCAGTCAAAAGGAAGAGATTGTGGAATAGAAAAAGAAAAATATAAACAAAAACATGACCTAACTATATGCTATTAAGCAAGCAACTTAAATTCAAATACATAAACAGATTGAAAGGGAAAGGATGGAAAAAAATATTCCATGTGAGCAGGAATCACAAGTGAGCTGGAATAGCAATACTAATATCAAATAGAATAGACTTTAACTCAAAAAACTGTTACAAGGGATAAAATGGGAAATTATATATTGGCCAAGGGTCAATTCAACAAGATGTAATGATCATAAATATATATGCACAGAACAGAAGAGACCTAAAATATATGAAGCAAATTCTGACAGATTTGGAGAAATAGGTGACTTTACATTATAGTAGAAGTTGCTAATATACCACTTTAAATAATCAAAAGAACATCTAGATAGAAGAAAACCACACTTGAAAAATACTCTAAACCAACTAGAAGTAGCAGACATATATAGCACATTTCACCGTACAAAAACAGAATAACACATTCTTCTCTCCAGTACACATGGATTATTCTGCAGGATAGACCATATCTTATATCACAAAATACATTTCAACAAATTCCAAAAAGTAATACAATTTATCTTCTCCAATCACAAGGAATAAAGTTAGAAATCAATAGCAGAAATGCAAAATTCACAAAAATGTGGAAATTAAGCAAACTCTTAAACAATTAAAGAGTTAAAGCAGAAATCAGAAGTGAAATTAGGAAATACCTTGTGGCAAATGAAAATTAGAATACAGTGTACCAAACTTTAGGGGCTGCAACAAGAGAAGTATTGAAAGGGAAATTTATACCTCTAAATACTTACACTAAAATAGAAGAAAGGTTTCAAATCAGAGACATAATCTCAAAATTAGAAGAATTCTAAAATGAAAACCAAATAAATCCAAAGCAAGCTGAAGAAAGGAAATAACAGAGATTAGAGAGGAGATAAATGAGATAGAGAATATAAAAACAAAACAATAGGGAGAATAGAAAAGAAAATTGATTCTTTGAAAGACCAATTAAATTGATGAACATATATTTATACTGATGAAAACAAAGAGAGAGAGGACTGAAATGACTAAAATCAGAAATGAGGAAGGGAAAATTGCTTCCAATCCCACTGAAGTAAAAAGGACAAGAGAGGATACTGTGAACAATTGTACACCAAAAAGTTAGATAAGCTAAATGAAATGGACAAATTCCTAGAAATGCACAAACTGCATACACTGAATCAAAAAGACAGAACATCTCAGTAAACCACGTAACATGTAAAAGATTGAAACACTAATCAAAAATTTCCAACATGATTTCATCTGTTAGGATTTTTAAAAGATTATAACATACCCTAGGCATGGATGTGAACAGCAGCAATGGAAGAACAAGGAGGTTGTAAAAACCAGGACTATCTGCCTTAGAAAGACTCACACATGGTGTTCCTGCAGGTTTGAAGAAAAAATGGCCAGAATGTCAGTTAAAACTCAGAAACCATAAGAGAAAGTAAATATATTCAAGTATTAACACATCTAGCATAGGGTTTGTTATAAAAAAGTACTGGCAGTTTTATGTTTTCATGAAAACCAACAATTTTATTAAGAATACATTAATTCTGATATTTTATTGACTAAAATTGAATCATATCTCAATAAATTGGTGACAATAGAAAAAAAAAATCTCCCAACAAAGAAAAACCCAGGGCCAGACATGAAAAATTAACAGCCATCAAGCTCAAAGTCTACTAAAAAATTGAAGAGGGAAGGTATATTCCTTTTTCATTTTATGAGGCCAACATCACTCCCATTTTTGTCAAAATCAGGCAAAGATACTGCAAGAAAAGAAAATTATAAACCAATATCTCTTATGAATATAGATGCAAAATTCCACAAGAAATAAAACACTGGCAAAGTAAACACAACAACACATAAAAAGAATTATGCATCATGATCAAATGAGATTTCTCCTGTGAAAACCTCGATGGGTTCAACTTAAGACAATGAATAAACTACATTCAAAGAATGAAGAAAAAATACCAAATGACCACCTCAATCGATACAGGACAGACATGACAACATTCAGTACCCTTTCTTGAAAAAAATAATGCTTAGAAAAATAGGAATAAAAAGAAAATTTCTCAGCATGATAATGGGCATGTATGAAAAATCCACAACTAACATCACACTTAATGGTGAAAGACTGAAAGCATTCCCTTCAAGATCAGAAATAAGGCAAGGATGCTCACTGTTATACAGCATGGTACTGGAAATTCTTGACAGGGCAATTAGATAAGAAAAAGAAATTATAGTCATACAAATCGGGATGGAAGGACTAAGACATTCCCTATTTTCAGATAACACGATCATATGTAGAGAAAATACTGAAAACTCCACAATAAAGCTCCTAAAATTAATGAATTCAGCAAAGTTGGGGAAGGCTGTGTGTACAACATGAATACCCTAAAACTGGTTATGTTTCTATATGCAAATAATGGACAATTGGAAGGGAATTTGAGAAAAAAAAATTAGAATCAAGTGCCTGGGAATAAATCTAACCAAGGATGTAAAGCACTTGTATACAGAAAACTACACACAACATTGGTAAAAGAAATCAAAGAAGACCAAGATAAATGGAAGGGTATTCCATGTTCATGGACTGGAAGGCTAAATATCATTAAGATGTCAATTCTGCCCAAATTGAACTACATATTGAACACAATTCCAATCAAAGTTCCAATAGCATTCTTTGCAGGAAAGGAAAAGCCAGTTATCAAACTTATTTGGAAGAGTATGGAGTCCTGAATAGCCAAAAACATCTTGAATGAGGAAAATGAAGTTGGAAGATGCACTCTACCTGACTTAAAAAAATATTACAGAGCTACAGTGTTCAAAACTGAATGATATTGGCACATACTGAGCAATGGAACCGAAATGAGAGTTCAGACATAGACCTACACATCTACAGTCAAATGATATTGAACAAGGTTGCCACAACTACTCAAATTGTATGAATAGTCTCTTCAAAAAATGGTGCTGGGAGAACTGTATATCTATATCCAAGGAATGAAAAAGTTTCCCTATATCATGCCCTATATAAAAATTAATGAAGATGGATCAAAGACCTAAATATAAGAGCCAGTACAAAAAGAACTCCTAGATAATGTAGGGAAGCATCTTCAAGATCTTGCAGTAGACAATGGTGTCATAAACTTTACACTCAAAGGGTGAGAGATGAAAGAGAAAAGAGGTAAAAGGGACATCCTCCAAGTTAAAAACTTTTCACTTCAAAAGATTTTATCAAGAAAGTGAAACGGCAGCCTGCCCAATAGGAAAAAGTATCTGGAAACCACATATCCATCAAGGGTCTAATATCCAGCATATATAAAGAAATCCTATAACTCAGTACCAAAAGGATAAACAACCCAATTAAAATATGAGCAAAAATCTTGAACAGACACTTTTCCAAAGAGGAAATATAAATGGCTGAAAAGCACATGAAAAGATGCTCAACATTCTAGTGATTAGGGAAATGCAAATCAAAACTATAATGAGATATAATTTCACATTGCTAGACTGGCTGCTACTAAAAAAAAACAACAGAAAACTACGAGTGTTGGAAAAGATGTGGAGAAACAGGAATACTCATTCATTGCTGGTTGAGATGGCAATGGTGCAACCACCTGTGAAAGACAGTTTTGCTGTTCAGGGAAAATTGGATAGAGAATTATCAAATGACATGACAATTCCACTTCTTCTGAATTGAAAGCAGGTGCTCAAACATATATTATCAGACTGATATCCCTATCAACATTATTCACAATTGCTTAAAGATAGAAAAATGGAAGTAACCCAAGTGTCTATTAAGAGATGAAAAGATAAACAAAATATTGTTTATATACACAATGGAATATTATTCAACCATATAAAGGCCCTCCACATGGGCCAGCTCACCATGTGGGCCAGCTTGCCTTCATCAGGAGGCCCTAGGCATCAAATCCTGAACCTCCTATATGGTAGATGTGAGCCCAGCTGCTTGAGTCACATCCACTTCCCAATAGCACTTGTTTCAACAAACAGTATACAGTTATTATGATTCATTCTCTCCTATCTGGAATACACGTTTTCTATTCTCATGTTTCAAAAGCACTGTATTAGTTTAGGCTTCTCTAGGGAAACAGAATTAACCAGAGATATTTGTCAATATTAAGACATTCAGCTGATTGGATAAAGCGTCACTCATTGCTGATGGCAATCTCCCTGATTGATGTAACTGTAATCAGCTATCTATGATTTACCACTGCAGTAAAGTCAACGGTGACTAAAGTCCATAAATGCCTTTGTATTACAGTTAGCCCAGTGCTTGCTTGACCAAACAACTGGGCACAATAAACTGGCTGAGTGGACACATTAGCCTAACCATCACAAGCACTATGATCACACCTGAATTTCTGGTACACACTGTTCCTCCATCCTTCAGCCTACCCTCCCTCCTTGTCCCCTTTAGTGAATCATTTTTTGTAAACCTAGTTCATGGTCTTTTCCTTGGCACCTAAATTAACTCAGTGCTCTCTCCCCTCAAGGAATGGTCTTTGTTTCATGCTTTCACAGCATTCTAATCTCACCATCATCACTGCTTTCAGATACTGCCATCATTTCTACTTCATGTTATTTACTCCACAAAAAACACTTCTCCCCACTTATTTTCTCCATTTTCTAATATCTAGACTTTCGCCACCTATCTCTATTTTCTCACCATTCCAGTATCTACTGCTTTACAACAACTGCACACAATGATTGGGCTCATGAAAAACTATATCTCTCACAGGTCTCTGAACTCAACAAAGAAGATCTTCCTTACAGTCTGTCATGTAGTTGCAATCAGATATCTGCTGTGTCTCCATTGAGCTAAAGGAAGCTCTATGCAGATGACTAAGGTTAATATTCACGTGACTGGCAGGTGATGCTGGCTATTGGCAGGACATTCACCTGGGGTTGTAGACTGGAGCACCTGAATATGGCTACTCCATGTGACTGGTGTTTATTGCAGTATGGTTACTGACATCCAAGAAGGAATGTTGTAAGAGAGTGTATTTCTAGGGGCAGAATGCAGAAGCTACCAACCCAGGTAAAACCATGTCTTGATCTGGCTGGTTCTAGCATAGCATGCCTTCCACCATATGCCATTTATAAAAGCAGACACAGGGTTCACTCAATGTTAAGAGAGTGCAAAAACAAATTCTTTCTATTGATGAGGTATCCTAAGTTCATATCACAGAAGAACGTGTTGACAGGGAGGTTATTGAATATCTGTGACACTAAATTTTCATTCCCTCCCTAGTAAATGAATTAAGCATACACACAGAGCTAGTAAACTGGTTAAATACACATATAGAAAAAGAGAGAGAGAGAGAGAAATTAGACTCCAAAATAAAGAAGAATCAGTTATTTTGTATTATATATGTTTATATGATTTGTCATTTATGAGATTTAATTATATCTCACTATTTCATAGGGTAAAATTAACCAGCAATATGAATATGTATATTTGAGGATGCAATTTCCTTGAAGAGAGCAATTTTTTCCCTTCTATGCCTGTAACATTCTTTATCTAAGTATCAGCCTACATACAAAGTATTATGCAAACAATTGTTGCAGGTACACATACTTTTATACTTTGAAGACTATTTAACTTCAAATATCATTCTTGGACTACAACCCTGGCTCACAGCTTTCAGTAATCTCTGATACTGTCTTTGACACTAATACTTTCTGTGACATTAGCCTCAAAAGGCTGATTATGCACATAAGACGTTTCTAGTTTCTTTAGATGATCTGTTATGGATTAACCATCCATGAAATTACCCAGCCCTTTTGGAATCAGTTTATATTTTAATATTATCCTCCAAATTTTTTAGTAACTCATTCTGTGTATCACCTGCACATGTTCATGCTGAAAGAGCATGCCAAACAATATTATCTAGACAGCGAATTTCAACACAGAACTTCTCAATATTTTTCTTTTCAGCATCCCTCTCACAGCATGGCCGTGCAATGGCTGCATTCCAGAAACCATGACATTTACTGATTTAATTTGTAAAGAGGAAATGGCTGAAGTTTCCTGTCTCTGAAGAGGTAGATTTTTCTTTTTTTTTGCAAAGTACTAAAAGTGCTTACAAAGTCTGAAGCGTTTCCAGACAATTGCAAAAACTGATTAATCTTCGGTAGCTGTTGCACTGGCAGGTTGAGGTAGTGTGTGACAGGCATTATCAATTGGTTCAGTATTGTGACATGTCCACTGTTATCAAAGCTTATGGGTACAAGCAGCAGAGAGATCTTCCCATAGGTAATCTGGGTTTTTCCTTTGTTTTTTTTTACTTAGAGGAAAACTAAACTAATGATGGCTCGTGTGTGTGTGTGTTTACTAATCCTTGCCAAAATGAATAAGGCACTGTGTCAAATGGCATCAGACACTAATTGAGGTAAACAATTCTGAGATAGTTTTGCTTCTGTTTTCTCTCCTGCAAGGATTGATTAACATGGTTCCATGTGTCTATTGCATATGTCATATATAAAAATAAGACAAAAATAAAATTTGCCTTAGGTATAAATGTAAACATTTTAAAACCCTAATTTGCCATTAGGAAGAGTTTACTCTTGTGCAAAAAAAAATAAGATAAAATATTGTTAACTTTCTTTTCATATAGAATGATTGACTTCGTAATAGGTAAATTAAAAGTGTGTATCTCATTTAAATACACATAATATTTTATGGTATTTCATTTCTTATATACTTTCTTGCTGCATAATATTTTCTTAGATCTGAAATTATCATTTATAAAACGCTTTACATTTTATATGTAGTTTGTGAAAAATTTGTGTGATGATAATCTTGGTGTCATGTGATAATAAATTGTACCTGAAAAATAAGGATACATTTTCCAGCCGTTGTTTTTGCACTTTATACTGTCGAGTATAAAATGAAAATATAATGCATTGATACAATCCTTACTTTCTTGTTCTTTTTCCTTAAATTTAGTCTAAATTTTATGCTTTCTGCCCTCTCCATTCCTGCCATGTGTCACTCTCACCTCTAACTCATTATAAAATCTAATAATCCATACATAATATACAAAATACCTTTTGCAACTTGTGGTTTTAAATACCATTTTTTTTTCTGTTCTTTCTGGCCATGAGACCTTTTTGAGAATGATGACTGTCATTTTAATCTTCTTATCTTTAATCCATAAGAGCAGGTCTAATATGTAAGAGGTACACAATAAATATTTTTGAAAAGATAACTTAAAATGTAAAAATACATTTTAAAGGCTTTGATTAATGATATTATGAAATTCGGAAGGTAATGTATCAATTTTAATGGAAAGCAAAGAATACATAAATTCTACTTGCAGTCAGTTTGCTTTCCTTATGTACCGCATAGTAGTATCCCTTATTTTATTTTATTTTTGTGTGATGTTGCTGGAAGTCATTTTATTTTTAAATTATTCTCTTGATGGATATGAAAGCAAAAGTTTTACCTTGCTCTTTAAAACACCCAATGCATAATTGCTTTTCATAGTGGCCTTAGGGTTAAAACCTAGTCCTGGGTTTTTAAGCGACTAACAATAAACTGATAAAAGCATTCACCTTGAACACTGCCAATGCAACTCTTCACATAGAGGTAATGCAGAAAATTAAAAGAGAATAAATCAGGGAAGCGGACTTGGCCCAGTGGTTAGGGCGTCCGCCTATCACATGGGAGGTCCACAGGTCAAACCCCGGGCCTCCTTGACCCGAGTGGAGCTGGCCCATGCGCAGTGCTGATGCGTGCAAGGTGTGCCCTGCCACGCAGGGGTGTCCCCCACGTAGGGGAGCCCCACATGCAAGGAGTGCACCCCATAAGGAGAGCTGCCCAGCGTGAAAGAAAGTGCAGCCTGCCCAGGAATGGCACCGCACACACAGAGAACAGACACAACAAGATGACACAACAAAAAGAAACACAGATTCCCGTGCCACTGACAACAACAGAAGCGGACAAAGAAGAACATGCAGCAAATAGACACGGGGGAGGGGGAGGGGATGGGGGAAGGAGGGCGGAAAGCGGAGAGAAATAAAATAAATAAATAATCTTTTTTTTTTCAAAAAAAGATTATATGTTAAAAAAAGAGAATAAATCCATTAAATTATTCTTCAATCCTCTCAGAAATTGCAAATTAATAGCAGTGTCTCTCTAATGACCTTTGCTGTGTGGTCACTTAACTCCTGCCTCATATTGTGACCAAGTACTCCTCAGTGTGAAGAGAATTATTTCTCACCATTCTTGGGAAAAATGAGCCCAGGATTTCCTTGTGGCAATGACAAATTTTAATTCCTTTCATCCATGTCAGAAAATTAATAGTAATAATAACAAGGATAATAGCAGAAAAAAACAAGGAAAAGCATATAAATGCAAGCTGTTATATGTGTTAATGTATATGATTAACCAGGATAAATTGGTGAGATAACTTCTCAAGAGAAAAGAAAGAATAAATAAAGAAAAGATACATTTTGAAAAACAGAGGAAAGGTTGAATAAGTAGAGCAAAGTCAATGGCATGGCATGTTATTTGCAATTTGTGCAAAAAAATATGAACATATACATCATAAGATAACTAAGACAAATATAAGAAAATAGAAGGTATATAGACAAAAGGTAGATTAAGATACATATTCATTCACATTCAGAAATTTGTTTTCTGAATTGGTGTCTGTGTATGTGGAGAGAGAGGGAGAGAGAGCGCACTTTCATATTATTCCTCACCCCAAATTCTAGTGGTAAATTGGGAATGGAAATATATATGGAGAAATGAAGGTTTCCTACTGAAATTAAATAAATATTTTTGGTTTACTAGAAAACTCTAATTATATATAAATATTTCTGAACAATCAAATGCTGTGTTTTTGCCCTCTATGCTGATGACTATTTTATATAAGTAGAACCATATTAGCTGCTGTTAATCATTGATCCAAATTACCCTAATTGAATTTTTAGACAGCACCTAATATTAAAGAACTAAGAATGAATTTCTCTAATTCCTAAGGTATTTAAACTTTCCCAGAGATACATTTGCTTTCTCTATAGGCTTACTCAGTATATGTTGCTTTCTTTTTCCTTTCATTCATGAATTCATCGTTCATTCATTCACTCATTCAACAAATAGTAGGCCCTGCAAATCCTTCTATCATTGACCTAACAGTCAAATATGGAGAGAGATAAATATAAACAAAAAGAAAAATAAATAAGTTATCTATGTGAGAGATATGAATTTCATGCTTACAACATCAGCAAGTAGAACTATAACTCTCAGAATATCCAATACCCTGTCAATGGGCCTTATTTTGGATTTTATGCTCCCCAGTGTATCAGAGTTAGACTCATTTATAGTTTCCCTACACATGGTTCTTCTGCCCCTTTTATTTGAACATATAATTAACACTATGCTTGTTAAATATATGTCCCAGAGACTTAAATATTTGGTCAATTCATGAGCCATTTTTGCCCTGAATCTCAGCAGGTTTGCAACACCTACTCTCCAGTTCATTGTACTCACCCAGGACAACTAACAAGGAAATGATAATGGACAACTCCCATCCCAAAGAATAGAGAATGTCTGCAACTATAAGCAAGATAGTTCCGTCCATCTGCCCCATGGGACCTAGGTCCCCTCCCAATTAGAAACAAGGCAAGCATCACCATTCCCAAATCCTCAAGATTGGGCAATGAATAACAAACTAAAGTAGACATTATTATTCTATTATAGACTTACTATTATTCTAGCAATAGATGAACTTTTATAGATAGAAATGCAATGGCCAACAGAGGTTTTGAGAAGAGGGAGAGGGAAGAATATGTATAAGGGGAACATTTTTGGGACTTTGTCATAACCTACAAAATTGTGCAGGACAGAATGTAAACTGTAATGTAAACTACAGTCCATGCTTAGTAACAGTGCTTCAGTATGTGTTCATCAATTATAAAAAATGTACCATACTAATGAAGAATGCTGTTAATGAGGGAAAATGAGGGAGGAGGAGGTAGTGGGGCATATGGAAATCCCTAATATTTTTTTATGTAACATTTATGTAATCTAAACCTTCTTTAAAAATGAAAAAAAGAAAAGAAATAATTTTCTGTCAACAAATTTTGTTTCTGCTTTGAACCCCAATTCTGATTTTGACAAACTCAATTGTTTGGATTCCTGTTAGTCCCATAATGTCAGTAAAATTCCAAGTCATTTCAGGTTTATTATCAGTCATATTCAAAATTGTACAGTACAGTCCAATACATGGGGGTGATAACTTTGCAAATCTTTTCCTGATTATAGCTCTCCCAACTAATTAATTTCACTTGTAATAGAGTCCTGACAACTGCCAAGAGTTAAATGAATGAAAAAAAACTCATTCACTTTCTCAGTTTTCACAATCTACTCTTCATTTCTTAGCAAAACTAATTTTCAGTTAAGATCTACTGTTTGTAACAGCAATGTGAGACAATATTATAACATTTGAGGGAACATGATATTTCATATAAAAATTGTAAGTTGCAACAGAGGTTACATTCAGTTCTTAGATGTCTTTGTGTGGGTTAAAGTTATGATTGTCTGATATCTTTTGACAATTCCCTGGAACTTTCAAATGATTTTGACATTTCTGCAAACTTAAAGGAGCTGAAAGAACTTTACTAACTTATGTAAACAATAACCTCAAATGAGCCATCAAAAAGTAGACCTAGTGAAACAGTCCTGTGAGTATAACCAAAAGTCTAAGGCCAAGCAAAGTGAAAGATTAATTAGAAGAGAACATATATTTTAATATTTGTTATTATATATGTGTTTTTGTAAGACAGTGAAATAAAGTTATTCTTTTTCTGATGACTCAATTATCTTGGAAGTTCTCCTGGGAAGTCTCTAAGGTAAAAAAGTAATTAACATAAGGTAATAAGGTTTTATTTGTACTCTTGAAAGTTAAGTAAAATATTTTTTTCTTTATATATGAAAAATATAGTGAATAGAGGCAGGTGAATAACTTCTCTTTTCATATATAGAGTAATCTTGTGGTAAGTAATTAATATAATGGCTTCATCTATGTCTAATCTTTCTGGTGGTAAAAGGAAAACTATAAGTGAAAATATAAAATAACCATCTAGTATAAAATGATTTATGAGAAATGATTTATAATTAACAATATTAATGCAAAGGAAAATAGAAAATAAAGTAGTAGCACACTAGAATTAAAATTACATATCAAAAATTTTATAATGAAAACTATGCTTAATTTTTATTGTTGGTTTTAATTGATGAGGAAAATTAAAGTGCTGTCAACTTAAATGTCCCCTTTTTAATCTCTATGGAAATATTTTATTTTTGATTTTAAAGAAGCTGTTTTGTGTATACACATACACAAATGCACCTAAGAGCCAGTTTAAGGTTTTAAATTCATCTTTTATGAGAGTGCTTATTGTATTATACTTTAGGGACTTAAAATATAGCACAATAACTATATGTATTGATTTAACAGTTTTATGCTTAGACATAGAGCAGTCTATGTAATAGAAAAACATGGAATTTAATTGAATAAACATTTGCTGAACTCCAATTATATGAAGTAGTATAATAACTTCTTGCAAATGGGTAGAAGCATGAATAATATGAAATTCACAAATAGTTATTCCAAACTCAAAATAGATAAATGTTTCAAACAAGTGTGTATATATGTATTAATTTGTGAACAGTTTAACATATGTCATGTATTCTTATAGTCCTTGTGTTCTATTAGTTATGCCCAAGCAGGAAGTATCAATATACTTAAAATTCTTTCTTTGTGGTAGATCTGACTCTACTCCATAATCTAATATATATTTTTCTCAATTATGGGACTATTGTACATAATTATTCTTCTCAAAGTGAACTTTCACATTTGGGGCCAAATTTTAGCTTTAAAAGTTAATTGTGTATATGCCTGTTTAAGACTACTGCTGCTAAAATTAACTTTGTGGATTGAGTGACAAGAAATTGAATGGCCTTTTTTAAAGCATTTTAAATGTAGATTTAGATTAATAGTACATCATTTTTAGAGCTACTCCTGGACAGACACTCTTCCATAATTAGAAATTCAACTAAAGCACCTATGTATCTCTTCACAAATGGGAAGAATTTACATTTATTTTAGTTCTTTTCAAATAAAGCATATGAAATTTCCATTTGCTATGCTTTCTTTTCTCCAGATATATCATTCAAAGATTTATAGGTCTGTTTCTTATATGATCACTTTAAAAATTGCCACTTGAATTAATTATTTTGCTTGGAGTAATCGCTCATTCCCCAACAATTATCTGTCTTGGTGAACACGGGTGGAGTTCATTTCAAAGATTTTTGCTCTTGCTGGTATACTTAGCAAAATAAAATAAGAACAGTATTACAGTGTTTAAACATTTTTTCTAAAACCCATGGTGTGCTGAATATCTTCCAGAATGTTATACCATCATCATTTCTGTCTGATCATTTTTTTGCATCCACTATATAGCTACAAAAATGCAAAAGTATGGCACACTAGGAGTACCTCAAATAAAACATTACTTGTTCTTCTTAGAAGAGATTTTTGGTAATTTGTATATTCAGATATATTTGATAGTTACATAGCTTCAAATGTAGTTGCCATTGCAGTGCTGAATTTTATCACCTATAGCCATTAGACAGTCATAGACCCTTATTGATGCTCTGATTCAACTTTTCTTAAATAATAAATAGCTTACATTACCAGAGTCACAGGTAGGGATGGGTGGTACAATGATGCCATCAATGACACAAGCTCTTTCCATCCTTTCTCTCTGCCATCTTAGTGAAATTACATTGTTTCAATGTGATCAATATTTTCCAGTATCATTATGTTAAGAGTAAGGAAATATTTCCTTGGTTTCAGTGACCATCAGTGGTTTCAAGTGTCCCTGGCCAAAACTAGTCACTAAACCAGTCACTGGCCACTGGAATGCAACCACATGATCAGCTCAGATGAATTTGGAATTACACCTGATATGAAAGGTGAAGTCATTCACTTTGCTTCTCAGTCCTGAGTATGTAAAATGGGGGCTTAATAAAATTCGGTGCCTCTTTGCAAAGTTGAGACTAGGGGTGACTACTGAATGGGAAAATGTCAGTGTTTGCTAAAGTATTTATTGTTTTAGTAGAAATAAAACAGGTACCACATTATAAGAACAACTTCAGAAATATACCTCAAAATAAATCCAGAAAGAAAGAAATCTTTCCAGTTCCCAAGGATGATTCCAAATGCTGACAAATCAAATGGTATGATGGAAATCACAAGAAAGTAATTAAGAGAAGCACTCATTAGACTCTCTAGAAATGTTATTAACTAATCAAGCCCAACAAATTGAAAGTGTGAGATAGAAACAAAATCCTGGTGATTTTTTAATTGTCATATATTCAGTTGTTGATATTAGGGAAAAACACATGAAATTTTGAAGAAGGTAATATTAACAGGGATACCAATAAAAAACACTATTTTTATTCATTATTTATGTTATGTATGGTCCTGTGGAACTCTGATTGACTTTGATATCCTAATATCTACAGCATGCATAGTGGACCAACCAAAGTTTCAAGCTTGATCTTTCAAGATTTAAAATTGAACACAAATAAATGTCATGAGAACTCATCTTTACTTCTTGTACTCCATGTCTTTCAATGATTAGGGCAGGAGCTACTATTTTTTTTTTTCTGAATTGTTTCCAGGATCATTTTTGTATAATTTCTTGTCAGAAGCTAATTTCAGTAAGATCTTTCTACACAGTAGCATAATGTTTTCCTTTTTTACAGTATAAACAATCAAGATTGTTGCTATATTGAAATTTAATAACACGCCTCACTGAATATAATGTGTTCACTTGTTTTCAGTTTTATTTAATCTTCAAAAGGTACAGATTGCCTAAAATTTAATATAATTATACTGGGTTATATAAAATATGAAATATTAATATCATAGTAAGAAAAGGAATAAGTATTTATTTTAAAACTTGCATTGTTTATAAAAACTTCAAAGGCTGTTTTGTTCTTAGCGCGTTTATTGTGCATGTGGTAACAATGCCTGGCTATAATTTTGTTATCATATAAATTTTACTGTCACTGAATATCTATTTTTTTCATTTATACATGCAAACTTAATTTAAAGAAACCTTTAGAGCAGGCCTATGAATATTGCATGTGCATATTAGAAATGAAAAAAATGTAGTTACTGTATACATTATTGAAGACTATCTTAGTAAAAGCTTGCACATTGAGTTTTTTTTTTTCTCCTCAAATTCTCCTCATTTTCATGTTAATGTCTTTGGAAATGTCACTTCAGTACTTTTGCAGTTACAAACTTTTCAACAACAATCCATAAATAATGCATCAGTGACAATATTGTTCTAATAACTTATTTAGGGCATAATTAATTCACAGCTCTAAGCATATTTAAATTTGGGTCTTCAGTGCTGCTTTCAATGTTGCTTGTTTAGTCAATCTGAAAAAACAAAATTCAAACCAAAATAGTATACTTCCTGTGGTTATAGTTTGGATATTGTAATCTACAGTGAACATGTGCTACTAAATATATTACCTGAAATATGGGACTCCATGTAGGATGTTTTTCCCCACCGTCACTTTAATTTACTCTGGAGTTTTAATTGCCATCCATGTATTTTCTTTTTCCATGCCCTAATTTCTACTTTTCATGCAGAGGAGTTAATGGGGTTATAATCTCATAATTAAAGCAGATAATTTTAATTTCTCTGATGACTCTTTATTATGATAATCTTGTTAAGATTATGGTGTTTCATTTGTTGCAACATATGAACATTTGGCTTTGTGGAGGCAGCCTGTGTTACTGAATCCCTAAATATTTTAAAATGCAGACACTCTAGCCAGCAAAGTCTTGCTGTTAACGTAAGACCAAAGTTAGAGGAAATATTCTGTGAGTCTATTAAATGAATCAGATTGAGAACATATCACTTACTTAATACTAGTAACCAAATAGAATTGAAAGCTTCATTAAGCAAGCATCTAATTTCATATTCAATAAAGAATTGTCCTTTCTTGTCTCGGCAGTAGTGTATTGTATCAACAGCACCTAAAGTAAAAGACTACTCATCCCTAATTTACTAAATTTAGGAATGACATTGGAAATTCAAAAGATTACTCAATCCTAAACAACAGCTTGCATATAGAATACACTGCAAGGTAGGTTGGAGTTTATGTAATTACTTAAGATACTGTGTTTGTAAAATAGACACTTATTTGATTGTCCTGGAGTCCCTGAGGTTCTTTGAATATTTGCTGAGCTTATTCACTATGTAACAGTCAAAGGCAGCTGAATTAAATATAGTAATACAATGTGATGTAGAAGTATGCCTTCAGGTACTATTCGCAGGGAGTGTATTTACAAGCTCTAAGTTATGTCTTGTCAGTGTAACATCTTCAATTTGTTTAAATGTTTTTCATATAAATGAGGGTGATTTTTATAAAGCCTGACTTTATATTTAAGGACGAGCAATTCAGATACAATCTACGCAATTTAGACATAGGAACTGTGTATTTCTTCTCTGAGAAGAATTTCCTATTAGAAAGGGAATAAAATTAGTTCTTCTCCCATTAAAACAAAACCAACAGCATATTCTGAATGCAACATTGGTAGATGGATTAGCTTTGGGGAATAAAATCAAATATATGTGGTTTTCTGGAATTGTTTTAGAGCTAAATGTATATAATTATAACCAAATTTCACCTGAAAAATGGCTTGGTATCTCCAATAGATTTCTATACCGTTTCCTTCTATCTCACAGACTCTCTAAAGTCTGTTCTTCCTCATTGGCCCTCTTAGAAACATCACCATTAGTTCTCATGTATTTTAAATTCCTCAATAATGTCCATCACTAAATTTGGATGATAATTATTGTGTTTCCCAAAAGGCTAAGAAGTTTTCAACAAAATGGATCTCTCCACAGAGTACTGCAATTTGGTTAAATCTGAAACTTTTTAGACAAAAATTTTTTAAACAAAACTGTAGTGTAATAATGTGGAAAAATAAAATCAATAAGGAAAAGGAAAAAAAAGGAAAAAGGGAAAAAAATGCAGTTGAAATTGTGTGTTGCAACTGCAGACATCATCCTCTACCACATAATACCAATTTTCATATTTAATTCTTGTCTAATGAATAAAAGGCCAATAAATCTCACTTTGCAATGATTATCCACCCGTATTTTCTAGCCATCTATCCAAACGTTTGATATGTGGCAAACATAATCTTCATAAAGGAAACATTGACTAAGTGCTGTACTTAAGAGTCATGCATCATGCAATGCAACCAATAATTTTTTTTGTAGAATAAGCAGAAAGGTAAAATTTGTGGTCAAAGACCTAATTAAAAACATAAGTTTAAAAAAGTAAAAAAATTTAAAAAGTAAAAGTAAAAAATTTTAAAAATGTAAGTATAGATAGATGATAGATATAGATAGATACATAGATAGATGAATATATAGAAATGTACTACTTATTGATACTTTCACACCAATCTACTAGCCAAAATTATCAACACACATTTTTAAGCATCTATCATCATTTTCAAAAAACACTTTATTTTTGTTTACTACCTCTTCTGTGTACAAAATTGAAAATATAAGGAATGCTAGTCTAAGGCTTTTACTTTAAGGGGACTGATAACCTGGTTGATACAGCAATATTCATACTTTAAAATGATCTATGAATTTACTAGTTATCTCAGTTTACCTGCTTGCTATAAAACATACTACCCAATAGGTTGGGTTAAACAACAAGCATTTAGCAGCTCACAGTTGTGAAGGCTAGAAGTACAAAATAAAGGCATTAGCTAGATAATGCTTCTTCCCAGAAGTCTGTATATTAATAATTCTGGTGGTGGTTGCCTGCAATCCATAGGGTTCCTTGGTTTGTACCTCTGCTTCCCATCACATCATGATCTCTCCCTTCTGGTGTCTACTATTCCTGTTTATTGCTAACTTCTGACTTTTTCCTATGTGCCCTTCTCTGACTGACTGCAATCACATTTCTTCTGTTTATAAAGGACTCCAATAATATGCATCAAATTCCACCATTGTTTTTTGGGTCATAACTTAACTAAAAATAAAACCTGCAGGACAGATACAGGCCATTATATATCCTGCCATAACCTACAGAATTGAGTGGGTGAGAGAGTAAACTACAATGTAAACTATCATCCATGCTTAGTGGCAGTGCTCCAAAATGAGTTCATCAATTGCAGTGAATGAAATGCACTAATGAAAGAAGTTGTTAATGTGGGGAAAAGTGAGATGTGGGGAGAGTGGGGCATATGGAAATCCCTTATATATTTTTTACATAACATTGTTATGAAAAACAACAAAGTGTCTTAAAAAATAAAAATATATATATTTTCAAAAACCTCGTAGTAATGTGGATAAGATAAAGAACAAGTCTTTCACTGGGGTACATAATTCAACCTAGCATGCTAGTTTGTTTTTCTAGGCCTCATGTAGCTTCAGGATTTCAATAAACTTGATCATTGTGAACTAGGATGTTTTGATGAGACTTTGCTAAGAAAGTGAGTAGTGTTTGGGCATGAAGATACTTTGGTTGATTTTGCCTTAGATATTTTGGGAATAACAAAGGGTCATTCTTTATAAACACCCCAGTATACCCTCCTGATATCACTGATAACATGGGATGATGACATTATTATTATTTTTTAAATTTTTGCATTACACTGAGAATTTACAAGAGACTTCTTATAGCAGAGGAGCTTAGTGGTTAGGAAACTGATTCTAATCTAGGAAAGAAGGGTGAAACAACTATTGAATGGGGGTGTTAAATGAGTGCTGCTAAATATGTAAATATTAAGAGATTTATTACAGGAATTGGATAACGCTCCTTTGGAGATTGGCAAGTCCAAATTCTGTTGAGCAGTCAGAAGATCTGATGATGGTGAAGCTGAATTCCCTAGAAGTTGACTGAAGTGAAGAAAGAAATTCATTCTAACTTCTAAAATCCTCAGTTCTGATTTTAAGACTTCCAACTGATGGGATGAGGTCACTCCCCTCATTGCAAAAGGCAATCTTTGCTGATTCTAGGTGCAGTCAACTGATTATAAATGTAAATTCATCTATGAAATACCCTCACCTTAACAATCAGGCTGGAGCTTGCTTGACCAAAAATCTGAACAACAAAACTTTGGGAAGTTGACACATGAAATTAATCACCATAGCAGCCTAGAACAGGGGGAAAAAAAAAAAAAAAGGGCTCCTTGATTTCAGATAGACATGGGCTATGCGATGGATGAACTTGAATGAATTAATTCTCCTATTCTAAGTTTTCTCAAATATAAAATAATTGTAATTAAAAAGTATGTAAAACCTCATATGTCTTTGTGAAGGCTAAATGATAAATATATCTAAAATGTCTGGATTATGCTAAAAACCTCCCCTTATTCCTCCTCCTCTTCTTCTTTAAAGCCTTGTTGAAATTTAATAAAAACACCATGAAATTTACAAATGCACAATTCAATTATTTTTTGCATATTCAGACAATTGTGCAACCATTACTGAATCAAATTTGAGAATATTTTTGTCACTACAAAATGTACACATTCCCATTAGCAGTCACTCTCCCTATCAGCACACCACTTTGCCCCTGTTCTAGGAAACAACTAATCTATTTTTTATCTTTTCAGATTAGCTAGTTCTAGACTTTTCATGTGCATTGAATTATACAATATGTGGGCTTATGAGACAGGTGTCTTTCACTGAGCATGTTTTCTCAGGATTCATCCATATTCTAATGTGCATAATAAATTTTTCATTCTATAGCCAAATAGTATTCCATTGTATAGCAATCCCACATTTTGCTTATCCAGTCATCAGTTGATGGGCATTTGGGTTATTTTCACCTTTTGACTATTGTAAATATGCTATGAACAATGGTGTATGTGTTCTTGTGTGCATATGTGTTCATTTCCCTTGGGTATGTACCTAAGAATGGAATTGCTGAGTCATATGGTAAATGTTTAACAGTTTGAGGAATTGCCAAACTTTGTTTCTTCTGATGTGAATTTATGATTTTACATGACCACAGCAATATATGCGGATTACAATTTCTCCATATCCTTGCCAACATTTATTGTCGTCTTTTTTTTTTTAACTGGTCTTTGTGGGTGTGATATCATGTTTTTGATTTGTTTTTCCCTAACATATAATGATGTTAAACATCTTCTCATGTGCTTTTTGATCACCTTGGGAGAAACATCTATTCTGATCCTTTCCCTATTTTTAATCTGATTATTTATCATTTTATTATGCAGTTGTAATGTTTAATCAAATATTCTTGATACAAGTCCTTTATCACACATGTAATTTGGAAATATTTTCTCCTGTGTTTGGATATTTTTATATCATTTATATTAGGAAAAAAGTTTCTTATTTTGATGAAGTCTAATTTATCCATTTTTTCTTTATGTGTTTGTACTCTTTTTTATCTAACAAACCCCTTCCTAACCCAAGTTAAGAAAGATTTAATGTATGTTTTCTTTTTAAGAGGTTATTATTTTTAGCTTTTACATTTAGGTCTATCATTCTATTTTGAGTTAATTTTTTAATGATGTGAGCAAGGGATCCAACTTTATTCTTTTGTGTGTGGATTTCCAGTTGTGCCAAGAATATTTGTTTAAAAGTCTGTTTGTTTTCCATTGAATTGTCTTGGCACACATATGGGAAAACAATTACACATAAAAAAGAGGGTGTATTTTGGAAAATAAATTAAATCCTATTGATCTATGAGTTCTATTGATTATATTGCCAGTCTCACATTATCTTGATTATAATGGATTTGTAGTAAGTTTTGAAATTTGAAGTGTGAATCCCAGAACTTTTCCTTTTCCAAGATGGTTTTTACTAGTCATGGTCCTTTGAATTTCCATATAACTTTAGAATCAGTTTTTCCTTAATTTCTACAAAAAAAAGGCATCTGGGATTTTGATAAATATTATTTGAATCTTTAAATTATTTTGGACAGTTTTGCCATTTTAACAAGTCATCCAATATATACAAATTGGGTGAGTTTTTTTATTAAGATCTTTAATTACTTAAATGTTTTGTAATTTTCTGTGTACAAGTCTTATACTTTGCTGTGAATTTTATTCCTAAGTATTTTATTCTTTAGATTGCAAATTATGACTGGAAATGTTTTCTAATTTCATTCTGAAATTTTTCTTGATGTTGTATAGAAATAAAATTGATTTCTGTATATTGATCTTGTACTTCACATTCTTGCTGAACTCATTTATTCATTTTCAGTGGATCCTTTACATTCCAAAAACTATCCTGTTATCAACATCATATATTACTACTGTATATTTGTTATATTTCCAAAGAGAGTGTCCTCATATTTGTACTGTTAACCACAGATCATCATCTGCCATAAGGTTCTCTCTGCTCTATGATCTTCTGCCTTGTATAGTCCATCCAAAGTGTAGACTCAGTGGTTCTCAGTTTCAAAATCACAGTTGTGCTGTCATCATCTCAGTCCATTTAAAAACTTTTCATTACTCCAAAGGAAAAATCCCATACCCTTTTATGCCTCCTAATTTTTAACCCTTAGCATGATACAGTACCTTCTTCATCATTTCTGCAAAACTATTACATTATTACTGTTAACTGTAGTCTACAAGTTACATTCATTGTATGTGCCACCATGTTCCTAATACCTTGTAATAGAGGAACATTCTTGTATTTATACTGATGTGGGCTATGGGTGGGAAGCTCTTTGTCTCTTCAGAGATGACCTTGACCTAGGTTGTCTGTTCTAACTTGTGGGTGTGGAATGGTAAGAGGCTGCAGTCCTGCCTGTGGTGACCATGGCAATGACTCCAGTCCCAGGAAACAGTTTAACAATGCAAAGTCTATAAACTTTAAATATTCAGAGGAAATGCAAACCAAATGTGCTAAAAGCTTATCTAGAATGTATGAAGTCCATGCTAAAAGCTTACCTAGGATCTGGAAGATATATGCTAATTCAAGCCTATTGAGAACTGAAACAAAAGGACCATAAGGCCTTTCCTCTCTGGATAAAAGGGACTCAAAAATCTTGCTTGGGGCTCAGGTTTGCAACAGAAAGCTCCTGAGTCTGGCCAGCCATCAATAAACCATTTTTCATTCTCAAAATCATTCCCGAGTCCTGGTCTTTCTATACGCAAATAATTGAACCTCTCTCAAATTTTACAACATTTTTGGGGGCTCTCCCATGAATGCAAATGAAGGCCAGAGACGGTAGCATTTTGCTGCCCCTCCCAAATCTCCGAAGAAGCTGGGAGGACTTGGGTGAACCCCAAATCTTGGCACCCCTGGATTAAATTTAATCCAGAAAAGATGCGGGCTCCACCAGAATCTTCCCGACAAAAATTGAGGACAATGGAAGGTCTGAAGAGAAAGATTCTGGGAACGAAAAAGAACTCTGAACATGGAAGAAGGTAAGACACCCTGGGTGAGCACAGTCTGGAAAGCCCTAGCTTTAATTACTAGGAAGGGGAGGCTGATCACCTCCCGAAAGAACCCTAGTAGCCCCAGAAAATTGGGGGGAAGCCGTTCTCTCTAGGTCTGGAAAAAAGAGAAAAACTGGGAAAAAGCCTTGGTTTGTCTAACTGCATGTTAGAATCTGGTACTCACTTTCATTTATGATTACTTCAAGCCTAACCTCACCCCTTGCCTTTCCCTATGGTTATTTCATAGCAGCTTCTGCCCCTATAGTCCAGGGAAAGGCGTACTTTGGGACATACCTGTCTCCTGTCCTACTGGTATTAGTAACCCTGCTTTCTCTCATGAATCCAAGTGTAAGCTAAATTGCTGCCTAGTGGAATTCTTAGTCCTTAAGGTTAAACAACCACTGGAGTTTTATTATCTCCAAGGACTGGGGCAAATAAAAAAAGTCTCCTGCTTTAACTGTCAGTGTTCCTAAGAGTGGCAATTCATGAGAGAAACCAATCTGTCTCCCTGAGGCTTCAAATAACCTCAGTAAATATACATAGAATTAATCTTGTTGCTTATCCAAAATTCTGCTAAATTCAAGGTAAAATATAAAGTTCTGAAACAAAAGAAAATTGTGTTAAAACATTGGGAACATTTTGGTTACAAACCACAAAATTTTTGTGTAAAACTGCATGGTCATAGTGTAAAACTGCATAGTCATAGTGAAAATTAAGAAAAGTTTCAGGAGTCTTTGAAATGTTTTGCAGTCACACTTATTTTGTAAAAAAAAAAAAAAAATGGAAGTTTTATGTAACTAAAGTTATGGTTTTGTGTCAAACTATTCATGCCTGCCTATTTGCTCAAATTGTTGGGGTTAAATATGCAGTTATGTAACTAATATATACTTCTGGAAGCCAAATTAAGCTAAACAGTATATAAGATAAAGCAAATTATAAATGACATCAATGAGTTGTGTTTCTGCGTCTAACTCTATCTGTGTCTACCATTTGCTTGGTGTATGTCTTCATATATCAAGATGATAGTATCAAATTAACAAGTGAGAATTCTTAAAAGAGCTCTATTCAAATTGTTAAAAATTAAATATGCAGTTATATATGTGAATAAATATTCTTGGAGCCCAAATTAGACTAAGCAGGATGAAAAAGGTATATAAAAATCTGATTATAAAAACTATAGGGAAAGGGCCTCCTCTTTGCAAGAGCTTTGAAGACAAAACTAGGTGTGGCAGATTAAACCTATCTCCTAGGCTAGAGAATTAAGAATCAGTTTGCCCTGTAATTTCCCAGCTTAAACCTTTTGTCAGCCATAAAATATAAAAAACAAAGATTAGGTTAGTTTTCACATAAAAGAAGAAAATATTAATTAATGTAACCTGGCAGCCTGCTGCCTCAGTCTCCCACTCCCGGGTTAAACTGCAACAAAAGAAACCAGTTTAAGTCAGTCCTATAAACAATAAAAAAGATGCCCAAGAAAGAGCTAAGTCAATACCAATTCGGCACTAAAATCCATTCCTTATTTGACAAAGGGGAGCAGGTAAAACCTAAAACAGTTGGAATGTGATGGGGGAAGCAGTTAAATCACAAACTTTTGTGTGGGAAAGTTAGATCTTCTCAGATAGGCTATAACTTCTGAAGTATCCAATCTATAGAGAAACAGAGGAAGGGCTTGTGTGCTAGGCTTAGGGGTATAAATTGTGTCATTTTTCTTTGTTCAGGGCGCCAGCCATGATTTCTGGTTGTGCACCCCTTCTTGCAAGATTAAGAATAAATTCTTTTCTTCTCCACAATCGGGTGAGGCTTATTTTCTTCCAGAAGAAAATTTCTTTCCAACAAAATTAAATGTAATTAGTGGCTCTGTTGACAAATTTCAGTAAGTAAAGTCCATAAAAACTATGGAGAGCTATTTCCTGGATTATGATTAAACAAATTAAGTAATTGTGTAATGTGTTTTGAAACCTGGTAGTCAGTATACTTTTAAAAATTACTCATTTTCATAACTTAAACAAAAAAAAAAGTTTTAGCTTCCTGTAAAGATAAAAAGAGAATATTCCTTGCATAAACTATAATGGTTTCAATTTTATTTAGCTTGAGTGTAATCTCCCATAGTTAACTTATAAACTAAATTAACATTATATGTACAAAATCTTAGAGTAATGAAAATTTAAGTTCATGTTAATAAAATTAAGCTAAAGAAAAAGATTGTAGATATGCTCTCTTAAAGAAATAAAGTAAATTTCTTTTGTTAGTAATTTTAATTTAATAAGTTTATTTAAATGTAAGGTAACTAGTCAATGTGGTTGAAGTCAATTATAAAAAGTTTGTAAAACATCTTCCAAACTGAAAATGTTTAAATAGTTCTAGTTCTAGAAGTCATTCTTAAATAAAAACTTGGATTGGTATTGGTTGCAAAAAAAAAAAAATAACTTCATGGTATAAAACCTGTCTGAAGGCCACTGCAAGGTGCATATTTAAGTAAATGGTAATAAAAAAGTTATCTTGATTCTATTGGGAATCTTCTGTTTTCATTTTAACAATGAAAAAAATAGTTTTTCCCTCTATTACTAAAGTAAAATATCTACTATTATCTTCATAGTAAAATTGTATAAGTAAACAGTCATTTGATATATGATATGTTGCATTAAATTGTTTAAAATATATTTAAAAACAAGGAATAAACTTTAACATTGTCAAACTCTTTTGTGCATTCAAACCAGGCCTGAAATACGTTACAGGTTGCCTCTCCATGTGAGTTATTGCCTAGGCTGGTCACTGACCCCTCAATTAGAATTATTTGCTATATTAGCCTCTGATTCTGCTCATGAAGTCAATGGAAACTGTGTTGCAGTTTCAAGCTCCTGCAGCAGCCAATGATGACTCGGAACAGCCAAGTATACAATAGATATCACCTCCAGACTGGCACTGTTCCATAGTACCAGAGAGCACTATGCACCAGGCTGGTAGAATACTGGAAACTCTCTAAGATCAACGATGCTGTGACTTACTCACTGTGGAGAACATGCTAAGTGGAGCCATAATACCAGGATACTGCAAGTAAAACTTAAACACAGTTGGCATTATGGCCTGCTCCCATAGAGAGATAACATGTAAAGTATTACAATACTGAAATTTAAAACTATTAATTGCAACTCAGAATCCTAATACATTAATTAATATTAAAGTGCTGTACTTTTATCCCGTACTAAATATATACCTAATAATTATGATGTTATCTTTTCTATTCTGGATAAAGTACAAAGTATATTAGACATGTCAAATTCCTGGTAACTTTATTTTCTAAATAATTAAAAAACATGCCTATAAAATAAGGCAATGGTCTTAGCCAGGCTCAGCCAACTTACTATTCTAGTGTACCCTACTGTGTAGCAAAAATGAAGCTTGCTTGCTTGCTAATAATGGGTCACCTATTAAACAGTCAAAATTACCAGGAATTGTAAAATTAAAACTGAAATGTAAAAAAAAAAACACACTTTATTCTGTAGTTCTGATCCACTCCCACAGCTAAAAACTAAGAAAATTTCCATCTTAGTGCCCTAATCCTGAATGAAACCAACTATCCAAAAGGTGCCAGTTCATCAGGATCATCTAAGAGAACACATGAGTGCCAATTATTAAACAGCCTGAAATGCATCTTCAAAACAAAGCTAAGTATCTTGCAATTTCTCTCTCAAAATACTTAGTGTATATATATATATATACTGTTCCCACCAGCTTTTAAAAAGGGGTGCCATTTTTATAAGCACCTAACCTTGTCTACCTCTGTAATCCAATGTCCTCTTTTAAAAATGGGTATTCCAAATTTTAATTAAGTTTGTTTCTTTCAGAATGAACATTTTATTAACCATATGAAAACTTCATCCAACTTCATGCAGAAGACCAGATCCATCTTCTTCCAGTTAAAATAAAATAGAGTTTTACACCTTGTTAGGTAATGACTACAACCCATGGCCAGCAGGAAGCAGTTACAGAACAGAGATCACCTCCCTTCAGCACCCCTTTAAGATTTAAGGTGTAAACTCTTTAAGGGTGAAACAGGATTGATAGATGGATCTGGAGCCTGGTTGGAAATCTACGTAGGTGACGTAGTAGGATGACTGCAGGGGGGCCCCTGCCCCAGGATTCTGCTGTCCAGAGTGAAAACTTTTAAAACTTCTAGGAATAGGCTCCTGGATGCTATACTGAAAATTGATAAGTAATCAATCAAAACAACAAACAGCCATCCACCTCATAGCTCCAACAATAATTATGCCAAAGCTTAACAAGTTAAACTTTGGCATAAGGGGGGAAATGTGTGGGCTCTGGGTGGGAGGCTCTTTGTCTCTTCAGAGTTAAACTTAACCTAAACTGTCTGTCCTGACTTGTGGGTGTGGAACGGTAAGAGGATGCAGTCCTGCCCGTGGTAACCATGGCAATGACTCCAGTCCCAGGAAACAGTTTATCAATGAAAGTCTATAAACTTTAAATATTCAGGGAAAATGCAAACCAAATGTGCTAAAAGCTTATCTAGAATGTATGAAGTCCATGCTAAAAGCTTACCTAGGATCTGGAAGATATATACTAATTCAAGCCTATTGAGAACTGAAACAAAAGGACCATTTGGCCTTTCCTATCTGGATGAAAGGGACTCAAAAATCTTGTTCGGGGCTTGGGTTTGCAACAGAAAGCTCCCGAGTCTGGCCGGCCATCAATAAACCATTTTTTCTTCTCAAAATCATTCCTGAGTTCTGGCCTCTCTATACACAAATAATTGAACCTTTCTCAAATTCTATAACAGTACTATTTATCAAAATCCTCATCCACCACTGAAATCACTATGTTATACAGTCCCTAGATTAACCTCTGGCTTTCTTTCAATTGACATTAATATCCTTAGACTACACCTTTCAGGCACAATCACATCTATAATTCAGAAGTGTTAGTTATACTCACTAATATGGGCTATCAACTCTATCCATTTCCACATATTTACATCAACTTTATTAAACATTCTCTGTACATTTAACATAAGCGTCCCCTTCTCAACCCTCCTCTTTCTCCTAGTCAGCCTCTATAATTTAACTCCATGAGTTTACTCATCATATTTAGTTCATATTAGTAAAAATATTTAAGTTGTTTTGAAGAGACTATTGGTAGAAATATGTATGCTAAAGGTACTTTCAATAAGGCCTGAGACAGAAATGATGAATGTGTTATCAAAAACTGGAGGCAAGTGACCTTTATTTTAAAGTAGAGAGAATTTGGCAAAAGTGACTTCTATCAAATGGAAGACAGAATTTGAGAGGTAGGAACTTGGAAGAAACATGTAAGCTGATATATGGTCCAAAGACATCTTCAGACACCAAGAGAGTGGACCACCAATGTGTGTGGAATAGGTGAGTATGTCCCTACACATGGAGAGGGCAGATTTCTGCCCCATTGTTTAGGAAGAGTGCAGAACACCCCAGGCATCCAATTTCTCTGTATGGGAATGGGAATATTCATCCTATGCCTGTCTCTCCTTTGTTTATTAGGAGTAGACAACTTGTTCTCTCCATTTAACAGGTCCACAGGTAGAGGGGAACTGTGCCCCAGGGACAACCACACCTATAACTAGCTTTGATGAGACTTTGTACTTAGTATTGTTATTGGAATGACTTAAGGTGTTTGTGATATTATGATGGAATGAATGTATTTTGTATACAGAAGAAAACATGTCTTTTTGGGTCCAGAGAGTGCAGTGTGGTGGTTTAGAACAGCAAGTGTCCCCAAAAAATGTGTTCTTAAATTTAATCCATTCCTATGGGTATATACCCAGTGTAACTTGGGTCTTTTGATGAGGCTACTTCAGTAAAGGAATGACCCACCTTATTTAGGATGAGTCTTAATTCTCTTGCTGAAGTCCTTAATAAATGGAATGAATACAGAGAAAGAGAGAAGGACGTCATGGGAGCAAGAGAGAGAGAGAGAGAGTTGTTCATGGAGGCAAGATGTTGAAAGCAACATAACCTGGAAGAGAAGGAGAAAAAAACAGACATCACCTTGTGGCAGAGGAATCAAGGATTACTGGCAGTCTTCAGTAAGGAAGCATTACCCTGATGATAGTGTAAGTGAATCAATTCCAATTGTTTAAGCCAACACATTTCATCGTATCTGCTTTCAGCAGCCTAGGAAACTAAAAAAGATGATAAACAAACCTTGCATTCTGAGATAAAACCCACTTGCTCACAATATATAATCTTATTTCTCTGACACTGGAATTGATTTGCTAGTATTTTATTGAGGATTTATTCAAAATAAATATTGGAGTATTAATTTGCATATCAGGGTAATTTGACCTGATAGCATGTTTGTCAAGTGTCCCTTCATCTTACTCCTTTTGATAGAGCTTATGAAGTATTGTATTATTTCCAATTTGAATATTTGGTAGAATTCACCACGATGTCACCTGGATCAGGGCTATTCTTTAGGGGGAGGTTTTAAATTATTAATCCAATCTTTTAATAGGTCTATTCAGATTACCTTTTTTTATTCTTGGGTCAGTTTCAGTAGTTTGGGTCTTACTAGGATTTTGTCCATTTCATTTAAGTAATCTGTTTTTTGACATATACTTCCCCCTCCCCAGATTTGATTTTATTATAAAATGAAGGAACATTCATCTATTTAAGTGATTTTTTAAAAGATAGTTTTTCAACAGCAATTGTTTTTATTTGATGGGAATGAGCTCTCTGATTTTTGTGAGACATAATATTTTATTTTTCCTGGATTATTAAGGCTTTTATTTCCAGCTACAGCACCATTTGAATTTTTTTCTCAACTCCCTCCTGACTACCAACCATGAATTACCTAACTACCTCATCACATATTTCCATGCATTTATTTTTCAATTTTAATGATAAATATTAATAAAGCATAAATCCATCCAAAGAGCACAATCAGTGGTATTCAGTATAATCACAGGTTTGTACATTCACCACCCCAATCACTCCCAGAGCACTTTCATTTTTCCAGTAATAATAATAAACAAAAACAAACAAAACTCATCACTCTCAATCTATGCTTTGCCTATGCTTACATAATTGCAATTCATTTTCCATCTCCTGAGTATATTTGTATTTATTCTTTGTAAAGTCTTATATATGCAATACTACCCTTATTTGTGTTTTACATGAGGTTTTAACTCTTATACAGTTCCATGATACAGTTTTTAGCTTTCCTTCTTGTAATATACATGACCCTAGACTTTCCTTTTCCAACCACTGTCCTATCCATATGATAGCACAGCTAGTTATAAAAACCATGATATGCTTAATCTATTTCTCTTCATTTCCAAAGATTTACAAGCTGTCTTTTTAACAAGTCTGTACAGATTAACCCACAGCTTTCCATTACCTACCCTCCTTCTATTTTCTGGTGACTTACATTCTAATTATTAACTCCATGAGTTTACACAGTATATTTTAGTCATAATAGTGCAATCATGCAGTATTTGTCCTTTGTGTATAGCTTGTTTCACTCAATGTAATGTCTTCCAGTTTCCTCCATGTTATCAAATGCTCACTACTTCATTTCTTCTTCTTCCTGCATATTATGCCATCATGTCTATACATCACAATTTGTTTATCCATTCATCAGTTGATCGATACCTGGGTTGTTTCCAACTTTTGGCAATTGTGAATAATGCTTCATATCAATGTGGAGATGTCTATTCATGTCTCTGCTCTCAGTTCTTCTAGATATATACCTAATAATGGTACTGCTGGGTCACATGGCAAGTCTATATTCAACTTCATTAGGAATTGCTAAACAGTGCTCCACAGTGGCCGTACCATTCTGGATTCTCAGTAACAGTGAATGTGTTTTCTTATTTCTCCACATCCTCTCCAACATTTACAGTTTTCTGACTTTTAAAAACAGCCATTTTACAGCCAGGTGTGAAATTATATCTCATTGTAGTTTTGAATTGCATTTCCCTAATCACTAGTGATGTCAAACATTTTTTCATGTGTTATTTTGCCATTCATATTTCATCTTTGGACAACTGTCTTTTCAAGTCTTTTGCTCATCTTTCAATTGGATAGTTTTTCTTTTAATTGTTGAGTTGTATGATCTCTTTGTATATCATGGATATTTAAACCTTATCAGGTATGTGATTGTGAAATATTTTCTCCCATTGAGTTGACTGCTTTTCACCATTTTGACAAAGTCTTTTGAGGTGCAAAAGTGTTTAATTTTGAGGCGGTCAAATTTATTTATTTATTTTTATTTTGTTTCAGGTGCTTTAAGTATAAGGTTTAAGAAACTACCATTTACCATTAGATTTTGAAAATATTTTCGTACGTTTTCTTCAAGGAGCTTTATGGTTGTCATTTTTATATTTAGGTCCTTGATCCATTTTGAGTTAATTTTTATATAATGTGTAAGATAGGGCTCTTCTTTCTTTCTTTCCAGGCTTCCCTCTACTGATAGACTCTTCTCATCCAGCTGGAAGGACCTGACCACCTTATTAAAAATCACTGACTGTAGATGTGGGGGTCTCTTTCTGAGTTCTTGATTCAGCTCCTTGGTCAATGTGTCTGTCTTTATGCCAATATCATGCTGTTTTTACCACTGTAGCTGGGTAATATGTTTTAAAATCCAGAAGTGAGAGTCCTCCAAGTTCATTCTTCTTTTTTTAAGATTTAGACTATTCGGGGACAATTTCCTTTTCCAATAAATTTGATTATCAGCTTTTCCATTTTCCCAAAAATTCTGTTGAGATTTTTATTGGGATTGTTTGGAATCTGTAAATCAGTTTGGGTAGAATTGATATCTTAATGATATTTAGCCCTCCAATCCGTGAAACAGAGTGTTCTTTCATTTATTTAAGTCTTATTTATTTTTTTGTTTATTTTTTTAGTAATATTTTGTTGTTTTCTAAATACAGGTCCTATATGTCCTTGGTTAAGTTTATTCCTAAGTATTTGATTGTTTTAGTAGCTATCATAAATGGAATTTTTTTTTCTGATTTCCTTCTCAGATTGCGCATCAGTAGTGCACAGAAACACTATTTATTTTTGCATATTCATCATTAATCTTGTATCCTGCCACTTTACTGAACTTGTCTTTAGTCATAGTAACTTTGTGGTGTATTTTTCAGGATTTTCTAGATACAGGATCATGTCATCGGTGAATTTTGAAGGTTTTAATTCTTCCTTTCCTATTTGGGTGCTTTTAATTTCTTTGTCTAGCCAATTGCTCTAGCTAGAACTTCTAGCACTGTGTTGAATAGTAATGGTGACAGTGGACATCCTTATCTTGTTCCCAATCCCTGTGGGAAAACTTTCAGTCTTTCAGTATTGAGTACAATGCTAGCTGTAGATTTTCCATATAAGCACTTTACCATATTGAGAGAGCTTCCATTTTTTCCTATCTTTTGGAGTATTTTTATCAGGAATGGGTGCTGTATTTGTCTTTTCTATATCAATTGAGAAAATCATGTGATTTTTCTTCTTCAGTTTATCAACATGGTTTTTTACATTAATGGATTTTCTTGTGTTGAACCACTCTTGCATGCTTCAGATCAAAGCCACTTTATCATAGTATGTAATTCTTTTAATGTGCTTTTGGCTTCTGTTTACAAGTATTTTGTTAGGGACTTTTGCATCTATATTCCTAGAGATATTGGTCTGTAATTTTCTCTTTTTTTTTTGTAGCATTGTTATCTGGTTTTGTTATTAGGGTGATGTTGACTTCATAGATTAAGTTTGGTAGCGTTCTTTCCTGTTTTATTTTTCGTAAGGGCTTGAGCAAAATTGGCAATGAATTATCTTTGAATGGTTGGTAAAATTCACCTGTGAAGCCATCTGGTTCCATGCTTTTCATCTTTGGTAGGTTTTTGAAAACTGTTTCAATCTCTTCACTTGTGATTGGTTTATTGAGGTCTTCTATTTTTTCTAGTATCATATTGGTGGTGTGTGTGTTTTTAAGAATTTGTCCATCTCCTCTACGCTGTCTTTTTTTTTGGCATACAGTTTTTCAAAGTATCTTTTTATGATCTCTCTTATTTCAATAGTGGTAATGTACCCCTTTCATTTCTGATTTTATTTATTTGTGTCTTCTTTATTTTTTGTCAGCCTATCTAAGAGTGTGTCAATTTTGTTGATCTTCTCAAATAACCAACATTTGGTTTAGTTGATTCTCTCTCTCTCTCTTTTTTTTTTGTTCTTAATTTCTTTTATATCTGCTCTTGTCTGTACTATTTCTTTCTTTTGGCTCAGTTTGGGAGCAGTTCACTGTTCTTTTTCTATTTCTTCCAGGTGTGCAGTTAGAGCTTCAATTTTAGCTCTATCTTCTTTTTTAATGTAAGCATTAAGGACAATAAATTTCCCTCTCACATATGTTTTGATACGTTATTTTTTAAAAATTTGTCTCAAGATATTTGTTGATTTCTCACAATTTCTTCTTTGAGCCACAGATTATTTCAGCGTGTGGTGTTTAATCTCCATATATTTGTGAATTTCCCCTTTTTCCACCCATTATTGATTTTCAGCTTCATTTTGTTATGATCAGAGAAAGTGTTTTATATAATTTCAATTTTTTTAAATTTATTGAGACTTTTCTTGTGACCCAATATATGGTCTATCTTGGTGAAGATTCCAAGAGCACTTGACAGTATATATTGATGTTTTGGAGTTCAATGCTCTACTGATGTCTGTTAGATCTAGTTCTTTTATGGTATTATTCAAGCTCTCAGTTTCTTTATTTATCTTCTGTCCTGATGTTCTATCCAATATTCATTGCAGTGTATTGAAGTGTCCAACTATTATTGTAGACACATCTATTTCTTCCTTCAGTTTTGCCAGTGTGTGCCTCATGTACCTTGGGGCATTGAAGTTATGTGAAATATTTAGTATAGTAATTTCTTCTTAGTGAATTGCCCCTTTTATTAATATATAATGACCTTATTCATTCCTTATAGTCATTTTGCATTTGAAATCTATTTTGTCCAATATTAGTATTGCTATTCCAACTGTCTTTCTGGTTACATTTGCATGGAATACCATCTTCCAACCTCTCACTTTTGACCTGATTTTGCCCTTACATCTGATATGGATCTATTGTAGACAAAATGTAGATGGCTCATATTTTTTGTCCATTTTATTGGTCTATGTCTTTTGATTGGGGAATCAAGCCATTAACATTAAATATTATTACTATAAAAACAGTACTTACTTCATCCATTTTGTTCTTTGTTGTCTGTTGTCATATCATTCTATTGCATGGCTTCCTATCCTTTAGTTAATCATTACTAAAAATCTTAATTTTTAAACTCCTCTCCAAGTCTTCTGCCCTTGTTTTTTTGTTTTAAGCTGCACCATCCTCTTTGGTATCTGTTGTAAATTTTGTCTTTGGTAACATATTCTATCAGTTTTTGTTTGTCTGTGAAGGCTTTGAATTAACAGTCATTTTTGAAGGACAATTTTGCTGGATATAGAATTTGTGGCTGGCAGTTTTTCTCTTTCAGTACATTTAATAAATCATACTGCTTACTTCTCTCCTCCATGGTTTCTGATAAGAGTTTGGCACTTATTGTGTTTCCCTTGTATGTGATGCTTTGCTTTTCTCCTGCTGCTTTCAAAATCCTTTCTTCATCTCTGATATTTGTTACTTTGAATAATAGGTGTTTCAGGGTAGGTCTGTTTGGATTTATTCATTTGGGAGTTGTTCTTTTTGGATATTGATTTATGTCCTTCATAAGGGTTGGGAAGTTTTCAGTCATTATTTCCTTAAATATTCTTTCTGCCCATTTTCCATTCTCTTCTCCTTCTGGGACACCAAAAATGTGAATGTCTGAGAATTTCACAGTGTCATTCAATTCCCAGAGACTCTGTTCCATTTTTTTCCATTCTCTTCTCTTTCTGTTCTCTTGTCTTTTCCAGTTCAGATGTTCTGTCTTCAACTAATTCTGTCTTCAAGCACTTAAAATCTGCTCTTATGTTCTTCTAAAGTATTTTTCATCTCATCCATCATGTCTTCCATTACCATAAGATCTGCTACTTGTTTCTGCAGGCTTTCAAATTGTTCTTCATGCTCTCCCAGTGTCTTATTAATATCCTTTATTTCTTTAGTCATATTTTCTTTAAATTCTTTGAAGTGATTTAGGAAACTTGTGTGATTATCCCTGGTTAATTTTCTTAAATCCTGTATTTCTTCAGGATATTTGGTTTGTTCTTTTACCTGGGCCATCTCTTTCTTGTTTCTTATGATGACTTGTAATTTTTTGCTGATGTCTAGACATATGAATATGTTGGTGAATTAACCTTGATGGCCAATTTCTCTCTCTTGCCTATTGTTTTTTTTTTTTTTTCCCCTCCACAAGGCTTCTTTAATATTTGGTTCAATTTATTCTCAGTCTTTAAATTTACCCATCTTAAATTTTCAAAATCAGAACAGGGAATCACTAGTGTGTTGCAGATTTTCTCCCAAGTGTTGGATACAGAGAGCACAGAGAATTATTTGTCCATGCTATTTCCAGACCTTCCAGCAGTTGGTGCTCATCAGCACACCCTTCCACAAAGGTGTTTCAGTCTAGGCTGTCTTGTGTTTCTGTGTTGACTCTCCAGATGGAAGATTCAAAGCAGGCTCTGGTGGCCAAATTTAGTGAAGGATAGCACCCTCCCCTCCCCTCCCTTTTCCCTTGAAACAGCTGACAGGTAGAAAGATGTCTGTTCCCCGCTCAGTCAGCTGCAGTGAGCCAGGGGTTTTACCACAGCTTAATGTCATATGACAAAGGCCCTTCCTGGTCACCACAGGGGCTTTGTAACTCATGTTTGTCATTTTGGCTTCTTTGTCTCTCTGTCCTTCACCCTCCTAGGAGTTGTGTAGCACTGTCCTGGTCTGCTGTCCCTGAAAGCAGGTCCCTCAGAAAGTTTTTGGCTCTTCCTCTGTTGCCCTTGTGAGAGCATTCAGTTCTGCCTGTTAGTCCATTGCTATCATCCCCCAACCCCCTGACATATACTTTTAAATATTTTTATCTTAAAAACCTTTAAATTTCTATAAGCTGGGTAATAATATATCATCTTTCATTTCTGATTTTATCTCACTCCTTTTTGGACTGGATTTTATGTAAGCTTCTTAGAGCTGCATTTTCAATTTTTCAGTGTCCCTAAGGCCTTAAACATGTAGTGCTTAAAGAACTCTAGCCATCTGATACCTCTAATTATTTGAATATTTAGCTTTGATCTATTGGAGCATAATAGGGTTCAAATCTTGTTTCAGTCATTGTTAAATTTGTGACATTGAGCAATGATTGTATTTGTTTTCTTTATTGATTTTATGTTGTTTAATAGACTTTAGCTTCACACTTGTCATCTGTAACTCAGGAGAAATGACAGAAATTTTACAGGGCAATTATAAGGATTAAATATGCTAATACAGAAAAATACCTGATGTCAAATTATCCAAACTTTATAGAATATCAGTGAGTAGTGTTTCATTCCATAACTCAAAAGAAATAATTTCATATTCCTAATTATTGTGGCTGTGTTGAACAATTCCTGCCCTGACTAGAATCACCTTCTCATACTTAAAATTACATTTCTAGGATATCTTTTGACTTGTGGATGTTAATATTTCTTCTAGTCATTTCTTTCAAAAAGGTAGGCATATTTTCATATTTTTTTTGTTTTTTTAATGAAAAAGTGGTAATTCAAGTATACTACTTAGATTATTGCACTCTTATAAAAAGGAGAATTTCTTATGCTATTTTCCTCTAATAGAGTTCATGACCTTGTATTTAAAATGATAGTTGGTATTTTATATTCCATAAATTATATATTATCCACATTTCTATTATCAATGCAGAGTAAGTTTTTGGAAGGTTGGGAGTGCTTAAAAACAAGTTTAGCAACCTGAACAAAATACCCAATTTAATACAAAAATTTAACTACAATATATTATCATAAAAATTCTTTTCAACATTTAAAATTTTAAATATTTTCTGCAATACTTCAAGAGGATTATACTTCAACATGTAAAGATTCTTTTTTGTTTATGACCATTAAAGTTTCCTACATGGAAATTTTATTCAGTGATTTGGCTTCAGTTGACTATTTGATTTTTTTCCTGACAAAAGTAGACAGTGATAATGGTAGCAGTGTCAAATATGTGCATATATATTAATGAATAATTCAGCCACAGATCACGATCTACAGTGGTCAAAGGTTTTACAACATATTTTTCTTATGGGTATAAAGAAGAGTCCATAGCAAGTAAGTTGAAGCGCTCTAAGCACTTAAAAATTCATTGATTTTGAGTAATGCATTGAAAAATGAGAGTATCTGTTTTCAAAGTAATCCTGAGAATATTCATTTAGCACTTTATTAAGCATCTTATAATTCATTTCCTTGTGTACGTTAATAGATGAACTGATTTTAATCTGGATCATGGGCACTTTCATATTCCATAGATGAGAATTTATATATAAATTTCTGAAGGGCAATCAGTATTAAAATTTAAATGTACATGTTTTTAGATGACTCCGGAAAATCATATCAGGAAGTATTGTACTAGGAAACAATTTGAATGCTTTTCAAAGAAATGTGTAAAGTGTTGATTATCACAATAGTAAACAGTGAAAAATTTGGAAGCAAATCTGTCCACCAGTATGGAAATGTTTACTACATTATGCACATCCCAAAAATGAACACCTTGTAGCCATTGAAAATGACCATGTGTGTTTATAATCTGTGATACGGAAATACATCCAAAATACAGAGATAAATAAAATAAAATGTTGTCAAATATTATGTATTGTTCCATTAAAGTATAATTACATACAAATATATTGGTAAATGTTGTTGCTATATAATTAAAATTTCTTTTAAATCCGCTATTTCTGTATTCTAAATGGCAGAAGGATTTGTTTCAAAAATTCTTTTGTGGAACTCTATATGGTGAACAGACTCTAAGATCCCCTGCCTCTACCCTAATGCCTTCTGCCTTCTAGTATTTATATTTTTGTGTATTCCCTCCTCAACCAGAGTATGGATGGGACCTGTGATTTGCTTCTAACCAATTGAATATGGCAAAATTGGTAGTATATGAGGGAGTGAGAAGGTAACTGAGTGTGGGACCCCCTAGGCAGAAGGATCCTGAACTAACCAATAAGAAGAGGGATCCTGAGTCAACAAATAGGGTAAGAGAGTTTTTAATCAATAGAATCCATTGCTTTAATTCATAGTTAGCCAATCAGCACCTCTTGTAGTCAGCCAATCAGCATCTCCCAGTTAGGATACCCTGTTTACATAATATGCTAATCTGGTTTTCAAACCCTAACCAATGCCGTTGCTCAGGAACCAGTGATTGATCAATCAGAGCATCGTAACTGGGGCTCCACCTCCAGGGATGGTGACACAACTAGACTATAGCAAGAGTAGCTCCAACTCCCTGAGCGTGCATTCCATCTTCACCCTGGCCAGAGGAACACTGAGCTGTGAACATGGAGCCAAGCCTAACACCAAGCTGAGAGATGACCTCTAACACCAAGTCAAGCCACTAAGCTAAGCTGCGAGCATGCTGAGCTGAGCTATGACAATGAACACCGAGCCGTGAGATGTGACACCGAGCTGAGAACTCTGAGCTGAGCTTCAAAGATGAACATTGAGTGCCAAGTCTAGCTGCAGTGCTAGTCTATGCACTTCTACCTTACTCAGCCAGGTTGTGCCTTGGCCTAGGCTTGCACTGTAACAGCACAGGTGCTTCCACTGGCACCTTGGTCAGACTTGTGCCTTGGTCCAGGTTTAGCTGTAATACTGAAGGCACTTCTACCAGTGCCTCAGCCAGGCCAGTGCCTCAGCCAGGCCAGTGCCTCAGCAAGGTTTGTGCAACAACACCAGGGGTTGTTTCCATCATTGCCCTGACCAGGTTCAAGTTCAATACTGAGCTGTGATTAAATAAAGTTTGATTTTACTCAGGTCGCATTTCTTCATTCTGAAGTTCATCTAAACAAGAGAAAAAAAGTGGCAATAGCAGTATGTCATCCCCATGTTATGTAGCACTCTGTCTTGCTACCAGACTTGCTCTTGAGCTACTCTTTTCTCTCTTGATAAAATAAATGATCAAGTTGGGAAAGTTCACACAGGAAGGAAATTTTGGACAATCTGTAGCAACTGTGGGTAGCCAGAAGCTAAGAGTGGTCTCCAGCAGCCAGCCAGCAGGAAGCCGGTGACTTCAGTCCTACAGATGCAAGGAAATGAATTCTGCTAATAACCTGAGTGAGCTGGGAAGCAGATTTTTCCCATCAAGCTTCCAGATTAGAAGCAAGCTTTTGCTGACACCTAGATTGCAACCTTGTGAGACCCTCAGCAGATCCGCTGACTTGAGTTGACTTTTGATCCATAAAAATTGTGAGATAATATATGTGTGCTATTTTAACCAGCTGATTTTGTAATAATTTTTGTGCAACTATAGGAAATTAATACACATATTAAAACATCTGTTCTTTAGAAGAAGAAGGTCCCAGGATAGTGTGGAAGGAAAAATGAGAATTTGAATAAAAATGTTAAAATAATGCTTAGACTTTTTCATATCAAAGAAATGTGGCTTGTTAAAGAAATTGGATAAAGCATAGGAGAAAGAAAATTATTTGATAAAAAAGGAGAAAGAGAGTAAGCCCAATACCATGGCAAAGAGTGAGATGGAATTAATCAGAGCTCTATTTTGTGAGGAACTATGGTTTAAATTGTTTGTTTTTATGTGCTGTAATTGCCTTCTCTCATTTAAAAATGTTTCATGGATCTCTATTGAAAATTCTTTGTACACTTTCTAGAAAATATATGGAAGAATGTTCTGAAGTCACAGAAGACATTATCTGGATGTAATATTCCTTTCCAACTTTCTATCTTCTTGCAAATAACATACAATAGAATGTATTATTTATTATGAAATGTTATATATTCATTTTGAATAATAAAATAAAGATTTTCAACAACTTTCTTAAGGAAATAAAACCTATGTCCCTACTTGTGAAGTACTTTAAACATAACATTAAAAAGACAAATTTCTTATCTCCTTTACTGGTAAATAAATATTTTTTTGTTCACTAGTGTAATATGCATTTTCATATTAAACACTAGCAATTAATTAACAAATATTAGTGTTCTCTTTCAGTAGGCCAGGGATTTTTCTAGTTGCTTAAAAGGCAGATCTGTGAACACATCAGATTTTTTTAAATGCAAAGGCAAAATAATTTGTTCTCATGAAACTGTATCCAAAGGGGTACCTGAAAAAGAAGAGAGAGGGAAAAGTAAGAGTTGAACTGCAAACTCATTCTCTTAAAATCAATTTTTAAAATAATATGAACAAACAGCCATTATATCTCCCTATATTATACCATACCACACATATTATGATATTTTCATTGAAAAGCAAATTTGTGGTGGAAATGTTGATTATAACCTTCTATTCCTCATTAAACCATTAGCTGTCTTTATAAGGAAAATAAAGAAAGGGAAAGAGTTTAGAACTTTTCTTGAATGTAAGGTTTTTCTCCAGGTGAAGTGTTAGGTAAAATTGAAAAACATGTGTTCCAAGGTTGTAACATTTGCCACATTCACAACTTTTTCTTCAGGCAATATTATGCACAAGTTATAGATGAGAGATATGGATATATTTGGTCCATGGAACAATCTTCCTATATTGCCCCGACCCCCTAAAAATATAGTAATACCAATACTCTTATGAGTACTAGAAATTATTTTGTGATTTTTTTTTATGAACTTATGGATAGAAAGCACTATTTTGAGTAAATTTATTGCAGACTCTTACTTTGACTTGCAAGGACATTTAAAACTGCAAAAAATGGCATACAGAGAGTTCAAAATCATATATGATATAGAACACGTACTAATTTAGAAAAATAAAGAAAAAATTAATTGGGGAGTCAAAAACGACAAAATGAAAAAGCTTTGCTTTTGACATTTTGCCTTTCATCACTGCAATAGGTGTTGTCCTGTATGTACAGTGGCAAAGAAATTTCTTTCATTTCTTCTTCAGTGCCTACATCGTTTTTTTCTTCTGATTATTAAGTTTGTCCTCACAGAAGTTTTAAATCACAGTAATTCACATATACAATATAGAGTACTCCCACATATCCAACATCAAACACTTTGTCCCTTCTCCAGGAATGACCTTTTTAAATATTCATACTATATTTGCTGCAACTGATGTACAGATATTGAAACATAACTTTCAAACATGGTTCCATTTGGGTTTACATCATGATTTATATTTTAGATTATACAATTTTCTAAACTTTTAGTTATCTTGTGTTTTACATTATGGTTTACATTTTAGCCTATAGACTTTTATACACTTTTGGTGTAACTTAACATGTCCTATATCCATCATTGCATAATCTTGGAACACTTCCATTGCCCCACAGTTATACTGATTCCATCTGTTCAATACCTCTCTCCTCTTCCTCTCAGGGCCCACAGTGACAATCAATCTTCATTGCTTGAAAGACCATATTCACAGATACTTGCAACAATACTGAGGGCTTAACATGCTATGAGTCTCCAAAAAAGAATCAGGAGGTCATCAGAGGGGTCATGCTTATGCATGCCTCAACAGGGTCCCAGAGACAGCCAAAGTAGATACAACCCCAGGTACTGGTTCTCCTGAGGACTACAGAGACCCACAGGTTCTATGGTCATGGTAGATGGCTCTGGAGTTCAGTGCCCTTTCAGTTGTCCCTACTTTGGAGTTTGTGTTCTTGAGTGTGATGGAGTTGGACTCAGATATGACCTTTCTACACTTTCTAGCTAAAGTGCTTACAACTTTCTAGCTAAAGTGCAAGCAGGAGAATTGCATCCATCATCCACGTGGAATCTAAGTCCCTTCTTGATATAGAGGTGGAGTGGACATAAACATCCCAGGGTCCACAGGATGGAGGAATAGAGTATGGATTAGAGTGGACTTACTGATATTCTACTATGGAACTATTGTGATTAGTAATGGAAGAAATTGCAGCATTGATGTGGAGAAAGTGGCCATGGTAGCTGCTGAGGGCAGGCAGAGGGAAGAAGAGATGATGTGGGGGCATTTTCAGGACTTGGAGTTGTCCTGGGTGGTACCCTAGAGACAGATGCTGGACATCGTATGTTCTGCCATGGCCCACTGGGTGGACTGGGGGAGAGAGTAAACTATAATGTAAACCATTATCCATGTTGTGCAGCAGTACTCCAAAAGGTATTCACCAAATGCAATCAATGTGCCACAATGATGAAAGAATTTGTTAATGTGGGAAAAGTGGGGTGAGGGGAGTGGGGGGTATATGGGGACCTCTTATATTTTTTGAATGTAACATTTTAAAAACTAGAGAAAAAATTTAAAAAAATCATATATGAAATATTATATTGTAAATATTGAAGCAAGATAAATAACAGTAATAAATGTATAAGTTTTAAGGTCTTACTAGTAGGCAATGTCATATTTTCTGTTACTGTTTTAGTTTCCTAGGCTGTTCAAGCAAATGTCGTGCAATGGGAAGGCTTAAACAATGAGAATGTATTTGCTCATGTTTTTGAGGTTAGGAAAAGTCCAAATCAAGGCATCATCAAGGCAATGCTTTCTTCCCAAGAACTCTGATGTTTTGGGACTGACTGCTGACTGCTGACTTAGCTTGTCACGTGATCTCTCCTTTCTCTTCTGATTTCCATTAATGTTCAGGTTCTGGCTGCTTTCTCTCTTTTTCTGAGACAAACAAATTTCTTGAGCAAAGTTTTTGCTAATTGAATCCGACAACACATTAAATGAATTATTCATTATGATCAAGTGGGTTTTGAACAACGCATGCAAGTGTGGCTCAACACAAGATTATCAATCAGCACGATACACCATATTAATAAAGAATAAAAATCACATTAATTTATTGATTGACATGGAAAAATCTTTTGACAAAATACAGCATCCTTTCTTGTAAAAAATACTGCAAAAGATGAGAATTAAAGCAAATTTTCCCAACATATCTAACTGCTAAGGGAGTATTTAACAGTTAACATTGTACTCAACGGTGAAAGCCTGAAAGCTTTCCCGCTGAGATCAGGGACAAGATAAGTATGTCCACTGTAGCCCTCCTGCTCAATACAGTTCTAGAGGTTCTAGCTAGAGCACTCAGGCAAGAAAAAGAAATAAAATGGATCCAAATTAGACAGAAAGAAGTAAAACTTGCACTTTTCATAGATAATATGATCCTATCTACGGAAAGTCCTGAAAAATCTACATCAAAGCTGCTAAAGCCAATAAACGATTTCAGTAGTGATCAATAAATAAAAATTGTGATTTTTCTATACTCCAGTGATGCACAATTTGAAGAAGAAGTCAGGAAAAATTCATATACAGTAGTAATTAAAAGAAGCAAATATTTAGGAATAAACTTAAGCAAAGGTGTAAAGAACTTGTATTTAGAAAACTACAATGCATTGTGAAAATAAATCACAAAAGACCTAAATAATTGAAAGAATATTCCATGCTCATGGATTGGGAGACTAAAGATCTTTAAGATATCAATTCTATCCAAATTGATATACAGATTCAATGAAATCCCAGTAAAAATTCCACCAGCATTTTTAAAATAAATGGAAAACACAATTATCAAATTCTTGGAAAGGTAAGGGGTCCTGAATACCCAGAAACATCTTAAAAGGGAAAAGTAAAGTTGGAGGACTCTCACTTCAGGACTTTAAATCATGTTACCTAGCTACAGTAGTAAAAACAGCATGGTACTCTCATAAAGACTAAGACACAGATCAGTGGAACTGAAATGATGGTTCAAAAACAGACCCTTACATCTACAGTCAAGTGATTTTTTACAAGCTTGTCAAATTCACCCAGCTCAGGCATAACAATTAATAGAAAAAATGGTGCTGGGATAACTGGATATCCATAGTCAGAAGAAATAAAGAGGGCACCATCTCATACCTTATACAAAAATTAACTCAAAATGGTTCTAATACCTGAATATAAAAGCAAGAACCATATAGCTCCTACAAGAAAATGTAGGAAAACAACTTTGAGACTGGTGGTAGGTAGTGGATTCTTAAACTTTACACCAAAAGCATGAGCCATGAAAGAACACATGGATAAATGGGACCTCCTCAAACTTAAACACTTTTGTGATTCAAAGGAATTCATCAAGAAGGTGAAAAGGCAGCTCACTAAATAAGAGAAAATATTTCAAAAACGCATATCTGATTAGGGTTTGATTTCCATCCATAGAAAGAGATCATACAAATCTACAATAAAAGAACAAATAGTCTAATTTAGAAATTGGCAATTGTTTTAAATAGACATTTCTCCAAAGAGGAAATACAAATGGCCAAAAAGCACATGAAAAAATATTCCGTGTCACTAGCTATTAGGGAAACACAAATCAAAACAAGAATGAGATATCATCTCACACCTCATAGAATGGACATTATTTAAAAAAAAAAAAAACAGACAAATAAGTGCCAGAGAGGATGTGGAGAAACAGGAATACTTCTTCACTTTTGCTGGGATTGTAAAATGGTGCAGCCTCTGTGGAAGACAGTTTGATGGTTCCTCAGGAAGAGGAACTGCCATTTGCACATTGATATGCATAGAGGCATTGTTCACTATTGTCAAAAGATTGAAACAACCCAAGTGTCCATCAACCAATTAATGGATAAGCAAAATACATAAACATATGATGGAATACTATGCTGCAGTAAGAAGAAATGAAATTGGGACACATATGAAAACATGGATGAATCTTGAAGACCTTATGCTGAGTGAAGTAAGACAGACACAAAAGGATAAATATTGCATGGTCTTATTAATATAAACTAAATATGAAGAATAAACACATCAAATTAGAACATAGAGTATAGGTTATTAGGAGAGAAGAGGAAGACTGAGGACTACTGATGTTTAATATATGCACAAGTTTTAATTTAACTTTACTGTAAAATAAAGTATAGAAATTTATAACGTTGATGGTAACACATTATAGTGAGCAGCAGCTGGTTTATGAATGGGAATGAGGCTGGAAAGCAAAGTCTAGGGATTTAAATGCCAATTGAAAGAAAGCTAGAAAATAATCTAGGGACTGAATAACACATTGAACCCAGAGGTGGATGAATACTGTGGCTGATGGTGCAGGTGCAAGAGCGTCCTTTTGTGAGCTAGAGAAGATGTACATCATTATTGCAGGGTGGTAGGAATGTGGAGAAGCATGGAATAAATCCACTTGCAGTGACCTATGGACTGTGGTTAGCAGCAATATTATAATATCCATGCATCCATGACAAAGATGTAGTGTATTGATAATGGAAGATATGGAAAATGTGTGCTGAATATATGCTGTAGACCATGGTTGGTGGTAATGGTCTGATGATATTATTTTAACAAATGTTCCACCATAGTGTAGTGTATTGGTGAAGGGGTGTTGTATGGAAAATCTACACATGTACATGATTATTTTGTAAGTTCACAACTTTTGTAATAAATATATATTATTAATAATAATAATATTGTAGAAAATACACCAAATGTAAGTTATGGACTACAGTTAATAGTAAGATTTTGATGATATTCTTTCATAATTTGTACAAATGTCCACAACAACGCCAAGGTATTGTTGATGGGGTGATATGGCACCCCTCTGTGATGCTATGTATGCTTGTTTTGTAAGTTTACAACTTTTACTATACACTTAATGTTTATGTATGTTCATGTATGAATGATATACTTCAATAATTTTTTTAAAGAGGATAGATAATTGAAGAACTGCTGGAAGCCGAGTGTGTACTAGCTTGAGAATTAAAAACCCTGTAGGTCTCTGTTGAAGGTGGCATAAGGAAGGAGAAACACACACACATTCTTAGGTTCTACCTGCAGGAGATCCAACAGGTTCTTAAGGTAAAGATTGGAGAAAACCTCCTCCTACTTCACACAGGAGGGAAATAGTAACCATTTTTAAAAACATTTGGGAGAAAAGTAAACCTGTCTCTATGACAAAGGCTTGCCAAGGAAGAGAAACTATTTACCAGATCTTTATCTGACCTGGGGGAAGGCAATAAGACAATTTCAGACCCATGATTTTGTTTTTCCCCTTACATGACACAGTAACTCTAGCAGAGGTTTGAAGGTATGTGAACAGAATTTTCCAAAACAAATAGAAAGAGAAAAGAGATGGGAATAAATGCAACAAATATTAAAGAATGGTGAAACAATAACAAAAGTTATATCATATGTGTAATGGAAAATTCTAGAGGAGAAGATAGAAATGCAGAAGAAATAGTTGAAGAAATAATTGCTGAGATTTCTCCCCCCCCCAAAAAAAAAATGACAGCTATAAAACCACATAGGAATCTAAGAGGGCACTAAGAAGGATTAAAAAAACAAACAAACAAACAAACAAAAACTACACCTTGCCATATTATATTCAAATTGCACAAAATGAAAGCAAAGATAAAATCGTGAAAGAAGCCAAAGGAAAATTCACTTTACCTATAGAAAAACTTGAAGGATTATACAGACTTTTTATCAGAAGACATGAAAGTAAGATAGTGGAGAAAAATATTTAACATATTGAAAGAACTAAAAAAAACTTTTAAGAGTCTGTATTCAAGTAATTACCTTTCAAAATTAAAGGAGAAATAGACTTTCTTAAATAAAAAGTTACAGAATTTTTCATCAGTAGATCTACTTTACAAGAAATGTTAAAAGAAGTTCCTCAGAGAGAAGGAAAATGACATAGGTAAGAAACACAGATCTGCATGAAGAAAGGAATAAAGATGAAATAGAATCTTTTTTTTCATTATTTTTAATTGCTTTAATAGATAATTGTTCAAAGTAATACTAGCAATAATATATTGGTTAATTAGAGTTTATGGATAAGGATGTGTGACAGCAACACTATAAAGGATGAGAATGAGCAACAGGGAATACCCTACTATAAGTTACCTATGCTATGTGTGAAGCAGTATAATGCTATTTGAATAGTACTTGTAAATGTTTATTGCAAATTCTAAGACAAGCACTAAAATGTTTTTTTAAAAGAAATGTAATTGATATACTCAAAAAAGGAGATAAATCTATAAAAGGGTCAACTAAAACCAGAGAATGAAGAAAAAAGAGGGGAAGATAAAAACAAAAACAAAGAGAATAGAAAAAATTAAAATACGATAGTTATTATTCCAACTATATCAATAATCACTTTAAATATGAATGGTCTAAATGCAGCACTTAAAAGACAAATTCAAATATATATCTTCTGGAAGAAACCCACTAAAATACAAAAAACAGATTAAAAGGAGAAAAATCACGAATAAAAAGAAAGTTTTTATAATAAAATGGGGGGTATGAACAAATGAAGCATATGTGATTTTTAGGACAATGAAGCTAAAATTCTATTCTCTATGATGTCATAATGGTGGATACTTGACATTATACATTTATGAAAATCCATAGAATTGTATAATATGAAGAGTGAAAGACATGTAGTCTTTAATTAATAATGATGAGTAATATCCACTCATCTTTTCTGTAAACCAAAAATTATTTTGGTGGCGGACTTGGCCCAGTGGTTAGGGTGACCGTCTACCACATGCGAGGTCTGCGGTTCAAACCCTGGGCCTCCTTGACCCGTGTGGAGCTGGCCCATGCGCAGTGCTGATGCAGGAAAGGAGTGCCCTGCCATGCAGGGGTGTCCCCTGTGTAGGGAAGCCCCACAAGCAAGGAGTAGGCCCCAGAAGAAGAGCTGCCCAGTGCAAAAGAAAGTGCAGTCTGCCCAGTAATGGCACTGCACACACGGAGAGCTGACGCAACCAGAGGATGCAACATAAAGAAACACGGATTCCTGTGCTGCTGACAACAACAGAAGCGGACAAAGAAGAGGCAGCAAATAGACACACAGAGAAAAGACACTGGGGGATTGGGGTGGGAGGGGAGAGAAATAAATAAATAAATAAATAAATCTTTTTAAAAATTTATCTTAAAATAAAGCCATTTGCTTAAAATACACATAACAATAGAAATAATCAACTGTACTCTTAGAAGACTATTAGACCCTCTCCAAGGATGTAGAATTAATATATGAAGTGATGGAAAATATGAGAAAAATTAGAAAATTAAACATCAAATGTTCAAACATCTGAATAAAGCTGTGGCCAGAGATCAGAGCAAATAGAAGGAAGAAAATCATCCAAGAAACAATACAACACAATATTCCATACCTGAAGTCATGAATTTTCATATTGAAAGCATGTACTCTATCTCCAGTACACTGATGGAAATTCCAAAGCACTGAACTATTCTGACTGCAAAAGCACAAATTCTAATTGTGCAAATTTACAAGGACCAAAAAGATTTTCACAGGGAAAAAATAAGGAGTTATAATTAAGGACATGTTATCTTCTCTGGCCTAATTGAGTAAATGTCCTTGTGTTAAATTTGAAATTTTCACTTAAGTCTTTGCTTTCTTGAATGTGTATCAACTGGCCAAATAGAAAATGAAGTAATATAAATTAAATACTGTAATGCTTGGTGTTATGCAGGTTTTATGTTCTTATGCTCAGGTATTTTCCATTTCTCTCATTAGGGATCCATATTTTGTGTTTTCCCTGTGATCCATAGGTAACTAAAACGGGAACATAGATCCCTGGCCAATTGCAATTTTGAGCAATTAGGTGGATCAACATCTTTGACACTGAGAAACCACTCTGCTTTCTGGAGGTTTGTAGAAACCTCCATTTGCATCTTACTAATTTCTGTCTGTTTTAGAGATTCTTAAAAATATTTATTAGTTGTTATTAATTCCAATTTTGGTGTTCTGGACAGTTTATATTTTCATATGTCGCTCCAATATGAAAGATATTCCTGGTCTAATTTTCAGGCTTGTGGATTCTGAAGGTGGTAAGCATCTTACCAATGGCAGCATGCTCTGCCTTTTGGCTCCTTTGAAAGGCAAAACTTAACTATTTTCAAAATTTCAAAGTTTTTACCCTCTTGTTAACTTTTCTAGGTTTTGATATTAATCTCAAACAAGGCTATCAAAGCACTCGGAATTTAATAGCAGTTTAAGTGAATTATTTTCAAAACTTTGACAATTCACTTCCATGTGTTATCAAAGAAATAGCCTTGTTAGGATATAAGTATGATTAATGTTTTAAAAACAATATTGTTTTTTAGGATATACTGGGATTGAAACCAGGATCTTATATATAAGAAGCAGTTGCCCAACTACTTGAGCTACATCTGCTCCCCAATATCTCTCTTAAAAACTTAAATCATAGATGTTTTTTCTTATGTTTGTGTATTCCACTGAAATGGAAAATCCCCTTAACTCTCTTTTAAAATCTCGAAGCTACTCTTAATCTGTGCCCATACCCTTGAATTAATAGCCTGGGTCTTATTCCCTTATCTCATCAAAGATTTATTCCTATTCCAAGAATCTTTATGAAAGAAAAGTCTGTAATTTTTCATAACCCAACAATTGCAATGTTTATTACATTAATACCATTAATCCTACATGTTACTTCTTGTCAGGATGCCAAGAAAATCAAATATTAACCTCTTGTCTGAAATGGTATATTCGGTAGCAAAACCTGAAAAAAAAGGTGAATGCTTTTCTCAGCCAACTATTTTTTTTAATCTCAATGACATGCAAAACCTAAATATTGACAAACAGGAAATATATCTTCTTGCCATTCTTTATTAGTCAGCCAAGGGGATGTTGAGGCAAAGTACCAGAACACTGTTGTCTTTATAAAGGGTATTTATTTGGGATAGAAGCTTATAGTCACAAGGCTCTAAAGAGTCCAACTCACAGTACCATAAGAGGTACTTTCTCACCCAAAGTCATTTGCCACGTGTTGACACAAGATGGCGGGTGATGTCTGCAACGGTTTAGACTTCCTTCTTCCTCTTATGGTTCAGTGGTCCCAGCTTCTTCCAACTCATGTCTCAGGGCTTTTCAGCTGCTCTGTTCTCTTCAGCTGCAGAATATCAGGCTCTTCTTTCTTCCCAGTGTCTCTCTTCCTCTGTGGTCTTCTCTGTGTATCTACTTCCATTTGTCTCCTTGATTGAGCGTCCATTTATATGCCCACCAAGGGGGTGGGGACTCAACTCTGAGTCACCCTAATGACATGCTCGAATCAAAGCCCTAATCTTGATTTAATCAAGTAAGCATAAAGCCTTTGAATTTAAATCAATCAAAGGGTATCATGCCCAGAGGAACAGAACAGTTTACAACATAATCAGTATATTTTTTTGGAATTCATAAATAATATTAAACAGCCAAACATTCAAATAAAAATGTATAAATATGGAAAGGTTAATTAGAGGCTCAACATAAAAATCTTAATTGGATAAACACTAAGGATTGACTATCTTCAGAAAACACTATCAATTCTGTTCAAGAAAATGTTTCAATATTGAAACATCTAAACTTCTATTTTCCTTTAGTAAACAGCAGTGAAGTTTTTCTTCCAAAAGTGAATATTTTATGTTGCTGAGTGACTTTGATATAGAATTCTATTTTAGAATATAATTTCCCAGTATTTTAGTCTCAGTTTTGTGTTGTTGTCTTTAAGAATGGTGAAATAATCACATTTTAGAAATATTAGGAAAGTATCATATCTTAGTTTTTCTTCATAATTACTACATATTTGTAGATATATTTCAGCATTATAAATATAATTTTATGACTTCTCTACAAATAAATAATTAATTTTCTTGTTTTGTATATCTTGATAAGACCTAAATTCACTGAATATTTTTTAAAAACATAATAGTGGACATTACCTGTTCCATAGGAAGAGTTTTGTAGGAGTCTTGGGTAAAAATCTCCTAAAGAAATGTTGTGTATACCAGAAATATCATACCATACTTTTTGATTTAAGAAAAAAGTTCAGTTTTTACTTTCACTAGAATATTAAGTAAAAGGCCAATGTGACTCCTTTAGTGCTCTAGGCAGAGACTTGTTTTATTCCTCTGGTTTGAAATACAATTGTGCGGTTTCTCTTTCAGTTTACATAACGAGTTTATCTTAATGTAAACAAGAAAGATAAGGTCTGAAAACTACAGGCAACAATTTTTTAAAAAAATTTCAAAAGCTACTGTCCATAATTATTCTATAATTATTAGAGCTCAAAAGATTCGTTCAAAAAATTTTGAAAACCAAATATAAACGATGTCTTATTTTCCTATATCACACCATATTATGTCATATTTGTATGTAAAACTAAGCAAAAAAACCTTTTTCTTTTCTTTTTTAAAAAAAGTGTATTAACATATAAAGGCAAAGGTAAGGATTCTAGGGTGATCTGAATTTTAAATAAATATTTCTAGTTTTTTTGTTTGCTTTTTATTATTCATTTATCTTTAGTTTAATATGGAGCAATTAAAGTTTTCAAGAATTGGAGAATCATAACTTACAAAGAAAAGATTGTAGGGAAGAAATGATAAAAAAGAGGAGACAAGTTGGGAAGCTAATAGTTTATGTATGTGTTGACTGTGGCATGGAGCAGATGATGGTAGTATAATATAAATGACAAGAAGTGGAAAGAATCAGAATATATTTCATAAGTCAAACTACTAAAACTGGAAGATGGCATGGATGCACACTATAAGGAACAATGAGGAATTGAATATGACTCATAGATTTGCTTTAGCCATTGATCACAGTGCCATTTACTCTGAAGGAGAACTCTAGGGAAAGTACAGGCTAGATTTCCATACCACTAATCGGTATAGCAGAGAAGGGACTGGTTAGTAAAGGAAAAATGAGGCAAAGAAGTAACTGAAGTCAGGCCAAAAACAGAAGAGTACAGCATAAAAACTTATAGAATAATGTGCTTTGAGAAAGAGGAAATGATGAACTATGTGAACTTGACTAAGTAGTTATTTTCAGTGAAGGCAGAGAACTCAGCTCTGAATTTCACAATATGTAGGCCTTCAAGACCTAAGCAAGAAGAGCTTCTCTTGAGTACTGTGAGCAGAAATGGACTTAATTTGGACTGAGAAGGAATGATAGGTGAGTAAGAGAAGACAGCAACTCCAGATATCTCTTTCAATAGTTTTTGCTTTTAAGGAAGGCAGGGAAATGGCAGAAGTTGAAACAGAACTTGTAGTTAATAGAGGTTTTGTTTATTGTTTTTAATTTTTTTATAATATGAAGGTTCCTTGGATATATTTGTGTGCGGAAGGCAATGTTTTAATAGAGTGGAAAACTAATGTCTGCTCTTCATCCATCTTCACTGTGGTCACTTAGCCTTATTCAATCACTTAGAAAATATGGTCTTATGAAATGAGATAATTTGAAAATAGTTGAAGATTCCAGGAGAAATAAAAATTAAGGGTGTGCCCCCTCTTGCAGTGAGTAAAACATATTATCTAAAGGCTTATATTTAATGTTAAGTACAATGTTTATATTATACATAAATGTGTAAAAGGTAAAAAGAGAACTTTAAACTAGAGGGAAATAGAACAATTCTCTTTTTAAGTGTAATTTGATAATGCATTAATTTCTTTGAGAATAAAGCTACATGGAAGATATCCTAACTTCTTTTTATCTTTGGCTTTCTCATTAGCAGAGTTGTTTAATATCATAAGTAAAACAAGAAACCCATGGAATAGACTTTGTACCATTTAATTACCAATTTAATTAAACTAATCATAGCATTTAAAATCTATGGTCAATCTAAAAAGTATGAAAGATGCAAGTCTATTATAATGTTTATAGGATATTCATATCACAATATGTTAAAAATGTATGTAGCATTTTTCTCAACAAAGAGAAATATAATTTAGTTACAATGTAAAGGCATATGTTAAATATGATTGGCATTAACACTAACTCTTGATTTTTAAAGTGCCCTGCCCTCAAAAGGCCACAGAAAACTGTTTATTGGATGTCCCTCCCTAATTTACATGAATTAGATATATTGTTATGCTGATACTCCTGTGTATGGATGCTCCTTTGGCTGCTGTGCATCATCTGAATATTTAACAGAAGATTTTGCCTAGACAGAGTAAAAAACTGCAATTGAGACCCTACACGACAAATTCTGTGGGATCTATTTTCAAAATAAATCCTGAAGCTGCTTGCCTTCTCCGCAGTTAACTACCTGTCCAGGCACCATCATCTGCAGCCTCATTTTCCCTAGAGCCTTCTGGTTATTGCAATAGCTTCTGATTATTGTAGTGAACTTCTGGTTATTGAACTAATCTCACTGCTTAAGCCTATATTCTCTTCTTTTCCATCATTGCCCCTCTTCAACTTTGTTTCTCAAATACTGCAGTCAGCATGATTCTGTTAATCCTTAGGTTAGATCATGTTACTTGTCTGTAGAAGATCTTCCAGTGTTTTCCATTTCACACATAACAAAAGACAAGTCATGTAACATGTCTTACAAGTTCCTCCAATGTCTGGGATTAAATTCTTATGTTGTCCTTCTCTGATATAACCACACCTGCCTCCTTCCCTTGCTTTAAGTATAAGAATTCCTCTGCAGGCCTTTGCACTTGACAATTTATTGTCCACAAATCCAAACTACATATCCCTAAACCTTATCCACAACCCTCAAAGGGGTTTGATGGGTTTCCCAGACTTCTGTTTAGAAACAAAGCCTTCTCCCAACACTGCTTAACATCCTTCCCTCATTTATTTATATTTTACTTAGTACATATTACCTCTGTCATGCTTTTTATTCCTATTTGTTTGCTTTCTCTCTTGCCCTAAAAGCATGAAAACTTCAAAAGGCCTGGGTTATTTCTGATTTTGTTCTTTGCTACATCCAAATTTCCTAATTTCTAAAATATAGTAGGTACATAAAAATATGAACCCAAGAGGGCACATAATCAATATTTGTTTAATGAGTGAGTCTCTCTTTACCAACTACTGAGTGATCGAGAAGTAAGAGGACCGTATCTGTACATGGCCAGGAGACTTAAGAAGTAATTAGGCTTCCAGAGACCAAAATTAATCTGGATAAATCCATTGTATTTGAAGCTTCCCATCCAAAAGTGATATCTGAATACACTGCTCACACACCATCTTTCTCAACTCTCCCACCTTTAATATTCTAGACCAAATAACTTAGACTTTGAGAAATGTACTGCTGGAGATGACCACGTTCTTCCACTCAAATGAAAGTACTTGTGAGGGCAATACAACCGAAGTCCAGAATCATCTCTCTGAACAAATGAGGTGAATTGCTGTCTGTCATGTCCACATTTTTCAAAATGGCATTTGCATTTGCCATCTGCTCTTGAAAAGGTTCAGAATTGAGATGGAGGACAAATTTGGGACCACAATGGATTAACAGGGACAACTTTCCTTTTCATTTCCGGGACTACCATGTTAGAGGAAGATTTGCTATGTATCCTACATTATCATTTCTTTGTATTACTTTAATTCTTCAATCAAATCCCTTAACTCATAGAGCCTTGGGGAATAATGAGGCACTAAAGAGATATTCACACCAGTAATGGGCTGAAGAATGTAACTCTCTAGTTCATATCCACCCAGAAACTCAGAATGTGGCCTTATTTGGAAATAAGATATTTTGCAGATGAAATTACTTACAGATCTTGAGATGAAATTATCCTTAATTTAGTGAGTCCTCATAAGAAGATAGGAGGTCAGAGAGGAGAAACAGCAAAGGTGGCCATGTGATGAGAGAAGCTGAGATTAGAGAGGTGCAGCTACAAATTTAAGAATAAGGATTACCAGAAGCCACCAGGAAGACCCAAGGAAGGATTCTACCCTAGACATTCAGAGAGAGTATGGCCCTGCCAGACCTTGATTTCAGGCTTCTGGCCTCCAGAGCTGTAAGAGGATCAATAACCATTGTTTTAAGCCACCAAGTCTGGTAGTTTATTGCAGTAGCCTATGAAACTAACACAGCAGCTATTAAAAAAGCAAAGGGGTATCATTCCTACCAATGAGATGGACCAACAGGAAATGAAAGCAGAGCACATGGTAGTGCATGAGTTAGGGATTGTATCTAGTGGCACATTGTAGGGTGATTGACTCAGTTCCGTGCAGGAGAAAGACTCTTTTTCCTCAAAATATTTTATGGAAAGGTAAATATTGTAAGTAGTAGAAAACTGATAAGCAATAAGAACAGAATTAATATTTCATAATAACACTCTGTACATAGCTCAGGAGTTTGGTGCCCTGCCAGAGGAACTTAATTTGGAATTTATGCTCTTCAGTGTGACAGAGCTGGACTCAATCATGGTTGCCCTACACATGGCTCTTCTGTCCCTTCTATTTGAACCTATAGTTAGTACTAAAGTTGAAGGTTAATGTCCAAGAGACTTAAAGCTTTGGTATCTCCATGTGGTGATGGGGACCTGAATCTCAACAGAACTGCAACACCTACTCTCCAGCTCATTGGACTCACCCAGGACAAATAACAAGGAAAAGAAGATGGACAATGATCATCCCAAGGAACATAGAGAGTCTACAACTGCAAGCAGGATAGTCCCATCCATCTGCCCCAAGGAATCTGAGCCCCCTTCAATTAGAGGCAGAGTGGGCATCACCATACCAGAATCCTCAGGATTGGGGAATGAATGATGCACTAGAGTAGACTTACTGTTATTCTACTCTAGACTTATTGTTATCCTACCAATGGAAGAAATTTTAGTATTGATGTGGAGGCATTGGCATCCTCTGGAGGTTCTGAGGGGAGGGATAGGGAAAATAAATAGCTGTAATATGAGTACATTTTTGAGATTTGGGAATTGTCCTGAATGATGTTACAATGACAGATACTGGCCACTGTATATTTTGTCATAGCGTACAAAATTGTGCAGGAGAGATTTTAAACTATAATGTAAACTCTAATCCACACTTAGTGGCTGTGCTTTAATGTGCTCATCAATTGTAATAAATGTATAACAATAATGAAGGATGTTGTTAATGTGGGAAATTGTGGGAGGGGTAGGGTGTGGGGCATATGGAAATCCCCTACATTTTTTATGGTACGCTTATGGAATCTAGGTATTGTTAAAAAATAATAAATAAATAAATAAAAAGATTTGAGCACACACACACAAACAAAAGAAAACTCTATAAGTTGATACTTGGATCCAAGTACTTCCTGGAATACATACAACTTTGATTACTCAGGGCATTAAAATGTTCTTATTTATAATATGTCATGAATTTTTTAGATCATCTTTTTTCATGGAATTATTGGAGTAGTATAAGACACTAGAATGCTTTAGCAATAATAATCTGTTTTGGGAACAAAACACAAAATCTCTGCAAAACATTGAGCATTAAAGGAATGAGCTTTGAACAACTGGATGTAATTATTCATAAATATCCATCATTCTTCCATTTATTTAGATGACTTACAATCTACCAGAGAATATTTTCCTTGATATTATTGAAAAACACTGTGTCATTTTACACCTAGACCTAGGCTGATGATTTTGCAAAATAAAAAATCTAAATACTTCGTTAAGACCCTGTCCCTCCTATAGACAGCATATAACTATACAAGATAAAAAGTCTCACCTTAGTTTTTGATTGTTTTTTTTAATTAGCGAAGTTGTAGATTTGCAGAAAAATCATGCAGAAAATACAGAGCTCCCATATACCACCATCCCACATACATAGCTTTGTCTATTAATTTTCATTAGTGTGGTAACTTTGTTACAGTTGGAGAAAGAATATTATTATAATTATATTATATAGTCCACAGTTTACATTTGGGTTCACTGCTTATGTTATACAGTCCTGTAATTCTTTAAAAAATTGTTAAAATAACAAATATACAACCTAAAATTTTCCCTTTTAACCACATTCAAATATAAAATTCATTGGCGTTAATTACATTCATAAGGTTATGCTACTATCACTATTCATTACCTAATACAGAAATTCTGTACTGATTAAGCATTAAATTCCCATGACCTACCCCCACCCCAGACCCTGGTAACTTTAGTTCTAGTTTCTGAGCCCTTTAATTTGCTTATGCTAATTATGTTATATTAGTGAAAGCATACAATATTTGTCCTTTTATACCTGGCATATTTCACTCAATATGATATCTTCAAGGTGTATCCATGAATGAACTTCATTCCTTCTTCTGGTTGAATTCTGTACCTTTTTATATATTTACCACATTTTATTAAGCCTCTGTTTATTAACAGACACTTGGGCTGTTTCTTTCTTTTGGTAATAATGAATAATGTCACATGAACATTGGTCAAAAAATACCTGCTTAAGTCCCTGCTTTCAATTCTTACAAATGGGATTACCAGAGCATTTGATAGTCCTATACTTAATATTCTGAGAAATCATCAAACTATTTTTCCACAGCAAATACACTAATTTACATTCCTACCAACAATGAAGTAGTGTTCCTATTTCCCCACATCTTCTCCAACACTTGCTGTTTTCTAATTTTTGTAATAGTGGCCTTTTCTACTATTACTTGCTAATGATGTAGAGTACCTCTTTTTTCTTTATTTTACCTTTTTTTAAAGATACATATATCACACAAAATATTACATTAAAAAATATAAGAGGTTCCCATATACCCCAATCCCCACCTCCACCCCCCATCATCCCACATCAACAACTTCTTTCATTAGTGTGGTACATTCATTGCATTTGATGAGTACATTTTGAAGCGTTACACATCATGTGTTATAATTTATGTTGTAGTTTTCACTCTCTCTCAGTCAGTGGGTTAGGGCAGGATATATAATGTCCTGCATCTGTCACTGCAATATCACTGAGTACAACTCCAAGACCCAAAAATGCTCCAATATCACACCTCTTTTTCCCTCTCCCTGCCTTCAGCAACTCCTGTGACCACTGTCTCCACATCAATAACATAATTTTCATGTACTTTTTGGACATTTATATATCTTCTTTAAAGAATTATCTCTTCATACTTATTTCTTTTTTATTAGATTAATGGTCTTTTGTTGTTGAGTTATACAATATCTTCATATATTATTGGTATTAAACCTTATCAGATAAGGTTTGGTTTCCAAATTTTTTCTTCAATTCTCTAGTTTGTATATTTACTTTCATGATAAAGTCCTTTGATGCAAAAATATTTTTAATTTTGATGAAGTCTAATTTATCTGTTTTTTCCTTAGTTGATCATGCTTTTTGTGTAAAGTCTAAAGAAGCATGCTTAACACAAGATCATGAAGATGTTTCCCTATTTTTTCCTTCTAGGAGATTTAGAGTTTTGGTTCTTGTATTTAGGTCTCTGATCCATTTTGAGTTAATTTTTATATATGGTATAAGATAGGGGTCCACATTTGTATTAGTCAGCCAAAGGGGAGCTGATGCAAAATACCAGAAATCTGTTGAATTTTATAAAGGGTATTTATTTGGGGTAGAAGCTTACAGTCACAAGGCCATAGAGAGTAAATTACCTCTTTCACCAAAGTCTGTTGCCATGTGTTGGAGCAAGATGGCCGCTGGTCTCTGCTAGGGTTTGGCCTCGCTCTTCCTCCTAAGGCTCTGGTCTCAGCTTCTTCCCATCTCAGTTGTAGGCTGACATAAAGCTACCTGGGGCTCATTTATTTCTGGGCTTTCTCAGCTGTTCAGGGTTCTGGTTTCTTCAGCAGCAAACTCAGACACAAATGACTTGGCTCTCTCCCCAGGTCTCCAGCATCCAAAACTAAACTCTCTGTGTTCTCCTTCTCCGTGTATTTACTTCCTTATCTTTGATTGAGCACCCATTTATGTAGCCCACAAAAGGGGGGAGTGGAGTGGGAACTCAAGCCAAGCTGCCCTAATGACATGATCAAATAAAAGCCCAAATCTTTATTTAATAAATTGAAAGTGAAACATCTGAATCTAATACAATTTAATATGCCTAGAGGAACAAACCAGTTTACAAACACAATCCAATATCTGTTTTTGGAATTCATAAACAAATACCAAATTGCCACAACATTCATTCTTTTGAATTTGTGCAGCCAGTTTTCCCAGTACCATTTGTTGATGAGATTATTCTTTCCTCATTTAGGAACCCTTGTGAAAAGTCAATTACCTATACATTTGAGAGTGTCTTTCTGAACTATGGTCCTGATTCCATATGTCCATGTGCTTGATCTTTTGACAGTACAATGATGTTTAAAAAAAAAAAAATTAATTAGAGAAGTTGTATAGCTACAGAAATATCATGCAGAAAATGCAGAATTCCCATATAAAACCCCTATTATTAATACCTTGCTTTAGTGTGTAACAGTGTTATTACAATTAATGAAAGAATATTATTTTAATTGTATTATTAACTATATTCCATGATTTATATTAGGGTCCAGTGTTTGTACTATAGAATCCTGTCTTTACTGTTTTTATTTGCATTATTCTAGTAATATTTATATCTACAGATATATTGAGTACCAAACTTTTCCATCATCTCAAAGAGAAACTCTGTACAATTAATGTAGTTTTGTAATAAGTTTTAAAATTGGGAAATATGAGTCTTCCAAATTTATTCTTTATTTTCAAGTTGGCTTTGAATATTTGGGACCCTTAAACCTTCCACATAAATTTGATGTTGGCTTTTCCATCTCTGCAAATACAGCTGTTGGAATTTGATTTGCATTGCATTAAATCTGTAAATTGTTTTGGGTAGAACTGACATTATAACATATTTTGTCTTCAAATCCATGAACATGGAATGGCCTTCAATTTGTTTAGGTCTTCCTTGATTTCCTTCAGCAATGTTTTTTGTGCACATGTCCTATACACCCTTGGTTGAATTTATTCTTAGGTAATTGATTCTTTTATTTGTTATTGAGAATGGAATTATTTTTCTTGATTTCTTCTTCAATTTATTCATTGCTGGTGTATAGAAACACCACTGATTTATGCAAGTTGATCTTGTACCCTACTGCTTGTTGATCTTGTACCCTGCTGCTTTCTAATGTAATATTTAGGGCTACAAAATTCCTTCTTGGAGTTGCCTTTGCTGGATCCATCCCATAAGTTTTGGTTTATTGTGTTTTCATTTTCATTTGCCTCAGGATACTTCCTAATTTTCCATTTTTATTTCTTCTTTAACCCATTTTTTTTTTCAATTTCTATGTATTTGTTATTTCCAGGTCTCCATCTATTATTATTTATAGCATCATTCCATTGTAGTCAGAGTAGATACATTATATGATTTCAATATTTGTGTGTTTATTAAGACTTATTTTGCAATTTAACATACAATCTCTCCTAGAGACCCATGTGTATTAGAGAAGAATTTGTATTGTACTGCCTTTGGGTGAAGTATTCTATATATCTAGTTAGTTTAGATTATTGTACAAGTCTTGTATTTCCTTATTAATCTTCTATCTAGATGTTTAGTCAATTAATGAAAGTATTGAAAGTATATTAAAGTCTCCTACTATGAATGTAAAACCATCTATTTCTCCTTTCAATATTTGCTTCATGTAATTTGAGGTTCTGCCATTAGGTACCTATATATTTATAATTGTTTGTATTCTAGTTGAATTGATCCCTTATTAATATATAGTTACCTACTTTATTTTTTGTAACAGTTTTAGTTTTAAAGTTTATTTTATGTTATATTACTAGAGTTATCCAAGCTCACTTTTGTTTACTATTTGCATGGTATATATTTTTCTCCATCTTTTCATTTTTACCCTACTTGTATCTTTGAATATAAGTTGAGGCTCTTGTATACAGCACATATTTGGATTTTGATATTGTATCCACTCTGCCAGTCTCTGCCTGTAATGTGATAGTTTAATCCATTTACATTAAAGAAATTGCTACTAATGTAAACTTTCTCCTGTCATTTTGCTATTTGGTCTGTGTAAGTCTTCTTGTTTTTTTTTTTGCCCCTAAATTCTTCTACTTACACTTACATTGATGTATTTATTTGAACATATTGAGACAATTTTTTTTTCAAGTCTTTGTTGCATTTGTCCAAAATCTGGTCTTCTTTGTTGATAACTTCTGAATATTCACCTTATTTCTTTGCACACTGTACACTTTAACAATTTAATGTATTAACTCTTGGATTTAGTTCCTGAGCTGTCTCTTTCTTAGTATGCTTCCAGTTAGTGATATGATGGAGATTTCCTTGAGGGCCAAGTGGTAACAATAACAAACAACCCCAAAACACGTTTCAAAGTTTGCAAATTGGTCCTGCCAGTGACTTGTACTCTCCTTCAAAATTTAACCCTCCAACAGAGAAGATCAGCTTGAGATTACAGTGACCTACTGGGTACTCTCCATCTTTTCTGAGCCTGTGTTTCATCCTGGTCTTGTGTCCTAAGAAATTCCCTGTTTACAAAAATTTGAGTATACCCTTTACTCCTTATGTTATATATGTTCCCCATCCCAGGAGCTCTATTGTATGTCCTAAGGCTGGAAATCCTTTGCCCCAGGATGTTTTGATTTACTAGTTTCTTACACTGCTTTAGCTAACAGAAAGCTGCTTCTGCCTGGAAGGCAAGTTCTGAAGGATTAAACAGAGCTGATTTTCCTGGTGCAATCTTTCAGGCTACTACCTGATAGATTAGTAATAATATATAGGCACTGCAGTATGTGTATAGGTGTTACTTTGCTCCCTGGGAAACAGGGCCAGAGACCCCAAATGGGAGTCTAGGCTGCTTAGAGGTTTGAAGAGGGGCAAAAAGTACAGGAGCTTTTTCTATTGTTTTTAAAACTGTGTTTTCTTGACCCACCACTCATGCACTTGCTGCAAACTTTTAACTGTTTCTGGAGTTTTGAAGAACATGACTGTGCCAGTTTTTGTTAGTTGTTCAAAGATTCTGTGGGGCAACAACGTCGTGGACAGTATTACACTGCCATCTTGATGGACCAGCTCACCTTAGTTTTTAGTTTATTGTACTCTCCTGACAGTTTTATGTACTGAACTATTTACATTTTAATTTTCAATACCAGTTTTGTGTTTTGAACTTAGTTGCTCCAACCATTGCTCATTGATTCAGCACTGTATATAATAGCCCTGAGGAAGTCTGATATACAAGACAATCATGTCTCAGGGCCTGGGTATTATGCAGAAAATAAGAGCACCGTAATTATATAGGGAAAGAAACTCAATAGACTCCTTTTAATCAGCTTATCTAGTTTTTATGGTCTTTTATATTTTAATCCTTATGTTAATCAACTCTTTTTGAGATAGTTCAAGAATAACTAAAACATAAAATGAAAAACAGAGTTTTAGAAATCTCATCAGTAATATTTAACAGACATTTGAGAACTGGACAGTTTCTTACATAATATTTTGAGAGTAAACAACAAATTAAAATTCCATGCTATTTCTGTCCCTTTGTGATTACTTGATATGATTTTGCTTAGTGATTAATCCCAAGGCCTCTATAGTAATTCCCAAATCACTTCCCCTAAATATGATGGTGATTCTCTGAAGTCTAGGGACTATCAGCATTTTATTGTGTTTTTTATTGGTACTATCTCTAATGATTAATTCATGTATTATACTATTTTAAATTTGGAAATTGTAACGCAAATGTCTTCTGTAATCCTCAAATAATAGATTTTAAAACATTGATTCAGTGGCTCAAATTTGATTTTAAATATTTACACAAAAAAATTTAAAAGTGCCCCAAAATTACTCAAAAATCAAGCTACTTCTTAACAGCATTAATTCATAAAGTATAATCTGAAGGGAGAAATGATGATTCATTTAAAACAACTCTTAAAGAATCTGAGCATAATATTAAAAAACACATCATTTTCTTTTAATTATTTGTATTAACCTAACAATCTCTTGAAAATCATTCTACTCCTTTTGCTTTGTGTGCATAAAAATTGCTAATACACAAATTGAGCTAAATTTTAAGATTTTAGGCTTTATTTACACTTACATTAATACAGTGGTTTTGTGTTAGTGCTACATTGTTAATAGTACAAAGGATAGGAAATTTGTGAAATTTCAGTTATTTTTTAATACAACTTATTTTTTTTTTGTAATCACTGATTAAGTCAATTGTTCTTTATTTCTTTAATTCAGACTGTTAAACCATTTAAGAATATATTGGAAAACTAAGAAAAGTTTTGACTTCAAAATTATTTTGTATGCCTTTGTCCTCAGATACTTGCAATTTCATTAAAAAGAAAATTTATAGAAGTGATTGTCTAGTGTTTCTCTAATATGGTTTTGGGGGAACGTTTGATATGCTTTCACAAATACTGTGGAAAATCATTTAATGCAATGCTAGTATTTTAAGAGGATTTGAGATTTTCAATCTGACTAGTCTTTTTTTTTTTTTTGGTTCTTATTGTTTGTTTGTTCATGAATTAGGAAATTAAGACCCTGAGACATAAAGTGACTTGGAAAGTTCACACTCTAAGTTAATGGGGGATTGGTAACTCAAAGAGGGATACAAAGTATAATTTGATTTGGGAATTCAAGGGTTTGAATAATCAATATTTTAATAATTGGTTCCCAAGTTTAAAATACATCTTATGCACTTCATATCATCCTATGTGCTGTACATGCATTCATTTAATTAATTTTCACACCAAATTTAGGTCAAATGGATGATCATGATCTCCATTTATGAACTAGGAAACTGAAGTACAAACAATCTAGATACATGTTTAAGTTCAAATAGCAAATTCAGGTTTTAAAATCAGTTTTATTTGACTATCTATATAGAGTCAGTACATCAAATGTCAAATGTGTATCACTTTAGTTAGTTTTGTCATTCTATAGTTTTATTTCTTTAATCTCTGCCTTAACTCTAATTCTCCACTTTTTTTCCAACTCATAATCTTTATATCCTTCTTCTTACCATTATTCTTCACCTTCCCCCCCCACCCCTCCCCCGCCCATCCTCATCTGGTCCTGACTATTCCCAGATCATTAAATCTTGGAATTGGATGGGACCTTGAGGTCTGTTCTAACTCTTTCATGTTACATATGAGGAAATTGAAAGGCAGATACTTAAAATTACTTGCCTTGGGCCCTATAGCTAGTAGAAGATAGACGTAGAAACAGACTTCTAAAAGTTCTGTACCCCTGACAATATACTTCTTTCCCTTTGCATATGTTTATTCTACAATGGTGAAGGCATGCCAGGCTGTATATAAGAAAGCAACTTAACACTTACGTGAATGACTTGCTAGCAAGCTTATAATTGCAAGCAATAAGATTGAAGAGTGATTTTCCTAAAATATTGGAGAACTACAAGATGTGGTTGCTTACCTAGAGTGTATATAAGAAATAAAAGTATGCTGTCATATGAACCAGGACATGAGTCTTAGCTTGCATATAAACTATCAAAAAATATGAGGGACTCAATGTAATAAGTCTTTATTTCTCATTTAGGTCACACAAAGATGATAGTTGGATAACTATATTAGCCAGATGTCTTCCATAGCAACTGAGAGATGCAGTCTTCTTCCTTCATGCAGCTCCACCTGAAGACCCCTAAGAGTCTTCTTCTGGGTCTTCTGCATTCATTTAGCCAGTGTGCAAATTTGTGGAGGGGCCTAAAAATTGTTTCATAAGCAAGCTTTGATTGATGTACATCATTTCTGATCACATTACATCTGGCCAGAATCTGGTTTCATGACCTCAACATAACTACAAGAAGACAGAAAAATAATTATTTTGTGGCCAGGATAAGAAAATTAAATTATAAACATTTTTGCAGCATCTGTCTCAAATTAAGTTCTCCTGTGATCTATCCCAGATTGAAGTAATACTCTGGTAATTAAGGGTTATGCTATTTTTGCTTAGATAGGAACTAAGCCAAAATGGATGAAATCATGGAATCGTAGAAAATGAGTCCTTTGAAAGGCCTATAAAGTATAGCTCATCCAAATTTATAGTAGTTTGGGGTACATATGAGTACAAAAAAGTTACTCAGATATGCATACCCACATGACCTAAGCAGGACAGAACCTACCACACATTATGGACTCTGCATGCAAACTCTGTGTTGCTTCAATGTGCACTTGATGTATTTTTTTAAATATGGCAATGACTAGAATTTGAGATGAGAAAGAACGTATTCTTTTTTCTATCTTTTCTTTAACAGCATAGCCAAACCTCATCTATATTTCAACATTCAATAAACCTGAAAGTGGTCCAGCTATCTCTTTGCCTTCAGAAGAATTCACCAAATGAAAGTAGCAATTATTGCCCATCTTTAAATGCCTTTCTAATTAAAATGAACTCTTGGAAAATAGATTTTTTTTTATCAACAAAAGCTTGCTATATAGAACTATTAAAATACAGTATATTTTAATATACTCTATTTGGTCATATGCTATATTAAATAATATAATTTGCTTTTGTAAAATGCCAAAATCAAGGGAAACAATGCAGTTCTACAACCCTATCAGAATATTTACCTAATTTACACAGCACTTAATTCCTTAGAACACGGCTCTTCCTCACAGGACTGAAACACTAAGACACACATTTCTTTTGAGGACCTTATCTTCCAAATACAGTTAACTTGATAAAAGTGGACAACTGACACAAATGAGCCAATCAGAGCTTGTCTACTGGAAATGTGAGGAGATTCATGGCCTCACATTCAGGTTTTATATTTTTAAGTTTGTTTTTGTGTTATGTGGTTAGAATTTTCTAGCTTTTACATGTAAACACTATAATTTTGGGATATACACATTCTGCCGAATGACTCAAGTTACTAAAAAAATAAGTTGACAAAAGAGAAATGAAACTGAGATGTAGAGAGAAGCAGAAATTGTATAAAGCACTCAAGTTGTTTGTTCAGTAACTTAATCGAGTAAATGACTAATATTAGAGTAAGTAATAGTCCTCCATGGAGAAATTACCTTATATTTATTGCTTAATAGTGGTCAGGAAGGTTTTGTATTGTTTGCAATTGAAAGAGATTCAACTCTAATAAATCTACTTCAAAACCTCTCTCAAGTACTGGCAATTTAGTACATGAATAATAGCTATTTAAAGTAACATCATTTTATAATTTGCTTTGACCAACAGGTATGAGAGAGTTAGACCACAGAAGTAGAACAGCAGCAAAAAGTATCTTAGTCTTTAATTTTTTGTGTTAATGCCAATTAAAACTCTAAGAATTCAAATATAGTTTGGAATATCTTTCAAGTAATGATAGTTCAAATTTCACCAACATTGGAGTGATGTTTTCTGCCTTAAAAAAAAAGAATTACAGTATCTTTTCTGGATGATTTCAACATCTTTACAGCCCTGAGTTCTTGCTGAGAATTGAGTGTGTGTGTGTGTGTGTGTATACACACATATATATGACATAGTTCCCAGAAGGCTTCAGATGTTGAGGAATTGGCCTGTATAATTCATTAGGGAAAAATCTATTTTAGCTCATCCTGAAGGAACTGCAGTGCTAATAAAGAAGTTCTGGTCTCAAGGTGCAGGACTGTAATTTTCGCTTAGTTACGAGCTATAATTGGTGAAAGTGTTAATATTTGTGACTCTCAAGGAAAGGTCTTATCATTTGTTATTAGCTTCACAAATATATGTAACAGCAGCACACTCTTCACTCACTGACAGGTTATGACATATGAGTGCCAAGGTTTATAAGAAATAATGGAATACTGTTCTTAGTTAGAAATGCAAACATTCCACTAACTAAAAGGATTATAGCCAGAAATCTTTCCCATGGACAAAATTACAGCTGCCTATTCATTTATCAGTGATATGATTTTCTGTAAAGTGGGTGTCTATGTTATAGGAGGCACAGAGAGCAATTAATTAATTCCTAGAGTTAAAATAAACATATTTCATTCAGGAAGTTAACAAATGCCAGGCAGGAATGGCTGCTAGAGTTCATTTTTAAATAATATACTGGCTTTTGATAAATACAAAATCATGAACAAAAGTGAATGATTGTGAAAAAAACCAAAGCTTTCTTCTTTCCCATTTTTTAAAAATAAACAAAGCCATATTTCAGTTTTTATTCTTTTTATTTGAATATTTTACTTGCTTCTACTCACAACTTGATCCTACTGGAAATAAAAATGTCTGTAATTTGAATAACTGCTTAGATGATTTATAGTTAATTCTTATAATAAAGTCCTATCCTTAGCACCTTCCTTCTTCTTCCTAGACTTCCCATGTAAATAATTGATCATTTGTCCCACTTCAAAGCAAAGGAACTGACATTTCTCATAAGTGACAATGAAATTGTAGGTGACTATACTATCTAACCTCTTTGGTTTTTGTTTTTAAATTGGAGTCACACCTTTCTGACATAAGCCAAATTTAAACAAAACCCTTCTTCCTGGGGCTGAGCCCAAAAACCACGTTCAAAACATAAAGACATGACTGCATATTTTCCATTTATTACATTGGGACTTCAGCTATTCAACCCAAGTGGGTATAAATGAAACAATATTTAATTCCAATGCTTATCTTTAGTAAATCCAGATATACCCACAGGTTCTTGGTTTGCCAGTCCTCGATTAAGAAAGCCAAGCAAAGGTGATGCTGTAAGAAGATTGACCAGCATCCCTGAAGGTTATACATTTCCAGGAAAGCAGAAATTACATTTTCTTTTTTTACCAGCTTCGCAGCACCAAGCTCAGAAGAAAGATGAAAATGAAATTTTAAAATTAGAATATAATAGAAGCTCTATGTATGTACAATATTATTTAGGCATTGTTGCTGTTTTTAAAATTGTATATGATATTATTTTTTATAGTTCCACAACTGGCTTCTTACTAAGTAATCTATATTAAAGAGCCAACTTGAGCAACATGGTTCGCATCCTCATAATTCTTTAAAGAACAGTTCCTTGAATTAGATGGATTTCGTTTCGAGTTTGCTATCCTGTTATTTTAAAGGGGTAAGCAAAAATACATTTGTGATACATCATGTAGTAAAATTAGACGATTCACATTTCATGCTAATAGTTGGATAAAGATTCCAATAATTATACATATATCCAGAAGCCTATTGCTAACTGTAATAATAAATGTTGTGAATTTACAAAACAAACATGCATATCATCATAAAAGCCTGCCATGTATCATCCCCCTACCAACACTTTACATAGTTTTGAAACATTTGTTGCAAACTATGAAAGAGTATCATCAAAATATTACTACTAACCATACCACATATCTTATAGGTGGTGTATTTTCCCCCAACCCACCCAATTATTGACACTGTATATTAGTATTATATAGTTGTTATCATTCATGAGAGAATGTTCTCATACTTGTGCTGTTAACCAAAATCCATCTCCCACCATTGGATTTCCTGTGCTATACAGTGCCATGCTTTGTACAATCCATTCAATGTGTACACTCATTTGCTATCATTTTTGTCACTGAGTTGTGCCTCATCACCTCAGTCAATTTTAGAATATTTTCATTACTCCAAAAGGAAATAGCCTATACCTCCTTGTATGTTCCTATTATTTTCCCTTAGAATTGATAAGTCTTCTTTCCATTGCTGCAATATATTGCATTATTGTTGCTAACTATAATCCATAAACTATATTAGTTGTAATTTTCCTATGTATCACTATATTCTTAGCACTTTGTAAAAGAAAAACATTCTTGTATTTATATTATTAACCACAATCTTCATCCATCACCAAAATTATTATGTTCACAACCCACATTCTATTTCCTAGTAACCTTTACTAGGTACAACTCGGCGGCAGACTTGGCCCAGTGGTTAGGGCGTCTGTCTACCACATGGGAGGTCCGCGGTTCAAACCCCGGGCCTCCTTGACCGGTGTGGAGCTGGCCCATGTGCAATGCTGATGCGTGCAAGGAGTGCCCTGCCACACAGGGGTGTCCCCCACGTAGGGGAGCCCCATGCGCAAGGAGTGCCCCCTGTAAGGAGAGCCGCCCAGCGTGAAAGATAGTGCAACCTACCCAGGAATGGGGCCGCACACACGGAGAGCTGACACAACAAAAAGAAACACAGATTCTTGTGCCGCTGACAACAACAGAAGCGGACAAAGAAGGCACAGTAAATAGACACAGAGAACAGACAACTGGGGTGGGGGGAAAGGGGAGAGAAATAAATAAATAAATAAATCTTAAAAAAATAAAAAGGTACACCTCCATGAGTTTAGTTAGCATATTTAGTTAATATTACTGAGCCCATACAATATTTGTCGTTTGTATCTGGCTTATTTCACTCAACATAATATCCTCTAGTGTTCATTCATGTTATCATATGTGTCCCAATTTCATTTCTTCTTACAGCTGAATAGTATTCCATTTTTTGCAAACACCACATTTTGTTTATACCTTCATCAGTTGATATGATGGATATGTATATTTATCTTGGATATGTATATTATATTGTTCTGAGAATTAGGAATTTTTTTGCCATTATTTCTTCAAATATTATTTCTGTCCCTTTTCCTCTTCTCTTCTTTTTCTGGAACTTCTATGACACATATGTTCATGTGTTTTGGCTTTCTATCTCTCAATTCCCTGGGGCACTGCTCACTTTTTCCCATTCTTTTCCTGTCAATTTTTCTCTTTTCAATTTCAGGTGCTCTGTCTTCTAATTTGCTGATTATTTCTTCTTCCATTTCAAATCTTTGTTATATGTCTCTAATGTATTTTTTATTTCATCTATTGTGTCTTTCATTCCCATAATCAATCTTGTTCTTCTTTTCAGCCTTTCAAATTGTCTTCTGTGCTCACCCAGTCTTTTCTTAATGCCCTTTATTTCTTTAGCCACTTCTTCCTTCAACTGTTTGAGTTGACTTTGATTTGTTTGACCACCCTTGGTTAGCTGTTTCAAATCCTGTGTCTCTGGCTTTTCTTCCTTATTTATTTATTTTTTTAATGTTATCCTACTCCTCCCACATCAACAACCTCTTTCATCATCGTGACACATTCACTGCATTTGGTGAATAAATTTTGGAGCACTGCTGCACCACATGGATAGTGATTTATATTGTAGTTTACACTCTCCCTCAGTCCACCCAGTGGGCCTTGGCAGGACATACAATGTCCAGCCTCTGTCCCTGCAGTACCACCTAGGACAACTGGTGTTTTGATTTGTTCCATTGATTATGCCATACCTTCTTGTTTCTTAATATGGCTTTTAAATTTTTGCTATTGTCTAAGCCTCTGGTTATGATGGTGAGTTTCTCCAATGATCCATTTATTTTTCTTGCCTAGGATTTTATTGCCTTGGGACTTTATGTTATGAGTCTTCTTTGATAACTATTTCAACTTATTCTAGGTGATTAAAATTGCTCCTATTTAATTGATCAAAATAGAACCAGGGACACAACAAGGGGGTGGAGATCAGTTTCAAGAGCCTTAGAGAGGGGGACAGTAAAGGCACCAAAAAGCCTCTTTCTATTTTTTGTCCTGGAGGTGTACTTTCCTAGACTGCCAGAAGATGGTGCCCTTCAGAGCAACCTCTCCCCTCAAATCATTGGAGAGGCTGTATTCCCTGGAACCATGTGTGGGTGGAAAGTGATGATGCAATGTCCAGGAAAGAACCCCATCCAGAAAGGCTATTTGGACCCAAGCTTTACAAATCAAACTTGCTGATCTGAACCTGCTCTCCTCCCCCAGTGTACCCACCCTTTTCTCAAGGAAGAAAGAGATTTCTGCATCCCTCTACATAAGCAGCAGCCACTTCCAGTCAGTAAGAAGAGTTTTTGAGAAGGCAGGCTATTATTTTTAGCTCTCTGTCCTGTGGATGAAAATTGTGTGGTTGCACCCAGCCAGGAAGGGGAAATTGTGGGACTCAGCAGACACAATTCGTCTGCCAGGAGCTGGATCAGCAGTGGGATTTGTCCTTCCAGCTCCCCTTTCCTGAGGAAGTGGATTCTGGCAGCTTTCACCGTCCACAGTGGCCCACCAGTGACCAGAGGAATCAAGACTGTCTGCTACTAGGGTGGGGCTGGGAGCCAGCAGCAGCAGCTTCCTGGGTATTCTTAGCTCTTCAGCATGGAGTTCTCATTCTCTTCACCCTTCCCTGGGTTTTGCCTAGTCCTTCACTCGTTTCCTGAACCTTGAAACAATAATTCGGGATAGTGTCTGGCTGTCTTCTAGCTGTTTTTCTGGAAAAGAAATAAATCCTGTAACTCTCTCATCGTGCATTTTCCCAGAAATCCTCCAGTCTTATGTTTTTTCTCATTTAATTTTTATTCTAGTAACATACAAATGACCTAAAATTTCCCCTTTTAACCACATTTGCATATATAATTTAGGGCAGTTAATTACATTCATAATGTTTGGCTACCATTACCACTGTCTATTACCAAACCTTTACGATCAACCCCAATAGAAATTCTGTACAATGTAAGCTTTAACTCCACCTTCCCTACCCCCAACCCAGTCACTGGTAAACTATAATCTATATGTTGACTCTATGAGTTTGCTTATCATAATATTTCATATTAATGAGATCATACAAAATTTGTCCTGTTGCATCTGGTTTATTTCTTTTAACATGATATCTTCAAGGAACATCCAGGATGTCACATAATTCAGTAATAACTTCCTTTGTATTGCTGAATAATACTACATTGTATGGACAATTTTGGTTGCTTCCATCTTTTGGCAGTTGTGAATAATGTCACTATGAACATCATTGTGCAAATTTCCTTTGAAGTTCCTGCTTTCCATTCTTTTGGATATATACCTATTAATAGGATTGCTTGATCACATGGTAATTCCTAACTTAGCATACTGAGGAACAGCCAAAGTATCTTCCACAGTGGCTGTACCACTTCACATTGCCACCAGCAATGAATGAGTGTTATTATTTCTCCACATACTCTCCAACGCTTATAATTGTCTTTTTTAAAAAATGATAGCCATTCTAGTGGGTGTAAAATGGTATCTCATTGTGGTTTTGATTTTGATTTGCATTTCCCTAATAGCTAATGGTGTTAAGCATCTTTTCATGCACACTTTAGCCATTTGTATATCCTCTTTGGTGAAATGTCTATTCAAGTCATTTGTCCATTTTTAAATTGGGTTGTCTTTTTATTGTTGAGTTGTTGGATTTCTTTATATATTGTGGATGTTATACCCGTTTCAGATATGAGATTACCAAATATTTTCTCCCATTGAGTAGGTTTTCATTATATTTTCATGAAAAAGTCCTTAAATGCACAAAAATTTTTATTTTTGGTGATACTTCATTTCTCTTTTTTTTTTTTTTTGCTTGTACTTTGGGTATAAAACGTTAGAAACCATTGTCTAAGATCTGGAAGATACTTCCCTACATAATCTTCTAGAAATTTCATTGTCCTAAAGTCTTATATTTAGGTCTTTGATTCATTTTGAGTTAATTTTTATATATGATGTGAAATATGATTCCTCCTTCATTCTTTTGCATATGAATATTCAGTTCTCCCAGCACCATTTGCTGATGAGACTCTTCTTTTCACTTACAAAAACTCAATTGGCCATAAATGTGAGGATTTATTTCCGAACTCTCAATTCTGTTCTGTTGTTCTATATAGTTATCCTTCTGTCAGGACCATGCATTTTTACCACTGTAGTTTTGCAATAAGCTCTAAAGAGGGGAAGTTTGAATCCTACAACTTCATTCTTCTTTTTCAAGATGGTTTTGGTTATTTGTGACCCCTAACACACTCAAGTAAATGTGATTACTGGCTTTTCCATTACTGCAAAGCAGGCTGTTGGAATTTTATTGTAATTGCATTGACTTTCTATAAATCTTTTTGGTTAGAATTGACATCTTAGCAATACTAGGCCTTTCAATCCATGCGCATGGAATGTCTTTCCATTTATTTAGGTCATCTTTGATTTTTTTTAGCAGTAAGTCCTTTACATCCTTGACTAAAATTTATTCTGAAACATCTGATTCTTTTCATTAATATTATTAATGGAATTTTTCCTTGGTTTCCTCCTCCAATTGTTCCTTACTTGTATGTAGAAACACTACTGATTATTCCTTGTTGATTTTGTGCCCCACCATATTGCTGAATTTATTTATGAGATTTAATGGTAGATTTTTCAAAATGTCTCTATATATTATCACGTCATTGAAATTAGTGAAGTTTTACATCTTCCTTTCCAGTTCAGATACCTTTTATTTATTTTTCTTAGCTATTTGCTTTTGTTGAAACTTCCATTATAGTGTGGAGTAACAGTGGTACTGTTGTGGAATTTAAGAGAAGTTCAATTATTTGAGTATAGAGAGGCCAGGACTCAGGAAAGATTTTGAGAAGGAAAAATGGTTTATTGACGGCCGGCCAGACTCGGGAGCTTTCAGTTTGAATCCCGAGCCCTGAACAAGATTTTCAAACGTCTTTTATACAGAGAGGAAAGGCCAAATGGTCCCTTTGTTTCAGTTCTCAATAGGCTTCAATTAGCATATATCTTCCACATCTTAGGTAAGCTTTTAGCATGGACTCCAGACATTTTAGATAAGCCTTTAGCGTATTTGGTTTTTGCATTTCCCCTAAATACCCAAAGTTTATAGCCCTTGCACTGTTAAACATTTCCCGGGACTGGAGCCTCCGCCACTGTCCCTAAGGGCAGGACTGCAGCCTCCCACCGCTCCACACCCACAAGTCAAACAACTTAGTTATCTCTGAAGAGACACAGAGCCCTCCACCCATAGCCCACATCAGTACCAGTGGACATCCTTGTCTTTTTCCAGATCTTAGAAGGAAAGCTTCCAGTCTTTTACCATTCAGCATAATGATAGCAGTGGGTTTTTCATATATGCCTTTTATCGTGTTGACAAAGCTTCTTTCTATTTTTTTTTTTTTATGTGTTTTTATCAAGAAAGCTTGCTGGATTTTGTTAAATACATTTTCTGTGCCAATTGAGATGACCATGTGTTTTTCACCCTTTATTTTGCTAATGAATTGTATTACATTAATTTATTTTCTTATGATGAATCAACCTTGCATACCTGAGATAAATTCCACTTGATCATGATGTATAATTCTTTTAATTTGCTGTTGGATTTGATTTGCTAGCATTTTGTTGAGGATTTCTGCATCTTTATTCAAAAGAGAAATTTGTCTGTAATTATCTTTCTTGTAGTATCTTTATCTGGCTTTGATGTTAGGGCTATTTTGGCATTATAAAATGAGTCAGGCCCGGTTCCCTCATCTTTAGTTTTTTGAAAGAGTTTTAGCAAGATGTTTTTAAATTATTCTTGAAATGTTTTGTAGAATTACCTATAAAGCCATTTGGTCCTGGGATTTTATTTGTTGGGAGGTTTTTCATGAATGATTCAACCTCTTTACTTGTAATTTGTTTGTGAGATCTTTAAATCTTCTAGGATCACTATAGCATGTTTTTGTGTTTCTAGGAATTTGCTATTTCACCTAAATTGTCTAATTTGTTGGTATACAGTTGTTCATTGTATCCTCTTATAAACGTTTTTTATTTATTTGCAGCCAATAGTAATGAACCCCTTCTCATTCTTGCTTTTTTTTATTTGTGTCTTCCTTCTTTTCTTTTTTTATTGATAATCTAGCTAAAGTTTTCTCAAGATTATTGATGTTTTCAAAAAAAACACACAACTTCCCATTTTGCTAATTTTATTTTTATTTTTATTTTTCTCTGTTTTGTTTATTTTTACTCTAACATTAGTTCTTTCTTTCCTTCTGTTTGTTTTGGGTTTATTTTGCCAATCTTTTTTTTTTCATTTCCTCCAGTTGTAACTTCAGGTCTTTTATTTAGCTCTTTTATTTTTTAATGTATATAGTGCTGTAAATTTCCATCTTAGCACTGCCTTTGCTGCATAGCATAAGATTTGAAATGTTGTCTCCTCATTTCATTTGTCTCAAGAAATTTGCTGATCATCCTTGTAGTTTCTTCATTGATTGTTTAAGAATGTGCTAACTTCTATATACTTGTTAATTTTCAAGTTCTCTTTGTTTTATTGATTTCCAGCTTCATTCCATTGTGGTCAGAGAAGATGCTTTGTGTAATTTCAATATTTTGAAGCATATTGGAGGTTTGTTTTGTGAAATAGCCTAAGATATATCCTAGAGAATAATCCTTGTACAGTTGAGAGGAAAATATATCTTACTGTTTTGGGGTACAGTGTTCTGTATATATATCTGTTAGGGTTATATCATTTATCATATTATTTGAATTCTCTGTTTCCTTATTGATTTTCTGTGTATATGTTGTACTAATGGGAATGGCATATTGAAGTCTCCAACTATTATTGTAGAACTATGTATTTCTCTCTTTGGGTTTACCATTGTTTGCCTCATGTATTTTGGGGCACCATTTTTAAGTGTATACATTTTTGTTGTTTATTAAGCAGTTTCTTCACATATATTCACATACCATATGATCTATTCAAAGTGTATAATCAATGGCTTTTAGTATAATCACAATGTTGTGCATTCATCATCTCAAGAAATTTAGAAAAGTTTCATTACTCCAAAAAGAAATACTCCATGTTCTTCAACATTCCTTCCCCAGCCCTACATAACCACTAATTTAATTTCATCTTTATATATTGATTTATATTTATATTTTATATAAGTGGAATCATACAATATGTAGTATTGTGTATCTGGTCTCCTTCACTTAGTTTATTATTATTTTTTTGGTCTGATATTAACATTTTGTAGTATTAACCTACATTTGTTCAGCTTTAAGGAAAAATTGTCTTATATAAGTAATTTTACTCATTTTCAAATTTCACATAATACATTTTGTTCATAATAGCACAAACATACTGTATTTACCCTTTTGTGTCTGTCTATAGATTACTAATTTGAAAACATACCACCTTAGCTTTCATAGCCTACATATTCTCTGCTCCTATATTCCTCTATTTCCCCACTTTATATTCTTTTTGTCCTTTATTACCTCTTTAAAATTTGAGTGTCCATTATCAGGAAAATGACTTTGCTGTTCAATTGTATTCTGATTTTTATAGGAATAAAATAGTAGTGTTATATATTGAGGATACAGTACTCTTCGGATTTGTCCCCTTTTAGGTATCTTTAGTGAAGATCTCCACTTCTTCACACCACTCCAAGTCACTCTTTCCCATCTTTTCTTTCAACCAGAAGAACTCCTGTGATGGTTAAGCTATGTGTCAACTAAGCCAGATTATGGTGCCCAGTTGTTTAGTCAAGCAGCACTGAGCTAACTGTAATGCCAGGGTATTTCATGGACTTTAATCATCAGTGAGTTGATTGCATAGATGGCTGGTTACATCTATAACCAACTAAGGAGATTGCCTTAGCAATGAGTGACATCTCATCCAATCAGTTGAAGGCCTTAAAAAAGGGACGTGGTTTCATCATTTATAGAGAGAATACCCATCTCTACTTCATTTATAGAGAGAATACACCCATCTCCTGAGAACTCATCAAGGACCTTCATTGGAGCCCCTGGTTTGCAGCCTGCCCTAAGATATTTGGAATTGTACATCTCCATAGTTATATGAGACGATTTTATAAAATCTCTTACTATTTACGGATATCTCCTGTTGGTTCTGTTTCCCTAGAGAACCCTGACTGACCACTCCCTTTAATAATTCTTGTGAGGCTGGTCTTCTGTTAATGCACTCTCTCAGTCTGGTTATCAGTGAGTATTTAAATGTTCTATCATTTTTGAAGGCAGTTTTACAGGAAAAATAATTTTTGCCTAGCTATTTTTCAATATCTTAAATATGTCGTGCCACTTGCATGATCACTTCCATGATTTCTCATTAGAAATCAGCATTTTGTCTTATTGAGGATCACTTGTGTGTGACTAATCACTTTTTTCTTGCTGCTTTTAGAACTATCTTTGGTATTTGACTCTTTTTTTAATTTTAATTTTTTTAGGAGGAACAGGGGGTTGAAACCAGGACCTCATACATGAGAAGCAGGTACTCATCCATTGAGCTACATCTATTTTCCAGCATTTGACTTTCTGATTAGTATGTGACTTGGAGCAGGTCTATTAAGGTTTATTCTGTTTGGACTATGCTGCAGTTCTTGGAGATGTGTATGTATGTCTTTCAAAAAACTGGGAAATTTTGTCCATTATTTCTTAACATATTCTTTCTGTACTTTTTCTCTTCTTTTCTCAGGCACCCATAATGTGTACATTTTTATGCTTTATGCTGTCACTCAATTCTTTGAGACACTGCTTAATATTTCTATTCTTTTCTTTATCTGTCCCTCTGAATGTATGATTTCAGTTGTTCCTTTTTCTAGTTCATGATTTCTTTTTTGCCTGATCAAATCTGTTGTTGTATGCCTCTACTATATTTTAATTAATAATCCCCTTTATTGTGCCTTTATCCTATAACTTCTGTTAGGTTTCTTTTTATATTTTCAAATTCTTATATATGCTTACATATTGTGTTCTTAATATTCTTCACCTCTCATTCCACCAATAGTTGATAGCTATATATTTTTTCCTTCTTCTTGAATTAATTTAGGAGATTTGTTTGAAAAAATTTTTCCAAAATCTGTGCCTCCTCTAAAGTTTTAAATTACTCCCTTGAGTGAGCCATAACTTCCTGTTTCTTAATAAGACTTGTAATTATTTTGCTGATGTCTGGGCATCTGATTATTTTGATAACACTGAACGTCAATTTCTCCCTCTTGCTTAGTTTTTAAAAAGTATATGTTTTGACTTTGTGTTAAGGCTCTTCTTTTACACTTGGTCCAACTTATTCTGGACTTCTAGAGTAGTCTGTTCATAGCTGTTCAGATTTTCTCATTCTTCAGCACAGGATTCTTACCTTGGATATGTTGTATAATTTTTAAGGTTGTCCTTTTTGCATGTAATTGCCTTACTTCTGGAAAGAGTTTCCTTTCCTCTGTGCCTTCTCTGGGAATCTTGATCTATTCTGTTTGATTTTGTGCTGAATTTTCTCCACAGTTCTCAGGATTTGTTTAAATTCTTTCCCTCATTCTATATCCCCTTTTCATTACACTTTTCAGTTCTGGACCTGTCTTGTCCTACAGAAATTCATCTCCTCCCCCTTTTTTGCTATGAGACTTTTCCATCTCTGGTTTCAGCTGTTCCAGGGTGCCAGATGGGGTCTATCCAGAAAGGTTTGCTTTGTGTTTATTTAGTCCAGCAAAAGGAGACTGGATTGAGCATGTGCACCTATTGACAACAGTTCTGGCATGGTCTCCATTTTCACCTTGGGGACATTCTTGTATGTGACACTCCTCAGCCACTCATATTCCACCCTGGGTCTCTGCAGACTTGGATCCCTGTGCCTGGATATGTATGGGGTTCCAACTCACTGCTGTGAGTGTCCCTATGGACTGCATCCACAGCAAGAGTCCCAGGTCATGGTGCCTCTCTGTGATGCCAAGGCTGCGTGGGATCAAGTGAGGGAGAAGGGTCCAGACTGATGGTTCCAGTATGCAAATCTCATACTTGATTTTAGTGCTTGTTGTTATTTTGCTGCAATTCAGAATTTGTGGAGTCATTCTCCAGACGATATCTTTCTTCAGAGATCCAAGCAAGCAAGATTTGTCCTTTTATTAAATGATTCTGAAAGGAAACTTTCCCAGAAGATGTTTAAATTGCCATGTTGATGATGTCACTCTCTTGGTTTATTTAATTGATTGAATGACTGAATTGATTTGGTTTATTGTTTAAGTATTTACTCTAGAAATTTCCTGAAATGGGGTGGATGGAGTTAGGTTTTTTGAGATAGTGAATACCTGTAATTATCATTATTACCTTATACTTATATGCTAACTTAATACAGTATAAAATTCATGATGAATAATATTTTTTCCTCAGAATTTTAAGATAATACTATCCTATCTTCTAATCTCCAGGGTCACTTGACAGTTTGATATTTCATATGAAAAAGCTTTTATCTCTCATACACACATTTTCTTTCCCCCTTTCCCTGTTCCTAAAAGCATTTAGGGTGTTCTTTTTGTCCCATTTCTTATATTTCCTATTTTCTTTCATTGCACTTTATCAATGGTCAATCTTTTCGACCTGATAACTCATGTCTTTCAATTATGTAAATTTTTTGTATTATTTCTTAATTGATTTGCTCAACTTTATTTTCTTTGTTATTTATAGAACTCTTGTTATTTAATTGATGACCCTCTCAGACAGGTCCATCAATTTTCTAATCTTTTCTTTCCTATTTTCCTCTGTATTCCACTTGCATTTTTATGTTGTTCTCATCTTGATATTAAAGCTCCTTATGTACAGTTTCCCTTACTTTTCACATTTTTTATTTAAAGAGTTGCTTGTATTCTGTGTATTCTTATTTTGTAGAGAATGTTGGTACTTGTTGCCTGACTGCAGTAGTTTTTCTTACATTTTTTTGAGCATGTTAATATTATATATTTTGGTTCCTTTTCTTGCATGACCTTTGCTTCCAACTTGTATTTTCCCATTGCTGTTGGTTGGTTTTTATTTTTTCCTTTCCTTTCAAATTATAGATTTTTTCCAAATACTTTGAACCATTTTCTTGTCTACATATAGTGAAGATTATGGAGTTACAAGCTGATTAGAAAGCATGAATATGCAGTGATTTGAGTGTGTTTTGCCTGAGTGTAGTCTGTCTGCCTTGTCTTAGAGAACTCCAAGGTCAATATTAGGTTTTTATTCTTGGCCTAGATAGGTTCCCTTGGGAAATGCCCTGTGATAATGATTTCATCTCCTGGTAACAAAAGAGGGCTGTAGTTGAAGGAGGCAGGACATTTTCCAACTACATACACATGTACAAGCACAAACACGCACACATGTTTTTTTTTTTCCAGAGAGAGAACAAACCTAGTTTTCAACTGGCTTGGAGAGGTATGATCCCCTAGCTACCCAAATGAAGGAGGAGTTTGAAGTGAGCTTCCAAACAGACTCTTAGTTATAAAACAGACTTTTAACAAACTTTCTTGTTTTTAACTTCAACTTCTCCCCAATTTCAACAGCATTTGATACTGACAATTCTTAAGATTTAGGAGTATTCCATGGTCTAAATATATATATGTTTTGCCTATCTTATTCAGCATTTTCTCCTTCATATTGTGATTAGTTCTATTCCATCTTTCTTACTCTGTATGCCAAAATTTGGTTCCTCTATCTCTTCTTTCATTTCTCTTATACTCAATCATTCATGCTTTTATATTATCTTTACTGTGATTTTACTGAGATTTGGAGAAAGAACAGAAACCAATGGGGCATTCAACTCTCATTTTTCTAATTAGAAATGGGTGTGAGATTTTAGGATAAGTATTTTTCATTTATACCTTCAAAGCCAGATTTTAAAAGTCAATGACTAAGAGAAATATTAGGTAAATATTTCCATGAATTCAATCATTATTTTCATATAATTTTTTGAAATAAATACAAAGTACAAAAAAATATAAATATGCAGCTTGATGATTTTTAAAAGATCACATGTCTATTACACCACCAAGCAGGAGAAAGTAGAACAATAGCAGCAGCTAAGAAACACCTGCACCAGCACTACTTTCATGGCCTTCCCAATCACCAGTCCTTCTTCATCGCCAAGGACCTCGACACCACAAAAAGTGTTTCAGTACAGTTTTAAGTATATCTAACAGCATAATTTTTATCATTATAGTCACTAATCTTATGACTATTATTGTAGCCTTAAGATTAGTAATAATATTAGTCATATCATATCATACCATATTATAGCATATCATATAACTCATCATCATCTGTTATATGTCAGGACATAAATAGTTCTTGTCACCTGTTCTTAAACCTAGGAGATTAAATAGTCTTAACTATGCCCCACTTTTAGAAAAGACTTGTAGGTGTGATCATCAGAAAGTCATAAGTATTAGATGTATGAATCAAAAACGTCCAGTAGTTACAAATGCCATCCTGTAGCCACCACAAGTGTTAGAAGATTTCACAACAGCCTTAAGGATTAATGGAAATAAATAATATAGGTGAAGTATTTTAAAAAGTCATAATATGATATATATATATTTTTTAAATGATTCAATATTAGTTATTAAGGTGAATTAATTACAATTCCATGTACTATTTTCCCTAGAAACATGCAAATTAGTTTGGAACAATTGTCTATATTTTCTATTTCAATATAATTTTTTTCTGGAAAATTCTCTCAAAATACATATTATATATATACATTTTAGAACTATACCTTGTTCCAACTTTAAATGGTGCCTAATGTAATTATGATTTGCATTCAGCTTCATTTAATCCTTAAAAATCATATTACCTTTCAAAATAAACCTTAAATTAGTAAAATTAATCCCTTAGAAAATTTTAATCTGTTGATTTTTAACTGAAAAGCTTGACAAAGTCAGAAAAAGGGGATTAAACTAACAAACATTGCTTGTTTTATATAAGAAATATTTCATAAAAGATAAGCACAGTAAAATATATTTTTGATGCATTAAATTATTTAGTCTAGGAGCAACAAATTATTACTTACTTTCCAGTGAATCTGTAGTTACAGACTTTATTCCATGAAAGCAAATTTTAATATAAGAATATATGTGTTTTTTTGAAAATAATTTTCATAAGCACACATTTAAAATTACCTAATTCATTGGTGTTAATTACATTCACAAGAAATTTGTTTTAAACTAATTATATAATATTTCAACAAATGGACTTTTCCGTTTATTTAAATAGTAATTTTCAAATGTTAGTTTCTTATAAGTACTTTTTCTTTTTACAAAGTACTATATCAAACAAACAAAATGAAAGAGCAAACAAATAATCTAAGCTCATAATGCTATTCTTTAACAATTCAATTTTATTGATACATATTAATAAAGCATAAATCTATCCACATTGTACAATCACTGGTATTTGGGGTGCTCACATATTTGTACATTCATTACTTCAGTCATTCTTAAAGTGCTTTCATTATTCAAGCAAAAAAATCCAAAACTCACCTCTCAATCTCTCTATACTTCCCTGCTGCATATAGCTGCTGCTCTGTTTCCTTCTTGTTATTTGAATTTTATTTTGTAGAAACAGTTTTACATATGCAATATCATCCATATTCGTGTTTTACATCATGTTTTACTATTTTATACAGTCCCATGTTACAGTTTTTAGCTTTCCTTCTAGTAATATACATGATCTTGACTTACCCTTTCAACCACTGTCATACCCATATCATAACTCTGATACTTACAAATACCATGTTTTCACTATTTCTAATCATTTCCAAAATTTGAAATGTTTTTACCAATTCTGCACAGATTAGTCCTCAGCTTTCCATTCTCTACCCTCCTTTTATTTTCTGGTAACCTATATTTTAATTATTAACCCATGACTTTACACAATATGTTTAGTTCATAATAGTGCAATGATATAGTAGTTGTCCTCTTGTGTTTGGATTGCTTAACTCAACATAATTCCCTCCAGTTTCATCTATTTTGTCATACACTTCACAATTTCATTTCTTCTTACCGCTGCATAATATACCATCATGTGTATATACTACAATATATTTTCAGTCATTAGTTGATGGATACCTGAATTGTTTCCAACTTTTGGCTATCGTGAATAATGTCGTTAGGAACATTGGTGTGCAGATGTCTGATTGTGTCTCTGCTTTCAGTGTATATATCTAAAAATAGTATTGTTAGGTCACATGGCAAGTCTATATTCAGCTTCTTTAGGAACTGCCAAACCGTCCTCCACAGTGACTGTACCATTCTGTATTCCCACTGACAGTGAGTAAGCATTCCTATCTATCCACATCCTCTCCAACACTTACACAGCTTTTCCACCTTTTAATAGTGGCCAGTCTAATAAGTGTGAAATGATATATTATTGTAGTTTTTATTTGTATTTCTTTTATCTCTAGTGATGTTGAACCTTTTGTCACGTGTTTCTTTGCCATTTGCATTTCTTCTTTGGACAATTTTTTTTCTGACCCTATATCTAAAATCTCCTGAAAAATCCACAACAAAGCTGCTAGAACTAGTAGAAGAGTTCAGTAGAGTGGTAGGATACAAGATTAATACACAAAAATCAATAGTGTTTCTTTATAAAATTGATGTGCACTTTGAGGAAGAAATCAGGGAAAAAATCCTTTTATAATAGCAACTAAAGTAATCAGATATTTAGGAATAAACATAACCAAGGACATAAAGTACCTGTATTTAAAAAGCTACGGTATTCTACCTGTATTCTAAAAACTGAGAGGATTTAAATAAATGGAAGGATATTCTCTGTTCATGGACTGGAAGACTAAATATCATTAAGATGTCAACTCTACCCCAAGTGATTTACAGATTCAACACTATGCCAATAAAAATTCCAAGAGCCTTTTTTGCATAAATTGGAAAACCAATTGTCAAATTTATTTGGAAGGGTAAGGAACCCCAAATAGCCAAAAAGATGTTCAAAACAAGAATGAAGTTGGAGGATGCTCACATCCTGACTTTAAAGCATATTACTCAACTACAGGGGTAAAAACAGTATTTTACTGGCATAAAGACAAACCCATTGGCCAATGAAACTGAATTTAGAACTCAGAAATAGGCCCTCATATCTACCATCAAGTGATTTTTGACAAGGTCATCCAATCCTCCCAGCTAGCGCCAGAGCAGTCTATTCAAAAATTGGTGCTGGGAGAACTGAATATTCATATCCAGATGAAAGAAAGAGCCCTGTCTCACACCTTATACAAAAATTAATTCAAAATGGATCAAGGACCTAAATATAAAAGTAAGAACCATAAAACTCCTAGGAATAAATGTAGGAAAACATCTTCAAGATCTTGTGGTAAGTGGTAGTTTCTTAAACCTTACTCCCAAAGCATGGGCAACAAAAGAAAAAATAGATAAATGGGACCTCCTCAAGATTAAACACTTTTGCAACTCAAAGGACTTTATTAAAAGGGTGAAAATGCAGCTGACTCAATGGGAGAAGATAAATGGCAACCACATATCTGATAAGGTTTTAATATCCATGATATACAAGGAGATCATACAACTCAACAATAAAAAGAAAAACTTACCCCATTAAAAAATAGGCAAAATCCAAACCTTTCTATGGACCCTGTATACATGCCATGGAGGACTCCCTCCCAACCATGTGCCCCCCACCAACAACACCCCACACGAGTGCTCCTCCCCCACCATAGTTGAACCTCTCTGTGGTTCAAAACTTCTTCAAAAAGGAAGCCCAATATATTGCCAGGATCCATTAAGAGTAAAATGGAATTTAGTGATGGGTTTAATGGTTAGATATAGAATACATAGTAATTTAGAAAAAATAAATAAAGGAAAAATAAATTGGGGTATCAAAAAATGAAAAAGTTTTGTTTTTGACATTTTGCCTTTCATCACTGCTATAGGTGTTGCCCTGTATGTACAGTGGCAAGGCACTTTCTTTTATTTCTTCCTCAATGTCTACATCCTTTCTTTTTTTTTTCTAATTATTAAATTTGTCTTCACATAAATTTTAGATCACAGTAATTCACATATACGATAGATGGTACTCCCACATATCCAACATCAAACCCTTTGTCCCTTCCCCAGAAATGATCTTTTTACATGTTCATATATTTGCTGCAGCTGATGTACAGATATTGGATGTTGTGTGACCTGCTGTGGCTCACTGGGTGCACTGGTGGAGAGTGTGGACTACAATGTGGACCACTATCCATGTGGTGCAATGGTACTCCAGAATGTATTCGCCAGGTGCAGAGGATGTGTGGCGATGATGGAAGATGTGTGAGGGGGCTAAGGTGGGTGGGGTGGGGGGTATGTGGGGACATTGTATTTTTCGAATGTAACATTTAAAAGAAAATAAAGAAAAAAAGGCAAAAAACTTCATACTATTTTAAGACATAACTTTCCACTAATATGTATACAATAGTTGGAATGTGTACTCATTTAACACATTTATTTAGAGACTACTAATATGTCAGGTTCACTAATCTGTAATATCAATTCTTCTTAATGAGGAGCACCTGCTTGAGAATAGTCAACCAAAGTGAAGTTTCACTAACGATTTCACTACTTACATATATTGTATGATTACTTTGTTTTGACCATTTCTTCACCAATATAGATTGCTCTCCATGAATATTAATTTTTAGAATGTATTATACTACTCATACTCATATACTTATTTAATAGCAACCAATAGATGATACAGTGCTTTATTTTCTTGATAAAAAACTAAAATATTAATGAGATATATAGTTTATACTCAGAAAGTTGTGGTTTCTTTAAACTGCATTCAGATTGTTTGCTAGAAGATGATATTCCCTCAAGAAAAGTTTTTAAATGTTGTGAATATTTTCCTCTATATGTTAGATGGGAAGATTGCTGGTAGCAGTTATGATATGTGCACTTCAAAGAAAACATAGCCATTTATTTCTCCCATTTAGCAACCTAGTCTGTACATATCCTTAATTTAATACTTCCTATCTCCTCCATTCCAAATTACAAGTGTGCATTCTATATTCCTCTTCACCCTTATTGCTTATTATTAGTCCAGTCCATACCTAATTTCTTCTTTTCAATTGATAATATGGCTTCAAACTCTATCAAAATTTTATCAGCAGTTAGTTTAAAACAATATGGTTAGTATAGAATTCTATACAGTTAACCTTCACTGACCATGCAATGTACTGTACAATGAGTATACCCAGATGTTTGTTTGTTTTGTTGCTTCTTTTTTTTTTTCTTAGAAAAATCCAATCATTAAAGACAAATGATAAAGAACTCCAAACATCCCTAAAGACTTTTGCTTTTATTGGGGAAGGTTAAAAGAGTTTCTGAAAAATACATTAAAAGTTAAATAGAACAATGGAGAAAATAAAACAGCCGAGAGGAAAATAGGATAAAGAGGTCAGTTCATTTAACCTCGTTCAGAGACTCTAGTGATCTGGGAAAAGGAAAGCCCTCCAGTGAAAACCTGTATATGTATTCATGATAATTGAGCCTGAAATCCATATAATCTCATCCCATGGCTTCCTTTTCACCATTAATACAAAGACATTGATTTCATTTGGACTGTAATTTTCTATATATATTATTATTTGCATAATTTGCTGCTTTGGATTTTAATTTTTTCAAATATAAAGAAATATTCCAGTTGGGAAATTGGGCTTTTTTTTTGAAGTGTTTCTAAACTCTTTATTAAAAAGTCAACCACAGATAAGAATTAGGAAAAAAAGATTAGAAGTAAACATTTCTGGAAAAAATTCTAGGTTTAGTTTCCTGTAGCACTGTACTACAAGAACCTCACAGAATCTGTATTTATGAGCATATTAGAATTATTTTAAAGTTTTAAGATTTCCAGAGAGTTAGTCTTTTTGTCTTATTCGGCCAGTGAAGGGTCTTTTTGTGTCACACAAACAGCAGTGTTGTAACCTCTCTGTTGAGGATGTGACAATTAGAATGAGGTGAGAACAGAATATTGTAGCCAACAGCCTGCACAGCATCTGCTTGCAGCAACCCTGGTTACATCCTAAGGACTGGTGCAATGGCAGCCACAAAGCAGCACAAGGCTGAGCAGCAGCTCTTCTCTCAGCTGCCAGGAGCTACTCATTTCTTTCGAGATTTATGATCAGTTCTTTCTTTTTTAGTTGTATTTTAAAAATTGACAATTCGGAATGATTCTTTGAGTTGGTATTCTCAAAGAATTGGGGTCCAGAGGTCTCCATTCAAAGGAGAGGCACAAATTATTGTAATTTGAAAAGTGCTCAACTTAAATATGATATTTAAAGCAGAAATGAGCAAAATATAAGGAGCCACAATTCCTCCTAAGTAACAAATGTTTTGTTTCAATAATTAGTAATAATTGTTTTTAATGTACAGTGCAGTTTCAAAAAAAAAAGAACAATTACATTAAGATGTTAATAAATGTAAATGTTCAGAGTGTTATGTTCCTAGGTCATTTGCCTGAATGTATTTTACTTCTAAGGTAGCCAAAATATAGTCATGTAACAGTGGATATTATTTTTATGAAACTGTCAAACATAAAACAAAATGAATAGATTTTTTTCCATTTATTTTATTGCCATTGATGGAAAATACTTTAACAGGAGATGGATGATAGCGTTTAAGAAATTGTGAAGAGGATTTGGTACTCTTTCAGGTTCTCTAGACATTGGTATCGTGGATTATTTATTAGACTTAGTTTTTCATCAAAATCACGTCTTTTATTTTTCCTTCCGCTTGATGTAGATATAATTTCTACTGTTTATCAGCCATTATTGCAATAACAGTGGTTCAGAAATACAAGTTAAGAAAGAGCATTTTTTCTTTTTGGTAGAAATTAAACAAGGACTAAAAAAAAGAAAGAAAAACATGTAATGTGAAATAGAATGATTTAAAATGAAGAGTTGAAATGTGAATTAATAAAGAGGCGTTTCTAAGTTATAAATGATTCAGTGATACTGTGTTATAAAATTGCTTATCAATTTTATCATAATTATATTGTTGCTTATTTAATAACATAAACCTGTTTCATAGTTTCAAATTTGTATTTTCTTCTATATGTCTCAATATGATTCCTCTGTGTAAAGGAAAAAATATTTGATAGATTTTCATTAATATCCTATACATTGATTTCAGTACATTTTAACTTCTTTGGTCCTACAACAGCTTTTCATGATTTGAGAAGTGTAGAAATCACATTTCTATCCCACTAGATTTCTCTATTTCTACTGTCATTGTTATTGAATAAAAGGAGGAATTACCTATAGGAACATATTTCCTAAACTCCAATCTTTTCTACAACTCCTATCTCTGATATTTTGATAGCACTAGTTACAAAATGACTTGTTTCCTTTTCAATTACATTTAAAACTCCATCATAAATCTTCAAAATCAAATCCAGTAACAAACAGGATGTTTTCCTCTAAACTCTTTGGAAATGGTTAAAATTATTTGATATGGTTTAATATTGTCACCTGCCTTAGTGCCTTGGTGTCCTTGTCATTATTTCATGTGGTCTTTAACACCCAAACACAAAAACACTTTTTTGGAATACTATTTGTGGCGGGCAGAATAATGGTCCCCAAATAGATTCACATCCTACTCCCTGAAACCTGTGAAGAGGTTACATTACGTGGCATAGGGGAATTCAGGTAGCGGAAGATACTAAGTTTGTTAATTTCCTCACTTTAAAATAGGGAAAATATCCTTCATTACCTGGGTGGGTCCTATGTAATAGTTATGATCCTAAAATCAGGAAGAAGGAAGGAGAAAGAGGAGGTCAGGGTGATGAAACGTGAGAAGAACTTGGCCCACTAGTTGTTGCAGTCAGAAGGGGCTCATGAGCCAAGGAATTTGGGCTGCTTCTAGACCCTGAATGAGCAAGGAAACAGATTTCCCCTTAAAGCATCCAGAAAACAATGCAGCCCTACCAATACCTGTATTTTAACTCAGTGAGACTCATTTTGGATTTCTGATACACAAAATTGTACAATAATAAATTTGTGTTGTTTTAAACCACTATGCTTCTGGCAACTTTTTAACAATCGTGATAGAAATATATTGTTCTTCACTAATAGAGCATGGATTCTCTGTAGAATGTAACAGATTAGGAAGTGTTATGGTCAAACCAAACAGTTCGATTTAAAAATATAATGTTTTCCATGAAATCATTGTATCCTAGGTTTTATAGATTTCCTTTTTTCATGTTCTTAATTATACTGTGAAAACAAAATGTATCTCAGCCATAATTTTTAGTTGTGAGCAACAGAAGTGGATTTTGAGATCTTCGGTCGATTAATTTTTTGGAAGATATTAGATTACTTATTGAATAGATAGGATGTTCTATCAATAAGTTTCAAAAACCAGACAGAAATCAGCAGAAGCTAGGCAATGGGAACATGGAAACAGGGAAAACCAGACAGAAATCAGCAGAAGCTAGGCAATGGGAACATGGAACAGGGAACAAGGCATCCAGGTTTGTATGCCAACTACAGTACTTCTCTAAGGGGACTGCGGAGGCCACTTCTATGCACCTTCCTCTGATACTTGACATCTCACTGCCTCTGTGAGAATCTTCTTACTTGCTACAGAGTCATAGAGACACTTTTCTTCATCCAATGTCTTAAGTGTAAATATCTGGCAAGCCAAACCTAATGCATGTACATGTGCTTTAGATTGTAGGATTGGAGTATCTGGTTACTTTGACTTCTTTAGGAAGAGCTGGATCCTATTTTCCTCCAAGATTCTCAGAATGAGACTGTTCCTCAGATAATGGCAATGCTTCTTTGCTCAAATGTCTCATAAATATTTGTTTAAATAAAACAGCTTATTATTTTTAGTCTTGTTGTTGTTGTTGTTGTTATCCCATTGTACAGATGAGGAGGCTAAAGTCCAGATTAATGTTAAGTAATTTGTCCAAAGTCATTTCTGTGATAGTAAAAAAAAAAAAGAAAAAGTGCACAGGTGCCTTATTCTAGTTCATTTCCTGCAAACATGCTACCTAAAATTTAGTGTGTATATTATTTATTAGAGGGGCAAAATGATTGTTTTAAAATTCTAGTTAAAATTAAACATATATTTTAACTGGTTTCAGAGTAACACACATTCATTGCTTCAACCAAACAAATTGAAAAATAATTTTAATCATACATTTAAGGTATACTATTTCCTTTAATAGGTTCATTATCGTGTGATTGGGATATTTAAAATACTAGAAATTTTTTTATTTTAGTAACTGATTGAACCTTCAGCAACCCCAATTCCTGAAGATAGTGAATAAAATATAGGCTTGGGAAACAGATGTGGCTCAAACAGGCTCCCATCAACCACATAGGAAGTCCAGGGTTTGATACCCAGGGCCTCCTGCTGAAGGCAAGCTGGTCTGCGCAGTTGCCAGGAGTACCACCGGCATGGGAGTGCCACCCTGCACGGGAATGCAGCCCTGCGCAGGAATGCCAGCTGATGTGGAGACCCGGCACAGCAAGATGATGCAAAAAAGAGACACGACACAGAAGAGAGACAATAAAAGACATAGCAGAACAGGGAGCTGAGGTGGCACAAGAGAACGATTGCCTCTCTCGCACTCTGGAAGATCCCAGGATCGGAGCCACCTAATGAGAATACAAGCAGACACGGAAGAACACACAGCGAATGAACGCAGAGAGCAGACAATGGAGGGAGAAAGGGGAGAAATAAAAAAATCTTAAAAAAAAAACAACTTAAGCTCGTCAGGGAGAGGTAAATATTTTCTGTTTTATTTAAAATTCAGTTTTCTATCAAGCCTGTATATTCTCTCTCCACATTCCTTTTCAAGATATGGCTATAAAGGCCAAGGGTCGCTGTCCGTGATGCCTGAGGTTGAGGGAGTTTGTGGGAATCAAGTAGATTCATGGAAGTCTTTGGATGACTGTTTTCTAGGCCCTTGTTGTTCTCTAAGAATGCATTTGCCCCACCTGCCACTGATGCATGTGAAACCCCCTGCTTCAGTTCAGTGCTGGTGGCGGCTATTTCTCATCTTAGTGGAGATTTCCCTCATATCACAGCTTCCTACCTTGATTTTTACTTTCATTTTACCTCTACTTCCTCTAAGACCAAAAAGGTAGGAAGTCAGTTGTGAAGGAGCCAAGCTCAGGCAAGGGAGGGTTTATTAAGGATATTTAACAGTTTGTCCCATGGCATTTTTTCTTTCACAGAAATATTTTTAAAAGTAGTTATTTCTAACACTTGCCCAATATAAAGCCCACTATATAGGCTTTCCCTAGTTGATTCTCTCTTTCTATCTGTATATACACTGATCTATATTAATTTGTTTTGTACATGTGTTCATGTATTTTCATTCTATGATTATCTTTGCTTACACTGATGTGCAAATCCGCCTTGGCAGGGAGTGGTGTTTTCTACTCTTTTGAATGTTTCACAAGAATTATGTATACCACTTTGAGCAGAATGAGCTGTGTACACAAATTAGAAAATATAGGTAATTGGCAAAATTAAATCATCTGAAAACACCAACCAGAGATAAAAATGGCTACTGTTAATAGGGTGTTATTTATTCTTCCATTTCTATTTTCTGTTCATAGAACCTAATCTCTTCCAATCCATGATGTCAATTAGGATGATTTGTGGTATCCTTGCATTGTTTTCTTTACTTACCTTTCTAACCATTTATTAAAAAATAACTACTACAATTCAATTTCATCTTGAGCATGAAAAGCATATATTCTTTAAGTGAATTTCAGTAATAACATTTTTTCATCCCTATTTTTTGTTTTCCTGGATTAAGTTTCCATTTTAATATATTCCTAGGAAGGATATCTGTAGGTTCATTCTTGCTTCTAAAAGTCACTTTTGAGTTTTTCTAAGGATGTTTTTTGTTTATCTTTGGAAGGAAGGTATATTGCTTTGGCATGCAATTTTGACTGTAAGCAGATCTAGAAAATGCAATCATCTAGTCATTCAATGTAGATAATACAGATTCCCTCTAGGAATTTGATTCAACATTAACTCAATTAAGAAATTAGAGAGTTAAAACAATATAATCTATGAATTTTATATATTGAGAAAAATCAGTTCTTTCCTGCTTTGTACTGTAGAACAATTTTCAAAACTATACTCTGCTTAAGAATAATAAAGTCCAATTACTGATATCTCCCATTATATTCCCTCACATAGAAATATGCATTCTGCACTTTTTCTTATGCATATATCTAACTTGCTTTCTTAAACACATGTAATACTTAGATTCTGACCCATGTATAAATTACTCAAACTAAAATACATTTATATAAGCACTTTTTGTTAATCAGTCTTTTAGAGCTTTAAAAACAAGTGCTTCTGTGAAAGTGCATTGGATTTAAATGCTGATTCTATCATTTATGCTTCACACTCTTTGTTTCCCATGAAGATTGATTGGTTTCTGCTGAAGTACAAAATGGAATTCAAATTTGTAATTTAAATAAATGTAGCTTCCCTTATATTGCATTTGCATGAAGTAGGAGTTTCCACTCTCATCCATAAAATCTTCCCAAAGATGAGATTCTGTTTTTCTGCTTACTGAGGGGCATCGGGTCATCACAAAGAGGGTCTCAGAAATGAAAAACTAATCTTTGCAATGCTGGCAAGGCCCTTAGGGAATATTTGGAAAACAAGAAATCCCAATGAAAACAATTATAAAGACTAACCTTTGGCTTAATAACATCCAATTTCAGTAATGCAAAGTTCTCGGAATGAGTTCACTTCGGTGGGCTGCAAATGAATTCAATCAATTAAGAAATTAACTAGCCAATCCTCAAAGACTTTTGAAATATTGTTATAGATTCATCACTGCCCAGAAGAGTTACTTAGAATGTTAAATTGTCATATTATGCAAAAAATAATAAGATCATAACTTCCTTGAGGATTGGGAACTGTTTTATTTGTGACTTGTTCAGAGGAGTGATTTGGACACGGCTGGAAGTAGTTGGGGAGTAAAAAAAAGATTTTATGTAAAGGCATATGGGCATAGACACTCATGAACAGGACTTTCGACTTTTTCTGTTGACTGATATGATCAGAGATGGGGTGTGTCATGTTTAGTTCTGGGAATCCTTATGACAGATCTTAAAGCTTAATGTGCGTGAGGGGATGAGGTGTGGCAGGAAATAAGAGTATATGAAGCTCTGGGACCCTTCTTCACTGCTCTTCATGGAGGGTTAGGACCTAAGAGAGTGGTCTTTCCTTGTTCATACCATAGCAACACAAACAGTTTCATGACCCCCAAAACATTAAAGGATCAATGAATGATTTGACTCTAACAATTCCTGATTTGTTTCTCCTAGTCTATTTAACTCTTATGAATAGATATTAAGAGATATGGCACCAAGACATGAATCATGCCACTACATGGCTGCCTCAGAGTAAATAAATTCTCATATTGAGTTATAAAATTTGATTAGCATATTAACCCTCTATGCTGCCATTACAGAAAGAAATTAGATTTCTAATTCATGAAGTATTTATGAAATTTAACACATATGTGCAACAGTAAGAACTTGGAAAATATACTGTGACTGGTGGAGATGAACTCATTAATATGATATATTCTGAGTCTTGTGTTAAAAATGTTATCTTGTGACCTTGGCAATATGTAGCTACAAGTACCAGTGCTCTGGCATATTTAGTCATGTGGCTTTCCCACTATGACACTGTGTAAGGGTAAAATTCTGGTCATGCAGACATATTCTCATTAATGATATAAAAAGTGAGGATATACAGTCTGTATTTTACAAATTAGAAAATTAAACCTTATATATTTAACTGAAATTTTATATCTTTTTCATATTTGTCATTTTTTATAGGAAATTATTTCATTCATGGTCCCAGGCACAGTGAAATATAATAGTGATATTTAATTCTAAAAAAGATTAAACTAAATTTAAACTGCTAGGAATTTTTCCATACTTGGAAATACCAAAATATGTCCAGATTTAAGATTACTTATTAGATAAGCAGATACAAAAATATAATATGTTTCTTCTAATAATGAGTAATAATTTTTATATCTGTAGAAACATAGGTTTAAAGTCAGCATTACATTAACAGAAATATATTCAGTATTTATTTTGTGTTTACTTGAATATTTGGGGTTTTTCTCAGTTTAAAATAATTGTTACTTCATTTAAGTATTACTATTTTTTAAAGCCCATATCATTAAGAAATACTGTGTGGATCTATATGTGTGTATGCATATATATGTGTGTATGAATATATATGTGTGTATTCATATATTCACTATATCTGTAACTTTCATATATACCTACACACATACAACACACACACACAAAGAGAAAATATTAATACTATTATAGACATGATTTTATTTAGTTGATAATAGTGCAGCAAAATAGTAAATATTAATTATTATTTTATAAAGAAAAACTGCAGCTTAAGGTAGTTTTATAATTTGCACAGGTCTACCTAACTAGAAATCAAAAGAACCAGGTTCTGAATCTAGGTTTTTTAAATGTCTTAGTCATAATAAATACTTAGATACATCTGCCACTGTTGCCTACGATTCTTGATTTTTCCCTCTATATATCCTCTTTTTTTCTTATTTCATATATTTTATAGGCAGCTCATATTCTGAGAAAGCATTTTTAAATAGACAATAAAGACAAATAAGAGCTTGTAATGGTTTAATGAAGAATGAGTTCAGTGACTGCAGAAGCACTTAATACACCTGGAGTATTGAGATATTATACTTTAGATGTGAGGGTCTTAAGTGCTTTGTTGCTGTTTTTATGGAATGAAGAAGTCGTTTGAGTGTTAAGGGCATAAAATAAGAATATTATTTAATAAAGAACATACTGAAGTAAAATTATTTAAAAAATGATCAAAAACAGAGGTGGAAGAATTAGTCTGGAAAGGCTTGAAAGAATAAAGCAAGGAGCTAAGGAAAGGTAAAGTACCAGGAAATTAAGAGGTGGATGTAACTAATGAGGCAGAGGAAAAAGAAGCACAAGTCAGACTGCTCTGACCTCAAAAGGATGCCAAGAACTAAAGTCTTATGCTGAAGTGAAAGGGATGAAGTGTTTTTTTTTTTTTTTTTTGAAGATAGCGATAAAAGGTTTGAATTGGGTTCTATTGTGGAAAGTATACAGTCACATATGAATAAGCAGAATGACTGAAAAACAATACTGAGTCATTTAAAGCCACTTTATGTTCATATAAAGACTTCACCTTTTGAATTAATAACTCCTTTGAATCAGCCTGCCATATCTTCCTGAATAACATGCACAGAGAATTGTCAAAATGCTGAGACTTTTAATGTTTTAATTAGATCTTAATGGATAAAAGAAGGAAAATTATTTTTTTGCAATAAAATACATTGTTAAATATTGCTCACAATCTTGTCATTTACCTAGACTTGCTGACTGTGTGCTTGCATAGATAAAAAGGACTTTTCAATATTGTAGAAAAATCTAAATTTAACAGAGCTCTAAGTGCTTTATAAACAAAACCATTATTTTGTGACACGTTACTAATTTGCTCAAACAATATTTTAAATTAAAATTAAAACTTTCTCTACAGTGTACTCTTCTAAAAGTCAAAACAAAACACTCTTTTCTAGACTATGACAAGATTTCCCCCAATTTTGTTGAGGACAGAGAAATGACTTTCCACACATAGATGAAAAGGTTCTTTCTTAATTTAGAAAATTTAAAATTGATAGAGCTCTACGTATTCTTCAAACCATTTATGTTAAATAATACTTTTCAATGATAAAATCTATCTATACAAAATAATAATTAAAGATAAAAAACACTTTTTTCCTCGAATATGACAACAGAGTTTCCCCAAACTGGCTGTAGTCAAATAAATGAAACATCAAAATAGGTGTTAATTATGAAAAAAATGCATATGGACAATTAACCTGAGATAACACTATTAATTAAAGGTCTACTTCCTGGGTAGAGGAAATTTGTTGGTCACAGATATGAATTTTAAATATCAAGATTTTAGGGAGCAAAGATGATTGAAAGATTCCATTTTCAGAAACAATTCTGAAAATTTTCCAAAGTGTTATTCTTTATTTAGTTTCATGAATACACAAATACTTTAAATATTTCTGAACAAAGTATAATTGAGCTCCAACTGTATTGCTGTGCATATAGAAGGATTTTTCAAAGTGTGGTGTATTTTTTCTCAATTTGCAACTAAGTCTTTTGCAGATTTTTAATTCCAATTTAATGATAACAAATATACTTAGTGCATATATGAAGTGTAAGCCAAATGAATACCTATGTAGTCACAAAAGCTCAAAAATATTGTTAATATAGTTGATCATCTGAATAAAGTTATTCTAAAATTAATATTTGAGAATATATGTCCTTTTCACATTATAGATGATATATATAATTTTAACTTTGAATATATAAAACTAGCTTGTGTATTTCCCCAGTTTTTTTCTACCTCATAATTATAATTTAGAAATTCATGAAGTATATTTGAGCTACTGTCACTCACGGTTAGAATATCATTGGATGAACATATCATCTTTTATGTTTTCAGATGAAACTATTAGTAAATCATCAAAAATGCAGAATCTAGTCTTTAAGATCTGAACTTGACTACTGTAAGCTTTATTCTTATTGTAATTGGTTTGGTTTAGCAAATAAGATTACACCTCTTTTTGTAACTGCTAAGTTTTTTAATTAGTTTATTAAAGAATTGGTAAGTCATGTTGATATATCTTGAACATTTAATATTGCTTGATTTTTCAATTGTGACAAAGAAATACAAGCAGAAAAGTAAAAAATTTAGGACTATCTCTGAATTCATAGATCATGGGGATGCTTAGACACCATCAGTAAAGAACAAAATTGAAATCATGTTTAATAGTCAATGAACTTAAAATGTAAAACAAATTTTGTGTGCCTTAAGCTGTACTCCTTCTGGCATAAGGATAGATGAATAGACCAATGGAATAGAACTGAAAAGTACAGAGATAGACTTACACATCTCCGGCCAATGAACTTTGACAAGGGTGCCAGACATATGGTATGTGGAAAGGATAGTCTTTTCAACACATGTTGCTGGGAAACTGGATGACCTCAGGCAAAAGAATGAATTTGGGCCCCTACCTTACACCATATACAAATATTAACCCAGAATGAATCAACAACGTATACAGAAGAGCTAAAACCATAAAGCTCTTTGGAAAAACTTTGGAGGAAATCTTCATGACCTGAGGATTCAGCATTTGATTCTTTGATAGGACAACAAAAGCACAGACCACAAAGGAAACAATAAATTCAACACCATCAAAATTAACAATATTTGTGCATCAAATGATATTATCTAGAAAACCTTGAGAATGGAGGAAAATACTTGCAGATATATCTGATAAGGGCTAATACCCAAAATATATAAAGAACTTTTACAATACAGCCAAAAAAGACCAACAATCCAATTTAAAATTGGGCAAGACATCAAACAGACATTTTTCCAAAGAAGATATAGATATGGTCATATGAAAATCATATGAAAGATGCTCAACATCACTAGCCATTAGGAATATACAAATTAAAAACACATACAAGGATGGGGGAAAATACAATATTAGAGATGATGTGGAGAAATTGGGACTTTAGTACACTTATGGCAGGAATGCTAAATGGTCCACCAGCTGTGGAAACCAATATGAAAATTCCTCAAAAAAGATAAATGAAGTATTACATATGGTCCAGCAATTCCACCCAATAAAGTGAAAGCATCAATGTTCACAGTATTTTTATTCACAAAAACAAAAGGTAAAAACAACCCAAGTGTTCTTTAGCAGTTTCATGTCTAAACAAAATGAGGGCATACACACATAATGGAGTATTATTTGAACATGAAAAGGAATTATTTCCTGAGAAATGCTACAATTTCAATGAACATTGAAAACATTTTACCAAGTGAAAGAATGAATACACATAAGGAAAAACATTGTGTAATGTCCCTTTTATGTTATAGCAAGAAATAACAAGTTCACAGAGACAGAAAATAGATTAGTGTTTACCTAGGGAGAGAGGGAGTGTTTGCTTGGACGATATAGAGTACCAAAAAAACATGGGAAGGGAGAATTCAATAGATGGGCTTCACAGCAGATTAGACACAGTTGGTTGGATATAGAACATTAATACCAGAATAAGGATGAGGAGCAAAGAAAAGGTAAATGAAAAACACATTTAAATAAGCATGGTGTATAATAATGCAGTCAAACATGTGCAAAATTGGGATCCTAGCAGGAAAAGAAAGAAAAGGCAACGGAGGCAACATCTGGAGATTCCAGAACTGACAGATAACATCAAGCCGTACTATGAAGAAATACTTAGCATTTGCAGAAGACTTAACAATAAAGAAAACGAAACTAGAAGCAGAAAACGAAATCTGAAGACAAAATGTTATAAACCTGACTTTCAACGGAATAACAAAAGCAGTGAGTACAGTGTTCTCACTGAAAAACTTTGGAAGTCAGAGAGAAAGAGCTGATATGAAAAAAATAGAGCTGATAATTGTTTTTTTGTAGATGAAGGCCACTAGACAACATATATGAAAATGCCAAGGGTAGCCAAGAATGGATGTGTCTTTTTACAAAAAAATGAAAATAAATAAATAAGTTTTACTACCTTGGTGCTTTTGTACAGTCAGCTTTTGAGTAGAAATTGAAAGAAAATAAAATCACATAGAATTTGGCCATTGAGCATATTCATTTAATTTTTGTTAACCATATGCATCTCACTTATCAAAGAATAAATGTAAAGCAAAATATTGAAAATATCAATCTGAAATTAAAGACAAGTAGCATTATGATAAATTCATAAAGTTCACACATCAAATTATCAGAAAATGTTATAGTGAATAATTTGGTTTAACTCAGGATTTTCAGGTTCTAACCTGTCTCTTACAGAGAATATAGGAAAAGAATTAATTTCCAGACTGCAGACAATACATATCAATTACCTAGAGTGTGTCATGTGCTGTGCAATGCACAATTGGTAGATCAGTGTTATGAGCCAAAGATGAATGAAATTCTTTGACTCTGTCCCATAACTGAACATAGGAGTCCTACTTCCCAAGTTCATTATACCTCCCTTACCCAATACTAAAGATTATTATTTTTGGCTTTGGGATTTTTAGGAATGTATTTAATAATATTTGATAATATATACACTGAAACAAAGTATCCTTAGTCATGGATTGAAATGATATATCTAAATCTTTTCTTATAAATTACTATAGATCTAGGATCTTATATATATTTAATAATATATACACTGAAACAAAGTATCGTTAGTCATGGATTGAAATAATATATGTAAATCTTTTCTTATAGATTACTATAGATCTAGGTTCTTAACCTGGAGTCCACGGATGCTCTAAGTTAAAGTTTGTGAAACTTCTGGAGACAAATGTTGTATAAATGTTACGTGTATGATTGAAGGGAATATGATTTTAGGTTCTTGTCATCTCCTCCAAGAAAACAGACTTCTTAAGTAATTAGAAATCACTGCTTTAATCTTTTTCCACTCAAGAGAATAGAAAAAATTAGACTACAATAAGGAAGCTTGTGGTGTCATAATAGCCCATTTTATATATCTAAACAGAGATATGAAAAATATCCCTCCCATATTTTTACCTTTACTAGAGGAATATACAGTAATCAGTTAGAATTTCAATCCAGTTAATTGATTCCTCCTAAGCACCTCTCTAATGCCCATTTTGAGTTAAATATTCTAGCAAGAGCCAGGGATTCAAACTTGTATAAAGCATTATCCCTGATCTCTAACTATTTGTAGTCAAAGGAAGAAGACAGTTATTAAACATATATTTTCAATTTCATGTGTTCAACAAATAAACTCTAATCTGTGAGATAATCTTAATTTACTAATATTTATCCTATTTTTAATGAGTGTTACTTTGTGGGAGTTACTGTACCATATACTGAGGTGAATGCAAACAAATATGCATACTTTGCTCTTTTTCCAGGGGAATTCTTAATAAAGTAGAAGGAAATCCAATCTGAATCAATAGAAAATTTAAGAGATGAGAAAGACAAGGAAAAGTAATATTGCTCTCTGTATTTAGTGAGCCAAATGGCTGCTGATGCAAATACCAGAAGTCTGTTGGCTTTTATAAAGAGTACTTATTTGGGTAGATACTTAGAGTCTCAGGGCCATAAAAGAGAAAGTTACTTCCCTCACCAAAGTTAGTTGTCACATGTTGGAGCAAGATGACTACCAATCTCTGTGAGCGTTCAGCCTTCCTTTCCTTCCTAAGGCTCTGGACTCCAGCTTCTTCCGATCTCAGCTGTAGGCTGACACAAGGCTCATCTCTGTTCCCGGTGCTCCTCTCTTTCAGGGCTCAGCTGCTCAGGTCACAAGGTCAGCTGTAGACTATCAGACTAATCTCACTCCCCTGAGCCTCTGCCATGTCTAATGATCTGTCTTTCTTCCTCTGTGTTCTTCTTCTCTGTGTATTTACTTCCCAGGCTCCAGCATCGAAAGTTAAAAACTCTCTCCTTTGCCATGTCATTTTCTATGCAACTCCTCACCCACCAGGGGTGGAGTCAACATCCTACTGATGAGGCCTAAACTAAGTCTTAATCATAATTTAATCAAGTAAAAGTGAAACCTCTGAATTTAATATAATCTCATATACCCAAAGAAACAGATCAGTTTACAAGCACAATCTGTATTTCTTTTTGGAATTCATAAATAATATCAAACTGCTACACTCTCCAAGAATTGTTCATGAGCAGTGACTCAAGATTTTTGAAGAAGAATGTGTTTAGAAAACTTTCCATTGTAGCAGTTATCTGGAAAATTGTTATGGACCAAGGAAATCAATTTTAATGTTCATGCTTCTTATGAGGAATGTAAAACAAATATCCAAGCATAAGGGGAACTATTTCTTTGATATGCAAATGCATATTGTGAGAAATTAATTTGAAATGTTAATCAAAATTTCAGACCTTTGCAAATTTGTGCAAAGAAGAGGCACCAGGGGAAGTGAACCTCAAAATATTTTTCAGTATCATGAAGTATAAACTAAATATGAGTTAAGTGTTCTGGAATATAAAATAACTGCAATAATTGAGGAATTCCAAACTTTATGGGAGATGTTGTTTAAATAACCGTAATTCAAGATGATATGTAACATTGGTGACACAAAACCGAGAAGAGATTGAATATGGGTATGTAATTGAGTGATCAAAGTAATATCACTGATACTTCTTAGATTTAGGTGCTGTTAGAGAGTAAACTTTTGTTTCCATTCTTTGTTACTCTTAAGGTAACATCTAATATTTTTCAAGGAGATCTAGTGGTTGGGAGGAGTATGCCTCGAGATCTGTCAGTCACTTTCATAGTACTACAGCCAGCATATTGGCCCACCACATACTTGCACATCCTGTATGCAGAAGCCCCATGAAACTGAGAGCCTGCCAGGATCTTATCTATCACAACACTATACAGTGCATTGTTTTCCACTAGGTAGCCCTCACTAAAAGTGACATGAATATGTAAATGAAATTGTGACAGTTTGAGATTATTTCTGTGAATCCCAAAAAGAGAAGAATTATTTTTTTAACTAATTTATTCTTCTGGGTGTGATACCTTTTGATTATATTGGATTCAGTTGATTAAATTGCTTGTTAAGTTTAGGGCTTTGGTTTCTCCACATCAGTAAGGTATGACCCTGTCCTGTTGGTGGGTTGATATAAATGGACACTCAGGAAGATGTGCAAGAAGAGAGAGATATCTGTCATTTTTGGTCCTGGGGCTCCAGGGAGAGATGAATCATTTGCCTGATAGTGTGCAGCTAACCTTGAAAAGAGAACAGGACAGCTGAGACTGATACAGAAAGCTTAGAAAGAAACAAGACCTATGCTAGGAGAGAGAAGCCCAGAGAGGAAGCTGAACTCTTGCAGAGATCAGTGACCACCTTGCTTCAACATGTGGCAACTAACTTTGTGAGAAAGCAACCTTGAGTTGAACTCTTTAGGGCCTTGTAACTGTAAGTTTTTACCCTAAATAAATACCCTTTATAAAGTCCAGGCAGATTACTGGTACTTTTCATCGGCACCCCTTTGACAAATACAGCATTCAAATAACAGATTCTAGTATATTTATACACTTGGCCTTAGACTAATAATTTATAATGATTTAAAGAACTTTCTAGACTTAAATTAGTACTATAGAAGATTTGAGAAGTATTATTCTAAGATATCTAATTCACTATTGAAAGTTCAGGTTTCAGAAGTCAACATTAGCTTTCTTCAAAGTGGAGGGAACATCAAAAGCAAGGTAAGTCCAGGTCTCCTGGGATTCACAAATATTTAGATGTTCTGTGAAATCAGTCCTGGGTATTCTTCAGTGGAAGCACGGTCATTAAAACAAATTCAGCGGCCTTTCCTTAGGTTTCATCCAACTTAGCTTATAAGCTATATTTGACGTATTTGATCTACTTTGTGAATCACTTCACTCAGTTTTCTAACAAGACAGAACACTTTCATGCTTTTATCCCTACCTCACTAGACACTACTTCTCAATCTGAGTTGCTAATTCCTCTTGATTTCTCCTTCTTATTCTAGATAAACCTAAATATCAGTTTTTGGGCATATTGTTTTACCAGAAACTACACAACATAATGTGACTTTAAATAGCATTTATATGAAAATTTATCTGTCTTCTCCTAACCTTTCACTTGAACTCCAGACTATTCAACATTTTTACTTTGCTGTGCAATAACTAATTCTTGAAATTCCACTTGTGTTGTATATTATCTTTTTGCTCATTTGCTTCCACTATCCACCTTTTTTTCCCTTTGCTTTGTATCCCAACAAGTTAATCCATATTAATTGGATCAATAATTCAACTTGCTCTATTACTTCTAGTTGGATTTGAATAATGAGAAGCACCTACAGAAATTCTAGTAAGGAAGATGAGAGTAAGATTGGAATATTTATTGCGCTGGATATCTCCCAAGACATTCACCATATTTTGCTCCATCATTTAATGGACACAGCTCTTTGGTCAATCCTATTCATGGACGTTTTCTATCCAGTTAGGGTTTGTGGTATCTCCTCCTTCCCTTAGTCACTTCAAATTTAGGGACTAAATTGCTGACCAAGGCCCATCAAAGTTATTAGCTCCATGAGTCTTACACTGACCCTTGTTATTTTCCTCCACCCTAAACTTAGTAAATGGTCTCTTCCTTTTATCAACTCTTTTCAAGTTACCCATTTTGGATATGCCATCTGTTTGCTGCTAGTTATTAATTGAAACATCATCTGATGTCTTCATCTCACAAACTTCTTAGAAATTAAGAATTACATTTAACAACTGTAAGGTCCAAAATTTGTAAATTACCCTTGCTTTCTCTTTTTGTTTTACATTTCACATCTTACCTTTCCTTAATTCCCATTGGCTTTTCCTTGAAAATATATTGCTTTGACTGCCTTTCATCATCCACTCCACACCACTACTTATCCAGAGTTTATTCTCATTGCAGCAACCACAATGACGTTATTTTAGTTTCCTAGACTGTTCAATGAAATTCCATGGAAAGGGATGGCTCAAACAATGAGAATTTAAAGGATCCTGATTTTGAGGCCAGAAAAAATTACTCATATCATTGATATTCTGTATGTAATGTGTCATTTTTCTCTGCATGTTTTCAAGATTTTTTCCCCATCTTTGGTTGTATGTCATTTTCTTATGTTATGTCAAGGTATTAATAACTTTGTATATTGCTTGAGAGTCATTGAATTAATTAAATCAGCAATTGGAGAATTTTGATCAAATTTGACATTTTCCATCCACTATTTTATTCAAATATTTTCCCATCTTCACTCTTTTTTCTTGAGACTCTCATTATATGGGTTTTAGACTGCTTAATATTATCCCACAGTTTCCTCAATCTTGATTCATTTATCTTTAACCATTTTTTTCCTTCTCTGCTTTTCAGGCAGTGTAATGTATTTTTATTTATTTTCCTCCCTTGTGGCTTGCTTGCTCTCTGCTCTCTGTCCATTTGCTATGTGTTCTTCTGTGTCTGCGTGTCTTCCTTTTGTTGCAGCATCTTGCTGCACCAATTCTCTGTGGGTGTGGATGTGGGCTGTCAGCTGTCCATGGGCATGAGCCATCAGCTCTCTGTGGGTGCAGGCCAGCTGGTAGATGGGAGCCAATGGCTTGAACCACAGCTGCTTCCCAAGGTAAAGTTTTAAAAGGCACTATTCCTAATGTAGCATGATGTTACTAAATGTGCCAGCTCTATTTCTAGTGCTGACATCAGAACAAGTGGGTTAGAAAGTGGTGTGGAACACCCTGGGGGAGCCGGTTCATGTGAGCTTAACATACATTTTTGCTTGGATAGAGTCACCCATCATTTCCCCTCTACTTCTTTTTCCCTGGGTCAATGATATTTAAAATTATTTAGGTTAGAAGGAAATCAGTCTAAAATTTTCTGATGAAATAAGTGTTAAACATTGTTTAGATGCCCCAAGCTAGGTATTTCTGGTTTAATTGCATCTCAATAAGTTGAGCAATGTAAAGAAAAACCTTGGGAACAATAATGGATCACTAAAGAGCAGTGGCTTTGAAATTTTACTCATCTTGTTATTTCCACATTGTCATGGCGCTATACATTATTTGGATAATTGTATTAAAAAAATCTCTTTTAGGGAAACGGACTTTGGCCCAGTGGTTAGGGCGTCCATCTACCACATGGGAGGTCCGCGGTTCAAGCCCCGGGCCTCCCTGACCCGTGTGGAGCTGGCCTAAGCGCAGTGCTGATGCGCACAAGGAGTGCCGTGCTACACAGGGGTGTCCCCCGCGTAGGGGAGCCCCACGTGCAAGGAGTGCACCCATGAGGAGAGCCGCCCAGCGCGAAGGAGGGAGCAGCCTGCCAAGGAATGGCGCCGCCCACACTTCCCGTGCCGCTGACGACAACAGAAGCGGACAAAGAAACAAGACGCAGCAAAAAGACACAGAAAACAGACAACCGGGGTAGGGGAGGGGAATTAAATAAATAAAAATAAATCTTAAAAAAAAAAAAAATCTCTTTTAAAAATTTATTTAAGAGTTCCAGGAAAATGGTGTCAGAGTGTGCAGGCAGGGCTCAACTCTCTTATATAACCAATGGAGAAAGGGCCAAAGGCTATCTGAAGTAAATGTATTGAAGGTCAGCAGACCTGTACAGGGCTATACAACTATCAGGAGTGTGAAAGGACAGAGAAATGAAGTACCCAAACAACAAACATTAGTTACCAAGCCAGTGGCCAGGAGAGGCTCCCACCTCCACCCTGATTAAGCAGGATAAAACCCCTGGCTTACTGTAGCCAACTTAAAATATGTCTTCCTCCCTCTCAGTTGTTACAAGGAAAAAAGGAGGGAGACTCAGGGAGCTCCTCTTCAGTGAATTCAGCCAGTAGAGCCTGCTTTTAATCTTGGTTCTGGACAGAGCAAAACACAGGAAAGCCGAGAAGTAAAGAAATACCTCCATGGAAAGATGTACCAGTGATAGACTTCTATTAGCTCACCAAGAAATTCCTTGGAGAAAAACTACATTTTCAACATTCATAACCTTAAATCCTGGGAGAAAATCTGTGCCCCATTAGTGAGTTCTATAGTCTGATTTTGATAACCTAAGCTGTACAATTTTAAAGACTTAGAATAAGTTGAGCCAAATATCAAAGAAGAACTATGCAAAACAAAAACAAGAAACAAAACAAAACAAAACAAAACAAAAAAACAACCTGAGGCAAGAGAGAGAAATTGGCTGTCAGACTAAACTCACCACATATTCAGATTCCTAGACATCAGCAAAAAATTACAAACCATTCTTGGGAAATAGGCAGAGATGGCCCAGCCAAAGGAATAAACCAAATATTCTGAAGAGATAAAGCATTTAAGATAATTAATCATTGATAATCACACAAATCTCCTAAATCAATTCAAAGAATTGAAAGAAAATATGACTAAAGAGATAGGGGATATTAAGAAGTCACTGAAAGCCTGCAAAGGAAAGTAACAGAGCATATGAGAAGGAAAGACATGATGAATGAGATTAAAAATAAAATAGAGGTACATAAGAACAGATTTGAATTGCTCAAAGATGGAATTAGTGATTTCAAAGATAGAACAGTCAAACTGGAAAAGACAGGAGAAGAAAAAGAGAATAAATGGGAAAAATGGAACAAAGTCTCAGGGAATTGGATAAAGATGTGAAATGCACAAACATTCACATTATTAGAGTCTCAGAAGGAAAAGAGAATGTAAAGAAGGCAGAAAGAATATTTGAGGAAACAATGTCTGAAAACTTCCAAACCCTTATGAAAGACAAAAATATCAATATTAAGAAGGACAATGTATCCCCAAACAGAATATATCTGAACAGAGAAGCAGTTTGGGTCAATTCTACCCAAAATGATTTATAGATCCAATGGAACCCCAATAAAAATCCCAAAACCTTTTTTGCAGAAATGCAAAAACCAATTATCAAGTTTATTTGGAAGGGTAAGGAGTCCTAATAGCTAAAAAATGTCTTTGAAAGAAGAAGAAAGTTGGAGAACTCTCACATCCTGACGTTAAAACATATCTTAGCTACAGTGGTTAAAACAGCATGGTACTGTCAAAAGACAGATTGACCAATGGAAATGAATTGAGAACTCAGAACCAGACCCTCACATCTACTGTCATGGGATTTTTGACAAGACTATCAAGTTCTCCAACTAGGCCAACACAGTCTATTCAATAAATGGTGCTGGGAGAACTGGATGGCCACATCCAAAAGAAAGAAAAAGGACACCTATCTCACACCTTATACAAAAATTAACTTGAAATGGATCAAGGACCTAAATATAAAATTGACAACCATAAAACTCCTAGAAGAAAATGTAGGAAAACATCTTCAAGATCTTGTGCTACATGGTAGATTCTTAAGTCTTATGCCCAAAGCATTAGCAATGAAAGAGAGAATAAATGGAACATCCTCAAATTAAACACTTTTGCGCCTCAAAGGACTTTAATAAAAGGGTGAAAAGGCTGCTGACTTATTGGGAGAAAATATTTGGCAATCATATATCTAATAAGGGTTTAGTGTTCATTATGCATAATGAGATCATACAACTCAACAATAAAAAGACAAACCACTCAATTAAGAATTGGGCAAAAGATTTGAAAAGACATTTGTCCAAAGAAGGAATAAAAATGGTAAAGAAATACTTGAAAAAATGTTGGACATCACTAATGATTAGGGAAATGCAGATCAAAACTACAATGAGATATCATTTCACACCTATTAGACTGGCCAATATTAAAGTTGGAAAACTTTAAGTATTGGAGAGGTTATGGAGAAATAGGAATGCTTATGCACTGTTGGGGGAAATGTAGAAGTGTACAACTGCTGTGGAGCATTGTTTGGCTGTTCCTAAGGAAGATAAATATAGATATGCCATGTGACCTGGCAATACCATTACTTGTTACCTACCCAGAAGAACTGAGAAAGTGACATAGACATTTGCACACTGATGTTCATAGTGGCATTATTTGTGATTGTCAAAAGTTGGAAACAACACAATTTTCCATTAACTGATGAATGGATAAGTGAATTTTGGTGTATATACACAATGGAATATTATGCAGTAGTAAGAAAAAATAAAGTTGTGACGAGCATGACAACATATATAAAACTGGAGGACATTATGTTGAGTGAAACAAGCCAGACAGAGGAGGATAAATACCATATTATTGCCCTATTATGAACTAAATATATGGTGTAAAGTCATGGAGTTAATAATTAGAGTACAGGTCACCAGAAAATAGGAGAGTAGAGAATGTAAAGCTAAGGGTTAATCTTTGCAGAATTGGTAAAAAGGTTGTTTGTAAATCTTTGGAAATGAATGGATATGGTGAAAGCACATCATAGTGTTTGTAACTAGCAGAGCTACTTTAGTGAAACTTCATGTCAAATATGAATACGGATGATGTTGTATATACAAGTCTTTTATTTTTTTTAATCCCCCCTTGCAGCTTTTTGCTTGCTGTCTGCTATCTGTGTCCATAGCTGTGCTCTTCTGCATTTTTTTTTATTTGCTCATCTCTCTTTTTGTTGTGTCACCTTGCTGAGCTGGCTTTCTGCGGTGCTTGCGGCCAGGCAGCACTCCGCGGCACAAGCGGGCTGGGCGGCACTGCACAGTATGCGGATGAACCTGCCTTCACAAGGAAACTGCCTCCCATATGGTAGACAGGAGCCCAACGAATTGAGCTACAGCTGCTTCCCATATATGAGTCTTTTTACAAAATATAATTGTAAATAACCTAGAGAGCTGGAAACAGAATAGCAGCTATGTACAGCGGGGGAAGCATAGATAGATTGAAAAGTAATGAGTTGGTTTTCTTTTGTTAATGTTTTTTTAAAATTATTCTTATTACTATTATTGAATAAAGGAAGTGCTCTAAGAATGACTGAAGTGATGAATGCACAACTATGTGATTATCCTGAATACCAGTGACTGTACACTGAATGGATTTTGCGTTAATATTATGCATCAATATAATTGATGAAAAAAAATTTTAAGTATATTACTAAATATCATAACTATGAGTGAGTTCTAGGAAATACTGCAGCCAAATATAAATAAATAATCATAATTGTAATACCAGGAATAATAATAATAATTTTACTCAAATATTATTATCTGAAATAAGTTCTATAAAACTTAGGAAAAGTAAACTAAGTGATTTTAATGTTTACTATGTGATTAGCATTTTCATAACTTGTTTAGTTCTAAAACATCCTATAATTTATATTCTATTATATAATCCTATAATATCTATTCTATTAATATCATAAATATGAACGTGTAGTTTAAGTTTTTAGACTGTATAGCAAAGTTTTTTATAAATATGTGTTTTGAATTCCAAGCCATTCTGGGTAAAAAAATCCTGGGTTTGCTGTGTTTTATTTACATGGCTTTGTTTTAGAAAACTTCATAAATTTGCTTTTCTCATCTAAGAACACTAACAATAGTAAAGAAAAACCTAAGCAGGTCAAGGAGAGGTAAATATTTTATGCTTATTTAAAGTTCAGTTCTCTATGCTGTATCTTTTCTCTTTGCCTTCATTTCCAAGATCTGAAGGGTTGAGAGACACTTGTGGCCTAAGGTCAAGGACGTGCATGGGCACTGCACAATTTTTCGCAGGTCCTTAGACTGTGTTCTGTGTTATTGCTGGCTTCCAACTACCACTTATTTTATTTTTTCATTAAGGACAAAATAAAAAAGATAATTTTCAGTGTTAATTATCACAATGATATCTCTGAATATATTGTTATTTTCACATTTTGGTTAATGTTCTCATTTTGCTATTATGGTTCAAAATGATATGTGCCAATAATAGTTCCATATTTGCTGCTAATTTACAAGGTCACAAAACCCACAAAATCGGATTTTGCTTTTTGAGGTAAATATCTCTGAGCTGGCAGGTTATCTTAGTGTTTTGTTTCTGAGTTTCTCTTTCAGATTTTACAAAACTTATTAGGCACACACAAAAATGTGTTAACAGAAATCTGCTTTATATTGCCTTTGTGTACTTAAGGAAGATTTGCCTATGTAGTTTTATTAGAGATTGTGACATATACCACCATTTTATAAGTGTTTAACATTGTTATCCCAGAGACTGCTTACGATTTACATTTGGGCTATATTTTAGCTGCCCAGTGTTTTTACGTTACCCAACTGTCAAATGTAAAAATGATCATTTTTCTTTTTAAATTTTTATTAGTACAATCTTATACATAAAATCTGATTTTGTTATTATCAATCCCACCATTCTAATATTTCCCACAGCTTTGTTAAAAATCACTTCTAGTAACATTAAACACATCTGTGGTCATAAATGAAGCTTAATTGTGGAATTATTTATCAATATATCGTTTCTTTCTTGAGTAAGTTAACATAGTTCTCAGCATTTACAAAAGATTTTAATTTTAAAAAATACATCATGAAATTACATGAAAATTTCTAGTTTTTTCTTGTCAATATATCTAGACATATTTGAATGTTGTGAGTACAAATATTTTATTTTGATTTTTTATTCTTACATCTGTGTCTTTAAAACTGGATAACTTTAAAAACCTATAAAAACATATGGGACAGAAAAACATAATGTATGATTATGAATTTTTCCCAGTTGAAAGTACCATTTGAGTTAGAGTTCACATAAATAACTGCTTCCAAAAGTGGCTGAAAATGGCAGTTTTTCAACACTCAACACATATGCAGCTATACTTCTTATCATTTGAAATGCGAGGGTAAAATGATGTAATCTCTATTCTCACTATCAAGTGGGTAAAGAGGATGAGTAAACAAATAACTTCAAAGAAAATATTGAAAATACTTCAACACAAAATGTTCTAAGATTAATGGAGGGAACCATAAACTCTGCCAGGAAAAGTTAAGGAGACATTCACAGAGGAAGTGGCATTTGAGACATGTTTTGGAGCACAGATACTTGTTCAATGGGAAGTGAAGAAGGCACAGACTTCCAGAGAGAAGAAAGTGCATCAACAAAGATAGAGAAATGAATGGGATACACCTTCTGATTAATTTAGAATTACTGGTTGGAGAGAAGCTTGAGAGCAGTTGGTGTATAAGTTAAGTATCAGAATTGTAACAAGAGTATGACAAATTTAGAGCTAGAAATGTTGGCTGGAACTTGATCATGAATTGTCTTCTTTACCATTCTAGGGGGATTAAATTTTATTCTGGGGGTAAAGGGAGGCCTAGGAAGGAATAATTATATAGGTAAAATGTGTTTTATTCCTAAAATATCAAGAAAATTAACATCTTTAACAGTTGCTTTAATCTCATCTATTTGTGCAAAGAAAACATTGCAAAATTTCATTATTCTTTTAGCACTTTCACCAAATTTATATCAGTCTCTCTCACTTCACTTTCCTCTCTTCCCTCTCTCTTATTTACTTTATTTTCTCTTTCTCTCCCTCTTACGTGCAGGTAGTGATACTGATATTTAATATTTCATTATCTCCCAGCTAACATCACAAATTGTAGGTCTTTATTTTTTGCTAACTACCCTTAAAGTTTTTGCCTATAATTAGGTGGAATTGTAGCAAAATTTGATAGTAGATTTTGACAGAGGTTATGGGCTTTGCACAAGGGAGTGGAAATTAGTTTGTGCTGGGAATAGAGTCTGAGTGAAGAGACAAAATAAATAAAAGGCAAAGATGTAATGAATTAAAACATCATAGATGACATTGAGGTCTATGAAGGTTAAAATGTCTAGTGGGGAAAGGGAAGTTACAATGGTGAGATAGTTGTAGAATATCTGAGAACAATTTTGAGTCATGTTTCACTTGAAGTCATAGAATTTTGGGGAATGTAAGCTTCTTTGCCCACTATCCTTCCTGTGGAAGTTCATAATTCCAATACTATATAGATCCCATTTCAAACACTGTCTCAAAGATTAGGTGTATGCTCTGAAACAGCAAATAGTATGTTTCTGGGAGCTACAGAGAACTTTGAGTGTGTGTGTGTAATAGGGATGTTCTTAACAATTAACATCCAATGATTTGCTTAAAAATGTTTGCCTCCTGCGCCTGGGACTCTGAACTCTGCTAAGTCTCTGGATTTAAGTATTAATGATGAAAAGAAAGACTGTTTCACCAGAGACAGAGCCACGACACCAAAATAAAACTGCCACACAGTCATTTTGAGGATTTATGCCAATTTTGAATTTCTTATTCCACAAGATGAACAGGCAAAATACAGATTCATAAAATTAGCATGGGTGATAGACCCTGATCAGTATTAAGAAAGAAAGTTCTTGTTATATATTGAAGACTTGTTGAACTATGGATAAATCTTTGGGAATCCTATAGATATTTTCCCTAACATTCCCATTTTTAGTTTTAAATGTCACAATGGAAAATATATCATTCCCCTATACAGGCCAAATAGCCAAAATCAGAAGATCTAGAAAAAGAAAAAAAACGTTACAATTCCCCACTCAGGAAAAACTCCAAAACATTTGAAGAAGCTGTCTAAAATGATAATGGGTTGTGGAAGAGGGAGTAAATAAATTCTGGTATTTCCACACTAATATTTGCTGAAAGAAAAATGTAAGAGTTTTCTGTATTTCCAGCTTTGTGATATTTCATCCATGGCCTCCAAAAATTATATGTATGGTGTGTTCATTGTGAAAACTTTACCAATAACTCTATAATCTGCAGATTAGCACAATATAGATATGTGTAGAATGCAAAATGTGAATATTAAGAATGAAACCAAAGATACTGTATTTAGAGCAAGATGAGTGACTGATAATATTTGGCATTTATATGAGAGAATGAATATCTCCTTAAAGATAGATGCATTATGATTTTTCTTAGAAATATAAAAATGGGCAAAAGAGAGTTTGTGGATTTGGGGCAACCAAAGTGGTTAAATATATAGACTTCTTGTCATTTTTGCTGTACAGCTTCAAACAGCCCTTCCCTGATAAAGCCAATCCCATACAGTAGGAGACAATAACTTAGCTCCTGAATAAAAAGCCTAAAATATCACACAATAAAGCTTTCAGATACAGAAGATTGAATCTTAGAGATTTTGATGCAGAATTAAAAAGAAATTTAAATAATATCTTCTTGCCATTGTTGCAAAATATTACAATAATATTATCTCAATTCTAATATTATTAGAATATTACAAAATTAGAATACTTCAATTCTAACAGACAACAATAGGAGGGTATAAAGGGGTATGGGATTTTTCTTTTTGGAATAATGAAAACATTCTAAAGTTGACTAAGGTGATCATAGCACAACTCTGTGATGAAAATGAGAGCCTCTGAGTGTACACATTGAATGGATTGTACAAAGCATGGAGCTATATAGCACAGGGAATCCAGTGGTGGAAGATGGACTATGGTTAACAGGATAAATATGAGAACATTGTTCTCATGAACAATAACAAATATATAATACTAATATAGGGTGGGTTGGAGGAAAATACACCAAATGTTAAGATACGGGCTATAGTTAGTAGTAATACTTTGATGATGCTCTTTCATAGTTTGTAACAAATGTCTCACAACTATGCAAGATTACGATGGGGAGATGTATGGAACTTTATAAGATGATAAGCATGTTTGTTTTGTAATTTCACAACTTTTACTCTACACTTATCGTTTATGTAGGTGCATGTATGAACGATATATGTCAATACAATTTTATTTAAAGAAAGAAAATTTAAATATGCTGCTGCTGGCAGTGGCTACAATGTTCAATGTGATAGAGGTGTTATCTATTCTCTGAACATATTTTCCTGCTGCCGGGGCCTCTGAGAATCTCATTTTTTTGCCCATTTTTTAGCCTGGTTCTTCAACCTACAAAAAATGTAATAATTCACATTCAATACACTAAAATTTTGCGTAAGACAGCCAGACTTAATTTCTCTTACTTGCAACCAAGAACACTAATGTCATTGCTATTATTGTATCATTATTGTTATTGACAATTATCTAAGCGTATATATAAGGTGAAACAAGAAATGAAATATAATAGAAAAAAGAATAACTGCTCTGTTTATATACCCAACAACAGATAGATTAGCCCCTCAGAAAATAAATATTTTGAAATGATAGCCCTTATTTCCAGAGCTTGAAATCACTGGATTAAATAAAAATATAAATGTGTACTTTATTTTATGAAATATATTCTTCAGAAAAGAAAATCAAAAAGTTTTCTCATCAATAAAATTTCAAAGTCAGCTAAATAGCACTTTGTGGGTAGCATAACTCATTAACCTCTTCGTAATATATGCCATCCTGAAAACCTTGCCATTTTACTATTAACATAGCTCCATTACGGAGCTGTCAATGTCTGCACACTCACAGAACCACTTTGGATCCTTGGTGACAAAGCACTGTGATCACAAGAAGAAAAGGGTGAGAATGGACAGGGATCTTTATCAATCTAAGATGCCAGTGCCTACAAATGAACACAATATTTACTTGGATTCATTTATTTTATAAAAATATCCAGCATATGCTCCATTGACACAGAGAAGTCACTGAATGGACAAAACTGTGAGACTTCAACCTCATTCTCTAAATAAGAGAGGACATACAACATATTTTTCTACTGGAAATGTATATTATAATGACAAGCACTAACATCTTAAAAAGGTTCCTACTTTATTAAATACGTGTTATGTGATTATATGGAAATTTCTCCTATTTCAAAGCTCAAGAGGAGAGCTTACTAATATAATTACATGTTCAAGGACAGAGATTAGGGTAAGGAAGATAATATGCTAAAAGGCAAAAAAGTTCATGTGTCCTATAAAACACTAAAACACAAATTACTGATTTTTATAGGAATATAGGGAATAATTCTAAATTGCTCTGAATAAAAATGAACTCAAATCATTATCCTCACTTTCCAGATAATAATGTTGTTGTATATAAGATATATAAATGAGCACATGTAAATGGAAAGTAGCATGTGAATACCTTGTATAAAACCTGCCAAATCTATAGTTATATGATTGGAAAGGTACAATAGTGCTGCTTTTGCTGAAGCACTTATGAAATTATGGTCTTTTATTTAAAACTGTGTAGTGTTTCTCTGTTATTGTAATGCTAGTCAATGTTATTTTCTCTCAAAGAATGGAGGTGAGAAAGGAGGACATGTCATCTCACCAGTAAAAAGTGAGATTTGTGAACTAAAAAGATGTCTATATAGAAAGCATGACAAATACTATGGCTTTAAAGGATAAAAGGACAGTGGATATTTTGGTTTTGCTTTGTTTATTCTTTATTAAACATCAAATACTAAAGAGACATAATTCCATTGAATCCTTAATTAGAACATAATTCTGTGTAAGTAATGACTTGTGAGATGTAAACACATTTGACAGTAAGATTTTTTTTAATGAGTTTCCTGTAACTCAATTCTAAATAATTTTGTACTAGTGTCAGGTACTTAAAATTTCTCTTGAATTTTCTGTATTAACATTAAAGATTCACCAGAGGTTTCTTCTTTTGCACTTTCCAAAATGTTGATAGCCAATCATAAGCAAGTTGGTTAAATAAACAGATAGTGTAATACTACACAGCTGGTCAGAACTTCATCGTGTGGTTGTACAATAATTTATTCTAAATTGTTCACAGTCTTTCTGCAGTGAATAATCTTTGTATAATTTGTATTGTTTTCTTTCTTTTTACTTAAAAGAGGTATATATTAAAGTAATTATCAATAAGTGTGATTTCCAGGTCAAAGGATAAATGCACATGTCATTGTGTTAATGTTGACTGATTTAACTCCAAGAGAAATTACATTAGCATTTTATAGGAGAATCTGTTTTATCTTGGCCTTAACAAGAGCTGGTTGTTCAGCTCTTGTATAGTTGACAGTGTGAGACAATGAGAACTTGTATCTAACTGACATTGTTTTGTCTTTTTGCCTCTAAGTTTGCATTATGAAAAAAATTTAAACCCAGTAAAACTGAAATAATTTTACAATGGACACTTGCATACCCACTTCCAGGATTCTACCATTAAAATGTTAATAAATATATTTAGATAACATAAATATCCATCTATCCAAACCTCTAACTGTCCTTCAGTTCATCTTATTTTTGATGTATATAAAAGTAAACAAGGGCATTAGAACCCTTCCTCTTAAACATCTCAGGATGGTTATCATGATTAGATTTTAATAATTATTTACATTTTTATTCTTTGGATGTAAAGTTTACAATAAAATGCACATATGTAAGGAATATGTTAGATAACTTTTGACAAATATATATGCCTGTGTAACCCAAAAATTATTAAATTATATAAGTTTAAATACCATCGTATAGTTGTAACTTTGTTCTATTCTTCTACTTTTTCATTGGAGTTTTTATCCATTAAAATTTAATATAACTTGAATTTAGGTTTACTATTTGTGGATGATTGGTCTTATGTGTGTCTTAGGTAGGCTATCATATCCAGTTATATAATCAAACATTCATCTAAGTGTCCCTATAAGGGCGTTTGTAGATGTGGTTAACATCTCCAATCAGTTGACTTTAGGTAAAGGAGATTACCCTGTAAAATATGGGTGGGCTTATCTAATCACTTAAATGCTATACAAGAAAAAGCTGAGAATTCCTGGAAAAGAAGAAAGAAATTGTGTCATAATACTACAATATCAACTCTTACTTAAGTTTCCAGGTTGCTGGTTTTCATTGCATTTCAGACTTCCCAACTCCCAAAATCACGTGGGTGAATTTCTTAAAATAAATTTCTTAATGTATGTGGGGTGTGTATATGTATCCTATTGGCTCTATGTCAATGGAGAACCCTAACTGTACATCATGTCAATATTTATTGTTGTTTTTACTCATTTGTATTTTACCCATTTGAATGTGTTGTTACTATGTTCAGGTCTGCGTGTCTCAATTTTTTAATACTGAAATATTTTTTAACTTTATTTTAATTTACAATCTTTTTTTGTATTTTTAAAATTTATTGAATTATATTACTCATACATAAACATACATAAACAATAAGTGTATGATAGTTGTGAACTTACTAAACAAACATATATAACATCAAACAAACATATATAACATTTCACCCTACCACCATTAGCTGGTATTGTTTTTAAACTTTTTAAACTATTGATTAAAGAACATTATCAAAATATTACTAAGTAGTAATATTACAAAGTAGTTTTCCCTTAAACAATCAGATTGTTATTATCTTTATATCATTTATATATGAACATGCATAAACAATTAAGTGCATAATAAAATTTGTAAACCTACAAAGCAAACATGCATAAAATCACACATGGGTCCCATACATCTTAATAATTGTTAGTTTGCTCTGCTTAATTGCAATTGCTGGAACTTCCAGGAAAAGTGTGAAAGGAAAGATAAGATTGGAGATCCCTAATTCCTTATCTTAGGGGAAAACATTCAATGTTTCACAATTAAGAACAATATTAGCTGTAGATTTTTCACAGAACCCCTGTATCAAACTCGATTGTCCTGGAGAGTTGAGAGCTTTATCATGAATGGGGATTGAATTTTGTCAAATATTTTTATTTGCATCTACTGAAATGATCCTAAGCTTTTCTTTTCTGTTGTGTTAAAATGTTTTCTCACACTTTCTGAAAATCTCTGTTCTTTGATTGTTGTTTATTTTCATTAAATTTAATGCCATTTTTGTTATAGTTGAATTTATGTTTACCATTTCCATATATACTTTTGATTTTTCCCATCTGGTTTATGTTACTCTGTACTTTTTTGCCTACCTCACTTTGCAATACAAAGATATTTTTAGTAATTTATTTTCATTTATATATTAGCTTCCTTATACTTCTTTACAATATCGTTTGGTATTTGCTTTAAGTATTACAATATATATTTGTAAATTTTCTTTTCTTTTTTTTAAAGATTTATTTATTTATTTATCTCTCCCCTTCCCCTCCACCCCAGTTGTCTGTTCTCTGTGTCTATTTGCTGCATCTTCTTTTGTCCACTTCTGTTGTCAGCAGCACAGGAATCTGTGTTTCTTTTTGCTGCGTCATCTTGTTGTGTCAGCTCTCCATGTGTGCAGCACCATTCCTGGGCAGGCTGCAATTTCTTTCGCCCTGGGCAGCTCTCCTTATGGGGTGCACTCCTTGCGTGTGGGGCTCCCCTACGCGGGGGACACCCCTGCGTGGCAGGGCACTCCTTGCATGCATCAGCACTGTGCATGGGCCAGCTCCACACAGGTCAAGGAGGCTAGGGGTTTGAACCGCGGACCTCCCATGTGGTAGACAGACGCCCTAACCACTGGGCCAAGTCCATCGCATATTCTTAAATTTTCACACTCAATTTTGGTTCAATATGATACTACTTTACATATAGAAACACAGAGACCTTGCAATGGTAAATTTCCATTTACTTTCCTGTGTCCCTTACCCTAGAGTTTTCTTATGTTGTACATATACATACATTTTAAATTTCATAAGATGATGTTACATTTTTGGCTTAAAAAAACATGTTTCTTTTCATTAAGAGATTAAGAGAAAATATGGTCTTCATATATTCTTCCTTACTGATTATCATTCTTTCCTAAATATTTGAGTTTCTGTAAGGAATTGTTTTCCCTTGCCCAGAATATCTTCCTTTAACAATCCTTGTAATGCAGTTGTATTGCTGATGAATTTTCTTATTTTTCTTTTTCTGAAGATGTCTGTATTTAACTTTCATTCTTGAAGGGCATTTTTTGTTAATATAGAAATCTGGGTTGACTTTTTTTTTTTCCTTTCAGCTCTTTAATTATGTTATTCCCAGGTATTTTGATCCATAGTGTTTCTTTTATGGCCTTTAATTTTTTAACAATTTTGTAAGTGTATAATTCATCTTCATTTACAATTTAAAAAGCTTTTTTGTTTCTTATTAGATGTCAAAGGTCATTTAAATTGTGTTCCCCTGTATACAGTGGATCGTTTTTCCCTCACTGCCTTCAACTTTTTTATCTTGGTTTTCAGCAACTTGACTATGGTGTGCTCACATATGGCTTTCCGTAGATAGCTCTCCCTTGTGAGATTCTGGAATTTGTAAATGCATGTTTTTATCAAAACTGTAGTCCTTTCAGCCACTGTTTTTCATATAACTTTTTTTCCTCAGACGTCTTTCCTCTTATGAGATCCCAATAACATTCATATTAGATATTTTGGTATTCTCTCACTTGTCTCTGATATTTTTCTTTTTGTGTTTCTTATCTACTTATGCAGATTATGCATTTTTTTCTATTTACCTTCAAATTCAATGACTTTTTACTCTGTCATCTCCAGACTGCTGATAATTCCATTTATGGTTTTTATTTTTCTTCTAGTGTTGTTTTCTTCCTGTTCATGAATTTCCATATTGTTTAAGAATTTCTCTCTTAATATTTTCCCTTTTTACCATTATAAACCTGTTTGTCTGTATGTATCTGAATATAGATATTATGACAGCTTTAAGATGGTTGCTTGATAATTCCATTATCTGTGCCATCTTTGTTGTTGTCCATTGTCTTCTCTTTTGTGAAAGAGTCTTATTTCCTAGTTTTTGTATGTCAAGTATTTTTAACTATATCCCCAATAGAGTGAATAACATGTAGTGGATAATCTGGATTTTGTTATATTCCTTATTTGGACGGTGATTTTGTTTTGTTTTGTTTTACCATTCCATTAACTTTGTAGACGTTAAATGGGAAACTCTCTTTTAGGCATGTGCTTAAACATCAGGTCTGTTTAGCTGGGATGCTTGGACTCTGTTCTGCCTATGGCACAGATTAGGGATCAGCCAGATATTTAAGCAGAATTTATTCATGTAATTGGTGCTTTTCCTTTCTGATTCTTTCCTTTAGGAAATTCTCTCTTTCAGTTGACTTTGGCTGTCCCAATTCTGCCCTTTGCTTCTTTAGGTAAAAAAGACAATGGGTTTTCTGTTGAAGAGTCATATTCACTGCAGGATACAGATAGAAGTCTGGTCTCAAATTATAAATTTTGAAAATGGAAAATTCACTGTGATCACTCCCAGAAGCAGAGTAAATAGTTTTAATTAGAATTTCTCTTATTTTTGAAAATGGTAATAGAATACTAGTACTGGAAAAGGATACCATAATTCTCTACAAAGAAAGAAACTCAGAGCAAGAAAGTAAAGATTTTAGTGTTTTTTCATATAGGTAGTAACAAGTTGTGCCAAATGCTTGGAAATTCTTATGTATGATTACTTCTGAGTAGAATAATTAAACTAAAGACAAATAAAAGAATTTACTTGACAACTCTATTTGAATGTTTGAAGAAAAAAAAAAAACTAGCAACAGAAGATAACCTACTGAAAAATAGCAAATAAGAACTCTATTTATATCTTATTGGCAATATTCATCATAGTGATTCTTTTGCAGTTTTATTAGAAATTTGACTTTTGACCCAGACTACATATATTATATTCTAGCCCAGTCCTATGCTTTTGTAAAACATATGTTCACATACTACATGAACACACTGCTAAGACAAATAACTAAATACCAAGAACTTGCATTGCTACTGTTTTTTGTTTTGCTCTTTTGACCTAACCACTGTGAAGATGGATGAAATGTGTGATCAGAGTGCCTTCTGAGGTTGTAAATATTTGTGTAATATGGTAACCAAATACTGCCAATGTTTATCACCAAGGTTTGCCTCTTTGCATTTCTTGAAAGTCAAATATGGAAAATCTCCATTAATGAAAATTTGTTCTCTGTGAAATGGGTATGGTAGTACCCCTAGAACAAATAGAAACCTTGTAGTCCAGAAGGCAGTGAAATGACATATTTCAAGTATTAAAAAACAAAAACAAAAAAAATCAACCTAAAAATAATATATCTAGCAAAGCTTTCTTTAAAAATGAGAAGAAATTAAGTCATTTTGGAATATGCAAGAGGTGAAAAATTTCATTACTGCTACATTTTCCTTATCAGAAATGCTAAAGGAAACCTTTGAAAAAGCGAAGAAATGGGAAGTTGATTTAAAGCCTCTAAGCTAATTGAAGAAGTGTTTTAAGGTAGAAAAATAATAGAATTGTAAATTTGTATAGTAAGAGTGAATGTGATTTGAGGTTGTGTTTGCACGTCTTCAGTGGTTGATATAGATCCTCCTGGGTATTGGAGTTTAGTAATGCCTATTTTTGTGCATTGATCTATACATTAATACAGGATTTGTTTTAATAAGATATATAAGAAAATGGCAGCAGAATATGTACCAAGAAACTATTGGCACTCAACTCCTTTCCTTATGACATCTCATGTTCTGGAATCAGAATAGCTGGTATAACAGAAAATGCTTTTGAGTCAGGAAGATTTTGATATGTTATTGTTGTTTATACTGTTTTGTTTTCTGTCTTGTGTTTGCAGTAGGTTGCATTATGGACTCCAGAATGAAAATGTTCTTAATCTTAATCCACTCCTGTGGGTGTGACTTTAAAGTAAGTAGGGACTTTCAAAGAGGTTACTTTGGTTATTGTGTGTCCTACCACAATTGGGATGAGTCTTAATCCTATTACTGATGTCCTTTATATGTAGCATGAAATTCAGACAGAGAGAGAGAAAGCCACAAGGAGCATCTACAAGCTGAAATTCAATGAAACCCAATGATAATTAACCAGGATATATTCAAATGTTTACACCATGACACATTATAGTTAAATTGTCAAGATATCAAAATAAAGAGAAAATCTGGAAAACGGAAAGAGAGAAGTGATATGTCACCTAAAAGTGATCCCTTATAAAATTACATCTGATTTCTCATTAGAGAGCATGGATTCCAGAAGGCAGTAGAATTACATATTTGAAGTATTAAAAGAAAAAGAAAAAAGAAAACAAAAAATCAACCAAGAGTAATATATCTAGCAAAGCTCTCTTTCAAAATGAGAAGAAATTAAGTCATTTTGGAATATGCAAGAGATGAAAAATTTCATTACTACTACATTTCCTTATCAAAAATGCTAAAAGAAACCTTTGATAAAGCAAAGACATGACAAATCTTTAGTCTGCCAAGTGAAAAAAGGGAAAGGAGGGAAATAACTAAAATCAGAAATAAAACTCATGCCACACTACTGACCTTACATACAAAAAATATTATAAGAGAATACTGTGAACAGTTGCCCACCAACAGATTAGGCAATATATATGAAATGGAAGAATTCTTAGAAACACACAAATTTCCTAATCTGACTCAAAGAAGAAATAGAATACCTCTGCAAACCTATAATAAGTACACTAAATAAATACACAGGACTAGCTGGATTCACTGATATATTCCAGTAAAATTGACTTAAGAACATTTAATTCCAATTCTCAAACTCTTCCAAAGAAATCAAAAGAAGGAACTTTTCCTAACTCATTCTTTGAGGTCATTATTACTGATATATGCTCATATAGATGTTGCAAGAAAAAATATTACAGATGAATTTCCCTTATGAGTATAAAAAATTTCTTAACAAATTACTGGCAAACAGAATCCATAGCATATTAAAAAGATTATGCACCATGTCCATGCAGGATTTATTCCAATTTCAAAGGTAGTTCAACATAAGAAAATCAGTGTACTTCATCAAAGCATCTGATAAAATCATAACACTTTCTTGATAAAAATGTACAGAAAACTAGAAATAAAAGGGATCATTCTCAAAGTTATAAGGGCTATTTATGAAAAGTCCACAGCTTAAATAATACTCAATGGTAAATCAGAAAGCTTTACCTATAAGATTAGGAACAAGACAAGGATGACTGCATTCACCGCTGTTACTGAATAGTGTAGTAGAAGTTCTAGCCAGAGCAATTAGGCAAAGGAAGAGGAAAACTACCCCAGTTTTAAAGGAGAGAAAACTATCTCTATTTGCAGATGACATGATCTTATATATTGAAAATCGAAAAGCAGCAAAATATGACTAGAACTAATAGAACATTTCAGCAAAGTGGCAAAGTACAAGACCAACACACAAAAAGTCAATCATGTTTCTAAAAGCTAGCAATGAAAATTCCAAAGGGGAAATAAAGAAAACTATTCAATTTACAATAATATTATATATATACACACACACACATATGCATAAATTTAGCTAAGAATGTAAAAATCTTGATCACTGAAAACTACAAAAACAAAGCACAGCTGAAAGAAAATAAAGACGACATAAATAAACATAAAGACATCCTATGTTCATGGATTGGAAGACAATATTTTAAGCTGTCAATATTACTTAAAACTATCAACAGGTGAGTGTCATTCCTATCAAAATTCCAGCAGCCTTTTTCCAGAAAAGGAAAAGCTGATTTCAAATTCATATGGAAATGCAAAGAATCCTAAATAGCCAAACAATTTTGAAAAAGAACAAAGTTAGAGGTCTCACTCTTCTTAATTTCAAAATGTACTAGAAAGCTACAGGAATCAAAACTGAGTAATCCTGTCACAAGGATATACATAAAGACTGATGAAATACAATTGGGAGTTCAGAACAAAAGACACAACATCTATTTATTGGTGGAAAAATAATCTTTTCAACAAAAGATGTTGGGAAAACCTTAAATTCACATATAAAAGAATGAATTTGGACCCCTACCTGTCACTGTATATACATCTCAACTCAATATGGATAAATGACCTAAATATAGAGCTAAAACCATATGAATCTTAGAAGAAAACATTAATGAAAATCTTCATGACCTGGGTTTTGGCAATGGAATTTTAGATATGAGACCAAAAGATTGAGCAACAAAAGATACAAGAGATAAATCTGAATTAATCACAAGTAAAAATGTTTGTGCATCAAAAGACATTATCAAGGAAGTGAAAGGATAATCTACAAACTGGGAGAAAATAGGTGTGAACCATATACCTGATAAGATATTACTATCAAGAATATATAAAGAATATTTATAGTACAGCAACAAAATGACAAAAAAATTAATGGGCAAAGTTTGTGAACAGATATTTGTCCAAGGAGATAAAGAAATGGCAAATGACCATTGAAAAAAATACTCAAGTTCAATAGCCATTGAGGAAATGACCTGTAGTTTCTGCATGACTATTCTGTAAGCTTAAAACATTCTAACAGTAAAAAACCCACAATTAGGTACCACTTAATACCCACAAGGATGGCATGGGTACCATTAATTTTTTGTAAAGATTTATTATTTATTTATTTATCCCCTCCACCCCCGGTGGCTTGCTTGCAGTCTGCTGTGTCCATTTGCTGCATGTTCTTCTGTGTCTGCTTGTCTCCCTTTGTTGCATCATCTTGCTGCACCAGCTCTCTGCAGGCACAGGCCATCAGATCTCCGTGGGTGCAGGCCAGCTTGCCTTCACAAGGAGGCCCTGGGATGTGAACCCAGGGCTTCCCCTATGGTAGACAAGAGCCCAATCAATTGAGCCACAGTCGCTTCCTCCTCCCATTAATTTTTAAAAAATAAATAGTTCTGGAAAGGATGCAGAGGAATTGGAACTTTAGAACATTATTTGTGGGTATGTGAAATAGTTCAGCTGCTATGAAAGGAAATATGGCAGTTCCTCAGAAAGTTAAATATAGAATAATCATGTAACCTGGAAATTCTACTCCTAATAATATACCCAAAGAAAGTGAAAACAGGGTCTCAAATAGATACTTGTATGCCAGTGTTCATAGTAGCGTTATTCACAATAACTAAAAGGTGGAAACAACCCAAGTTTCCATCAGCAAATGAATGGCTAGAAAAACTGGTGCATACACACAATGGAATATTATTTGCTGATATGAAGGAATGAAATTTTGAGACATGCTGATGTATGGATGAAACTTGAAAACCTTATGCTGAATGAAGTAAGCAAGGCATATAAGGACAAATACAGTGTGGTGTCATTTACATTAGATATCTAGAAATAACAAACTCACAGAGACAGAAAATAAACTAAAGATGACTAGGAGTGGCGACTCCTACTCTCTGGTTCATTGGTCTTACCCAGGTCTGCTAACAGGGAGGTGAAGATGGTCAACCACCACACCAGGGAATCAAGAGCACCAACAACTGCAAGCAGAGGAATTGTATCCAGCATCTATGCAGAATCTAAGCCCCCTCTTGATCTAGAGGTGGAGAGGACATCACCATCCCAGGGTCCATAGAATGGAGGAATAAAATATGTGCTAGAGTGGACTTACTGATATTCTACTATAAAACTATTGTGATGAGTAATAGAAGAAATTTTAGCATCAAGGTGGAGAAAGTGGCCACAGTAGTTGCTGAGGGCAGGGAGAGGGAAGAAGAGATGTGATGTGGGGACATTTTTGGGATTTTGAATAGTCCTAAATGATATTGCAGGGTCAGATGCTGGACTTTATATATTCTACCATAACCTACTGAATGTAGTGGGGGAGAGTACAAACTACATAGTAAACTATTACCTGTGTAGTGTAGCAGTGCCCCAAAATGTGTTCACGGAGTGCAATGAATGTGCCACAATGATGGGGGAGGTTGGTGTGAGAGGAGTGGGCTGGGGGTGTGCAGATATATGATAACCTCTTATATTTTTTAATGGAACATTTTTTATGTGATGAATGTATCTTCAAAAAATACAAGTCACAAAAATGATGTGGTGGGGAGTGGGGAATGGGTTATATGGGAAATAAATAAATAGATAAAAATATTTTTAAAAAATTGTATGGAAATCAAAAAAGACAATAAAAATTAAAAATAAAAAGATGACTAGAGAGTGGGTTATGGAGGAAGGAGGAGTTTTCGTTTTGTGGTTGTATTAGCATGCCAGGGTTGCTACGACAAATACCAGTCAAGCCATTTTAAACAATAGAACTTTGTTGGCACATAGTTCGGAAGCCAGAAATCCCACCACAAGTTATTAGTAGGCCATGCTCTATTCAGGAGTCTGTAGTATTCTAGTGCTGGCTTACCAGAAATAAGAAATAATCGGGGTTCCTTAGGTTGTAAATGCATTTCTGCCTCCATCACATGGCAATCATTTTCCTTCTCTGTCTTCTACTTCCAGTGTCTACTACCAGACTGTATCTGAATTTCCTTTGTTTATACGTATTTCAACTACATTGGATTAAGGACCACCTAATTCAGTTGCCAACACATTAGCTAAAAACATACTCAAAGTTCCTACTTACAAATGGGTTCACACTCACAGGATCCAGGGTTAGGATGTGAACCTGACTTTTTAGAGGGACATGATTCAATCTATAGTGAATATAGAATATTTGTGAATAAAAATTATTTTTTAAAGGATGCTGTTACTAAAAATAGCTAAGTGAAATTCCAAATTGTTAAAATGATGTTGATAGTAAAGGCAAGAAATGTCCTTGTATAAGACAATGGACTAAATCAGGGAAATTTTTGTAAAGTAGGTATAGATTCAAGTTAGGTCTTACCTTTACTTTCTCATTCTCAATTAATATTAAAATAATTATTTTGAAGAGACTTTTTCATTTAATGATGTGAATTATTCAATAGGCATCCAGGAAACAATTTTCATAATTTTGATGGAATGTTTTTATAAGTTAGAAATTTTATTTATTTTTATGACAAAATATTCTTCTTAAGTAATAAATGCTTTAAATGAGAAATTTCAGCATCTATTCAGGGTATGTCAGTGCAAGTATTATAATTATGATTTCATCTTTTTATAAAGGTTTTACAATTATGTATTTAACATGATAAGATACTTGGAATTTGTAGCAGGCATCATTTCTTATGACTAAATTTTTGTCTTTAAAGACTTGTTTTATTTTTTAATTGAACAAGCTGAATTATGATTCTTCTGTTATATTTTTTCATTTTACTTACTCTTTCCTTTTATCTCATTAACTTTCAAGATTGACAATCAAACTTTCCAAGGCTTTGACAATTTTAAAGTGGTTCACAGAAATCTACATGCATAAATTCAGTTAACAATAATGAGAGTTAATGAAAATATAGCTCTGAATGTAAAATTTTGATGAATATGTCATGCTTACTATTTTGGGTTTCTTTGTCTTTTCATAAAGTACCTACTTCAATGACAAAAAATAAGTTCAAATGAGACAACAATTCTGTGAAAAAACTTTCACTAAACTTTGCAATTTTTAATTCATATACAAAGTTTTATCTACTTTATGCCTCCAGTTATCACCTAAAGCAGTTTTTTTTTCCTGTTTTTAAATTATCTTTAGATTCCATAAATGTTACATAAAAAATATATGGGTTCCCATAAACCCCACCCGCTCCCCCTCCCACACTTCCCCCCGTTAACAACAGAAAAATATGGAACACTTCATGGATTTGCGTGTCATCCTTGTTCAGGAATCATGGCTAACTTTTCTGTATCGTTCTGATTTTAGTATATGTACTGTTGAAACAAGCACAAAGAGCAGTTTTATAACTCCTCTCAGAATGTTTTATTCCTCAAATATAAGTGATCAAATGCTTATATCTGTAGGTCATAATCCTCTTTCCTACATCTACAAGTAAATAAAATCATAGTGGGAAGTAGAGAAAAACTATGCTATACAAAATAAATTCCTATATTCTAGATGGGTTATCAGGAATATTATACAGTTTGACATATGTTCTTTTTTTATAACACTAAAAAATAATAACAATAACACACCAATGAAATTGCATGCACTCTATACAAAAGTAGGATATTTGACATTCACAGTTACTTTTTAATCTCTGGTTCGGGTTTTGAACACAAGGGCATGCATTACTTTCCACCTTAAAGATTTATTCTACATCTAAGCATATTCAATATAGGCTAGTTAATATAAACTCAATAATCATTAGACTAGCATGGACAGTAGGATACCCAGTTCCAAGAATGGTGAGTCAAGAGTTTTGGTGTGGGTACCATGAATTTCTAACAAGTTCTTAAGTGCTGCTAACGAGGAGTTTTGCTATCCTGTGAGGTATCTGCTATATCAACAAAACACTTAATAGTAATTCATTTCTATTCCAAAGCTGGAAAATGTTTTGTACTGTATTAATATAATGAAAGAAAAATTGTAGTAGTATTCTCTATATTAAGAAATAAGTTCCAAGGTGAACTTTTAAAAGGAAGAAATACATAGATACAAGTTGATAAGTTCTTGGACACATAAGGATTTGCCTGCTTAATTACCTTAATGCAAGCCACCATTACTTCTCACCATTTTACTACAAAGAACTCCCTGTCATCCCTGCTTATAATATTGTTATCCGTAAGTTAAATCTGCATATTTTTGCCTAAGTGATTTTTCTAAAACACAATTCTGACCAAGATAAAAAAAACAACAACAAAAAACACTTTTCTTTCAGAATAATGTCCAGACTTCTTAATTTGGCCTAAAATAACTTTATACCCTGGCCTCTGATTAAATTCCTGTCTCAGCTCTCATTGGGTACTGAGTTCCTTTCTGCCTCCAACTCTGGAGAACTACTTTCAATTCCATGCTCATCAGGAATTTGCATCTACACTTATTCAGCATTGAATATTTCCCATTTCTCAAACTCTTGTCCTCTCACTCTGATAAATTTGTCTTGGAAATTCTTACTTGTTTCCTCACATCATTTTCTCCAAGAGACCTTCTTTAATCCTTCAAAGCTAGCTAAGGTATCTCTTTTACCAATTTCTGAGGCACCTCTTTGTGCCCCTGTCTTTGCATTTATCAGGCAATATTATAATTTTACATTTACCTGCATGACTATCCCATTGAACTTCCAACTCCTGAAGGCAAAGGCACATTATTTTTTACTACTACAGTCTCAGTGGTTAAAAGTATTTTTGCATTTATGGGCATTTCATAAATAGTTGTTAAATGAGGAATGGGATCTATGACGTGAATACCTCTTGAATAGTGTAAAACGGTAAAAATTAAATAGGGTATAAATTTAAAAAAATAATTCTTCAAGAGTTTACCACCATCCCCTACTATCTAGTCCTCAGTTCATAAACATTATGAATCATAGATTCTCCAGTTAAAACTTAAAATTGGACTTTGATTAAAACAGTCTTTCAAAGCTCCGCTGAATCCAAACTTAAGTCAGAAAAACACTGAGACTAACCTTCAAGAACATAAATCATCTTCTGAAATTTGTGCTGGATCTCTGAATTTTCTGGAGCATGTACTTGACTGGATTTCAACTCAATCTATCATTTATGACCTGTGAGAACTGGAGCATATTTGTTAACCTCATTGTACTACGGTTTCTTCATTTACAAAATTGAGCATAATATTTCTTGGTATAGAACTCTCCCTAACATTGATAGCTGACACATTTTAGGTCTCAGTAAATGGCACTGTTTTTCATTTAGTTCTTAACATAAAAGGTCTATTAGTTAATTCTATTTAGTAATGGTTAATATTTTTCTAACTCTATCACTGGTGCCCCAATCTTTTGACTAGACATTTTTCTTTTAATAAAGATATTCAAGAAACAACTTTAGTTTACACTTTTGATGATTCTCAGTAATCTAGTAGAAAATGAGGATCTTTTAGCCCTCTTCTCTCATGGCAGAGTGCATACCAATAAGTCCCCATACAGATCCATATACCATAATTTCTACTTTTCTTATTCTACCACTTTCTTTCTTTTACTGATTTGTGTTATTTTTTGTTAGAATTCAAATTTGATTTAAATTAAAATCTTATGTTTTTCTTAGCACTAGCTAGAACTCAATACAGCTAATATATAAAATGATCCATAGAATATAAAGATAAACTTATGATATTATAATAAATTTTTAGTTTTTATCAACACAAATATAAACTTTCTATAGTCCAAATTGTTATAAAAATTCAAAAATTAAGGTACTGAGAAAGGGACTTTTTTGTATCATTAAAAATCTTAAATAAAAATTTTATCTACCTTCTCAAATTATACACTACCTAGCCCACCAATATTATAGGTAGGGAAATTAAGTAGTGACTGTCAATTTTTGAAAATTTTCCTATTACACATTTAATGTTCTTTCATAATTTGTTATAATATTCTATCTATAGTCCATAAGCAGGGAAATGTTGCAAATAACTAGATCAAAATCTTTAAGGAAAGATTTTTGTAAATATTTATAAAATATTGCTTAATTTGAGAAAACAAACATATATTTAACAAGTTAATAGTGATTATAGTGATTATAGTAAAATCATAATAGTGTAAATCACTATTCCAGTGATAATATAGTATAATACAAAATACAAAGTCAAATATTCACCTTTTTCTTTGACATGTGTCTTTAACAACAATATTAGCACAGCTAACAACAACAATATTAAGGAGAATAAAAAGATGAGGTGGAAAATTCCTCTCCTGTATTCAAAGAATGGGGAGTGTGTTCAGCTAGGTTATGTGGAGTTTTTATTTCATTAACCAGATTGCTTCAATAAAATAATTCAATATATTAGTCAGTGTTCTTCAGAGAACCAGAACTCCAGAGGCATTGGCTCACAGGACAATGTGGATTAGCAAGTCTGAGTTCTGTAGGGCAAGTCACAAGTTGAAAACTCCAATGAATGTGAAGATGAGTTCTCTAGGGGAGGTTGGCTGTCTGACAATGGCTACTGGAAAGGGAGCTTCCAGCTATAAAATTGAGCTGGCCAATCATAAGGCCTGACTCTTCTCATTGGTCAGATACCAACTCACTTCTACTCCAAAACCGACATGGAGAAATGTGGATATTTAGAAGGAGCAGCATGAAATTGGAGCTTTTTAAATAAGTGCTAGAGATGTCCCTGGGATTCTGACTCCAACAAAAACATCCAAAAGCTCTATCACCTTAATTGGTCAAGTTGCTTATTGTAATAGGTCATAATATATATCACCCAAAACACATGTTCATAATCTGCATATTTATGGGTTGAACCCATTGTAAATAAGACTTTTTGAAGGTGTTGTTTTTTAGTTAAGATGTGGTCAGCTGAATTAGTGTGAGTCTTAGCCTCTTACTGGAGGACTTTTACAGAGAAAGTCACATGGAGGACCCAGAAGCCAGAAGTCAGTTGGAACCTGGAAGAGAAATGAGAGGGCAGCATCATATGATGGGAAAACTAAGGAACTCCAAGGACTGCCAGCCCACCAGAACACTAGTGACCCCAGAAGGAAGAACACCTTCTATCCCCAGAAACTGTAAGACAATTAATTTTCATTATTTAAACCATTCATGGTATTTGCCAGAGCAACCTGATAAGACATTTATCTTTTCTTAGGTCAAGTTTTCTCATCTTGAAAATTAATCATAGTATTTATTACAGGCTATTTTCAGAGAAGTATATGATTAATGAAACAAATAACTGAACCCAGTGTTTAGCACATAGGAAGCCATTAGTATTCTGGGAGATCATTGCTATTATAGTGCAAGAAGCTCATTAAATTCATTCATAGTTGTGTGGTTTAGGATAGCTGTGACATTAACTTTAATCTTCTTTCATTTTTAAAAGTAATACATATTAACAAATATCAATTTTGCATCCTAAAGATAATACTTCCTAAATATTTGGCTCAGAGTAACAATGAATTAACATTTTTTTCCTAAATGAATAATGGATTCTCCTTTGAATCCATGAAATATTGACTCTTTAACTATAGACTATCAGTATACCCTGTAATCAGTCTAAACCATTGATTTCTCTAACATCAAGTTGCATTTATATAATGTGCAATAGTAATGGTTACCATATTAAAACAAAAGGCAGATTTAAATTATGAACAGAGTAATTTAAGAAGAATCATAAGTAGTACATTTTTTTTTATATTCTATTCGACTTAGGAAATAGACTCTAAAATATGATCCTCACAGAAGATGGGTGAAGGAGATAGTTATCCAATGATGAAAATGAAGATCCAATTTTATTTGAAATGCTGTATATGACTTCCACATATTTAACTGGTTAGTCATATGAATTTAGAAAATTAAAGATTCAGCTAAACATGCCAATCCCAAGAGGCTTAAGCCTACTAATATCTATGGTTTTACCACTTGTTTTTTCACCAATTAATTGAAAGGAAAAGAAAAAGCATTGGGGACTCTGATAAAGAAAAAAGGAGTATAAACATCAAATATTGCCCAAGACTGCTCTAAGCTGAATGATTTCATTAAAATAAGAGATATTTAAAAGTCATTCTTCTTGACACCATGTTTATTTTTACTTTCATAATTCATATTCCTATTATTGTGATGGTTAATTTTATCTGTCAACTTTGCTAGGTTATGATGTCCAGTTGTTTGTTCAAACACTGAACTAATTTCCCATGGAAGTATTTCATGTATAGAATTAGCATCTACAGTCAAATAATTTTAACTAAAATAGATTACTCTCAACAATGTGCTTGGGCCTCATCCAATCAGTTGAAGAGTTTAACAGCAAAGACTTGAGGGTTCTAAAGAGAAGAAATTCTGTCTAAATATAACATCCTTTACTTCTCTCTGTTTCTAGTGTGTTTGGTTACCCTATGGCTTTTGAATTCAAGACTTTTGCATCCCTCTTACCAGGAATTTCCTGTCCAACAGAATTTGGACTTGCAACCTCAACAATTACATCAGTCAATTCCTTAAATTATGTTTCCTAATGTGTCTTTATTTTAAGCATTTATTTTTTATTATATTTTTTGAAGATATAAAAATCACAAATATGCTACATGAAAAAATACAAGAGGTTCCCACATACCCCACACCCCACCTCCCACATTCCTCCCACATCAACTACCTCTTCCATCATTATGGCACATTCATTGCATTTGGTGAATACAATTTGGAGCACTGCTGAAAGTGACCACTGTAGTTCTGAGGGCAGGGAGAAAGAAGAAGAGATGCAACATGGGGGCACCCCCGGGACTTGGAGCCATCCTGCATAAACTTTCATGATTGTTATTTCTTCTTGATAGATTTCCCCTTTTATTCTCTTTATTGTTTTATTTTTTTTGATAACATGGATGAATCTTTTTTTTAAATTTTATTTTATTTATTCATTTTTTAAAAAATATTACATTAAAAAAATATGAGGTCCCCATTCACCCACACCGCCCCCACCCCACCACTCCCCCCACAGTAGCACGCTCCCCCATCACGGTGACACATCCATTGCATCTGGTGAGTACATCTCTGGGCATTGCTGCACCCCATGGCCTGTGGTCCACACCATAGTCCACACTCTCCCACATTCCATCCCATGAGCCATGGCAGGACATACAGTGTCCAGCAATTGTCCCTGCAGCACCACTCAAGACAACGCCAAGTCCCAAAAATGCCCGCATATCCCATCTCCTCCTCCCATTCCCCACACCCAGCAGCCACCATGGCCACTTTTTCCACACCAATGCCACATTTTCTCCATTATTAACCACAATAGTTCATGAATAGAATATCATTAAGTCCACTCTAATCCTTACTGTATTCCTCCTTCCTGTGGACCTTGGCTTGGTTGTGTCCATTCCACATCTATGTCAAGAGGGGGCTTAGATTCCACATGGATACTGGATGCAATCCTCCTGCTTTCAGTTGTAGGCACTCTAGGCTCCATGGTGTGGTGGTTGACATTCTTCAACTCCATGTTAGCTGAGTGAGGTAAGTCCAATAAATCAGAGTTGAGATTCAGGGCCTGGCTATCATATTGTGAGTCCAGAGATTCAAATCCCCTAGACATATCTCAAACCCCAGCACCAACTACAATTCCAGTAAAGTAGCATGAAAGTCTTGTGAAAAGAGGTCACATCTGAGTCCAGCTCCATCATGCAGAAACACCAGCTCCAAAGAAGGGCCAACTGACATGACAGTGAACTCCATCTGCCATGACCATAGAACCTGTGGGCCTCTTTAGCCCTCAAAAGAACCAATTCCTGGGGTTGTATCTACTTTATCTGTCTCTGAGACTCTGCTCAGGTGTGCATAAGGGCAATCCTTCTGAAAACCTCCAGACTCTTTTTTAGAGACTCATAGCCATATAGACTCATTTGTCCTTTCCATTTCCCCCTTACTCTAGGTCAAACAGCATTTTTAACTCCTATTATTATATGTAGGCAGGGATATTCTGCTGGTCCACGTTGAACTTTTAATTCAAGGTCATTTTCTAGTTACATCATCAGCTGGTACTTGGTAGTGATCCCTTGGTGCCAGGGAGGCTCATCCCCAGGTGTCATGTCCCACGCTGGGGGGAAGGCATTGCATTTACATACTGAGTTTGGCTTTGAGACTGGCCACATTTGAATAACATGGAGGCTGTCAGGAGGGATCTCTTAGGCACAGTGCTGCTCTAGGCCTTGTTCTTATTTCAGGTGTATAGGCTCACAAGCATAGTCATTAGTATCAGGGGATCACTGTTGTACCCTCATTCCTTCCTCGTCCTTGCCGTTGCACCTGGGGGACTGCCGCTGCTCCCCTAGGGACCACGACAGAGCCTCCTTCCCCCCCAGCCAGGAACCCAGTATCCCCCGAGCTATTGTTTTCAATTGTTTCCACTATGAGTATATCCAAACATTTCCATGTACCCTGGACACATGCCCTGTATAACTCCCTGTCAACCATATGTCCCCTGTCAATAACATCCCATACCAGTATTACTCCACTGCCATTGTTGAACCACTCTGTGATGCAAAACTTCCTGAAAAGTGAAGCCCAATATAATGTCAGGTTCCCTTACTAGTAAAATGGAATATAGCAATGAGTTTAAAGGTTAGATATAGAATACATATTGATTTGGAAAAATTCTACATCCTATCTTTTTCTTTTCTTTTTTCCCTAATTATTAAGCTTCTCTTCACAAGAGCCTTAGATCACAGGAATTCATATATACAATATACAGTACTCCCACATATCCATTATAAAACCTTTTCCCTTCCACAGCGATAATCTATTAACTTATTCATATCATATTTACTGAAACTGATGTACAGATATTGAAACAATAGCTGTCAAACAAGGTAACATTTGTGTTTACATTGTGGTTTATACTTTAGGCTATACAGTTTTGTAAATTTTTTAGTTATCCTATGTTTTATATTATGGTTTACATTATTAGTCTGTCATCTCCTATATGTTTTTGGTGTAATATTACATGTTTTATATCCATCCTTGTGTACTCTTGTGAAACACTTCTTTTGCCCTCACATTTACTTTGGTTCCATCTATTCAATATCCATTTCCCCCTCCCCTTGGGCCCCACAATGACAGTCAATCTTCATTTCTTGAGGAGTCATGTTCAGAGATACTTGCAACAGTATTGAGGGCTTGACTTGCTCTAATGCCCTGGGAGCCACCATTTCTCTTGAGAGATACAATTCCCTCTATGTGATGGCATTAGTCCTCCCCAGGTTGTGGGTCTAACTTCACTCTCATTATATGGGTCTCTACCCAACGGTATAACCGACTCTGGCAAAATGAGCATTCACATATTCCCTAGGAGTCTGTCCTGCATCAGGTTATCCCCTTTGAGTATCTTAAACAGGTAACTTTCCTAGTTATATTTTGCAAAGGTTTTCTCAGCATTATACTCTCAACCAACACCTGACAATCTCCTATGTTCATGTGTTGCCCCATCCTCCCCCCAATTTCTTGGGCAATATTACCCATCCACCCATCCCTAGCCCCCTTCAATCCCCCAAAGCCCCACCCAAAGGTAACCCTATGCCCCCATTTTATCCCTTCCTTGTACAAATACTTACCTCCAGCTTGTCATAGATTTCACCCATGTAAATGTCAGCTTACATCCTTCCTCTACCCCCCAATTTCCTGTAAGCCTATCTTCCATTCTCTAGCTCTCTGAGGCAGCTTGCTTATTTCATATCATTGAGGTCATGTAGTATTTGTCCTTCAATGCCTGGGTTGCTTTACTCAACATAAGGTTCCTAAGATTCATCCATATTATCACATGTGTTTGTAGTGTATTTGTTCTTAAAGCTGAGTAGTATTCCATTGTATGTATATACCACATTTTATTGATCCACTCATCAGTTGATGGGCATTTGGGTGGATTCCAACTTTTGGCGATAGTGAACAATGCTGCTATGAACATTGGTGTGCATATATCGGTTTGTGTACCTGCCTTCAGTTCTGCTGGGTATATACCCAGCAGTGGAATTGCTGGGTCATATGGCAAATCTATGGTTAGTTTTTTGAGAAACCACCAAACTGTCCTCCAGAATGGTTGGATACTTCTGCATTCCCATTAGCAGTGGATGAGTGTTCCCATTTCCTCACATCCTCTCCAGCATTTGTGTTCTTCTGTTTTTTTTTCATAGCTGCCAATCTTATGGGAGTAAGATGGTATCTCACTGTAGTTTTTATTTGCATTTCCCTGATAGCTAAAGATTTGGAGCATTTTTTCATGTGCTTTTTTAGCCATTTGTATTTCTTCTTTGGAGAAGTGTCTGTTTAAATCTTTTTCCCATTTTTTAAATGGGTTGTTTAACTTTTTATTTTCAAGATATAGGAGTTCTTTATATATGCAAGTTATAAGTCTCTTATCAGATATATGGTTTCCAAATATTTTCTCCCATTGTGTAGGTTCCCTTTTTACTTTCTTGACAAACTCCTTTGAGGTGCAGAAGGCTTTAATTTTGAGGAAGACCCATTTATCTATTTGTTCTTTTGCTGCTCGTGCTTTTGGTGTGATGTTCATGAAGCCATTTCCTATTACAAGGTCTTGTAGATGTTTCCTCACACTGCTTTCCAAGGTCTTTATGGTCTTGGCTCTTATATTTAGGTCTTTGATCCATCTTGAGTTGATCTTTGTATAAGGTGTGAGATGGTAATCCTCTTTCATTCTTCTACATATGGATATCCAGTTCTCCAGGCACCATTTGTTGAATAGGCCATTCTCTCCCAGTTGAGAGGGTTTGGTGGCTTTATTGAATATTATATGGCTATATATATGAGTTTCTATATCAGAACTTTCAATTCGATTCCATTGGTCTGTGTGTCTCTCCTTATGCCAATACCATGCTGTTTTCACTACTGTAGCTTTGTAGTATGTTTTGAAGTCAGGTAGTGTGATTCCTCCAATTTCATTTTTCTTTTTCAGTATGTCTTTGGCTATTTGGGGCCTCTTTCCTTTCCAAATAAATTTCATAGTTAGTTTTTCTAGTTCCTTAAAGAAGGCTGTGTTGATTTTTATTGGGATTGCATTGAATGTGTAGATCAGTTTTGGTAGGATAGACAACTTAATAATATTTAGTCTTCCTATCCATGAACAGGGAATATTCTTCCATTTATTTAGGTCTTCTTTGATTTCCTTGAACAGTCTTGTGTAGTTCTCGGTGTATAAGTTTTTTACATCTTTAGTTAAATTTATTCCTAAATACTTGATTTTTTAATTTACTATTGTGAATGGTATTTGTTTCTTGATTTCCTCCTGATCTTGCTCATTATTGGTGTACAGAAATGCTACTGATTTTTGTGCATTGATCTTAAAATCTGCGACTTTACTAAACTCATTTATGAGTTCTAGAAGCTTTGTTGTAGACCTCTCAGGGTTTTCTATGTATAGGATCATGTCATCTGCAAATAATGAAATTTTGATTTCTTCCTTTCCCATTTGAATGCCTTTATATCTGGTTCTTGCCTCAGTGCTCGAGCAAGTACTTCTAAGACAATGTTAAATAGAAGGGGAGACAGTGGGCATCGTTGTCTTGTTCCTGACTTTAGAGGGAAGGGTTTTAGGATTTCTCCATTGTAAACGATGTTGGCTGTGGGTTTTTCATATGTATTCTTTTTCATGTTCAAAAAATTTCCTTGTATTCTGATCTTTTGGAGTGTTTTTATCAAGAAAGGGTGCTGTATTTTGTCAAGTGCTTTTTCTGCATCTATAGATATAATCATGTGATTTTTTTCCTAAAATCTGTTTTTATGTTGTATTACATTGATTGATTTTCTTATGTTGAACCATCCTTGCATACCTGGAATGAATCCCACTTGGTCATGGTGTATAATTCGTTTAATGTGTTGTTGAATATGATTAGCAAGTATTTTGTTAAGTATTTTTGTGTCTAGGTTCATTAGAGAAATTGGTCTGTAATTTTCCTTTCTTGTGGTGTCTTTGTTTGGCTTTGGTACTAGGGTAATATTGTCATCATAGAATGAGTTAGGCAATGTTCCTTCTGTTTTGATTTTTTGGAAGAGTTTCAGCAGGATTGGTGTTAGTTCTTTCTGGAATGTTTTGTAGAATTCACTTGTGAAGCCATCTGGCCCTAGGCTCTTCTTAGTTGGGAGGTTTTTAATGACTGATTCTATCTCTTTACTTGTGATTGCTTTGTTGAGATCTTCAATTTCTTCTTTCATCAATATAGGCTGCTTATGTGTTTCTAGGAATTTGTCCTTTTCCTCTGAATTGTCGTTTTTGTTGGAATATAGTTTTTCAAAGTATCCTCTTATGATAGTCTTTATTTCTGTAGGGTCAGTGGTGATATCTCCTTTCTCATTTCTTATTTTGTGTATTTGCATCTTCTCTCTTTTTTTCTTTGTTAGTCTCACTAAAGGTTTGTCAATTTTATTGGTCTATTCAAAAAACCAGCTCTTGGTCTTATTTATCTTTTCAAGTGCTTTCTTATTTTCTATTTCATTTAGTTCTGCTCTTATCTTTGTTATTTCCTTCCTTCTTCTTCCTGTGGGATTACTTTGTTGTTGTTTTTTAATTCCTCCAAATGTGCAGTTAGTTCTTCAATTTTTGTTCTTTCTTCTTTTTTGATGTATGAATTTATGGCTATAAATTTCCCTCTCAGTACTGCTTTTGCTGCATCCCATAAATTTTGGTATGCTGTGTTATCATTATCATTTGTTTCAATTTTGTCATTGATTTCTTTTGAGATTTCCTCTTTGACCCACTGTTTTTCTAAGTGTGCTGTTTAATTTCCGTATCTTGGTGTGAAATCTGGGCCTCTGGCCCTTGCAGATTTCCAGCTTCACTCCACTGAGGTCAGAGATGAATTTGATCTTTCTGAATTCATTAAGCCTTTCTTTGTGGCCTAGCTTATGGTCTATCTTGGAGTATGATCCATGTGCACTTGAGAAAAATGTATATCCTGCTGTGTTTGGGTGTAATGATCTGTATATGTCTATTAGATCCAGCTCCTCTAATATACTGTTCAAATATTGTGTTTCTTTAGTGATTTTCTTTTGAGATGTTCTGTCCAGAGTTGATAGTGGTGTATTAAAATCCCCCACTATAATTGTAGATGCATCTATTCTTTCACTTAGTTTTTCCAGCATTTGCCTCACGTATTTAGAGGCACCCTTGTTAGGAGCATACATATTTATGATTGTTCGTTCTTCTTGAGAGATGTCCCTTTCACTAATATGTAGTACCCTTCTTTGTCTCTCACAATTGTTTCGTATTTAAAGTCTATTTTGTCTGATGTTAATATAACTACTCCTGCCTTTTTTTGGTTATTGTTTGCTTGTAAGATTGTTTTCCAACCATTCACTTTCAGCCTCCATGAATCTCTGGGTCTAAGTTGTGTCACTTGTAGACAGCATATAGATGGGTCATATTTCCTTATCCAATGTTCCAGTCTGAATCTTTTGATAGGTAAGTTTAATCCATTGACATTCAGTGTTATTACTTTCAAGGAATTATTTATGTTAGCCATATTTTCATTGGATTTGTGTTTTTAATATTTTGTTTGTTTGTTTTTTCTTCTCTTTTTGTCTTTTTTGTTGCTCTTACACTCTCCTGCAACTCTGCTTGTCCTGTTTTTTCCTTTCTTCCTGCAGAACTCCCTTTAGAATTTTTGAAGGGGAGGTTTCTTGTTGGCATACTCTTTCAATTTCTATTTATTTGTGAATATTTTGAACTCTCCATCATTTTTGAATGCTAATTTAGCTGGATAGAGTTTTCTTGGTTGGAAATTTTTTTCTTTTAGTACCTTGACTATATCATATCACTGCCTTCTTGCCTCCATGATTTCAGATGAGAAATCAGCACTTAATCTTATGGAGATTCCCTTGTATGTGCTGGTTTTCTTTTCTCTTGCTGCTTTTAGAATTTTCTCTTTGTCTTGAGCGTTGGATAATTTGACAAGTATATGTCTTTGGGCGGACCTGTTGGGGTTTATGATGTTTGGTGTGCATTGTGCTTCTTGGATATGTACATCTGTCTCTTTCAGTAGATTTGGGAAGTTTTCAGCCATTATTTCCTGCAACACTCCTTCTGATCCCTTTCCCTTCTCTTCTCCTTCTGGGATGCCTATAATACGTATGTTTGTGTGTTTTGCATTGTCATTCAGGTCCCTAAGTCCTAGCTGGATTTTTTCTATCTTTTTATCGATCATTTCTGCTATCTGTTTGATTTCTGATGTACTGTCTTTCACATCACTAATTCTCTGCTCTGCCTCTTCTAATCTGCTGCTATTTGCTGCATGTGTATTTTTGATTTCTTGAACTGTGGTGTTCATTCCCATCATATCTGTTATCTTTTTGCAAATGTCTGCAATTTCCCCTCCAAGTGTTGTCTTCATATTATTAACCTCCCCCTTTACTTCATTAAATTTGTCTGTGATATATGTTCTGAGATCTTTAATTACTTGTGCGAAGTTCTGCTCCCCTTCCTGGTTTTTAGTTTGTTCATTGGATTCAGCCATGTTTTCCTGATTACTGGTTTGATTTGTAGATTTTTGTTGCTGTCTGGTCATCATTTTATCTTGACGGGTTTAATCAGTTCCTTAGCTTCTTTATCTAGGCTTGGGGATTAATTAGCTGTTGTTTTTGCATAAGTGTTATATCTTCTCTTTGTCACTTTGTTCTTCTTATTCTAATTTCTTATTGCTAGCTGAGTTCACTTTGAAGGAAAGTATTAGGGCCAGGGAAAGGCAATTGTGTGAGTAAGGAAAATGTGTAAAGTAGTATTGGTAATGAATGTTAACAGAGCAACAATATGAGATCTGGGATGGTGGATATTAGACTCATGTAAGTTGTGTAGAGTTATAGCAGTAAGTAGAGTACCTATAATGAGGTAGTCGACTGAATATGGGAGGAATATGGTATGAATTAAAAAGCTAATGTTTTCATGAGAGAGGGAAAGAGAAAAGAAAGGCAGTAGTTTCAAGAGTGGATAAAAGCCAGAAAACAAAACAAAGGTATTATAAATTAAGAGTTAGACAATTTGGGGATCAAAGAAAGGGAGGTGGAATATAGGAGAGACAGTAGATGATGGAGGATATCAAGATGTGGGGAAAAGGGGATAGTGTAGGTAGCCAAAATCAATTCACACAGAAATGAGGCAACTGAGGATGAGGAAACCCAGCAAATGTGAGGTGTTCCATGTAGCACCTATTGTATAATTAAGATGAAATAAAATAAGAAGAAAATGAGGGACAAGAGAAAAGAGAGAGAGGAAAAAAGAGAGATAGAAGAAAGAAAGACAGAAAAAGGGGGGGGTGGGTAAAAAAAAGGGAGGGGAGCAAGTAAGGAAAAGAAAAGAAGATATAATACACCAATGACAGCAAAACCACAAACCCCTAAATAAGTGAAAAAAAAAAAAAAAAGACCTTGGGGGATATAATGGGAGAAAAGACTAGGAAATAATGCAATATTAGCAACCAGGACAATAAAAAATAAAAAATTAAAATTAAAATTCAAAAAATAATACACAAACGTTGAGGTTTAGGACAATCAAGGACCTTAGATGGTCCTCAGGGCATGGTGGATTCAGGGATGGAAAATCTGTGATATTGGAGACTCAAGAGGTGTGAGTCTCTGGGATGTGGGCCACCAGGGTTTAAGGGACACAGACCTGGCAACCTCAAATCCAGTTAACAGGGAGCCTGGGAACACCGCAGTGCAACACAGCCTTCAGGGATCCCTGCAGCTGGGTGCCAGCCCTATGGGAGAGGTCACATCTGCAAACTCTGACCTATGTGTCCGAAACCCGCAATTCCCCCTCTCTCTATGGTCTCTTCTGTGGCTGTATCACCAATTCAACTTCAGGACACCTCCCACCCTGCAAGTCCCCGAAACAGCCAGTTGGGGGCGCCTCTATATTGCAGCCAATTTAAGGACACTGCAGATCCACAGCCAGGCCTAGGTGGCGGGGCTCTAGCCGGAAGCGCTGTGTCAGTGTCCGAAACCGAAAATCCCATGCCTCCCAAAAGATTCCCCTAATTGGCTTCCAGACGCCTCCCACCCTGCAATCCCCCGAAATAGCCTCCTGGTGATGTCTCTTTACTGCTAGCGATTTAAGGCCGCTGCAGATCGGCAGCCGGCGTTGGGGGCGGGACTTTAGCTGGAAGCGCTATTATTCCTGTCAGAAATCAAAAATTCCCCACCTCGCAAAAAACTCCCGTCTGTCTCACCAAATCAGTTTGTGAAGACCTCCTGCCTTGTTAGCCCCTTAATAGCCCGCTCAGGGCTTATGAATTCCCCAGTACCGCAGAGCCTACAGGAATCGCCGCAGCGGTGCTGGTGCCACGGTTCCGCCCGCCCCAGGGGGGAGCGTCCTGCGCACAGCCCCCAACTCCGTGTAAGAGAGCCTCAATTTTATCTTTTACACGAGTTTTCTCTGTTACCTTCCCACGAAATCGATGTCCAGACACCTCCTGCCCTGCAAAATCCCAAAACAGCCTGGTTCTGAAGAATTTCTAACGCTGCCCAGCCGCTTCTTTGCAGAAGAGACTATCAGGTGCACTCACTCAACCACCATCTTGCCCCGCCCCCTAATGTGTCTTCTAATACACACATACCTGCATACATATATACATACACATATCCTACTTGTTCTGTTTCTCTAGAAAATGCAGACTAAAAAATTGTATTAAAGAAACTACAAATTGAGCCTCACTAAATTTTTCTCACTGATTTCCATACATACTTAAATGTGAAGTGGTGAGATTTAATAATAATGAGTGCAAAACATAATTTTCTAGAAGACCTACAGGAAAATTGAAACTAATCTCTTATTTTTTTTCCTTTCCTGAAACTTATGCAATTGATTTGAATAGACACTTTTCCAAAGAGGAAATACAAATGGCTAAAAATCACATGAAAAGATGTTCGACATAACTAGCTATTAAGGAAATGCAAATCAAACCCGCAATGAGATATCATTTCAGGCCTATTGGACTGGACATAATATAAAAATCAGAAAACTACAAGTGTTCAAAAGGATGGAGAAATAAGAACACTGATTCTCTGCTGGTGGCAATGTAGAATGGTTCAGCTGCTGTGGAAAATGGTCATTTCCTCAGAAAATTAAATCTACATCTGCCATATGATCCTACGATCCCATTATTGTGTATACACCCAGAAGAACTGAAAGCAGGGACACTAACAGACATATGCACACAGAGCCATTATTCACAATTATTAAAAGTTGAAAGCAACCCACATGTCCATCAACAGTGAATGGATAAACAAAATGTGGTATATACATATGATGGAATATTATTCAGCTATAAGAAAGAATGAAGGGATGATGCATGCAACAACAGGAATGAACTTTGAGGACCTTATGTTAAGTAAAACAGGTCAGACACAAAAGGACAAACATTATATGATCTCAATAATATGAACAACTTATAATAAGCAAATTCAAAGAGGTAGAATCTAAGAAGATAACATGGGGGTAGAGAATGGGAAGCTGATGCTTAATCTGTGAATAATTTATAATTAGGTTGGTTGCAATATTTTGGAAAGGAACAGAAGTGATGGTAGCACAATATTATGAGTGTAATTAATAGTGCTGAAGTATGTATGTGAACACGACTGAAAGGGGAATTTGGGGGTCATATATGTTACTAGAAAGAAAGAGGTTAAAACATGGGGTTGTATAACACAGCAAACACTGTGGCGGACAAAAATTGTGGTTAAGAATACAAATATAAGAATTTTCTTTCAGAATCTGTAACAAAAGTAAGCCACTAGTACAAAGTGTTAATAATAGGGTGGTGTATTAGTCCACCAAAGCAGTGCCAATGCAAAGCACCGGAATTCTATTGGCTTTCATAAAGGGTATTTATTTGGGGTAAAAACTTATAGATCCAAGGCCATAGAAATTCCAACTCAAAGATGCTTTCTCACCAAAGTCAGTTGTCTCGTGTTGAAGCAAGATGGTTGCTGATCTTTGCTTGTTCTCTCCTCCTCTGGGGTTCCAGTCCTCTCTCCTGGCATAGTGCTTGTTTTTTTCCAGGCTCTCTATATCAGTCTCAGCTGCTCTTTTCTCTTTCCAAGTTTAGCTGCAAATTATAAGGCGAATGACTCTTCTCTTCCCATGTTTCTTCTTGAGTAAGTTTCTGTTTAGATCAGACTCAGCAGTGGGGCAGGGACTCAACCTGAGTCATGCCCTCTGACATAGTCCAATCAAATGACCTAAGTTAATCTTATCAGGTAATCTTAATCAAAGGCTGCTCAACTGAATTTAATACAATCAAAGTGAATCACACCCAGAGGAATAAATTAGTTTACAAACATAATCTTTCTCTTTTGGGGATTCATAAATAATCTCATACTGCTGCAGTAGGTATATGGGGAAAAAATGCACCTAAAGTAAAATATGGACTATAGTTAAGAGCAATATTTTAACAATCTTGCAGCAATTTGTAACAAAGGACCTGCACCAATGCTAAGTGTCAACAATAGGGTGTGTAATGGAATGTTACATTTTTTTATTTTTAGAAAAATGTATATGTCAAAGTAACAACCAAATTTATTTGTCAGTTATATTGCTTTACTCTGAGGCTTCTCTAAAGTACATCAGCCAGCTGTATATCACACTTAATCTTCAGAATAAAAAAGAAGAACTCTACACGAGAAGCAAAATAAGTATATAAATTATGTTCAATCCATCAATTAATGTTTCCCTGATTATAAGGTAAAGGTGGGGCATGGTTAGGTGTCTCAACAGATAGGGTCCTTTGAACATCTTGAACATTATCTCGCTACATACTTCTATGGAATATAAATGTTGCCATAGGTATGTTTTATGGATAGATAGGGGCTCTCACAACAGCTAACACAATATTAAACTTCCCTTCTGGGGAAGTCTTGGTACTTTCTCAAATTAGATAGCCAAAAGCTCTAGAATATCTAATTGTCTAATGAAAGTAAACAGACTAAGAAGTCAAGACCTAGTTCTTAATACTTGCCCTTATGAACCTTATTCTTACAATAATGAAAGTAATCCTGATTATATTTAATGCCTAGAAGTTACCTCCTGAAAACCACCTTGTTATTCAAATGTGATTTCTTTCTAAGCCAAACCCTGCAGATAAACTTAGTAGATTCTCCCTGATGTGGGACATGACTCCCAGGTATGTGCCTCTCTGGTCCAAGGAATTATTACCAAAATTTAATTAATGATGCATTTAGAGAAAGACCTTGATAAAAAAAAAAGGGGGGGGGGATATTAAATAAAATAAAGTTTTTATGGCAAAGAGATTTCAAAGTGATAGGGAGCTCATTCCAGAAGTTGTAATTATGTGGGTCTCAGCCAGACTTCACAAACTGCCACAATAAACAAAATTTCAAACAAAAGTGCTTCTGAGAGTCTTAAGGATGTCTGGCAACTACAGGCAAATCACACTGTCACATGAAATCAACATCCCCTCAGCCAGCTCTATCTGGGGAAACATGAAAAGCTATTTCTCCAATATTACATGGCTATATTCATTTTCCAATACCTTAATCACGATTTTACTACTTCTTTTATATGAACCTGCAATTTTCAATTTACCTGCTAAATATATTTCTGGGAGACTTAATGCCTTTGGACTGTTTCTATGATGGTTGAACCCTGAAACCTAGCAGTTATATGGCCTACTCTACTCTCCAGACCTTCAAGCCTACCCTGGACAACTAACAGAAAGATGATGATGACCAACCCCATTTCAAAAACAAGGAGTATCTTAAACTACAAGCAAAACAATTCCGCGCTTCTGTCCCGTAATATCTATGACTACTCTCAGTTTGAAGCAGTCAAAGTAGACATTGTCCCAAATCCCTCAAAACTGAGGAGTCGACAAAAATATGAGGGAATGTAACTGCCCACTAAAGCAGATTTGCTGTTATTGTAGTTATTACCTTGTGTTAACTAAGAAATGTGTAACATTGGAAAGAATAAATTTTTAAATTAAAAAAAAAACAAATGATTTAAGTTTTCAAATGCATGTTAAGAGAATGAAAAGGCCATGGAGTGGGGAAATATTTGCAATGTATATTTCCAACATAGAGTTTACATTAAAAACATTAAGGAACTGCCACATATCATTAAGAAAAGTGCAAACTAATAGACGATTGGACAAGTAGAACAAGTGTTTCAAAAATAAGGATACAGAAATTGCTACTCTAGATTTGGAAAAGTGCTACTCCTCAATATTAGCCAGGGAATTGCAAGCAAAACCACAAAGGGATAGCATCACATACTGACCAGAATATTTAAAAATAAAGACTGACAAATTATCAAGGGTATGGAGCATTTGGAGCACTCATAGACTCCTAGTAGTAGATAAATTTAAATGACTGTTTTGGAAAACATTTGGCATAATCTATTGAAGTTGAAGACTTGTACATCTTATGACTTGGCAATAAAAACCCAGTAAAAATACTGAATTGGCACTTCAAACAATAAGAGAAAGAACATTTAAAACAACATTATTTATAAGAACCCCAAATTGGAAACAACTTAAATGTCCATTAATGATAGAATGCATAAATAAATTATGGAATAGTAATACAGATGGCTTTATATTGCAATAATAATGAATAACCATGAAAAAACAAGGATGAATCTCACTCATACAGTATTGATCAAAATAAGCCAGAAACATAAAAATATGTTTCGTAAGATTTTATCAATTTTAAAGTATGAAATAAAGGACAAAACCAATATGGTGATAAAAATCAGGATAGTCTCCTGAATATACACCAAACTAGTGTCAAACACAGGTTCAGTAAAAGTGACAGAAGAGGAATGTGTAGAAAAGTCACATCTGAGTCCAACTACATCACACTCAGGAAGACAAATAACAAAATAAGGCCCACTGAAAAGGCGCTGAAATCCAGAACCATCTGCCATGACCATAAAACCTGTGTCTCTGTACCCCTCAGGAGTACCAGTACCTGGGGTTGTTTCTACTTTGGCTGTCTCTTGGGTCCTGCTGAGACATGCATAAGTGTGACCCTTCTGATGACCTCCTGACTCTTTTTTGAAGACTCTTAGCCATATAAACTCATTTGTCTTTACCATATTCCCCTTTTATTCAAGGTGTTTTTCTAGTTGCATCACCAGCTAGCAATTGGCAGAAACCCCTGGCACCAGGGAGGCTCATACCTGCGAGCCATGTCCCCGACTGGGAGGAAGGTAATGCATTTACATTTGTGTATGGCTTAAATAGTGGCCACATTTGAGCAACATAGAGGCTCTCATGAGGTAACTCTTAGGCACCATGCAGCTCTAGACCTAGTTGAAGTTTCAGGCACACAGGCTCATAAACATAGTCATCAGTATCTACTGCTCATTAATTGCACCATCCTTCTGCACTGGTCTTTGCCTTTGTACTTGGGGGATTGCTGCTGTTCCATTGGGGAATGTGACAGAGCTCCCCTGGCTAAGAATTCAGCACTCCTTCAGTTGTTGTTTTTAAGTGTAACTTCTATGAAAATAAATATCTGAAATGGCCATGTGCCAGCTGGGGCCTGAGCCTCAGCAAAGTTGCAAATCTTACTCTCGGGTTCATTGAACTTACCCAGGTCAGTAAACAAGGAGGTGAAGAGGGTCAACCACCACACCAGGGAGCCAAGAGTGCCTACAACTGCAAGCAGAATAGCATCCATCAACCATGTGGGATCCAAGTCCCTTCTCAATATAGAGGTGGAATGGACATCACCATCCCAGGATCCACAGGATGGAGGATTAAAATATGGATTAGAGTGGACTTACTGGTATTCTACTACAGAACAATTTTGACTAGTAATGGAAGAAACCATGGCATTGATGTGGAGAAAGTGGCCATGGTAGTTGCTGCAGACAGGGAGATGGAAGAAGAGATGTGATGTGGGGGCATTTTGGGGACTTGGAGTTGTCCCAAATGATATTGTAGGGACAGATGCTGGCTATTATATATCCTGCCATAACCCACTGAATGTACTAGGGGAGAGTATAAACTACAATGTAAACTATAATCCATGTGGTGCAGCAGTGCTCCAAAATGTATTCTCCAAATTCAATGAATGTGCCACAATTATGAAAGAGGTTGTTGGTATGGGAGGAGTGGGGTGTGTGTGGGGTATATGGAAATCTCTTATATTTTCTAATGTAACATTTTTGAGATCTATGTATCTTCAAAAAAATACAATGGAAAATCAGGATAGTGATTTTCTTGGCAGAGGAGATAAGTTATGCTATTCAAGGGGCTTGAAGGAGGTTTCAACATCTGAGATTCTATTTCTTGACCTGGGTGCTGGTTACACAAATGTATTCATGTTTTAGCAATTTATTAAGCTGTACACATTTTTGGCACAATTTTCTGCATGAAAGTCTTAAATATGAAAGAATTTCTTTTTTAATATTATGAAGAAATAAGGTTGTTTAAAAAGGAATTTTCTAACAGTCTCTAATCAAGACTCCTTCAGAATTTCTGGAGGTGTATCAGAGTACAAACTTCTTAAATAAGTTGTATGTATTTCAGCTTCCTAATTGCACAGTTATCATTGCTCCTCTTCCTTTCTGGTCAAAAGAAAGTTTAGCAGACAAAATCCTAGAAAAATGATTCCTGGAAAAGAAGAAGAACACTTGGTTGGGACATACCCACATATACACACACAGACACAAAGAGGAGTAGGTTGGCAAGGAGAAAAAGCAAAAACAAAACTAAAAGTGAAAAGAAAAGGGCCAATATGTTTTACCATCAAGAATTTTGTAGATCATCAAAAAGGCACAGAATTCTCTCTCTCATTGGATTTTACTTTGTTAGCAGTCCTTTGTTTACTTATGTATGTATTTCTTTTTCCCCTACCAATACTGCAAGACTTTAAAGACAGAGTCTATTGCTTTTCATTTCCCTTGTATCCTAACTGTGGTGAATACTGAAAGAATACTAAAAGTGATCAGTAAGGGTTGCCCAAATGAATATAGTTGTGGTTGTTAGGTAACTCCATTATGAGAAAATCAAAGGCAGTCCCTGGCAGGCTTTAGATATATGTCTGTCATAAATAAATGTTTTTTAAAACCAATGTATTTGAAACTATGCTGTAGATTTTTTCCTGATTAGAATAAAAAAGAGTGACGATTTAAAAAGACAAACTGACAAGAACATGCATAATCTAGCTATTATTTTAGAGTATAGATATGAAAGTCCCTTAAAGGAATCTTGTTACCTCTTAAGGATGCTACAGCAATGCTGACTATATGGTATGGTCCAAAATTGGTTTGGAATCAAGATGAAAACACAAGAAATCAAATTCTGGTTTTGGCTATTAAGAGCTATGCAGTCTTTGATAAATAATTTATCTCTCTGTACCTAGTTTACTTACATGGTCCTTTCACATCCAGTTCATTGATTTTCCTATGCTATAATTAGAATTCATATATTTATTTTATTGAAAAGTATATACAGAGATGCCAAACAACTGTCAAGATCAGGCCTCTGTTAACTGGCAATACTGAGATCTGAACCAAGGCAGGATGGATCTGGATTTTGAGCTCTTAGTCAACACACCAGAATGTCTCCTAGTGAGTAAAATATCTCATCATAGCAAAGATTCTCAACCATCTTCATAAAGAAACTTTCTTGTGACAGTGAAGAGGGAGCACTGTAGGTAATGTTGACAAAGGAAATAACTGGGAGATTTATTGAGGTTTTATTAATTAAGAGCAGCATGCATGGGAGCAGCACCATAAGGGCCTTTCTGATGCCCAAAGGGTTAAGGTGTAGAAGCAGCTTATATGGCTATTCAGGAAGGTAGAGGGAACATAGCAGGGTATGGGCTAATCAGTGTGAAGTGTCCTTATGTAGCAGTTGATAAATCAGTAAATTGTAGGGCGTACGATGATTGTGTAAGATAAAGGACATTTGGTGGAACATTCAGTGGGACTGTTAGCAGACTTTCTGGTGCCAGCTTAACTTGATTACTGTGGTTTTCTTTCCTTACATGGTCTGGGATCTTTGTTGCTACCAAAAAGGATCATTAGTATGTCAGTTTAGCTCAGTTGGCCTCCTTTAATTCCACTGGATAAAATGGAAATGGAAGCTCAAGCAAATCAAGGTGGTGAGTAAAGTCATTTACCACTTGGTTTTCACATTACCAAATCCACATGTCATGTGGTCTACCATTCCTTAAGTAGCAGCATAATGGCTAGATTTGCTTGCCACAGTTCCATATATTTATTTTGTCAGTAATGAAATGATAAGTGCAACTAGATTTGGACAATCTTTAACTCATAGCACAGCAAGCAACAAGAGTCTCAGGTCTGCATCAGATTCCCTTGTACTTCAGTTCCCATGGTTCCAGATGGATGCTGTACATACAGCTTCTGTTAGAGCTTGGGACCTATAAGTTCAGAAAACCCCCAGTCTGATAAGGATATTGCTAGAAAATATGCCTAGCAATCCCTGAAGGAGATGCCTTATTATCCTGGATGCAAGCAAATTGCATCAATGGAGAAGAGGAAGAGTTTACTAACCTTCAATATCTCTAGGGAGGGAGATGGTCTCTACTTTGGATTGTCTCCTTATATAAACATCCTAAAACAGATTCTAAATGCCTTTACTCAGATATTCAAGCTGTGTAGGGACACGAGATTTTCATGGAGAAATGTCTTCCAGTATCCTCACTCCAGATACTGACTCTTAGTAATGTATGACCCCACCATATCATATTGGCTACTCAATAAGAAGTTCTTCCATGTTTTTTGAACGAGGGCATAACTAGAACTTTGACTGGTGACCTAAACTTCATCATATTTTGAATATTTTATAGAAAAAATAACAAATATGTGGCAAAGTGATAAAAGACCCTTTTTATACAGAGGTATTTGTTAAGACTTTTAGCCATGAATCTACCATGATTTTGTAGGTTTCTCTCAAAACATCTTCTCAGACCAGTGAACTCTGTTATACCTTTTGATTTCACTAGAGTACACAGTTATGAAATGCTTCCTCTGACTTACAGATGGGGAAATTGAAGTCTTAGCATATTCTGATGTTATAGTGGGGACAAGTGTGTTTGTGCCACCAGAATCAAGTCTTGGTGCTATTAATAGTCATTCAAAGTAAATATCTTTAAGGTAGGTACAACATTTTATTAGGATTTATCCTATGAATCAGCGTGTAAGAAGCAAATTGTAATTGGGGTCAATAAAAGAGAATGAAGAAATGCAAGATGAGAGTAACTAGAAATTCTAATGATGTTGGATGCTATTCTATATTAAACTATGTGATCTAAAAATGCACGAATTCCAACTATTTTAATATAGTACATATGTAAATATATGTGCTATCAAGTAGATTAAGACCTGATCTTTTGGTGTCATATAACATCCTATTTTATTTTTTAATGCTTTTTCCAAAATGGCATTGAAAGCAAAATGATACTTTACTATAAATGCAAACAATCAATGCTAAAAGCAATGTATTGACCCTTATAGAAAATTTTTCATAATTGTGTTTTTAAAGAAGGTTTTCAACATATGTGGAAACTAGAGACTTGTAGAATGCTAGTGTGCATTGCGAATTTCCTGTTTTATTTTATTCAGCCCTAATGATTTTCATTATCTCCTTAGTTGATAGGATCCATTTCTAAAACCAATAATCTCTTGAAATCCGCTGAGCCACAAATTACTCATTAGAGAAAATTTTCAGAGATCATTACCTTTACCATAGATTTTCACTTTTCACCTCCTGCATACTCACTTGTAATGCTCTTCATAATAAGGGGATTGGTGATTATGTAATTATGGAGAATGGTTCCAATAAAATACAGACCAATGTCTTATTTACCATTAGAAACAGTGCATTTTGTTAAAGGTCAATATTGCATCATATTTAACCATAATTTTATATTTTCAAATCTAATACATTATTATTAAAATATAAAAGATATATTAATTATATCATTTCATATAGTGTCTGATGCATTTTATATCATTATAATAATTTTAGGGGAGAGGCAAATGTGAATGTATATGTGTTGAACTGACTTAACATTAATTTATTGAGAGTATTATTTAATACATTTAAATAAGGCAAGTTTAAATCTTTCCTATTTGAGTAAAATAAATGTTTGAGTCTTTCAAAACATCACCTGGGTCTGTTAGTGTGACTAATTAGGAGAAAAACAAATATCCTCTATTAACGTGACCTTAATCACTTTGAATTACATGGATGACCTCCATTACTCTCAATGCTGCCCTCAAAACCTCTATAAATATATTTTAATGTTTAAAATGCAGGTGAAAATGGTTGGAAGTTCAGTAAAAATCTGAAATACTGTCATATTGTAACCATTACTATTAAGGAAAATTACAGGTCACTCAATTTATGTCTTTGTTTTATAAACTTAGCTAAAGACAGATTTGACAACTCAGGCTACAGGAACTCTTGAATCTTTACATTGTTGTTTCTTAGCCATGTGGTCTTGGGCAACTTATTAAGCTTCTCTCTTCTCTATTTCTTATCCTGTTGAACATAAAATTGGATCTATCTTACTAAGTTGTGAGCACAGCACCTTACACAAGGGCATTTTAATGGATGTTTGACTTTTTAAAATTTTTGACCACTCAACAAGGCCTAGATTTTATGTTTTGGGGTATTCTCTATATTTTGATTTTGACTGATAGCAAACACTGCTCTCCACCATGGGAGATGACAGAGTTAATGGTTTGCCTCCCTATCCTCCATGACAACCAGTATACAAGCACATGACCCAGGTTCTGCCAATTAGATTTGTCATGCCAGCTGGGCACAGAAACTACTGCAGATAAAGGAAAGAAAGATGGACACTGATTTTAAAGAATTGGTAGGAAGAGCAGACACAGAGGAGCATATCCATTAAAAGAAAGAGTTAGAAAGTATTATTATGGGAAAGGTTGGTGTTAGCCAGTTGTCATGGACTGAATCATGTATACAACAAAGAAAAATTCAAGTCCTAACCTTAAGTCCTGTGGGTGTGAATCTTATTTTTAAATAGATCCTATTATGCTCAGACTAAACTGAATCAAATGGGCCTTAAAGCAATATAATTGGAGTCTTTATAGGCACAGAAAATTTGGACATGGTGATACAACTCAAGAGGAGGTAGGAGACAGATTGACATGTGGCAGAGGCAGAGATCGAGTTATGGATTGTTGACAAGTCACCACCAGAATGTTACAGGTTTTGAAGAAAGCATGACCCACCACAACCTTAAGGTTGGACTCCTGGCCTCCAAAACTATGAGACAATAAATTCCTGTTGTTTAAACCAACTAGTTTGTGGTATTTGTTACGGAAGCCCAAGCAAAATAAGACACCAGTACATACACATATGTCTGTACCAGTCATAAAATAAAGTCTGGGGTACTTTCTTTGCTGTTTAGCATCTGCCTTAGTTCCCAGCCTTCCTAATGATCCTGTGAACTGTCCAATATCTTCTTAATACACTCCTTTTCTGCTTAACCCAGCAAGAACTACTTCAAATGCTTGAAAAGAAGGATGCTTCCTGATACAGATAGTCACTGAACGTTGATTACTGTTTTCTTATAAGGCAGAACAAATATTTGGTTCATAGAATTTACCCAATGGTTATATGAATTCCTCCATTTTTAAAGGAGTTGACTTCCCCAGGTGTCCCACACTTGTCAATGAAGTCTTATGATTCTGTGATATGTATATCACACTTCACATATGGTTGATAGAGTTTTGAATATTGGTGTTAGCATGTGTGAGCAAGTATGAATATACTGTTCTCTGGTTAAAATTCATAAAGCAGGAGATTTCCAAGTTTCTTCACTCACCTTATTATATCTATTCTAAGAGAAAAGTTTAACAAAAACAAAAAGGAAAGAGGCAGAATGACAAAACTTAATTCAGAGCTTTAATAAGTAAACATAATGTACAAAAATTCAGTAATATGTGTTAAAAAATTTTTAACTACAATTTCTTTTAAAATTAATTTTTAAATATTAGAAATTATTCAAGAAATGACTACAATTTAATTAGTTTCTGTCGTGCTTATTTACATTACATAAAACAGTCTCTTTTTATGACAGTCCCCCACATAGTCAGGATGCTAATTAATCTGGTCATAGAACATGATAAAATGAACACTAAAAAGACACTAAAAAGACATAAAAAATAATTGACCTCCTAAGGCAACTTTCTTGGCTTTTCCTGATACAATATAGATTCATTAAAGAACTTGCTATTACTTGTATTCATTAAAGGAAGAAACAATCTATTTTGTCATCAACAAACCAAATGAACTTTCTAACCTCTTGCTAGTTTCATGATAACATTTATTTTAATTGGTCTGACCCTGAGCATCCTTCAGGCTTTTCAAGGAATAAAATGGGGAATCAAATTAAGTGGACCTGGGACTAGCTCCTGAAGTAGCCCTGTAACTACATATTCAGAATATTTGAAGTTCACACAAATATGAGTTATAAATGACCGCTGAACAGCTAGCGGTCACAGCAAAATTCAGCAGTGCTGGAAATTATTAGTAACTGCTTTATAATTATTTTTTATTTTTATTTTTTAAGAAGCTTAGATTATGTAAATGTTACATGAAAAATACAGGGGATTCCCAAATGCCCCACCCTCCCCCCGCACTCTTCTCTATATCAACAACCTTCATTAGCATGGTATATTTGATGAACACAAATTGAAGGATTGCTACTAACCATTGGACTATAGTTTACATTATAGTTAATACTCTGTTCTGCACAGTTGTGTAGATTTTGACAAAATATATAATGGCCTGTATCTGTCATTGCAATGTTATGCAGAGCAATTCCAAAGTCCTGAAAATGCCCTCATATTATACCTATTCTTCCCTTTCCCTCCCTTAGAAACTCTGGTGGCCACTGCCTTTATATCAATGATAAAAGTTCTTCCATTGCCAGAATAACAATGTCTATAATAGAATAATAATAAGTCTATTTTAGTCCATTGTTCATTTCCCAATTTTGAGGATTTCGGGATGGTGATACTCACTTTGTTTCTAATTGAGAGGGGGCTTAGGTCCCATGAGGCAGGTGGTTGCAACTGTCTTGCTTGCAATTGCAGACAAGCTCTGTTTTTTGGAGCATGGGAGTTGTCCATCATCATCTCCATGTTAGTCGTCCTGGGGGAGTCCAATGAGCTGCAGAGTAGGTGTTGAAACTCTGCTGAGAGTCAGGACTCAACTGGCACATGAACTGACCAAGATTTAAGTCTCAGGGACACATATTTAGCAAGTATAGAAGTAATTATAGGTTCAAATAAAAGAGGCAGAAGAACCATGTGTAGGGAAACTATAAATGACTCTAAGTCTCTTACCCTGTGGAGCATAAATTTCAAAGTAAGACCCTTCCTGAGCTTGTCTGTCAATACCAAGGGCTTGGCATAATGGTCTGTCTCCCTTCACTAGGCACTGCCCTTATACTTAAGGTATTCTTGCTGTCCCATTAGAGAATGCAGCAGAACTCCCCAGGGTGAGAATTCAATATTCTTTCCATTATTGTGTGGATCTCCACTCACTGAGGCTATGCTCCATGAACACTTTAATGTAGTCCTATGTCTTAGAGGCATGTCCCAGGTGACTCCCTTCCCACTTATCCCCACATCCCTAACACTCCATACAAGTGATCCTTTCCTACCACAAATGTGACCCTTCTGTGAGCCAAAGCCTCTCCAACAATATAATTTTGAGCAATGTCTAGAAATGTGATAGTGATATTTTTGTAAAGTGTCATGATATAGAATATTTGTGAAAATATTAATTTAATAATTCTGAGAGAAATAATCTTAATATATAATTTCCCTATTTATGAAGGGCTATTTAAGAAAAAGTGAAAACAAGAAAATGTAATAGAAAAATAGAAAGGCTAAATGAAGAAATAAGAGTTGCTAATAAAACCATGTTCAAAGTTTCCAGAAATAACAGGTATACGTGTCTAAATGTTGACATACAATTTTTTGCATGTAAAATTGGCAATCACTAGCAAAAACAAAAACAAAAAAGATATGTTCAGTGCTGGCAAGGTGCAATAAAATTATCACTCTCATACACTACAATTAGGATTTAAAACATTCTGGAAAGCAAGCACCAGAAGCCTTTTAAAATCTATTCCCTTTGACCAAGTGATTTTATTTCAAGAATCTATACTAAATCAATAATGAAAATTTGGGGTTCCACATTTAAACTGTCATCTTTTTTTAAAGAAAGAATAATTATAGTTATAAAATTATGGTAATTCAGTTATAAATAAATAAAGCAGTATATAAAAAGTCCTCATGTAGCATAGTTTCATTTTGTATATATATATATATATATAAATATATATAAAGGATCAGAATATATATACATACCACAGCTTCATACCTAAACCTATAAAAATATTTGAAGGTAATATGTACAATAGATCTTTGGAGAATATAAATTTCAGCTGTTTTACCTATTCTTCCTGTTTTCCAAAATTCCCAGTTGTATGTATTCTATATGTCTAAAAAATTTTTAATACATCTATAGATGAGATTCAAATTCTAACATCTTTGAAAGTAAAGGGTTAAAAGAAAAAAAAGTCGTTAATTTTCCCAAACTGATGTCATGAAAAATCACACGCTAGGACTGACACACTTGACTATTCCATGTGATGAGAAAGACACACTCTTTTCAGTAACACTTGGACACTTAGGTGGAATGAAGGAACCTGTGGAAATGAGCAGTTTGAAACTCCCCTCACTCCTTAGCTGGCAAATCAAACATTCCCACTTAGAACTGCCTAATTCCAAAATTTATCATTTTCAGGTTAGATAAAAAATTTTTAAAAACCAAAACGTTTTCTCTCTGATTATTCAGCTCATAGTAGGAGAGAAAAAAAAATTTAAATGTGGTGCAGATATCAGGGAGAGTATGGAGATAATGTTGAGGAACAAGTAAGATGTGACACTCTGGTAATGAAAGAAGACATAAGTCTTCTGGCATTTTTTTTCATTATAAACAAATATTAAAATAATACATCTATTTTTGGTATAGATAAATAACATCACATCTCTCTGCAGCCTCTGAACATGTTGTAATTATTAATGTCTTTAATAATATATCTATGCCACCGATCTATGCTCAAATTTCTTCCCCTGTAGTCCAGTTATTCAATTAGGAAATGGAATGACTAAGTTTATAAACACTGCTATTCAGATAAGCATATTTTTAAAATATGGACCTTTAACAAACTCCAAAGTGAAGCTTTTACTCTAGAGCGCTTTACAGGATTGGACTGGGGCTAGGGGCTCTCCTGAAAGTAAACCCTGGCATGGCCTCTTCTCTTCCCTGGCCTGTTTCTGCCACTTCCCTGTCAGGTTGTCCAGTGGGAGAATTGCCCTAATAATGCACTTGACTACAAATTCTAGTTCAGAGTCTGCTTCTGGGGAACCTAACACAAGCAATTCCAGAGCAGAAGAAGTGATGTGCTAGCACCATTTTGTAACAGGGACACTGCTGAGAGGTCTACATAAATAGAGCCTGAATTATCTTAAACGCAATTGTCAGTGGGACCTGAGGGAATATTTTAACATTGGATTTTCTCAGAAACAAGCAAAGCAATGGGAGCCAAAAAGGAATAACCAACAGTAACTAAACACACATGTGAAATGAACGATGTGTAGATTACCTAAACAATTAACCAAGGCACTGTTGCTTTTTCTGACGATCTTCCCATATGCCTCCATTTACCCTCCTCATCCATGCCTCTGCTCTCTGGCATAGGAAGCTGACCTATATGGACTTCATTAAGGGGCCTCTATGCCTTTGGGTTCTGGTAGGGTTGAGCAATTGAAAGCCTCATTAGGAGATTGGAGAGAGGGAGGAAAGTGATCCCCGTGGATCCCTTCATATGAAGTTGCCTTAGGATTCTAATGTTGATCCTTGTCCAAAATCTTTGCTCCTCAGGCAGGCTACTGACATTATCCAAAATTCTATCCTTCTGACTTCTTTGATATTCCCCTACACCTCCCCTGTTGGCCTATAGATGCTAATAGCTTGCTCTTACCAACCCTGAATCAAAGCAGTATTTCTGTGGCTCTCCTAAAGCTACCCCTTCATAAATATCAATTTTGTAATTAAACCCTACTCACGTTATCCTATTTTGACCCTGCCATCCTTTACTTGTATGAATCTTGATACACAAATGTATATAAATGTATGAATGCCTTGTGATGTATTTCTTATTTTGAATTACTTCCTCTTTTTTTCTGTATAACTGGCCAGGATGCCATTTAAACATGCCTACCTTCATTATTTTAAATTATTTGCATCTGTCTATGTTCTTCCTTTTTCTCAAACAATTAAAAAAAGAAACTCATATAACATTAAATAATATATACCAGTATAATTTTTCTTCTATCAAGAATTTTTAATCTGGTTTTGGTCATGCCATTGTTTTTCAATTCACATATTAAATGCAGGCTTTGGGAAATTTTATTTCTGGAGCTCTAATGAGCACTATTCCTTCTAGATCCTACTTCTTTTGAACAACATTGATCTACAAGAAAATTTGCTCCTCTTCAATGTGTCCTGCACAGTTGCTATGGTTGCCTTTTTTTTCTTTTTCTGGGAATTGCTTCTATCTATTTTTCCTCTCTGGGGCTATATGAGCACCAAAATTTATTAATTTAAGCTACTCTCACATCCCTGACACACTAATAGGAGAGTTTTTATAGTTTGGTCAGTATTATAAAATAGAGAAAACAGTTTCAAATTTGTATAAAATCTGGGAAAGTAGCCCAACAGAGAAAAATCCTTGAAATGAGATGTAGTCCAGAAATAGTTCCTTAAACATTTCAAGCCTACCTCATACAAGGGTTAAAGATGTACATTCTTTGATCCATGGTGTCTTTCAGGAGACTATCTCAAATATAGAGTGGATATTTATATTTTATTTTAGAATTTTATAATGCATAATAAATACTGCTTATGGCTTTAGGTGATCTCTAATTAGAAAACTGAACAATTGGTTAAAGTGACTAGTATATTCAATAATTCAATATTTGGTAAAATTTTGACCTAATAATTCAATATACATGCATTGGTCACCTAGTATGATTTAAGTACTAGATTTAAAATTATGAGATAGAAAAATATCCATCCTGCCTTACAGGGAGCTTTACAAAGTCCGAATTCATTCCTTAAGTCTTCAGACATGCATTTTTCACAAAAATGAGGAGATGCAAAGAAAGGAATTCTTTGCAACTGTTCTATACTATGATTTTCATTTTATAAAAATTTTTTTTTCATTAATCTAATTTTTTCTACTTTATCTGTATTCCTCATGGTGCTACATTTTTTTGCTAAGGTTGTATCTTGTTTTCCTTTGTATTGGACTTCCTTATCACAAGTTCTGTCCCCTGCCTGGGGCCTGCTTCATTATCAACATTTTTAATGCTTGAACAATTCTAATCTAGGCTAGGGCAAGGAATGTGCAGTAGTTATTTCCTTCTCAAGCCAGGAAGGGTGATACAGAAATTTCTTTAGCAAAGAGAAAAAAAAAAATCATAAATATTACTTACAGTTTTAAGGCTGTTAATGTCTTATGAATGACAAAGCTACACTTGGCTTAGATTTTAAATATGAGCATTAAATAAAGGCCATCATAGGCATTTATCTTTTAAATGGCATATCAAAAATTGTTATTTGCATCAACTACAAAGTAAAATATCTTTATAAGATTAATTTAAAAGAAATAGAGAAAATTCAGCTGAAAAATTGAAATGAGAAAATAAAAGTTACTGAGTTTGATTTGAAAATAAATTTTCATGAAAAATGTAAAAATTTTACTGGTAAAGATAAATTATTTCAAAATAACGTTGCAGTAGTCAGCATACTTTAATATTATAGTTTAAAAGTTTCATATTCAATATGATAATTTTAAAGGAGACATAATAATGGTTCATTTATACATGCTTTTGTTATGCATCTTACCCATGCACTTTTTAGGAGTTTTGTATTCATCATGTATATATTTTATAATTAAATATGAAATACACTAGCTTTCATGTTATGATGTTTGCACTCAGGTAGGAATATACTAAAGAAAAATGTTCTTGCCAATATTTAAAAATGGGTGCTTTGAATATAATTTCTCTTCTATGTTGCTAGATAAATGACAACTCAGGAGAGTTGTACCTGAGCAATTTTATAATAAATAGCTATAGAAATCACAGATCTATTCATGTTTGTAAGTAAAAACACTTAGAATAACCACATCATACCTGCCATAGATAATTTCTATTGTATGTGCTATTATTTTTAAATTAGGTATTCTAGTATCATTAAATCATTAGCACCAAGAGTAGCTTGGCTAGCATTTCAAGAAGAAGGAAAAAATACTTATTACTTCTACAAACTAATGCTAACCAATTAAAAGTAAATTAAATATTTAAAAGGAAAAGTTCTACTTGTTTATATGATTTTGAATAAAAATAAAAGAATAATAATTATTGTTATTGTCATAATTTTCACATTATTTTCTTCACTTTCAGAACTGAAATACAGAAGATCGAGTAAACTTTTATCCTCTGTATCACGCATTATCAACATCCTCCATTCATGACCCCTCAAATTATTTTTTAATAGTATAGCCATTTGTTTATTCATTTATTTCCTTTAACCTACTTTCCCTTCTCCCTCCTTAGAGTAATTACATATAGTACATACAATCAAAGAGATTTTTGTCTACATTGAGAAAAATATTCATAACATCAAAATTAAAAAATCTAATCATTCAAGGGAAACCACAATTTATTGCTTGAATAATTATTAAAGTAATTTGGGCAATGGTAAATTTAGGAGTTCTTATGTATGGAAATATTATGGAATGAACAGAATGAGAAGACAGTGTAGATTTTAGTAAGAAGAAAGAGATTCAATCTGACTTACTTAAAGTAGATGAATTTTAGTAGGAATTTAGAAATAGGGAGGTAGACCTGGAAAATGTAAAGCAGAAATAGACTCATTGCATATATATTGAAATATTGAACATTTCAAATTAAGATAAATTGAAGTAACAACTCACTTTAAAAACAAAGTAAATATCTAAAAACTTCTGACATTAGCAAAATAAGCAAAACTAAAATGACCCACTAAAAGATTTCTCTGAATTATTTAGGCCTTTAACATATGATTTGATTGTTTTGAGACTAAATGGACAGAGATGAATGTCTGTTAGTTACTCTGACTATATCCCAGCAATCACTATTTGAATGCTCAAGCATTTAGGCCTACAAATTTGAATGATTTCTCTAGCAGAGATTAGGATTTAAATGACATAATTTTGCCTATGGTTACATAATATACATTGCATATATATTTCCTTTATGTTTATGTTTATACACATAAGTTCCTATTAAAGACATACCAGCTTTTTATGCAACATTATGCACCAGGCCACCTAAACACAATTTTATAATAGAGATGCTTTTTAACAGGTATGGTTTTCCTTATTTGAGTACCCATCTGCAATCCATACTTGGAAGAGACATTTAGTAATTAATGAGAGGATTTTATTTGGAGCAATGTATCATTGTGTTGTGAGTTCTATCTCTATCTACCACTCCACCCAATTCTCCTGAAGGATGGATGATGGATATTTCTGCTTCATTTCTTCCTTCAAGCCTCTTAAGACAAGAGTCAGAGAGTCCTTTATTGAGGTAAATTTTTAAACTCTTTTGTCCCTGGAAGTAAACAAAAAACTCATCCAGAGGTGTCAGAAGAAATTGAGAGAGAGAGAACACCAAAGAGAGCTAGAACTACACATAATGAGAGAGAGAGGGAAAGAGAGAGAGAGAGAGAGAGAGAGAGAGAGAGAGAGAGAGAGAGAGAGAGAGATCAACTTGCATTGCATCAGGAGCCACTTCAGGAGCTCATGACCAGTGCGGTTTAACAGAGTTCCACATTCAGAAGTGCCCACTCCTAGGTTTTAATGCTCTGTAGTCACCATCTTGAAAGTGTTAATAATGTTATCTTTGATTTTGTGCTTCATTACTGCAGTCTGATGGAACATGGAGCATGTGCTGGGGGTTCAGAAACCCATATATGGTCCCACCTCTCAACACCAAAAAAAGGATTCTTGGCAGTCATTTTCCTTCTGGGATCCTATCCATCTTCCTACTCCCCAATCCAGCACAGGTTCCACTGCAGATCTTTGCCCAGTCGACTTCTGAGTTGTGATTTCAGGAAAAGCCCCACATTCTGCCCCTGTCATCTGCACTTAGCAGGGACCTGGATACAGTCATGGAGATTTTCTGGGTTTTGTGCATGCACCCTGTGACACCTTTGAATTGGTCATGCTGCAGTCCATTCCTGCTCTGAAATGGCAGTGCCACATCACCTTTGCTTGGTGACAGGAAAGGCAAGCTTCTTGTCCATTCCTGCTCCAGGAAGTGAGAACACCCTCATGGTTGCCTATCTGCCCTCTATTGTTGGAGTGGCCCATTGGAATGGAGCTTTGACTTCCCATCTCCCTTAGGTGACAGAAAAGGGACTCCACCAACCAGTTAGCAGGTAGCTGGGTTGTGGGACAGGTGCCCAGTTGCCTGTGAGGTTCTGCATGCAGGAAGGAGCTGAACAGTGAAGAGCAAATTTAAAAACTAATCAATTAATTAAATCGGTGACAAGCTGAGGTAGAAACTGAGGAAAAAATGAATCTTATAAAAATATTTTAGTACCTTTAACAGCACTTTCCTCCTTCTTTTGGAGAAAAGGTCCCTACATTTTTAATGTGCACTGAAGTGGACCCTTACTGGAGATTGTATATCTCCACTGAATGAAAAGGAAAGAAGGCATGCGAATTTTCTTTTTATTTCTTTTTTCCTCACTCTATCTTTATTCTTGTTGTGGTTGTGGTTACCAAATAAAGCACACATGCCAGAAAAGGAAGTCTATAATCATTTCAAATCATTCCCATAGTTGTTCAAAGAGGGGAGGTCCACTTTTCCTAAATAAACACATAAATAAAATTAGGTGACAAGATTACAAATTCCTCAGGACTGAGAGAAGAAATGTTAGTTGTTAACAAGAAGGAAATATATTGCCTGTGTCAGAGAAAGTCTAGTCAAATATCCCCAGGCAGTATCTCAAGAATTCACAAATGAGGCCCCAGAAAATGAGTTTGCCTATATCTGCTTCCAAGCCAAGGGTGTGTGAATTTGGTAACTCACAAGCCCAGAAGTAGCAAGGTCTAATTATACTGACACCAGGAAAGATGATCTTTTTGTCCTTATGTCTTCTGCTTTGCCAACGCTCTTCGACTCTGGGTTTACCAGAAAGTCCCTGATTAATTAGAAAAGAGAAGCACTATCCAGGTAAAAAGAGAAGAAATTGGCCCAGCCACCTTTCCTTCCGAAAGGCTTGACTTATAAAAGGCTTCAGACAGACAAGGGGAAAAGATTTAACTTGGAATCAGTCTTGGAGTTTTATTCAATGGATTGGACATATTAATTACAGGGCAATATTCTTGTGACTGAAATTTGCCAAAGGACCTTTTATTACCTAAGATGAATTGAAAGAGTTGTTAGATTTGGCCTAGACAATATCATAGAAACAAGTGTCAGAAAGCAGCTTCATAAAGTCAGTCACAGGAAAGATAAAGTTATACCCTACAACCTCTATTTGTTTAACTCACCATTAAATACTTATATGGACTTATTAATTAGCTACTATTTGTCAAAGTCAAAGCTTTATTTAAGCAATGAACACTTGGGTAAACAGATTTCAATAAAATGTCTATTGCATACCTTTTTTTAATACAGATAAGATTACTTATAACAACTCTAAATAAAAAATACACAGTAATTAAGGTTTGTGAACCAGAAAAACATAATTTGGTATAACTTAGTTACAATGAATATTAAACTATAAATTGCTTTTTTAAAACTTCTGAAACATTTAGTAACAATAAATAATATAAACTAATACTTAATTTCCATTTAACTGTAAAATGATTTATCATATACCCACAGTTTAAAAAAAATTCTCTGACCATATCTGACCATAATATTGTCCCTATGAAAAGTAAATCTAAGGGGATGCAAATGGGAAAACAATTTTTTTCCTTCACTCAGGAACTTCAGCTTGAATTTCCATTTAAAGAATTTCCAATATCTACCTGTCAGCTTATTCCCACTGCTGACATTGACACTTTTCTACATGTTTCTCAGAGCCTGTAAATATATCTCTGAAAGAGATTTTAGGAATAATTATTCCATCTGAATAAATATACCCTAGGGCTACTAAAAGATCTAAACATTTTAGGCAAAAACTTTGCAAAAACCTATATATCTGCAATATGTTTGCTGACATACAATTGATTTGGATATTATTCTATGTTGGCATCAACTTTACAGAACACAAAACCAACACCAATTTAAAAGAAACTTTCTTTACCTTAACTATTAGGATTCTACAGAGAAACAGCACCAACATACATAAATGTATGTATGTATGATTGTAAATATTATGAGATTTGTTATAGGAATTGGCTTATGTGGCTGTGGAGATTTACAAGTCCAAATTCTGTAGGGCAGGCAATAAGTTGAGAAAAGAGATTAAGTTTTCGAAGAATTACCCAAGGGAAGCTGGCTGACTGAAGTAGAAACAGAACTTCTTTCTGAACTCAATTCTCCCTTTAACTGATTGGATGAGACTTCACTCACTTCTGATGGCAATTTCCTTTGTTGATTGTAGATGTAATCAGCCATAGATGCAATCAACTGACTAATGATTGACATCCACAAAATACCCTTGTAGTAATAATCAGAACAGTGCTTGTTTCAGCAAACAACTGAATACCATAACCTAGCTTAGTTGACATAATGAAGTCAACTATGTTAGAAAGAACGCTACACCTATAAGAAAACAAAAGCTCATCTGACTGTGGAGGAGAAAAAAATTTTATTAATAATTTTGCAAGAAAGGGTGCATGACCTGGACAAAATGGCTGGAGCTCCAGACAACAAGAAACAGTGATATTTATAACCTAAACCTAACACATGGGTCCTTCGCCTGTTCCTCATTGATTGGGCACTTCAGGGGTTACAGCCTATCTGAGAGATCTAACTAACTTTCCTGGTTCCTATGCTCCCTATACTCCCGCCAGCTGGGTGGGCTCAGCACTCCTGGCACGGTTTTCAAATTGGGCACTGCTTTCACCCCTGGGCCTGCCCCTAGGACTCACCATTGGCCCTCCCTCATTTGGGTGCCACTTTTCAAATTCTTGGTGTGCCAAAGCCGGTGGACCCCCTACCCTCCCTTCTGGAACAGCATAGCAGGCTCTGGCTTCCCTTTGTGAAAATTAAACTTTCCCACAAACCCCCCCTCTTTCTTTTAGACTCTTTTAGTTTTCACAATTTAGTTTCTCAAATCTGATAAGAGCCTCCTCACATTCTTCATCTTAGAGAGCTTCCTCTTTAAGGGAGTACAAGTTGTTTAGTTTGTACTGGGTGGGCATCTGTTTGGTTAGGGTCATTTCAATGAATTTCTGAACTAACCCTCGGGCACATGGCATGATGCAACTTCCAACCGTGAGTACCCCAGCCACAATGATAAGGGAGATCAGGACATACAGAGCCACTCTTTTCCATTTTCCAAACCAGCTCTAATTACCTGTTAGTGGGTTGTCAATGCCAAAATGTTCTGCTAACTCTTCAGATAAAGCTGTTAAGCCTTGCAAGGCCTTGGTGATAGTCCCATCTGGGACTGTATTATTAGGGATGAAGCTACAGCAACTACCTCCAGTCATAACACAGACTGCCTCCTTTTTCTGCTAGCATCATGTCTAGCGCTACCCTTTTTCCCAGGCCATTCAGCTAGTAGCATCCAACTGTTCTGCTATTCCCTTAACTGCATCCCTAGAGTAACTGATAAATATTTGTTGATTATAATATATATAGTTAATCCAATCCACATTTTTGTTAACAGTGACCCAGCAGAACAAGAATGACTCAAATCCTGCAGCTACCTGATTTCTGGCTTTAAATTCATTAGGGACTCCCTGGGGAATTCCTACACCATCTAGATAAATTTGGTCATCAAAGGAACCAAGTAAACTTCTTTTTGTTCTCTTTCCCTGGTTTTCTGTTTCTTCTTCTTTTTCAAATGCCAGGGTAAATGGGGTGGCCAGTTGAAGCAAAGCATAGGTTCCTCCTCTCTTCTCGGGTAGCACTGGTCAGAGGACACCATTCCTGCAATATCACCAAAGGTCTGCTCAGGGTATGGCCAAACTGGAGAAATTGCCAGTACTATCCTCACTCACATCCCATTCTCATGTACACAAGGCCATAGTCCCAATGTCCTAGAGTCCTTTTCCCCATCTAGAGAGACAGGCAGAATGACTCCTTGACCCAGTTGGGAAGCTGGTATGGCTTTGATATTTTCCTTTTTGAAAGGAGGGAAGAGAGAAGACAACGTACTACAATTTTCACCAGGAGTAGCACTCAGGAAGTGGAGCACTGTGCACTTAAACTCCCTTCCATGCTCTTCCTTACCTAACAGAAAGGGCACGATATGAGCAGTGGACTGGTCTGTTACACAAGCACAACAATTGCTTTTGTTCAGACTCTGGACAATATATTTGACCCATTCTACACAAGCATTTGTGTCCCTGTATACTGTCTCTATTTCTATGGTCTACTTTAAATCTTCTGCCTTAAGTGTCCTGACTGCTTTGAGATCCTCCAGCATCAGGGAACTGGCCTTCGATGTGGTTTTCCTTGGTATCTCTGAAGGGTTAGCTGGAGGGGGTGATGTTGACATCATATCCCTGGGGGGAGGGGGGGAGGGGCTTGAGCACAGAACCTCCTGAGAGGCACTTTACCTGTAACATCCACCCCTATCCCACAGACTGTCAGGGGAAGAATAAAGGCTGTTTTTGCTGAATCTGTCTGCCTTTCTAATGGTTATAACTACCGGGTTACACTGGAGGTTTTTGCAGTCTGGTGGGGTATTAACTTTATAAAAGGCTATCTTGTCCTCTAACAGTTTCAAGTGAGTATGGCGTCCTCCATTCCCAGTGGTCCACCCCTTGTACTCTCAGTAGTCCACTGCATAAAACTCCAGTCAAGACAGGGGGAGGTTGAGATAACCTGCCAGTGACTCTGGACATAGATATTTATTTTGCCCACTCAGCCACCGCTGCTGTCCTAAACCTCCACACCTTATCACTTGGCAGGTGCCAAACTCACAGTCTGAAATTCTAGGCCTTCAGTTACATTTACTATCAATTTAACAGGGCTTGTCATGACTTGAATCTGAAACATCATAGTCAGTGTAACTATTCTCATTTTCAGAAACATTAAATCCTTCATCTGATAGTGTCTTAAGGCACTAGACAAGGTGGATATAGATAATAGTCTTCTCTCTAAGTGGAGGGATATCTTCCCACAAAGTTCACTGATAGAGTCTGACCAGTCCCTTTGCCTTTCTGATATACCCTCCCAACTATTGCCTTCTCAGAGTGATCCTTAAAGGATACAAAGTCAGAGTCATTTCCCAGGACTCAGAAGGTTTTGTTGGGTACTTATCACCCGGGTTGGGTACTGGTCCTTTTACTCCAGAGTAGTGGGTTCAGCCTTTTTCTGCTCTCCGGCTGCAGTCTCAGTTGTCAAGATTTGATAGGGTCCTTCCCAGTTTGGCTGAAGTTTTGACTCTTTCCATGACTTGATTAGGACTTAGCTGCTGGGTTGGTGTTGATGGACAGTGAATCCAAGAGGCAGGGTCTGGGCCAGCAAACCATGATGCCTGAGGGATGACAAAGTAGAGAACAAAGCCATTATATAATTCTCAAGGAAGAGATCCTTCAACTCTAAGGAAGGGAGGTCTCCAAATGCCAAAAAGCATTTCTTAAGGAGATCCCAATTCTTTCCTAGGGGCAGTTCTAATCCTCAATAGAGCTATGGGTAAGCACTTAATCCAGGATAACTTTGTTTCTAAGACCAACATAGAAAGATGCTTCTTTAAAATCTGATTCATTCTCTCCACTCTCCCTGAGGATGGCAGGTTCCAAGGTGTGTGGAAGTTCCATGTAACACCCAGGCTCTGCATAATATTCTGGAGTGCATGAGAGGTAAAGTGACTACCATTGTCTGAGTCAACATTTTCCAAGAACACATAATAAGGAATGATTTGTATGAGGATAATTTTTAAAGTTCCTGATGCTGTAGCTGAGGCCAGAGAATATGCCTCCACCATCCTGTCAAATGATCTGCAATAACCAAAATATACTTTAGCTGACCCATTGGGGGCATTTCAGTGAAATCAACCTGAATGCTCTGGAATGGCCTGAGGCCCAGCTCCCATCCCTCTTGTTCTTGCTTCATTGAGACTTTCTTATTAATCTTTTGGCAAATTATGCATCATTCACATATTTGTTTAGCTACAGTATAAAGGCACACACATCCGAAATACTTAAGAACCAGATCACACATGTCCTGTATCCCACAATGACTCCCTTGGTGTAAGACTGCTAATATCTCTCTCATCATTTGTTTATTCAACATTTGCCTGCCATCTGGGAGGAGCCTCCTCCCTTCATCATCTAGGGTCACTCCTAACTGCTCCAGCTCTTTCACCTCCTTTTCAGAGAATGTGGGGGCCCTGAACTCTTTGGGAATGGAGGGTATCAGGATCATCAACCTCAGAAGATAACTAAAGGAGGCTTTCCTAGCCTCTTCACCTGCTAAGTCATTGCCCTTTGCTTCAAAATTATGACTTTTCTAATGTCCGTTTACATGCACCATGGATATTTCCCTGGGGTAAAAGTAGATTGGCCGATACTTGTTTTATTAATTCCCCATGGACCAACTCTTTTCCTTTGCTGTTAATCAATCCCCTTTCTTCCCAAAATTTTCCAAAGTTGTGGACTACTCCATAGGCATACTTGGAGTCAGGGTAGACTGTACCATACTTTTCCTCTAATAATTTGAGGACTTGAGTTAGTACATACAGTTTGCAGGTTTGAGCTGACCAGTCATTGGGCAATCAGTCAGCTTCTTTCACCTCACAAGTTAGTCCATCCACAATTGCATGGCTATTGTGCCTTCTTCCTTCTAGGACACTGGAGGACCCAACTATGAATAATTTTTCTCCTGAGTGCAGGGGAAGGTCCCTGAGGTCAGATTGGACTCAAGTCTGATATCCAATCAGGTCTAAACAATCATGCTCAAGAGCCTCCATTTGGTCAGGTCCCTTCCAAAAGAAGGCAGCTAGGTTGAAGCTGTGGTCTGTTGTCAATACCAAGTCATTTTTTTCCCATTAGGATAGCCTTATACTTCAGTATTCGGGAATCAGTCAATCACCTTCCTGCTTTCTGAGACAGAATAGTTCTGATCTGATGAGGGCTAATGACTATGGCTCCTCTCAAAGTCAGCTTCCTGCTCTCTTCCACAAGGAGAGCAGTTGCTGTCACAGCTTGAATGTAACCCGGCCATCTTCTGGAGACAAGATGTAGGATTTTGGACAGGAAAGCTACAGATCTGCTTTGACCTCCCCAGAGTTCGGTAGGCCCTAAAGCTGTTCCTTTATCACTGTAACAAACACATGGAAAGACTTCTCAAGGGAAGGGAGAGCTAGAACAGGGGCCTGCACCAGTGCCCATTTGATTCCCTTTGAAGCCTCTATTTCCACCTGAGAGTTCACACCTTCATTCTTAAAGGGATGCTGAAGGATGATGGTCACTCTTTTGTAACTGCTTCCTGCTGGTTGGGGGCAGTAGGCCTTATCCAACAAGGTGTAAAACCCTCTTGCTAGTCTGTCATGGTTGGAGGAAGATGACTATGGCACCATGGGTGAAACTGGCTGAAATCTCTGTATGGCTAACAAGATGGAAGAAATAAACAATAGAATTTTGAGGATATAGGGTATCATTGAAAGGATACTGGGCCACAAAAATATGAAAGGCCAGGTGCCTAAAGCCTGCAACTTCTCAAAGTTATGGGCTTTGTTTTGTAGGTTTTCAACAGAAACTGGTTTCCAGGGCTTTGGTGAGAAAAGGTCACCAACAGACTATCTTAAGGGGTTAAGCTAAGGCAGATCCCAGCCACCTTGCTTGTTGGTTCCTTCCTGGTGGGAAAATGCTTAGCTCTGGCAGGATGGCATGTGGGTTTGCCATTCTTCCCCAGGATATGAGTGGGACAGGTTTTGGAATAAGGGCTAGGAAGACTTGGATTAAGCATGTTCATTAACTACATAGAAAATGAAGTTACCATGACTTTTTAACATGTTCAGTATCCCTCTGCATATGATCTAGAAATGATATCACCATAATCATCAAGCATATATCTAGAATAGGAGATATAGGTACAGTACTTAATACCAATCAATGCACTAATAAATGCATAAGTTTCTTTTTGGGTTGCAATTAATAGATCTAAGCTCCAGGCTTGCAACACCATACAAATTGTCTCTACATGGGAGCAAGCCATAATGCCAGTTACAATTAAGTTCTACTCACAGCACTCTGGTAATCACTGCTCCACCTAGCATGTCCTTCACACAGCCAGCATGCTGCAGCACTGTTGACCTTACAGAGAAGCTAGGAAGGTAGGCTCCAGTATTTCACTGCCTGGTGCATAGTGTCCTTCAGCATCATGGAGATTTTTACTTCTACACCTTCACCATGATGACATTAAGTAACAAGTATTTTAGTTCAGCAGTACAGCTCTCCAATGGAATCAAGATTATCTTCTTTTACCACCACTTTAATATGCAGATTGAGGTGGCCTCTGACAGTTTTTCCTGTTATGAAGCTACTTTTGTTATTAAAATCAATTTAGTTTTTGTTTAATAATAACTTACTAGAATTAGCCATTCAAATATTTTGGTTTAAACATTTCCTTTACAAACTTCTTATAACTATCCATAACCACATAGACACTAGTTGCTTCATCTCAAGACAAATTCCACCTTCACAAAACACATTCCCTTACTTAATGCTTCCTTCTACAATACCTTCTACAACTTGCCATATGAATTCAAGTTTTGTCCTACATCCATTTTGATTTCATGAAAAACAGCTATCTTATTTTAGGAAAAAAACACATTCTTTTAAACATCAAATTTTAGTCAGCACTCCCACAAACCTTTTATGCCTTTCTATATCTACTTAAGTCTCATATCCTTCATTCTGTTCTATCAAAAAAATAATAAACTATTCTTCTCAATTTAGGCATTTCAAGATTTCCATACTTTATTTATTAATATAAGTTCTTTCTTTTGTTTAGTCATTTAAGTAGAGCTCTTTTAAGAATTTTCATTGTCAATTTAATATTACCCCCAGAGGTATTAAAACATACACTGAATAAACAGAAAAACAAAAATAATTATGAAAGCAAGCATGGCACAGAGCCAATCCTCATTTGCCCTGTATTTTGGCCAGAATATTTGGGCAGTCATTTCCTTGCCCTTGGCCAGATCATAATTGGTCCAATGTTCCAACATCTCCCTAATGGACTATCTGGAGGAATGTCCCAGGGGGATCTTATAGATATGCCCTCCCTGGTCAACTGACTGCCTCTGTTCCCCATTCTGAGTCTTGTCTGGGCTTCTTTCAAGCCCAGACTCATCATATATTTCCCCACCACCAAGGCAATACTTAGTAGTCCCCTTTTCTTACCCTGGCCCATGCACAGGGTTTCCTGGTTATTGAGAGGCAGGTTTTCCCTTCCCCTTTTCTCATTCACAATCAGTGGATCCAAGCATTTGGTCTCGGGTCCTTCCAGCTGTTAGAGGTGGCCCCCCAGTGGTGGAGTCTAAGACTGCTCAATCGGCAGGGCACACTTTCCACTTGTCCACACTGGGGGTCCTCTTCAGAAGCTTTGGATCCCGGATGAGACCCCAAGATTGTTAGAAAGAATGCTGCACCTGTAAGAAAACAAAAGCTCACTTGATTGTGGAGGAGAAAAGAATTTTATTAATGATCTTGCAAGAATGGGAGCATGACCTGGACAAAATGGCTGGTGTGCCAAACAACAAGAAACAGTGATATTTATAATCTAAACCTAACACAAGGGTCCCTCCTCGTTCCCCATTGATTGGGTACTTCAGGGGTTACATCCTATCCAAGAGATCTAACTAACTTTCCTGATTCCCATGCTCCCTATACTCCCACCGACTGTGCAGGCTCAGCACCACATTCACCCCTGGCACAGTTCAAATTTGGCACTGTTTTCACCCTTGGCCATGCCCCCAGCACTCACCATTGGCCCTCCCTCATTTTGGTGCCACTTTTCAAATTCTTGGTGTGCCAAAGCCTCAGGAACCCCTATCCACCCTTCTCAAACAACAGAGCTGACTCTGGCTTCCCTTTGTGAAAATTAAACTTGACCCTTTCCTGCAACCATCACATCATATAAGTTAGAGATAAGGTAAAAGCGAGCTTATGCTTCTTTATATATATATGAATATATATATATATATATATACTTATATATATATGTATTAGTTATATATTTTTATATATGTATTCATAAAATCAACTAGAAAGAGTGGAATTACAGATTTCATTAAAAAAATATAATATATACTGGAAAACAAAATTACCATTCAAAAGGCATTGGCCATATCTTCAAGCAGCAGACATTGGAGTGAACGTGATACATGGATAAATATTCTAGATATGATTTAGTAGGATATCTACTATATGAAAAATATTTTCAAGGCATGTTGGATATAGAAAAAATGATTGGGAATATAAAGGATGTGTTAAATGGAAGAGAAGACATTAAATCTCACCTTAAGGGGTGATTTCCTACTGAGAACAGAAGAATGGTGTAAAATAATAAATAAATTAATAAATAAATAAGTTACTTAATTAAAAATAGCTTTTGATTACTGTAAGTGAAATTTTGAGAACATTTATTTGTGCATAATGTGTGAGTATTGAGTTAAATAACAAAAGAATCTTCCCATTTTTCACAACTATTCCAAATGTTTTTTTAATTTTCTGGAAGTTTAGGTTTAGTTAGTTTAATAGTTAAAATTTAAGTGTCAACTTGGATAGGCAATAGTGCACAGTCAAAAACTAGCCTAGATATTGTTGTGATGGCATTTTGTAGATGTTATTAGCATCTACAAATGGTTGACTTTAAGGGAATGAGATAGTGCTCCATAATGTGGGTAAGCCTTCTTCAATCAGTTGACATTTTTTTCCTTTAATATAGTATAGTTCATTCTGTTTTTCTTTCAGTATTTTATTTTGAAATTATTTCAGATTTTCAGAGGCATTTTAAAAATAATACAGACATTGTCAAATATCTTCATCCCAATTCCCCAAATGTTAATATTTTACTTCATGTGCTTCCCCCTTCTTGCTCTTTCCATATACACAGATCTATCTATCTATCTATCTATCTATCTATCTATCTATCTATCTATCTATCTATCTATCTATCTATCATCTATCTATCTGTATATGTATATGCACACACAGTTTATCATGATTTTTTTAGAACCACTAAGAATAAGTTGTAGACGCGTTGGCTTTTTTTTGTAAATACTTCCATATGAATTTTTTTTTCCTAAAAATTAGGTCATTTTCGTACATGAAGTGATTAAGGTGATCAAAATCAATAAATCAGCCTTAGGACTATATTATTTTCATCTGTGGGTGTATTTTGAAGGAAGTGCAACAGGATTCTTGTCACCTTAAAGCTGATTATGAGTGGAAGAGAAGGGGCAGGGATAGCTCCAATGTTTGTGGTTATGTAGTTGGAAACATGCAGATGACATAACTAAGAATGGGGGATTTAGGTGTAGCACATTTTAGGTGAGGTGATGTTCAGAGTTTAGAAATGAACATGGTCATTTTGAAATGTCTTTTAACATTTGAGAGGAGAAATCAAGCAGATAGTTGGATATCAGTAGGCAGTTCCAAAGAGATGACTGGAAAGATGACTTTTGAAAGGAATGAAGACAGTTCTGCTGCCTAGGGAAAAAGTCAGATAATGGTGGTTAAAGATGAAAATTCCTTTAATCTTTGAAAGATATAATGGACTAGCTCATGTTGGATGATCATTAATTTTTAATTGAATTAGAAATTCAGAATAAATTTTTAAAAGCAGGTTTGGGGGTCAAAGAATAGTGCTAGCCATTTGTAATGCTAGAAGAAAGGAGATGGATGAAACACAAATGTGAAGAGCACAAATCACTCAGAAATGCTCCAGAAGAGAGTGGAGGTCAGGGAGAAAAACAAAAACTAAAGAGCCTAGTTAAAGTGATAGACCATGGAGTCTAAAGGGGGAAGAAAAGAAAGAATAGTATAAAGAAAAATGGGAACATTGAAGAGAGAGAGTAGGAAAGAAAAAAAAAGGTTAAATAAATGGAAGGGTGAAATAATGTGAGAATAAAAATAGTGAAACTAATATATGCAAGGAATATGCTCAGAGAAGCATGGGGTTCTCTATTTCATTTGTGGAACAGTTGAGGTAACCATAAGAGAGTGAATCCTGGCGATTCCATTATTGAAACAGAAATGAAATTTCCTGAAGTGGAGGAAGCACAATAGAGGAATGGATATAAGAATCTCTGGCAGAGGCAATATTCAAAGATGTGCAAATGCCCACAGTTTGAGTACTGCATGGATAATACATTTAAAACACATGCCCAGAATCCTCAGGATTGGGGGGAAAAATATGGACTAGAGTGGACTTACTGGTATTCTACTAAAGACTTATTGTCATTCTAGCAATGAAAGAAATTATATCATTATTGTGGAGACAGTGGACACTAGAGATACTGAAGGCAGGAAGAAAGAAAAAGGTGCAATATGGGAGCATTTTCCGGACTTGGAATTGTCCTGAATGTCATTGCAATTATAGATACAGGCCACTATATATCCTGCCATAACCTACAGAATTGAGTGAGAGAGAGTGTAAACTGCAATATAAACTACAACCCTTGCCTAGTGCTCCAAATGTGTTCATCAATGTCAATGAATGTACCACACTAATGAAAGAGGTTGTTAATGTGGGGAAGGGGGTGGTATGGGAAGTAGGACATATAGGAATCCCTTTTTGTGTAACATTTTGTGTAAATAAGTATCTGCCCAGGCAGAAAAGAGACAAAGGTGTCTATGACATCATCTTTCTATTCTTTTGTTCCCTTTCTTTCAGCTTTCAGGATATTCTCCCTTAAGTCTGAATAGATTTTCTTTTCCTATACTATTGAAAATTTTTTCAGGTTTTTTTAAATTTATGTGCTTCATTTCCAAGTGAAGTTTATTTGTATTCTTTATATACACCCTGAGTCGATAAATAGAATCAAGTTTCAGGGTACTCTCATCTACCTTGTAAAAGCACCTGTCTCTTATCTATATAAATTTGCATGCATTACATTTACATGATAAGCTGTGTTTCCCTGATAAGTCAACAACCCTCTAAAATTTCTAAATCTTATCAAAGCTCCTTCAGTAACTGAATCTCATAACTGCTTAAAAAAAAAAAGAAAAAGAAAAATCTAAGATTCTATCATTTTACTATCAGTCTTATATATCATCAAAATGATTTCTAATTTGGGTATTTTATTTTCAAATAGACCTTTTTATGGCATTTTCTACCCTGGTAATCTTTGGCTGGCATCTTCATCTGCCATGAGTAACAGTGTCATTACTTGCTAGGAGATCATTAATGTCCAGTAGGAATATAATAAATTATACCTTTTCTCTGCAATTTCACTCTAACACTATTTCTCGTTGAAATGTATAAAACTGTAGAAAATTTGGACTTCCACTTGATGTTAGAGCACAGAGATATTTTATAACTGTCAAGGTTATTAACACATTTGGAGTCAGTATTAGCATATAGTTTTTGCCTCCCTTGAAAGAACAGGCAGAAGAAAAGATCTCCAGTTGAATGTGAGGCAAAAACAACATATATGTGTAAAAATAACTTAAAGTATTTGTGAATATATTTAGTACAACAGTGCTGTTTGCTCATTTACCAAAGCTAGCATACTGGAACCAAGTATTATTCAATTCAACTATCCAAGTTGGGATGATCAGGATGATGTGTCATAAGACCCTTATTTTGTCCTTACTGATTTTCTTACAAGGGGCTATCTTGGGCCGGAATTTTTGTTGGTAATTCAAGAATACATAAGGAATTTGTTATGTTTTTGTCCTTATTAGGTCATACAAAGGGAAAAATAACACCTGAGTGACATTAATTTTTTGAAATATTAAAGTATTAACACTCATCTCCACTCCCTTAGAATGTTGGGTTAAAGATATTTTGTGGGATCCCTAATATAAACTTGTTAAAATTGTACTTTATGTTTTATTATATTTCAAATTGCTTTCAGATAAATTGTCTCATTTTATCCTCAGAATAATAATGAGTTAATATTCACATGCATTTCTTTTTTCTCCTTACCATCTATATATGATCCATACAGTTATTCACCAATTTTACCATGTAATAAATAAGATAAGCTGATCTTAGTTTTACTCAGAAGATATCCCCATAACCTTAGTTAATTCTGGAAGCATGAATTCTGTCTGAGTTAGTTCTTGCCCTGCCCTGCCCTGCCCTGGGAAATCCAGGGCAACATGCACATGTCAAACATAGATAGCTTCTTGTACGAAAGATATCAAATTCAAATTAAAAGTATCTAGCCTTCCTAGTTGTTAGAGAAAAATGGTGCTTACTGTGACACAGAGACTGAGGTTGCAGGGAGGCAGGAAGTTTATTGGGAAGCTCTCCCAACAGAGGGGGCCTGAAGTTTAGACATCAGTCAGCTTATGGAAAGTGGTGGATATGACTTTATACAGTACATCAGTAGGTGGGAAAATGCTAGTCCATGAGGAAGGAGTTAGAGTCTGACTACAACCTGTGATTAATAAGGGGCTGTAAAAGTGAATTCTTCTTGAGCATGGCTTGTACATAGTGGGTAAAGAGGTAGGGTATTTTGGGAATGTGGGTGTCTGGTGGTCTGGAAAGGATAGCTCTTGGAATGCAGGGATCTGGAGGGGATATATCTTAGAATGTTGGGTCTGGAAGGGATGAGGGTCCTAATCTATTCCATTCTCACTATGATACAGCTCATTCTTGGGGAGAAATAAACTATCCTCCACACGTAGACATCTTGTTTTTTCAATCGGAATGGAGTCACAGCCTTAGACCTATTAATCATTGCAAAACTTGGAAGGGGGAATCTCCAACATTCCTCTTTGATCAAATATATATATATATATATATATATATATATATATATATATATATATGGTCATATATATATATATATGATCAAGGACCTAAGTAATGGGAATACTGAGCAGAACAGAAGGGTGAGGGGATGTGGAACATTGACAGCCTGGCTACTTCCTGCTGTTATGGGGCAGCAAAGGTTCCCCTTCCGTCATGTCCAGTGGGTTCTCATTTCTGGTCTGGAAGAGGTTGATATTGGCATTCATGCAGCAAAAAGATGTCATTCACATATTCCTGAGTTGTTGCAAGTATGATTCAGCCTATGAATCACACAAGAAGCTGTAAGAGACAAGGACCAAAAGGAAGCAGCTGCAATACTATCATTAAGGATATTATAATGGGCAAAAGGATTGATTTTAGGGGTGAGAAAAAATAAATGAGGATAACCATGATATATTTCCATAGCTGTTGTCTTGGGCCCTCTGAAAGATTTTTATGTTTTCTTTAAAGTTTTGAGATTTTTTTCCTACCTGCCCAGTTTTGTTAATATAAAACAAGTTTCATTTATGATTGCACAGATACTTGAGTACATCCTGTTGGATGAGAGACAGGGTCAGGGTTTGGAGTTATCTGTTATTGAGGAAGGGGAGACCTGCCATTACTGATGCAGTTGTGAGAGGTTATTTTGCTAAATAGTCTAACATTTCCAACTCTTTTTATATGGTTGGGTGGAGAGGGAGAAGAGGAATGTGTTGTGGGATTCAGTAATTGTTCCCCTTTCACTGTTGAGATATTTTGGCTTCTGCCTCAGTGGCTGAGACTGTATTTTTGCAGAGGAAAAGATCATGTACATGATCATGATCAGACAGCTGTCTGTATAAGCTCAGTTATTGCACAGAAGATGTATGGACCTGCTCATAGGAGGAGAATGAGAGTTATAATTGTGGTAAGGATAGGAACTAACCATGAAATTTAGGGTGGGCTCTAAAGATATCACTTTCAGGAGTCTGAGGAGAAGGAATAATAAGATAATACTTTCAACATTGAATATTAATGGTTAACAGTGAAATAACTTGGTTTGGTGCCCTTACATACATCGAGTTTTAGTAAGAATAGGAGAGTTTAGATTATTAACTGTGGTTTCATAGCAGTGTTTTTGAGAGATTTTTCATTTCTCATGGATTTAAGATTCCCAGCCAGCAGAGCTGTATAGATCAGTACAGTGATCAAAATGACCCCCTTTTTTTTTTCAGTTTGTATAGTTTGATGCATAGGAAATAAAAAAATTATTATTACTTCTCCCTTTGGACTTGGGGCAGCTGGTACTTTAACTTGTAGTTTAAATTTAGTCTACTACTTTTAGGATCTGGTTACAAGAGTCGCATTGCAGTGTCTGCAGCACTGAAAGCATACCTTGCCCCTTCTGAGAGTGGGAGTGGACTGATGTAATCCACTTGCCATTGTACTACTGGAGTCTGGCCAGTATGTTCGGCCAGTGTGCTTCATCCAGTGGAGTAATTATCACAGTCATTGGAGTGAGCTCAGTGGACACTCATGGGCAAAGTTCATGAGCTGTTGGTGACTGACAGGCAGGTGGACTGCTTGACTAGGCACCACAAGGTCTGGTATCAATATTTGCCTTTTTGGTGGAGCCAATCCATTGCTTCTAGGTCTCAATGGTATAGCTCTGGATCTTCGCTAGGGCACCTGCCTCAACAGTCCCAAGAGAGATGTTAGAGGCAGGGACATGATAGATTGTTACCTGTCACTGCTGGGAGGCATCCAGATGTTCTTCCATGGATTTCTCATCCCCATAGAGGGCAGCCCACAACAGTTCATTGTTCCTGTCTTGTACTTGGGGTTCTTCTCACAATTGTAACTAAAACTCAAGTGGTACTTGTTTAGAAATTTGCCTCTACCAACAAACCCCACCCAAAGCCAATATTAGTAATGGCTACATCCAATTCACAGGGTAAGTTAAGATCCACCCCCTTACCACTTGAACTGTGTTACTGTTTTAAAAGCAGCCTGCTGGAGGGAGGGGGGTTCTCATTTCCATGCACAATTTTTTCTGATTAGCACACACACACACACACACACACATATATATATATATGTAATGGTTTTAATATCTGAGCTAAATGAGAGATAAAGGGCTTGCAGTATCCCAACATATTATAAACCTTATTAATATGAGAAAACATTGCACTTTATCAATTACAGCCAGGGGTAGAGATTTTTGTTTTGTTTTACTCAACTAAATACCATTTAAGAATTTGATAGACAATCAGGACTTTGTAGCTTGACCTAATTGTTTGCTTATCTCAGGTTCTTAAAATAAGATACCATTGTTTTTATTTTATGCTTTTCTTTTAATTTGGAGAAAAAAAAAACAAAACAGGATCATTGGTTAACATAATATTATCAATAGGTTACAGCCACAGGTTATTTTTCACGCAGTCAGAATTTTTGCCACCAGGTCAGGATAGATGGTTGGGCTGTGCCCACAGCCCTGGGGAAGCACTGCAAAATCCACCATTGGCCTTCTTACATGAAGGCGAATGCAGGCCTGATTTATTTGCCTAAGGAGATACTAAAGAGAGCCTTAGCAAGTTTTAAAACAAAGTGATAGTGACATAACTGGTTATTATTTTTCATAACACATTTGCAATATTTAGGACTGCTGGAGATAGCAGTGGTAGTACTTTAATTCATGATAATCTACTGTTATGTGCTACCCTTGGCAGCCCTCAATGGTCACTCTTTTTGTGCAGTCAGAGAGTGGCTTCATTAGTGGAGGTGGGGCAAATCAGTTGAACATGAGCAAAAGCATTTGTCTCTTGATTTCTAGGCAGAGAGGTTGCTTCTATGACACATACCATTTAAAAATAATTGAAGCCATGATTAACAACATTATATTTTATCTAATATGATGGCAAAATAATTTTTAGATTTTCAGGAATTTTATGCACTCTTTTAAGTATTCATATAAACATTTTGCTGATTTTTTTGTCTTTTTTTTTTTCTGGAACCTGTATTGCTTGTAATTTGCAACCTTACTTTTGGAAGCACTTTTCTAGTAATTAGCAACAGTTAGGAATATTTGAGCATAATAAATGCCGTTAAGCTTTAATTTAGCAGTTTAGATAGGTATTTAACCCATGTTTTTAATTATTGCTTTTTAGGAGTGCACGTAGACTTGGGAGTCAATTAAAAGCTTACTCGTAAGAGGTAAACAATTGTAGGTTAAGTAAGGTGATTAGGAACAGCCGGGTATTGATAAAACGAGAGGATTAAAGGAATAGGTTCTGGGATGGTTTGATCTGGGAGAGATCAGAGATTGAGAAGAGAAGTCAACATGTATAATGCTTTTTGCCTGGACCACTTTTTGGAGAGGGAGGACAGGAGGTGAGGAAGGAGGTTGGAGAGCTAGCAGGGAGTTGGGCATGAGAATGGGTGGTGGGTGTGGAGAAAGGAGCAGGAGGTGGAGAAAATGGGGGGAGGATGGAGTAAGTTCAGGGTGCACTGATAAGGCATAGAGCAGTGGAGGAGGGACACGATTGGAGAGATCTGAGTTGGAAAAAGGTTTTCCTGTGTACAGAAGGCTAGGAGGGGTGGGAAGAGGAGGCAATCTTCAGCCCCTGCATCTGTATGAGGAGGGGAGAAAGTTGGGGTGGAAGGCAGTGATGACCAGAGGGGGAAGAAAAGGAATCAGAGGACAAGGAGGGTGGAGTGTGGAGGTGATGTTCGAGGTATATAAGGAGGAAGTGCAGGGGGAGCCTTACCAGCTGATTTAAAGTTGAGGTTTTACAAGTATTTGGGGACAGAAAGGAGGAAGAAGAAAGCTTTTGGGGAAGTTTTTGGTGTAAAAGAAGAACAATATTGACAGAGGGAGGGGCGGATAAAAGATGAGAGAAGGCCTGAGCATAAGGAATATTGCATGTCTGCCACTGGGGTGGATAAAGTTCTTTCCAGCTCAGAGAATTGGGGAATTAAAAGTGTGTTTTTTGGTGATTGACTTTTATTGTTCAATTGGTATTGTGGCTACACAGAAGTTGAATAGAAAATGAGATTTTTGGGTCTGATGTCTCCTTTCGGGTACAGTGTTTTAAGGTTGTGAAGGAGACAATCCAGAGGCACAGTTTGGGAGGGGTGGGCAAAAATTTAATTCCTCATTTTAGGTGACCTGGGTAAGACTAAGGATTTCTAGAACAGGGGAGATTCTGAGTGACACAGGCATCCCTGAATCAGTCAGAAATCACCCCAAGAAACAAGACACCACACTTGGGACTAGACATTTTGGAGCCAAGGGATTTCTTCCCATAAGGATGCAGGCCTCCTGCCTGCTATGGCTCCCAGGGACAGTGAAGATCCTGACCTAGCAGTAGGTTTTTCTCTCAGTGGGTTGTCCTGGACAACATAAAAAGGAGAGGAGAAACAGTATCTCTTCCAGTGGAGAAATCCTTAACTCACCCAACTGAGATTTGATGTCTGGTGCTGGATGGGCATTAGGCAGTGGCAGGGAAACTCCTCATCAATCAATCAGGCTTAATGTAGTCCTAATCCCAGGTTTCCATGCCAAATGTTAGAGAAAAATGGTGCTCTCTGGGACTTGGAGACTGAGGATTGCAGCCAGGCAGGAATTTTATTGGTAAGCTCTCCCAATGGAGGGGGTCTGAGGATTAGACTTCAGCCCACTCATGGAAGGTGGTGGATATGACCTTATACAGTACATCAATAGACGGGAAAATGTCAGTCCATGGAGAGGGGTTAGCCTGTGATTAAGGGGCTTTAAGAGTACATTTTTCTCATGTATGGCTTGGGGGTAGTGGACTAGGAGGTAGTGTGCTTTTGGAATGTGGGGGTCTGCTGGTCTGAAAGGGATGGGTCTTGGGATGCAGGGGTCTGGAAGTGGTCAGGGTCCTTATCTGATCCATTCCCATTGTGATATAGCTCATTCTTGGGGGGAAATATGCTGTCCTCTGCATGTAGGCATATTGCTTAATCAGTCAGAAAGGAGTCACAGCTTTATGACCTGTTTATCTTTGCAAACCTTGTAAGGGAGAATCTCTAACACTAGTATAGCTTCAATATGAGCTAAGTCACCTCACAGTACTTTTAGAATAGTATTTAATATACAATTTTATAATTGTTTATCTGATTTTCTATCATGACAATTAGCCTATGATTTTCTTAAAGGCAGGAAATGTATCTTTTAAATCTGAATTTTTCCTAGCAAAATTGATAACACTCTTCTGATACTAAATACTTTTTTAAATTAGAGAAGTTGTGAGTTTACAAAACAATTTATGCATAACCTACAGGATTCCCATACATTCTTACCACCAACACCTGTATTGTTGTGGAACATTTGCATGATTGGTGCTTTCCCTTCCACACTCCATGTTTACTGAGGAATTCTTTCATCTAGAGAATCATCATGAGAATTACACTTGTCTCAAGGATATTGAGACTTCCTGTTAAAGTTAATTAAAACCCTGGAAAGAAAAGGATGCAGTAGAATGAGCATCCTACAGTGTACTAGTTGCTAGGTTCTATTTATTCTTCTCTCTTTTAACCACTTACAAATATCACAATTGTCCCACTTTAGGAATGGCACCTTTATTAAGAAAGTGGGTGAGATATTAACAAGCTTCAGATGTCTGACAATATGCTCTTGGATTGGGCTAGTTATTCCCTTGTTTCCTGACTCTCATGTCAAATTTGCCCAAGGCCCTCTATTGCATAAATTATTCTTTACTTATGTTCATTTTATATCTATTTTTGCCATGAATGTTTGAAGTTTTGCATTTGTATCAGGTCCTGTAAATCTTGTAGGTAATCTCATATTTTTTGATTTAGGTTAACCTAATATTTAGGGAATTTTTCCAACTTTTAGAGTTATATAATGTGAAATTATTTATAAAACCCAAAAGAAGAAAGAATATGTTTATAAACGTATCTATTTCTCTGGATGTGATCCCCTTTGATTGTACTAAATTCAATGAGGAGCTTCTGATTAAGTTTACTTGATAAAGTCAATTTTAGGGCTTCTATTTGGGCTATGTCAGTAAGGTATAACTCAGGTTGAGTCTCCACCTCCTTGGTGGGTTAATATAAATGAACTCTTAATAAGAAGACACACAGAAAGAGGAGAGAGTTTTGTCATTTTGATCCTGCCATATAACAGAAAAGAGAAGATTCAAACTGGCTAAAGCCCCAAGGAGACAGGGACCATTTGCATGATAGCTTACAGCTAACCTCGGGAAGAGAGCCAAGACTGATACAGGAAGCCCTGAGAGAGGAGCTCTAACCAAGAGAGAGAGAGGATTGGAAGCCAGGAGAGAAAGAAGAGACCAGGCAGAGATCAGCAACCATCTTGCTTCAATGTGTGGCCGCTTCGGTAAGAAAGCAACCTTGAGGTCGACTCTTTAGGACCTTGTAACTACAAGCTTTTACCCCAAATAAATTCAGCAGATTCTGCTACTTTACTTCAGCATCCCTTTGGCAGACTAATACATATTATATATATTTCACCCCTAGTTTCTCAGGTTCCATTTTGTACACCTGATGATTTCTGATTTGCATTCCAGAAACTATAAAAGGCATGCAGTGATTTAATCAGTAGGGCATTTTTCATTTGCAAAATCACCATATTTATTCTAAATTTGTGCTATACTTACAGAAAACATATGTCATCAAATATATTCCAGATGTTATGTTTTGGTCATTAGTCAGTTTTTGAAATCTACTCAGTTTTGAAATGAGTAAAGAATTTTGAAATCTTACTCAGTTTTGAAATGAGTAAAGAATGATAAGGCAAAAATACAAAAACATCATCACATTAAAAAGAATGCAGGAGTCATAGACAAAGTAAATAAATCTGTTTTTTAAAGGGGTTCAGAGTAGTGAAAGTTAGCAAAACTATTCAATATGCTACAGTAATGGTGGAAGCATGACATTATGCATATGCCAAACCACATAGAACATTACTGCACAAAGAGTGAGCCTTAATGTGTGCAAATTAAAAAGGAAAATATGTTTAGGAGGCAGGGGACCCCAGAATGGAATGCAGAATGTGAGAAAACAATCTAACTGAATTACAATATATGAAATAACTTCACTAAATGAGATAAGGAGAAAATGCTGACCTAAATAACTTTGGAAGTGAGTCTTTAAAAAGTCAAAAGGAACTGCAAATAAGCACTGTACTCTACAGTTGTTTCCTATAGGGGAATGGGTTATCAATTCTCCAACCACTAACATTTGTTTATTAGAAATGTACTATTAGGAAAACGAATGAAAAACGGTGGGAGCCGGGTTTTTCAGTGTTAGATTAGAAGGTAACAGATGAGAAAGGGAAGGCATCTAAAATGACTCATATGGTAATAGATTAGAGTTAAGGATTAGTATGAACTTATCTTTAGCTTAATATAGATACAGATGATAATATATGGAAATATTTATAGATATAGGTATGTACATGTATTTATATGTTTCCTTGTGTCAACTGAGAGAACCTGGAATCAATGACAACTCATTAGGAATGGGCACACCTAGTGCTTGGATCTTGGTTTCAAAACCAATTTCTAATAAAGGGAACCAGTATCCTTGGAGAAATGGCTGACTAAAAAACTGGGGCAGGAAATATATGAGATGAGTTTGGAGCATTTTGTAATGCCAGAAAGTAAGGAAGTAGCCAATAACAAGAATAAAACATAATCGTGGGGATATGTGAAAGGGACACCAAAGCTAACTGAAAGAACTACCAAGGATAAAAGCTGAAACAATCTGAGCAACAAAATAAAATAGTATTGTATTATAAGTCAAAGAATAAAATAAATATTCATGAGTTCATGTTTATATAAATAAATGCTTAGAAAATAAACAGGGGTAGAATATACAAATCACCCATGTAGAATTCCAAATAATTTATGTAGCCATTCAGTCCTCAAGGAGGTGGAGCATAACTCAGCACTCATCAAGAATGGACTGTGCATAATGACTTTTGCCCAAATAAATATGAAAAGAACAAAAAAGCATAACTTTACATTGGAGAAACCTAACAACCACTTTCTCAGATCAAGGTTAATATTAATAATGATAAGCCTGCTGGTAGTCTGAACCCTTGATATGATTGTGATGAGAATAGTAATTCACCTCCATGGTATTCCTCCCCAGAATCCATAACTCCAGTCCAAACTGGAGAAAATATCAGAAACATCCCAATTGAGGAACAATCTACAAATATCTGGCAATTTATGCTGTATTTTTTTGAGCTTTCTGCAAAGATAGTTATGAATTTTTCTTCCATTGTTCTATAACCTTCTTCCATTGGCTTTCATAATACTATGCTTATGCTATCCTCTTGTTGGAGAAGTTGTGGTGATTCAATAATTTTGTTCTAAATAGTAGTGTTATTCAGTGTTCCAAGATAATTCTTCTTCTTTTCTCACCATATACTTTACCATGGATGATTTTATTTTCCCTATTACTTTAATTATCATTTCTTAGCTTTAGATTTCTAAATCTTTATTTCCAGTCCAGACATGGTTGCTCATATTGAATAACTTCTGCCCACGGGCATCTTACATCATGTTTAAAACTGAGTTTCTCAAACCATTCATCTTCCTCATCTTTCTCACACTCACATATTTACTCCCCTTTCTGTGCTTTTAATCTTGCCATTCTTTTATTAATTAATTAATTCAAGGAGTAATTATCCAATACTCTGTATATACCATTCATCCTTCTGTTCAATGAGGAGAAGAAAATGAATAAAGTAGATGAACATTCTTGACATCTTGGAATTTATTCCCATTTGAGGTCTAGCAAGGAGTAAAATAACCAGTTAAATAGTTAGATTATACAAATCTAATGGAAATTGTGATAATTAAGTATGAGTTAAAGCTTAGGGTGTATGAATAGGATTTAATTTGAAAATAAATTAACCAGAGAATGGTTCATTGGGAAGATTTCATTTGTCAAGAACTAAAATTACATGAGGAATTAAAACATGTGAACTGCATTGGATATTAATTCTATAATGCTTTCAGATTTACCATCAGTCAGAATGGCCAATTTAGTTGTGGCAAACCTCAGATATGTGAGCATCAGATAATCCCTGAAGACTTGAAGTGAGAACCATATGGTGCCTCTGAAGGTGGTATCTGACAGTTTATACATATGACATTTGATGCATATTTCTTGACAAATTCATATTTTGAAGCTGTAATTCATACCTCACACTGGTCACTAACTACTATTCATTGTCTTGATAAATAGGTAACTCAGTGAATGATACTGGAAAGAATGAAGAAGGATTAGTTAGAGGATCCAATGATACACAAAATCCAATAAATAAGTCAAGGTATGATCTCAAAGTTAAAATGTAAGTAAAAATATTCAGTAAAGCCAGGAGGGCTTAGCACACAGGATGAGTAAAATCAATTTTGATACCCTTTCAGGAGGCATTTTAAGTTAGAAACCACTATGATTTTAGAACCATGATTTGGGAAATAATATCACTTCTGTTAATAAATCTAAAAAGGTGTTTCTCCCATCAGCTTTCATAAATTGTTCAATGTTTATTTAAGTTTAGCTCATCTTTAACAACATCCTAACAATCAAAATAGTGATTCAGAAAGTGTTTCTTATAATATCCTTCAGATAATGATGCATAAAATGCTATTAATTTTCAGATCAAATCAGAATATTTACTTTTTAATTTTCACAATATAAAAATTTTACATTGCCATTTTGAACTTGTGATATTCCCTCATATTTAAGGACAATGAGTAGAATTTGTGAATACCTGAAGTTCAGACCACAAGGTAATGACCAATAAAATCTCAGTTCTTTGAAAAACAAAAGCCCTTTCAAAAAAAGGATATCATCAATGTTATATGATCATTTGAAGTTTTCCTGAAATATTCATAAGACTAAATGTCTTACTTGAGCTAAGATCTTCCTATTTTGCACTCTAATCATGAAAATCATAAAAAATAAAATTGTCCTGGGAACACTTCTCTTTCTGGCCACTTTCTGTCCATAGAGAAGGTGATGCCCCTGTTCAAAGCACAATCTGTTAGTGGTTGCTGAAGAGGGGAAAGGCTGGAAAAAAATCTAGCATGGTAGATTTGATCACCATATCTTTTCTTAAATAATGCTTCTTAATTCATTAGACAGTAAAAGTTATTCTAGGAATCCTAAGTAGACCTGGTTGAAATTGAATGGACACATTTAGAAATTTTTAAGCTTCTGTCTTTTCCTCTTGAGTTTTCTTATCTTCACTAAATACATTGGTCCTATAGTCTTCAGACCATTCTCTCATCACTATTAGAAATACTTTTATGTGTGATCTAGAGAAGTTGAATTAAAAATGAATGTGTTAAGTGTACAGACAGATCATTTTCTTTCAGGAATTCAGGATGAAAAATAATCTTTCAGTATTTCTAATATTGATTAGAAATATGTCTCATGGGTAAACATACACTATATGTCCACACATGCTAGTTTTTAAACATATACCACTTTTCAGTGTTATACCTCAATATCAATGAATTAACCGTTTTTTAGGAAAATAAATATAATTTAATACCACTGTGTTTCTTTATCTTTATAATTTTAAAACATTATTATTTATAATGTCTTACATGGAAATTGACCACACCCATATTCAATTCTATTGGTGGAATAAGCATTTTAGTGGATGATATTAGAATTTCTCTTTCTCCCCTTCCTAAACACCTATATATTTATATGACAGCTAATTTTATCATCGAATAGGTGGTAAGAATTTCAAGAAATTAAAATAAACCTTTACTCACATTGAAATTCAATGAAATGAAATGGAATTGTTTTGGTATTAGCTATCAATTTGAACTATAATACAATTATGACTGTTTAAAGGGCCCCGTTAGCAATTATGTTCACAATCTTAATAAAAATGTAGCACACATAAGGATGATATGCTAAATACACATAAATAAATGCAATAGCTGAGCTGACTAAAATAAGAGAGCCTTGCCATCTGGAATGCTTCAGGTATGCCTTGTAAAGGAGTTGAATGGAAACTGAGCTGCACCATGAAGTGATGGTTTATTGGTTCATATTTCATGGCATGTGACAAAAAGTGAGAATTTGGGAAGACAGGGCTATGTAAGCAAGCATTAAATGATTTACAAACTGTTGAAATAGTTTTAAGTTTGGGCTGTAGGTTGAACTTTAAGGAATAATTTTTAATTCTGTCTGAGAATTGCAAAACTATCACTCTTGTTGAAAGTGAATATTTATTTTCTAAGAAGGTATTGCTCCGCTCCAAAACACTCAGGGCCTATATATGTTTCTTCTGTTTATGTCTGCCATAGGATTCATAGAGCATACATATCTACAATAGACACTTTGAGCACAGTTGGGGTCAGGTCAACTAAAAAAATAGTTTGCACTGCATCCTAGAACAGCAGGATACACTTTCTTGCTCTAGCTTACTCTTTATGCTGAGGGTTATAGGTCATTATATGAATCAACATACTCAAATGTTGTGTATGTTGTCACTAAAGTCCAGAGTCTTCTACCACTTTCTTATGCGTTCAGATTGTAAATCAATACAATTTATCTTCCAGGGGCTTTACTAACATGCCTTAGAACTCTGTAACCCAGAAATTTCAATGAGTTGGGTTATGTTCAAATTTTCACAGGATAGTCATGTATGGTACTATCACGCTTAAATCTCAAGAATGATGTAAGTCAATGATTATAAGATCTTGCTAGAGAGAATATGTAGCCCTGGGTGAAGTTGTTGTAACTTTGAATTAAGGCACCCTGCTGTCCTTGCCATAGGAAGTCAAACTGCTTCGATTTTTCTCTGTTTGTTATCACAGAAATAAACCATTTACAAAAATCATTGGTTACTCACCAGATATAAGGGTGTATTAATTTGTTCTATCTAAGATACTGCATCTGAAACAAAAGCAACAATTGGAGTCACCATCTAATTAGCTTTACATTAATCCCCTGTAATTTTTCAAGATGTACTTGTCTTTGGCAAAATCTACGAACGATAATTAAGCAGGAAAGTGAAAGAAATTTCGTACTAGGGCTCCTTGCAAATATTTTAGGTAGCATTAAATGCTGCTCTTCTGGCAGATAATTAATTTGCAATTTTGATAGTGAAATGCACTTCCAAAATTTCTAATTGGCCTTTCTAGGCATAATTGTGTTCCTAGTTAATGGCAGACAAGTGATTTAACTTAGGTTTTGGAAATTTCTAGAATGTAAGGCAAAATTTATATATATATATATGGAATATAAGAGAAAAGATTCAGAGAAAATCAGTTCACTTGTTTGCATCTTCATAATAAAATTTTCAGTGTCATGTCACAGAAAAATCTCAAGGAAAGTAATTATCAAAACTAATAGAAGTAAAAGTTCATACTCTAGTATTAGTCATGAGTCTTTTGGATGAAAGGACAGATGGACTGTCAAGGTGGTTCAAAGGAAAATAATTTGTACATGAACATATCTTGATGAATATCAGACTCTTAAATATAAAGGCAAAATTGTAAAATCATCCAAAGAGAAAATACAGTTTAGCTACAAAGAAAAAAGAACCAGATGGTCATTAGATTGATACTAGTATGATTGAACATGAGGAGATAATTAAGCTTTACCTTTAAAATTCTAAAACAAAAATCATTTTGGATCTAAATTTTATGTTTAACCAAAACATAAATCTGATACGTAAGCTAAAATAAAGCTTTTTCTTTCAGCCATTCAATGACTCAAACATTCTTTCCATTCAGAAAGTAAAATTGGAACTTTGCTGCAACCACTAGGGATAAGCATATCACAAACAAAAATAAGTCAGACAAAAATAAGTGCTTTGCACTAATAGATAATATTTTAAAAGATTTTCCTATCATCTTGTCAGTAAGTTCATATTTTCCCCTTCTTTTTCTTTGTTTTGTTGTTCTTCTTTCCCTATTTACTTTGGGATTAATTGTATAATTTTGGAATTCCTTTCTGAAATACTGTATTACTTTTTTTAGCCATAAATAGTGGTAGTCATGGGTATTGCAGTATTCACCCTTCAGTGTCTCACAGTCATCCTTCATAAAACAGTACATCACTGTATGTGTTGTGCATGAAGCTTACCATAGTAAAAGTCCTTTTACCATTGTGTTGTTGTATATTTTACCTTAAATGTCAAAAAGTCCCACAATGCAAGGATTTCATTTTTCTCTATCAATCAAAAGTTCTTTGAAAAAAATGTAAAAATTGAAAGTATATTTACAACATATTTACTCTTTCTGGTATAATTCATTTCTTCTAAAGTATTAATTTTCTTTAGAAATATGAATTCCCTTGTTAAACTTTGCACACAAAAATATATTTTGCCCCCTTTGGGTTTTCCGTTCATTGAAAGTGGCCATTGAGTTTGTCAGGCAGATCCCTTGATCATAAGTAACAAATTATATTGCTTCAAAAATGTACTTCTTTTGTGTCATTCACCTAGACCACCTTTCTTGGCTCTTGGCAGTAAGTCTCACCAGGAAGTGATCATTTATGCTTGTTGATTGTTCCTAACTCTGTTTTTGTTTCTTGACCAAGTTGTAAATGAGCATCATTTCATTTCCTCCTTTAGCAGCGATACTGGGGGGATGGTTTTGATTATATAATCTGACCGTATGGTCTTTTTCAAGTGGCAAATTTAACTGGTTGTATCTTCATGTATATTCTTTGTATTTGTCTTGAGACTTCTGACATTTCCTGATAGTTTAGAAACACTTCTTTAACCACTAGGTCTCAAAAATATGATTTAATCAAATAGATGGCAGACCTTAAATTAATTCAAGGATGACAAGTTACTCAGGTTACTTATATAACCATTGATTATGTTTATCATCTAATCGTTGGATAAAACACTTAAAGTGTATGTTGTATGCACACCTTTTTGATCTCAAAATCATTGAAAATAAAAAGTATAAATATAATATTCCTTTGCCATCTCTAATGAAGTTCAATTCCTGGTACAAGGGTCATCTCTTGAAGATTATTCATGACCACGTGATTTTCCCAACCCAAAAGTGCTGCAACTAACTTGTGATTTTTTTTCTTATGAGGTGCAGCAAAATTGTGCTCTAGTTTTACATTTTGATGAGTGACCAAAGTTGAAAATCTAAGATTATTGATTCTCTGTATGTCTCAGTGTGGTGTGTGTGTGTCTGTGTGCTTGTGTAAGTAAAACTTTTAAAAATGTTTTTTCCTCTTCAAAAGGGAAGCTAATTAGCCTTTTATAATAGTTTCCTTTTACTTGTAGCCCTTTTGTTTCTATGGCTGACTTCATCTTAAATCATTGGAGATTAATTGGTCATGTAAGTCTTTTATTTGTGTGCAGTAGGGTTATCTAATTAGAACAGATCTACTATAAAAGGGGTGATATGTACTCAAGTTTTAAAGATTGAAGCTGTTTTTGCATGATTTAGAGAACAGAGAACACTGGTTAAAAAACAGTCGGGGGAGCTTTGTTTGCTTTGTACAACAATTGTCTGCATAGCTCTGAATTTGTGATGGAAACAAACGATCAGGAAATGAGAAAGATTACTTTTGACTTGTGAAGTATTCTTTGACCTCCATAGAAATCAGAAGGATACTAATTGGGGATTGAGACAGCCCCATAGAAATACAGAAATGAGCTTACACAAATTGTTTTAAATAAATCTCTATGTCTCTGAGAAAATGTTAATAAACTTTATCTTGACCCACCATCTCACTGGAATAATGCCTTAAAAAGTCAATATGAAATAGGGAGATATATCCTCTGACCCTAAACTGGGAAATCCTGAATTTCCCTGACATTTAAAGTCATACATAGAATAATATTCCTAATCATGGATAAGTCCCAGATAAAATAGATTAAAAACTGCAGAGAAAGGCCATCCCCAAAATTCTTCTGGTGTGCTTGAATCACTTGGTAAAATATATCTGTTGTGAAAGTGGTGATTTTTTTTATGACTTCAACATTACTATTCTTATCATTATTATTAGAGGTAATAGTACTACCATTGGGATAGTTTCCCCTAAACAACATCACAACTCAATAAATAAGAGTGAAATATATCCTCATCTGAATCACCACACTTGAGGCTGCTCTCCAGGCTGTCTTGACCTAGATTGGTTTGTGGTGACGAAGTTGATGTGGGCTCTGGGTGGGAGGCTCTTTGTCTCTTCAGAGATAACCTTAACCTATAAACTGTCTGTCCTGACTTGTGGGTGTGGAATGGTAAGAGGCTGCAGCCCTGCCCGTGGTGACCATGGCAACGACTCCAGTCCCAGGAAACAGTTTATCAACGCAAAGTCTATAAACTTTAAATATTCAGGGAAAATGCAAACAAAATGGGCTAAAAGCTTATCTAGAATGCATGAAGTCCATGCTAAAAGCTTACCTAGGATGTGGAAGATATATGCTAATTCAAGCCTATTGAGAACTGAAACAAAAAGACCATTTGGCCTTTCCTCTCTGCATAAAAGGGACTCGAAAATCTTGTTCGGGGCTCGGGTTTGCAACAGAAAGCTCTGGAGTCCGGCTGGCCGTCAATAAACCATGTTTCCTTCTCAAAGTCATTCCCGAGTCCTGGCCTTTCTATACGCAAACAATTGAACCTTTCTCAAATTCTACAACAAGGTGACTGGAGTCAGCAACATCTGTAAAAATCTCAACTCTTATATCAAAGGGGACCAGAATAAGGGAGAATCTTAGAGAATAAACTGAGGCACATGTAGTGATCTCAGATGTACCAATCTGGGAAACTTGTTTCAGATGCCTGTTTCAATCTGGTAGGTAGATAAAACTGGTACAGGAATATAATATACAATTATAGACTTTTGGAAGGCCAGGGTTACAGGAACGAGGAAGGGGACAGCCAGTTAAACTCATGGACGCAGAATTATAAACAAAATAGAAATGTGATTACATCAATTAGGCATGACCCAGGGTGGGTCCTTTAAAAATTGATAATAAAAACATGATAAATAAAAATAAAATATCAAATTTTGCTCTTGCTAAAGTCCTTTAAAAATGGAAGTTATAAGTGAAAAAATACACAGGAAAAAGCTTCAGAAACAGGAGGAGAGATTCTGGAGTACAGAGCTGGAATCAGAGGAGCACAATGGCCCTCACGAGGCTAGGTCCATGGAGCAGCTTGAAACTGAAGCGATGAGACCCAGAGGAGAGGGGAGAGATGAGTGGACAGGCATTTTGCCGTGCCATGTGCTTGATCACCCACAGCTGACCTTGGAGAGAAAACCTCTTTAGATGATGCCACCAAGTGCCTGCTCACCCACAGCTGCAAATTGGTAAGTCAGCCAACATGTCTTGATAATGCCTTGATTTGGACACTTTCACAACCTCAGAACTATAAGCTTTTAACCTAGTAAATTTCCATTATAAAAGTCAATATATTTCCGATATATTGCATCAGCAGCTTTAGCAAGTGAACATGGTTCCCTTTCTTTTTGTTTTGCAAGTGTGGCATGTGCTACATTTCAAGATTAAAAAAAGTAAAAAGTCAAGGCCCAGCATTCTGACTAATGCAACTAGAGATGGCATGCCAATTTTGCAATTTTTAAAGAGAAAATTACTACCATTCTGTACAAATAATCTGTAGTCCTCCCTCCTCCCCCCACAGTGTGATAGCACACACATCTGTTATTATGCTCCCTCCCTATACTCCCTGAGTTTAGGGAGGGAGTATAGATGTGGCCAAGGCAGGGCCTAGTGTCCACTAATTGACTGGCTGTCTTCTGGAAGCATATTGTTGAAACCCTTTCACAAAATGGGATATGCAAAGAGAATTGCCAGGTTTTGAAGATCAGGAACACCTTTCAGAAAGTGAAGCAAAGGCTGTCACAAAATCAACTCTCCAGGGAATAATCTAGTTGCTGACAAACCAGGTCATTTGATATTTAGTATATCTCACAGTCTGGAAATAGTGGATAGCATACACATTGTTAGGTTGTACATGTTCTTTTGTCTTCCATATTTCATGAAAAGAGGAAACTGGGTCCAGGGCTTTGATCAGACTCAGATTTGACTTCTTGGACTAGATCAAAAGTAGTACTTGGTTATTCTATCAGGTGGAACATAGTTTTTAGTTTTTTTTCTTTTTTATGATGTTAACTGTGACTGATACTCAAACCTACAGTCTTTGATTCATCAATCTATTGTTTTATTTTCATTTTAGTTTGAGTAATATTATAAGAAGTCCCTATTTATTTCTCCTATTAAGTAACCCAGTCCTACAGTTGATGTAGGAAAGGAACGGAGAATATTTGATATTTTATTTTTATTTATCGTGTTTTTAAGATAACTATTCATTTTCTTATTTGCTCAGAAGCGACCAATTGATTTTGCATTTTATTTTCTGTTAGTATCATAATGGATTCATGTATTCTAACATATTTTGATAAGTTTTAATCCATGACTTTTCTTTATTCTTTTTTGAAATTCAAACTGTACCCTTTTGTCCAGTGGGAACTTAAAGTTGACTTCTCTATCCTTTTAGGACAGGGCAGAGTAGTATAAATTGCAGTATGAGGCCCCAGAGCAGGGTATCTCAACTCAACAATTGAACTCTATGAATTGCTGACCATGAGTCTGTTCCAAGTTCTGGCTCATAAGGCATCACTGGACCCCACCATGGTGGTGTGATCTATGACATCTTCTGCTCAATTCTTCTTTTAAAAAGAAAATAATATATATATATATATATATAATTAGAGAAGTTGTAAACTTACCAAACAATCATGAACAATGTACAGAATTCCCATATAACATTCCTCCACCAACACATTAAATTGTTGTGGAATATTTGTTATAGATCATAAGACAACATCATCGGACCATTCCCACTAACTATGGATTAGAGAGTATATTGGGTATACTTTCCCTTACTTCCCCTATTATTAACACAGTACCTTTGCTAACATAGATGCAAGAATATTAAAATATTGTTATTAACTATACTCCCTAAGTTACAGTAATTGTATTTTTCCCATGCATCTTCATATTCTTACTGCCTTGTAATAGTGATGTACATTTGCTCTAGTTCACAGGAGAACATTCTTGTATTTGTACTCTTAACCACAATCCTCATCCACCTCCAGGTTCATTATATTATTCAGCGCCTAAACTATTTTGTAGCTATCTTTCAGTTGACATTTACATTCCTAGACTACCCCCTTCAGCCACATCCCATTTTTAAAACAGCCATGTTAGTTATACTCACTATAAGGCATTGGCATCAATTCTATCCATTCCACACTTCTACAGTCAAGCTAATTTAAAAGTTTACATATATTAAGCATAAGTACCCCCTCTCAGTACCTCATTCTATATCTTAGTAGCCTATCCTCTAGGTTTTAACTACATGTGTTTATTCTTAGTATCTAGTTCATATTAGTGAGACCATACAATATTTGTTTTTTGAGTTTGGCTATTTCACTCAGCCTAATGTCTTCAAGATTCATCCATGTTATCAGCTATGTCCCAATTTCATTTCTTCTTACATCAGCATAGTTTTCCACCATATATATATACACCACATTTTGTTTTTCCATTTATCAGTTGAGGGACACTTCAGTTGTTTACATCTTTTGACATTTGTGAATAACACTGCTATGAACATTGGCATTCAAATGCCTATTCACATCTGTTTTCAGTTCTCTGGATATACTCTTAGCAGAGGGAAGGCCAGATCATATGGCATTTCTATATTTAGCTTCCTGATGAACCACCAAACTGTTTTCCACAGAGGCTGCAGTGTTTTACATTCCCAGCAACAGTAAAGGAGTATTTCACCTTTTCCGCAGTCTCCAGCACATTTTGTTTTCTGTTTTTTTAATAATGGCATTCTTTGAGGTCTGAGATGATATCTCACTGTACTTTTGATTTGCATTTCCCTAATAGCTCGTGATATTGAATATGTTTTCATGTGCTTTTTCACCTTTTATATTTTTTCTTTGGAGAAATGTCTATTTAAGTCTTTTGCCCATTTTTAAATTTGGATTGCTTGATCTTTTATTGTTCAGTTGTATGATCTCTTTCATATAGCATGGAAATCAAATCCTTATTCGATATGTGGTTTAAAAATATTTTCTTCTATTATGTGAGCTACCTTTTCACCTTCTTGATAGAGTCCTTTGAATCACAAAATTGTTTAAGTTTGAGGGGGTCCCTTTTATCCTTTTTTTTTCTTTCATTGTTCATACGTTCAAAGTAAGGTTTAAGAACCTACCACCTTCAACCACATCTTAAAGATGTTTTCCTACATTTGCTTCCAGGGTTTTATGGTTACCACTTTTATATTTAGATCTTTTATTCATTTTGATTTAATTTTTGTATAACATGTGAGGTAGGGGTCCTCTTTCTTTCTTTGGAATATGGATATCCACTTCTCTTGATACCATTTGTTGAATAGACTCTATTGCTCTAGCTGGGTGGGCTTGAAAGCCTTGTCAAAAATCACTTAACCATAATGTGAGGGTCTGTTTCTGAATCATTAATTTAGTTCCATTGGTCTATACATCTATCTTTATGCCAGCAACATGCTGTTTTTTCCACTGTAACTAGGTAATATGACTTAAAGTATGGAAACAAGGGTCCTCCAAATTTGTTCTTCCATTTTAAGGTATTTCTGGCTATTCAGGCCCTTTAGCCTTCCAAATATACTTGATAATTGTATTTTCCATTTCTTTAAAAAAGGTTGTTGGAATTTTTATCAGGAATTCATTTCTTCTTTGACCCACTGATGATTTAAGAGTTTGTTGTTTAATTTCCATATATTTGTGAATTTTCCCTATTTCTGCCTATTGTTGATTTCCAACTTTATTCCACTGTGATCCCAGAAATTGCTTTCTGTAATTTCAATCTTGTTAAATTTATTGAGATCTGCCTTGTGACCCAACATATAGTCTATTCTGGAGAAAGATCCATAACTACTTGAGAATAATGTACATCCTGTTGTTTCTGGGTGCAACATTCTGTATATATCTATTAGATTTAGTCCATTTATCATATTATTCAAGCTCTCTTCTTCTTTACTGATCCTCTTCCCAGATGTTCTATCCATGATAAGAGTACAGTATTGAATTCTCCTACTAATATTGTAGATACTTCTATGAATCCCTTCAGTTTTGCAAGTGTTTGTCTCATGTAATTTGGAGCTTCCTGGTTAGGTGCATATACATTTATGGTCATTATTTCTTCTTGGTGAGTTTCTCCTTTTATTAATAAAAAATGTCCTTCCTTGTCTCTAATAACAGCTTTGCTTTCAAAGTCTATTTCATCCGATATAAGAATAGCCGCTACAGCTATTTTTAGGTTACTGCATGCATGGGATGTCTTTTCTATCCTTTCCCTTTCTATCTATTGGTATCCTTGGGCTTTAGGTGAGTTGCTTGTAAATAGCATACAGATGGCTCATATTTTCTTATCCTTTCCACCAGTCTGTGTCTTTTGATTGGAGAGTGTGACTCCTCAAATCATTTGACATAATACTAGAAATGTGATGTTTGATAACACCCTTGCTTTTGATTAGATCTGGACACTAGGAAACTCATCGTTACTTTGTTGGTCATTGTTTCTAGACCCTTCTAGTTGGTAGATGTGGTAGGACACACACACACATACACATACACACAAATACAGTCAGTTCATAGTTATATTTTCAATTCAAATTTAGCATATTGGATTTAGTCTCTCTTTTTTTATCTTTTTTTAAAAAAAGATACATAGATCAGTCAAAGTTACAATAAAAAATAAAAGAAGTTATCACATACCTCACTCTCCACCCCCCGCCCCCCAGTCGTCCCACATCAACAACCTCTTTCATCAGTGTGGCACATTCATTGAATTTGATGAATACATATTGGAGCATTGCTAAACAGAATGGATTATAGTTTACATTGTAGTTTACACTCTCTCCCATTTCATTCAGTGGGTTATGGCAGATTATATAATGTCCTACATCTGTCCCTGCAATATCATTCAGGACAACTCCAAGTCCCAAAAATGCCCCCATATCACACCTCTTCTTCCGTCTCCCTGCCCTCAGCAACTCCCATGGCCTCTGTCTCCACATCAATGATACAGTTGACTACATTGCTAGAGTCACATTAATTTTATAGAAGAATATCATTAAGTCCACTCTAATCCATATTTTATTCCTCCATCCTGGGAACTGTGGGATGGTGAGGTCCACTCAGTCTCTAAATTGAGAGGGAGCTTAGATCCCACATGATTGATGGATGGATTCTCCTGCTTGCAGTTGTAGATTTTCTTGGTTCCCTGGTGTGAAGATTGACCATCCTCACCTCCCTTTCAGCTGACCTAGGTAAATCCAATGAGCTGGAGAATAGCTGTTGCAATGCTGCTAAGGGTCAGGGCCCAGCTGGCACATGGACAGTCCAGAGATTCAAGTCTCCTAAGACTATATCAACCCAGCACTAGCAAAAGGGTTCCATAAAAGTGACAGAAGAGGCATGTGTAGAGAGGTCACATCTGAGTCCAACTCCATTACACTCAGGAGCACAAATTCCAAAGTAGGGCTCACAGGTAAGGCACTGAACTCCAGAGCCATCTATCATGACTGAAGGACCTGGGTGTCTCTGTAACCCTTAGGAGCACTACTGCCTGGGGTTATATCTACTTTGGTTCTCTCTGAGATCGGGCTGAGACATGTGTAAGCACAACACCTCTGATGACCTCCTGATTCATTTTGAAGTCTCTTAGTCACATAAATTCATTGTCTTTACCATTTCACCCTTTTATTCAAAGTCATTTTCTAATTGCAACACCAGCTGGCACTTGGTAGTAATCCCTTGGTACCAGGGAGGTTCATTCCCAGAAGTTGTGTCCCATGCTGGGGGGAAAGTAATATATTTACATGCTGAGTTTGGTTTAGAGAGTGGCCACATTTGAGCAACATGGAGGCTCTCAGGAGGTAACTTTTAGGCACCCTGCAGTTCTAGACCTAGTTGAAATTTCAAGCACACAGGCTCATAAGCATAGTCATCAGTATCCATGGCCCATCATTGGACCTTCATTCTTTAATGGTCATTGCCCTTGCACTTGGGGGATTGTTGCTGCTTCATTGGGGAGTGAAACAGAATTCCCTGGAATGGGAACTCAACACTTCCTCAGTTGTCATGTGAAACTCTACCCTCTATGTCAATACCCAACAGACATTCAAACATATCTATAAAACCTATATGTATGCCCTGGAGATCTCCCTCCCACCCATGTATCCCCCATCAGTGACACCCCACATCAGTGCTCCTCCCCTGACATATTTGAACCCCTCTGTGATTCAAACTTCTTCAAAATTGAAACCTAATATATTGCCAAATTCAATTAATAGGAAAATGAAATAGTAATGATAGGTTTAAAGATTAGAAATAGAATGCATAATAATTTAGAAAAAAGCTAAAATAAAGTAAAAAATAAATTCGGGTATTAAAAACATGATTTTTTTTTGATGTTTTGCATTTCATCACTGTAATAGGTGTTTTCCTGTATGTACAGTGGCTAGGCAATCTCTTCCATTTCTTCCTCAGTGTCTACATCCATTTTTTTTTTACTATGTCTTCAAAAAAGTTTTAGGTCACAGTAAAGTCACATATAGAATATAGGGGACTCCCATACACCCAAGATCAAACCGTTTTCCCCCTTCCCCATCAGTGATCTTTATACATGTAGATGTTATATTTGCTGCAACTGATGTACGGATATAGAAACATAGCTACTAACCATGGTTCCATTATGGTTTGCATTTAGATTGTACACTTTTATAAAATTTTATTGCATTATGGTTTACTTTATGGTTTACATTTTAGACATACACCTTTATAAATTTTTAATGATATTTAACATGGCCTATATCCATCACTGCAGGATCATGCAGAATGCCCAGTTACCCCCTTTTCCATGTGTTCTATTCCTCTGTCCCTCTCCTCTCAGGGCCCAGAGTAACAACCAAGCTTCACTGCTTGAATGACAAGATTCATAGAACTTGCAACAGTGCTGAGGGCTTGACCCACTAGTCTGTCCTCCCTCATTTGGAGCCACCCATACTCTTTAGAGACAAACTTTCCTCTATTTGAGAATATCTGGCCTCTGAAGCTTGGGGGTATAACACTTTCCCATTCATTTTATGGGTCTCCATCCACTGATATAACACTATGACATGATGAGCACTCACACAATCCCTAGAAGCTTGTCCCAGGTTCACCCTGTGCCAGATGCCACCCATCAAACACCTTAAATCAGTAACCCTTCCTTATAATACTTTCTTAAGAGTTTTCTCAACTTATAGTTTTTACCACATACCTGACAATCTCCCGTGTACACTTGCTCCTCATAACTCTCCCACCAATTCCTTGGACCATCTGACCGATCCTACAAACCCTATCCCCCCTCAAGCCTCCAAAGCCCAACCCAATAGTATCCCTATGTTCCCATCTTATCCCTTCACTGCACTGCTACTTACCTTCACTTTATCATAGATTTTGCCCATGTGGGCATTAGCTCACAACCTTCCTCTCCCCTGCTATTTCTTGTAAGCCTATCTTCCAGTCTCTAGCTCGCTGAGACGGCTTGATTTTCCTAGTTTGTATCAGAGCGGTCATGTAGTATTGTCCTTCAATGCCTGGCTTGCTTCACTCAGCATATTGTCCTCAAAATTCATCCATGTCATTCCATGTGTTAGTACTGTATTCCTTCTTACAGCTGAGTAGTATTCCATTGCATGTATATGCCACGTTTGTTTATCCATTCATCTGTTGATGGGCCTTAGGGTTGATTCCAACTTTTGGCAATAGTGAATAATGCTGCTATGAACATTGGTACACATATACTGGTACGCATCCTTGTTTTCAGTTCTGGGTATATACCCAGCAGTGGAATTGCTGGGTCATATGACAAATCTATAGTTTTTTGAGGAACCACCAAACTATCCTCCACAATGGCTGGATCTTTTACATTCCCACCGGCAGTGGATGAAGGTTCCCATTCTTACACATCCTCTCCAACACTTGTAGTCCTCTGTTTTTTTTTTTAATAGCTGCCAGTTTAATGTGTATAAGATGGTATCTCATTATAGTTTTTATTTGCATTTCCCTAATAGATAGTGATATTGAGCATCTTTTCATGTGCTTGTTAGGTATTTGTCTTTCTTATTTGTAGAAGCATCTCTTCAAATCACTTGCATATTTTTTAATGGGTTGTTTTTCCTTTTTATTTTTGAGACATAGAATTTCTTTATATATGCTTGGTATTAGGCCCCTTTGATACATGGTTACCAAATATTTTCTCCCATTGGGTAGGCTGTCTTCTCACTTCCTTGATAAACTCCTTTGAGTTGCAAAAGGCTTTAACTTTGAGTAGGTTCTGTTTATCTATGTTTTCTTTCATTGCTCATGCAATAGCCATTTCCTATTACAAGGTCCTATAGATGTTTTCCTATATTGTCTTCCAAGGTCCTTATGGTTTGTCTCTTATATTAAGGTCTTTGATCCATCTTGAGTTGATTTTTGTATAAGCCATGATATGGTGTTTCTCTTTCATTCTTTTGCGTATAGATATTCAATTCTCCAAGCAGTATTTGTTGAAGAGGCCATTCTCTCCCAGTTGAGTGGGTTTGGTGGCCTTGTTGAATATCAGATGACTGTATATGTGAGGATCTATATCAGAACTCTCAATTCAGTTCCATTAGTCAGTATGTCTATCCTTGTGCCAATGCTATACCATTTTGACCATCATAGCTTGTTTTAGTATGCAGTATGTTTTTAAGTCAGGTAGTGTGATTCCTCTGATGATCATTTTCTTTTTTTATATGTCTGACTATTCAGGGCCTCTTTCCTTTCCAAATAAATTTCACGGTTAGTTTTTCCAGTTCATTAAAAAATGCTACATTGATTTTTACCTGGATTGCATTAAATCTGTAGATCATTTTGGGGAAGATAGACATTTTAATGATATTTAGTCTTCCTATCCATGAGCAGGGAATATTCTTCCATTTATTTAAGTCATCTTTGATTTCCTTTAACAGTGTTGTGTAGCTTTCTGTGTATAAATTTATTATTAGATATTTGATTTTTTATTTACTATTATAAGTGGTACTTTTTCTTGATATCCTCCTCAGATTGCTCATTACTGGTGTACAGAAATGCTACTGATTTTTGCACATTGATCTTATAACCTGTGACTTTACTGAATTCATTTATAAGGTCTAGAAATTTTGTTATAGATTTCTTAGGGTTTTCTATGTATAGAATCATGTCATCTACAAATAGTGAAATTTTGACTTCTTTCTTTCAAAGTTGGATGCCTTTTATATCTATTGTTTTCTCAGTGCTCAAGCAAGTACTTTTAACACAATGATAAATAGGAGGGGTGATAGCGGGCCTCCTTGTCTTGTTCTAGATCTTAGAGGAAAAGATTTTAGGATTTCACCATTGTAAATGATATTATCTGTGAGTTTTTCATAAATACCCTTTATGAGGTTCAGAAACTTATCTTCTATTCCTATCTTTTGCAGTGTTTATATCAGGAGAGGGTGCTGCATTTTGTCAAATGCTTTTTCTGCATCTATAGATATGATCATGTGATTTTTTTCTTTCGATCTGTTTATTTGGTGTATTACATTGATTGATTTCTTATGTTGAACTTTCCTGGCAGACCAAGGATGAAACCTACTTGGTCATGATGTATAATTCATTTGATGTGTTGTTGAATATGATTAGCAAGTATTTTGTTGAGGATTTTTGCATCTAGATTCATTAGAGTAATTGGTCTGTAATTTTCCTTTCTTTTGGTGCCTTTTCTTGGCTTTGTTATTAGGGTGATGTTGGTATCATAGAATGAGTTAGGCAATGTTCCTCCTATTTTAGTTTTCTGGAAGAGATTAAGCAAGATTGGTGTTAGTTCTTTACAAATGTTTGGTAGAATTCACCTGTGAAGCCATCTGGTCTGAAGCTCTTCTTATTTGGGAGGTTTTAATGACTGATTCTACCTCATTACTTGTGATTGGTTTGTTGAGATCATTAATTTCTTCTTTCATCAATGTAAGCTGTTTATGTGTTCTAGGAATTTGTCCTTAAGCCTTCCACATAGGATATTCTGATTTACAACGAAAGAGGGAAATGTTATAAATAGACTATTCCATAATTTTTTTATCCCTAAATGCACATATATTAAAAAAATAAAAATAGAAAGACCATCATCATCTATTATAATTATTGAAAACTGTTATAACATTTTTTCCATTACTATATTTCCCTCCATTTGCTAATTCAATGTTTTCAAATTCTATATACATTACATATCACAATCTTCTGCAATGATCGAAATTTTGACTTAATTCTACAGATAATTATGTATTCTTTCTCACCTACACTTTATTAATATATCTCTAGTCAATTTTGGCTCTTACTAGAGTCAAAGGAGTAGTTCTATGTTGATAACAATTTCTTTATGTCCCTTAAAGTTTGTTTTGCTGGTTATCACATTTTAGGCATAACTTTTCTTTCCATATGTATCTAAAGTATGATACTAAATTTTCTGCCAACATAAATGCCATTGATAATTCTGAAAATATGCTAAATTCATTTTTCTTGTAGGTCATGGTTTTTCATTTTGATGTCTAAGAGACATTTTTTTGTGTGTGCTTTTTCTTTTATTTTTTTCCTTTTCCTTTTTTAAAAATTTCAGTGTTTTTAAAAGACATTGCCATGGTAATAGGCTCATTATGAATTTATATGCCCAGGTACACTGTGTGCTCTTTCAATTCTTAGTTTTGTATCTTCTGTATTTACCTGTTTTTATTTTGGAATATAAAGGGAAAGTGTGTCACTTACTTTTGCCTTGAATGTTTTCCATGTGTTTTTGGTTTTCCTTTCATGCTGCTCTATCTTTTTTGAGGGGTAAGGTTATAAAGATGCAAAAACTATGCTGCCATTACAGCTGCCGTCTTCTGCGAGCATTTTGACTGTACAGATTGCTTAACTGTAGCTAATACTGGAAGTGGCTAATAAATTCAATCATAAATATTTTACATTTAAATTATTTGTTGATATCTTTAAGTTAAAGAAATTAGTAAGTGAATGCCAAAAATTCTTAGAAAATAAATTAATTTAATCACACATGCTTAAATTTTCATTCTCCATTTAAATAAACTCTCAGCCTGGAGTATGCAGAAGAATTCTGTGGATAGTGCAATGACTGCCTGCAAGATTAAAGATAAAAAACAAACACACCTGCTAGTAAAAATATACTAAGAAAAATGCACTAATAAAAGTTACTTAAGGTGGGGTTAATCAATATAAAATTTTATATAATCTTTCAAACCGTGGTGAATATTTGACCAATTAGACTGGTTCGATAGTTTATATTTGAAATCAGATATGTTTTTTCCTTGCTGATTGTATCATATGTGACAAGCAATGTTTATAAAATACGAGGATTTAATTTTTAAAGAAGTGTAAGCAATTTAAATATCTTAATTTTCTCAAACTATTTTTATGGTATGGAAATTAAATTATGTCATTTAATATTTAAACTTTTTAAAAAAGTAAAATTCGTATGGATTTGGAAGAGCTGGCAGTGAAAAAGAAGAGCACAACCTCACTAAAATAAATTTATCTAAATAAAATCTTATTGAAATAAATGTTTCAAAAATTGTATTTCATTTACTGTGAACTGAATCATCTTCATGTTCTTATAAAAAGACTGGAAAACTGAAATATGTACACAAGTGTTTCTAGATTTAAAATACCCTTGAAAATTAATAACAGCCAGAACTCACAACTCATGTAGATATTTAAAACTCTCAGATTTTTTTTAAATGCCTTTACTCTCTCCATATTTTAACGTTTATTATACCTCTATAGAGAATACCACTGGTCTCTATTCTGTCACTGTTGTTTAGTGTAATAAATCAAACAGAACCAAAAGTGGTTTTTGCCTCTGCTCACAATTGTCCTTATGCTCAAGGTACAAAAACAGATCTGATAGTAAGCCTGGAAAATTACAAAAAAGAAAACAAAGTTAAAGAACTCTACCAGTTATCCTTAATGATTTCTAATGGGTCCTAGATTTTCCAAAATAAATTGATAGTTTTTTTTCAAACGGCAATGTCACATGTTGGCATGATTTTCAGAACACTTTTAGCCCATATTGCTGAAAAACATAAACTGCAGAAGAATTAATTACTGAGGATAGAAAAAAAAAGCTAATGGGAGAGATTCAATTTGTGTTAATAGATTACATTCTCAGAGCACATGTGAAGACATCATTTGGATATACCTTTAGCCTTCATTTTTAACAGGTTATAACTGTACAAAAAATATAGCACTCTTTAAATATCATATTATTTTCTTATGGACCATTTAGACCTTAGAAAAAAACAAACCATGTGAAACATTTAAATATATATTATAGACTAACAAATGGTTAGGAAATCTTAAGACCAATGTTTTTTTTTAAGGAAAATGCCATATCTTAATTGGACTTGTCTCAATAACTACTCAAATCAATGGTTAAATATAATTCAAGATAACTTTACTTTTTCATGAATATATATTTATATATGTTGAATAAGAACGTGTCCACTTTTCTGTTAGTATATAATGTGTGAATTTTAATTTGTTACCATGACCTTGCTGGAAATGTCACAATGAAAGAGAACCTCATTTTATTGGAGATATAAGCTCTTTATAAAACAACATTTTGCATGTGAAAATTTTGCCAATAAATGTCTCCCAAGATTATAGAGTAACACCTGCTCAACAACTTATGGAATCTCTCTCTTATAATGATAAAATATGTTATTAACTGGTAGACCAAGAACACTTTCAAATGAGGTGACCTCAGAGAAAGATAAAAATCCTTGCATCTATGAATTTTACAGAAAGTTCTTAGAGGTGAATTGGATAAATAGCTGAAATAGATGCACTGATAAGATCAAGAAAACACATTATTTAACACATAAAACTAATTTAGAATATAACCAAGGAAAGAAACATCATATTTACTGAAAAATAAAATAGATCAACTATCTTATTTTGTCAAATCCATACTTTAGGGATGGAAATTGACTATAAAAGGGGGCTGAGAAACAAATCAACACCTTGCTTGCCACTATTATGGATCAGCATATCACATACCACTTTGCACTCTGAGATAAACTGAAATGAATAAATAAGTGAAAACCAGAAATGGCAATAATCTCAGAAAATAAAAGAAGGCTTGACCTCTATTTTCATCTAGTATAATAGGATGGAGCTATTTTCAGTTATGACAATCATGTAAAATATTGTGATTTTTCCTCTGAAACAGAATGTCTCCATGATAACTTAAGGTTTGCTTATTTGAATTAATTTTGTGAACCTATAATAATTTTTAAAAACTTTGGAAGTTGAAACACTTTTCTAATATGCCTGGTGAATTTTCTTTTCACAAAACAGAACTTTCTTACTTTAGAATTTCCTGAAGAAAAAAAAAAAAAAAAACCATAAGAAAATGAAACCTACAAAGAAGAAATCACAGATATGTAGGATGAAGGTCAACAACAGGATTATTGTTGTGCAGTATTAACACAGGAAACCATCCCAAAGAGACCACAAAATTGGGGAGTGACACTAAGAATATACCTCATAAGAATTTGATTTCATTTATTAAATCACATGTTTATGAATCTAGACTGACTTAATATAGAATCAAAATATAAATGTTTTATTTTTTAAAAGGAATGTTAAATAGAAAGGTTTAAAACAATCAGTTGAGCATTTTTATTACTATATAATATAAGAAATAATCATCCTTTCCCCATTCCTGCGATTTACTACATCCCTATCTCACCACTTCATGAAGTATTTGAGATTAGTTGAATATTTTAGATAGCTTTTGGATGTAACAAAGTTCAAGCATCTGAAGAATGATAAGGATGGGAAGATTAGGTATCATCTGGAAGACAAACCAAGGGCTTTATTTACCCCATGATCTTATTTCAGAAAATTATATAAATCATTGATGCAAAAAAATCTCCTAATTCTGAGAATCTCTACTTACCTTGCGGAATGTGTCAGTGTCAGTTTCCTATTGCTGCTACATGCTACTGGCTTAAACAAGAGAAATTTATTATCTCAAAATTCTGGAGGACAGATTTCTGAAATGAAGAATTTGGTAATACCATGCTCCCCACAGAGGCTCTGAAGAGATTCCACTATATCTCTTCCAGCTTCTGGTGGCTTCAGGCATTCCTTGGCTGTGGTTGCATCACTCCAATCTCTCCCTCCATCTTCATGGACTTCTCTTCTTCATATGTCTCTCCTCTGTGTGTCTCTTATTGGGACAAATGTCACTGAATTTAGGGGCCAGCTAAATAATCCAGGATGACCTCATCTCAAGATCCATAAATTAATTACACATGCTAAGACTCTTTTTCCAAATAAGGTCACATTCACGGATTCTGGGGATTAGAGTATGGACATATCTTTTTTAGGAAACACCCTGTAACCTACTATACCATCAAAAATTCTTTGATTTCTTTTTTTTTTTTTTTAGTTAAAGCTCCAAAATCATACTCTTTCATTCATGAAGAATAAGTGGATTTGTTTTCTGAATAATGTTCACTAGTCTGCTTATCAATTGAATATCTAGAATTTGGATACCTCCTCTTTTTCTAAACTTTTTATTATATTCTTCTGATTTTTTAGATATTAATAGAGAGGAAAAATTGAGCTACATTATAATCTCTAAATCTATGTTCTTTATTAACTAGGAAATTCTCAATTCAACTAGAAGTTCCCTCACTAAGTGATTTATGTGTTTTATTTAATATTTAAAAACTCCTTTGTGGGAGTAAAAGTGTTGCCAGAGCTGACTTCCAGATCCTTGGTCACATCATAAGAAAGAATTCAGAGATGGACCACAGTTATAAGGAAGTTAGAAAAGAAATTAATGAAGAGAAAGTAAACATGCAAGGATGTGAGCGCTCAAGTTAGAGATAAGCAAGCTTTCCCTAAGGTTTTTTGGTTTTATTGGCTATCATATAGGGTTAGATTCTACACATTTTGGCAGAGTTGAGTGAAAGCGGGGGAAATTCATTGGGTGGTCTGGTTTCTAGAGGTTGCTGTCCAGTGGTAATTGGCTTCTGGTTGCTGTCCACAAGCTCTGTTGGGCATGTTAACCAGTGGTGATTGACCTCTGGACACTGTATATGAGCCCTGCTGGAGTTTTCTGTGTGAGGTTTGTTTTGTAATGCATCAGTCCTGGAAGAGATAAACTATGTTTGGTGTTTAAAAACACAGGGACCTATTAAAAGTATTAGAAAAATAATTGCTAAGAGATCCAGAAGAAGTAGTAGCCAAGGGAGACTTGAAAACAGGGAGGTAGACAGGCTAGAGTTTGTCGCAGCTTCCTGCAGTCTAGAGCCCCTATCCAAGAGATGTTTAATATTGCTTTCTACTTGGGCAGATTGGTTAACATAAAAATAGCACTCTTTTTAAAGATATGCACAAGTCTCTCCCTGAACCACTGTAAGCAAGTTGGAGGACAGTCAAAGCCAGAGAGTTTAGTTGGACTTGAACAAGTTCCAGGTTTTTGGCAGTATCTTCTAAACTGGCAGTTAAGTTCAAGGGAGAAGTTATGATGTATCCATCAGGCTTGAGGAAGGTCAGCGGTACCAACATCAGCGGCACCCCTAGGGAAAGAGCATAGGAATTGCCCTCTATTGCCTCCAGGATATGAAACACAGGGAAAGGAAAGGTTTCATTTCTGGGCTTGTACTTTAGCTCGGGGAGGCATAAACCAGGGTGCAAGTTCCTGACCACCAGGGAGGAAGGCTAAGGTAGGTATTGCATCCACAAAGAAGAAGAGACCTTGGTGCAGGTCTAGGAAAATGATAAAGCTGATGTTTCCAATTGACTCAGAAGGGATATAGGTGCTTCCCATTCTGTGGATTCTAAATAAAACTCAATTCTTTCATGTGCCAGTTGAGCTCCACTGGTGACTGACAGGCAGTGGCCCAAGGTTGGGGGGGGGTGGAGACAAAGATAATTTCCCCAGTTCCCCAAACCTTGTCCCAAACTAACCCAGAGATTCCTGTTCTTTGCTCATAAAGGTTTACACAGTTACCCAGAGCGACCATGCGGTTCAGCACTTCTGACTTGCAAGACTCAGCTGGTCAACAAAGCTCAGTTGGCCCACGGGTTGCATTGTTGCTCAGTAATACAGTCCAGCCATGGCTAGTGCTGATTTGTAGGGAGCTATCTTGAGAAGTTTGGTAATGCCTAATCATTTATACATGATGATGGTGCATTGAGAAAGCATATTCTGGATTTACTCTGGAGCCTTAGGTAGTGTGACAGGTTCTGGTATGAGAGCCAAGAGGAAAGCTTGGGTTTGTGCTGTAGCTTTAGCTACCTTGTCTGCTCTGGCATTTCCCCTAGCTATAGCAGTGTCTGTTTTCTGGTGCCCTGGGCAATGCGTAACTGCTATTTCTTGGAACAACAGAAGAGCTTCCCGTAGGTCCAGGATTTCTAGCTCTGGATTAATAGGTGACCCAATATTAATAAACAGTCCTTTTACCTGCCACCCAGCAGAGTGGGTGTTGAGGACTAAGGATGCATACTTAGAATTCATGTAAGTTTTGACTTTTTTCCCAGCAGCTAGTTTCAAGTTTTGCCTTAGGGCACTTAGTTCTGCCTTCTGGGTTGAGGTCCGTGGGGGAAGGATTTGGACTTCTAGCGTTTCAAATTGAGAGACTACTGCATTGACTGCTCTTTTAATTACTTCCCTGACAATACTGCTTCCATCAGTGAACCACTCAAAGTTTGGGTTTGTTAGAGACTCATCTTTTATATCTGGCTTGCTTGAGTAGTTGTGATTGCAGAGTCTCAAGGCGGGACTGAAGGAAGGGCCATCAGGATATGACCTTGGGCCTTTTGCTGGTAGATGGGTGGCTGGGTTGACAGTTTGACACACTGTTAGCTGCACCTCAGGGATTTTTAGTAATCAGGCCTGGTATTCAATTTAGCCATCTACCGGTAAGCCATTGATGGCCTCTGGCTTCAAGTATGTCTTTCACCTTACATGGGGTGAAGGCTGAGACGTTGCCCCCAGGTTAATTTGGTGGTTTGTTCTATTAAAAGGGTGGTTGACCCCACTGCTCTCAAGCAAGGTGGCTATCCCTGCACTGTGTTATTCAGGAGTTTCGAAGAAATAAACTACTGGTCAAGAAATCTCGCCCATTTTCTGGGCTAAAACTCCAGAGTCACTCCCATTTTCTCAGTTATATACAGATGAATGCCTTATTAAGATTAGGGATCCCCAGAGCTGGAGGTCTGATTAGGGCTTTCTTTTAAGCCTGGAAAGCAGTTTTCTGGTTTTGTTCCAGTCTAGGGGTGGGTTATCTGCTCTGTCACTGACATGGCCAGGCTATTTCACCAACTCTGGGCATCATTAATCTACAATATCCTGCCATCCCTAGGAATGCCCACAGTTGTTTCTTTGCCTAGGGCTAGGGAATACTTGTGATGGCTTGAACTCTTTTGGGTTAGAAAGCTATTTCTCCCAGGGTGAGAAGAAACCCTAAATAGGAGACTTTCTGCCAAGAGATTTGTGCCTTGGATGCTGAAACTCTGTAGCCCCTATCAGCTAGGAAACTAAGGACTAAAATGGTGTTGTCATTGAAGATTTCCTTTGTTGAACTGAAAAGCAACAGATCATCCATATATTTTAAGAGGGAGCCTTGAGGCAAGTGGAGCTCAACTAAGTCCTGAGCTAAGGGATTTCCAAAGAGAAGCAGGCTGTCCTGGACCTTGCCCAACACAATCCTCGTAAACTGGTCCAGAGGTTTAAAATTGGACTACTGCCATTCCAAATCAAAAAGGACCTTGGAATCCAAGTGGAGTGGGATACAGGAAAAGGTATCTTTTAAGTCTAAAACTGTGAACTATGCTGCATTGTGCAGGACTTGATTTAGTAGGGTGTAAGGGTCAGGCACTACCAGATGGATGGGAATTAAAAAGTTATTGATTGCTCTCAAGTCTTGAACTAACCTGTAGGTGCCATTTGGCTTCTTCATTAGAAATGTAGGGGACTACAGGGGGACTGGCATGGAATTAGGGGGCCAATTCCTAATTTTTTTTTTTTTAAATCATGGGTTTGAGCCTGTTTATTGCTTCTTCTTTCAGGGGATATTTTTTTCTGTGGGGATATGGTAATTGGACATTATAAGTGATAAAAACTAGGGGGAAGCTGGAAAGTCCATCCAGGTACCTCAGTTTCCCAATACAGGATTTCCTTTACTACTTATTTACCCAATATAGGGTTTACTTTATTACTTATTTCCTGGGATATAGCTGTTGATGTGGCATCTAGTTCCATGTTTAGAATCATGTTCAAGCACAAGGCTCCACATTCTTCTTTTGAGCACTGGGCTACAGATATCTTAGAGGTGTTATTTATTCCTACTGTTGGATGCATGCTCCAAAGGTATGAATTAAGTCCCATCCCAGTAAAGGAGTAATGCATTCAGGGACAATTAAAAATTGATAGCTTATTATAAGATCTCCTATTTGACAGAAGGGAAACTCAGTAAAGGATCTGATTTTAGATTTATCATCAACTCCTACTAGTGGATTGGTTCAGAAAGAGGGAGGCTTGGAGTAACAGGTCAGAACTGAAGAGGTGATTCCTGTATCAATTAAAAAGTTAATATTTTTATCAGCCACATCAAAGATCACCCAGGTTCCTCCAGGTTGATGTTCCATGGAGTTGTTCAAGGAGACACATTTTGCCCCAGGTCCCATCAGTCCAACCTGGTCATGGCCACAAGGTTCTGAGGACATGCTCTATCCCCTCTTCAGGGTTTGGTGCACTCCTGAGACCAAAGACCTGTTTTTCCACCTTTGGGAAAGGGACGGGGGGACTCCATGGGGTTGTGGTGGTCTGCGGCAGTCTTTCCTCCAGTGGCCAAGCTCTTTACAATTGAAGTAAGATCTCAATGCTTTGGATCCTGAGCTGGGGTGGCACCAAGGTAGCAGGCAGCAACCCAAGGTGACTGCTATAAGGCAAGCCATTGCCATGACCCTCTTTACCTTTTTCTCCTGGGTGGGCTTATCACATTTGTTAAAGATGGAAAAACATAATTGTAAAATAGAATTCATTGAAGTTTGGGGTTCTAGTGCTAGCTTTTGAAGTTTCCTTTTAATATCTGGAGCTGACTGACTGTAAAATAGGTCTTTAACATAATCTCTCCCTTCAGTGAGTCCGGATTAACCTGAGCATATTTTATCATGGCTTCCACTAACATTCCTTGGAAAGGACAGGGCTATACTTTTCTTCCTGGGTTATTTCTTGCAACTTATTTTAATTAATGGGATTCATAACACATTTTCTCTCTTCTTCTAATAAACACACTATCATGTCCCTTTTCTTTAGATCTTGCCCCTTTGTCAGTTCCACTTAGAGTCAGTATCTGGGACTGCCATGCTCACACAGCATGTTGCTGAGGCTATTGGGTCACCATTTTATCAGTGTCCTTGGACATCTTCCCAAATATTGTATTTCTCTTTAAGAGTGTAGCATGTGACTATGATAATATGTACATCTCCCCATATTAGCTCAAAAGCCAAAGCTAGATATTGGAATTCCTCAACAAACATAACCAGGTCTTCTGAGAATTGCCCCAACTCTTTTTTTTACATTGAGCTAAGTCTGTTATGGAGAAGGGGACAGGGACTCTAATTGTTCTGCATTTCAATTTGTTTCCTCTCTTACTGGGTAGAGGTTGTTCTCAGGTTTCTTGGTAGGGTGAAAGGAAGCCCCATTCCTGAGGACTCCTGCTGGCCTAGTTCTAAGTGCATAAAGCAGAGGTGCAGAGGCTGTGAGTAGAGGTGGGTCCAAGGGTTTGGGAATTGGATCATAATGTGGGGGAGAACTAAGGAGCAAATTGTCTAAGATATCGCTGTCCTTTTTAGGTTCTCCTTTTCTGGATACTTCTTTTCTGGCCCCTTTTCTGGGGGCAGGTTTCCTTCCTGAGCATAACACAACTTGCAAGACCCCTTTAAATCTGTGTTCTGATAGAGAGCCATGAAGAATTGGACATATAGAATTTCTGACTGCTTACTTTCCGTTTACACAGGAGGTCTATCTGTAGAATAGGGTAATAGTTTAGGGTGCCATTGGCAGGTCATTGATAGCCATCTTCAAGATGGTATTAAAAACATACAGAGTTACAGAAGATTAGTTTCGTTTTCTTCAAACTCTCAGTGGGCAGGCTTGTTCAGTTCTTGAGATGCACTCCAGTGGGGAAACTGCTGGCATGCTACAGGCCACACCCATTTTTCTAGGCAGAAATGGAGAAAAGTTTTTCAACTGATCTGGCATCCCAGACTCTGGCCTGACTGAACTTTTAGCCTCCACACCGAAACCCTAAAATTGCTTGGGTCTTGGGAGACGTTTGACACTACCATTCTGGTTCATGGCATCCTGAGACTGCAGAGGCCATGTTACTTGGGGCTTTCTAGGTTTTGGGGGATGTGTGGTGTAGACTTCCAGACCAAAGTTTCCAAGCCGAGACTTATCTCTAAGAAGAGATAGCAGCCTCTTCTTAGAAGCTCAGCAGTCCCAGTTTTACCCTCCTGAGGAGGAGCACTTTGACCATTGCCCAAATGGCTAGAGACTGAAGATCAGAGACTTGGCACATAGCAGAACACAATTCTTTCATAGACACTTCACCACACTGTACTAGAATGTTTAAGTAATTAAAATCCAAGCTTTTCCAGAAAAACCTAGAACCTGATTTGAAGGAGGAACCCAGGAAGTAGTCCAGAATTGATTTTATAGCTTCTTGGGAGAATGGATGGGAACAAACTTGGTATCAGCTATAAAAATGTTAAGAATTTAATGAGGAGAAAGTACACACTCAAGGAAGTGAGTGCTCAAGGTAGAGCTACACCAGCTTTCCCTGGGGGTTTCTGGTTTTGTTGGCTGTCAGAGAGGGTTAGGCTATATGCTGATTGGTGGAATTGAGACAAAGTGGGGGAAATTCTTTGGGTGGTCTGGTTTCTGGGGGTTGCTGTCCAGTGGTAATATGTTTCTGTCTGCTGTCCACAAGCTCTGTTGGGTGTGTTGACAGGTGGTGATTGGCCTCTATACATTGCCTATTAGGCTTAATGGAGTTTGCTGTGTGAGATGCTTAGGAAAGTAGGTGGGTTGTGGTGGTGGGACCCTTCCTTCTTTTCGTTCTTTTTGCCATGTGATAATGTTGCAAGATGCATTCTGATAATGCAGTTGCTGGTAGGTATTACAACCTGCCTTCTGATAACTTGTTTGTGTGCATCAGCCTACTGTTGCCTCAATGGTGTTTGTGTAACTCAGTGGGTTTTCTGCCTCTCCTCTTTGGTCCCTTTTCTAACCTACCTCAAAATTACAGGTTAATAGCATAGTGATATCTTTAGATATTCATTTATATTTCAAAAATACATTATTTTTCCAAATACAAATGAATTTTAACTCGTAATTCATTCATATGTTGTAAAAATGAGCAAATAATATGATGCCTTTTAATATGTGGTGGGTAAAGACAGAAAATCAGCCATGATGTCCTGTTGTCGACAAAATTTGACTTAAAAAAAAGGAAAAAAGAATTTAAACATTTTTACTGGGATTCAATGTGAGTATATGAAAAAATATAGCCAAAATTTACTTTTTAATCAATTTATGTTTATGATATTTTTCAGAAAAACTTAAATTCATCTGAGGAAAATTGAGTATAGGTATGTGCATTTTTTATATTAGTACTCAATATATACTGAAAGATCAAGAGGGTGAGCAATTACACATTGTAGTTAAAAAAATCTCTAAAATTTAAAAAAAAGATGTGTAGAAATACAACAAAATTGAAAAGGTCAGGTAAATTTTTACATATGAGTGAGAAAGAATAGTCTTGAGCTTGTGAGAAAATGTAATTTTGGTAAAAGGGGCAAAATCGGAGATTGTGATATGAAGTTCATTGGAATTTCAATTGTGGTTGAAATGACTGCAAAGTCGTTTTCAGGACAGTCACAATATTCCATAGGAAGGAAGGGCAATGGGAATAGAACAGAAATTTAGACAATTCATACTGGCAAATATTTATTCAGAATAACTTGTCAAAAATATACATGAACGTGGTAAACAACAGTATATTGGGTAGGAGAAGGGTGAAGCATCTTTTAAAAAATCTAAATTGTGGGTAAATAGATGAGAGACAGTAAACTGAAAGAAAGACAAAGAAAATGGTAGCAAATTGTAGCCAATCCAACGATAACTATTCTACCAAACACTTGTACAGTGATTGTTTGATAAGAGGGGTGGTATAATAGCCACTTTACTTTCTATTTCCTCTCTTTTTTTATTCATTTTTCTCACACCTATATATAAATTCACGCTTGTGCTTAACATGCTGATATACAATGACCCAGAAATCTCTCTGTAAATACTGAAATTACTGTGATTTGTTCCCAAATAGATCAGTTACCATTTAGTGGTAATTTACCAATGGCTTGAAAAACTTTATGCAGTTTCAAGAAGTGCCTATTTTTCTCTGACAGAGAAAGCATGGTTCAACATGTCTATGATAAAATAAATTTCCACCTTTTCATAGTTTTTGGTTCTGAATAAGTCAAATAACTATTGGTCTTTCATTAACAGTGTTTCTCTCTAGGAAGAATCATCTGCAGAGGGTAGAGCTGGTGGAAATAAGCTGGTTTCTGCCATGCTATGGAGAATAAAATTTGAGGATATGCTGTTGAACTTTATTGCCCAAAACAAATCTGACTTTTCAATAAAAAAAGCCTATAACCTTGATCATACTATTAGGAAACTATTTTCCAACTGACAAGATTGCCAGTTTAGCAAATGTATTAGAATATTGTCTTATGTAACAACTACTACCTACATTGAATTTCAATTTGCTTTTCAATTAAATATTGTACTGAATAAATTTTTCTGATAGATTCTACTAAACAGTAAAATGTCAAGGTGTGAAAACCCTTGGAATATGGTTTTAATTGAAAGGAGACTGAATATTGGATTTCATGACACTACTTCATTCATTCTATGGCTGATTAATATTCCATTTTGTGGATATATCACACTTAGCTTATCCATTCAACAGTTGTTGGAAATTTGAGTTGTTCCCCCTTTGAGCTATAATGAATAATGTTGCTATAAATATCTGTGTGCAAACTTTGTGCAAACACATGCTTTAATTTATTTTGGCACATATCTAGCAGTGGAATTGCTTGATCATAGTTTAATTCTATATGTAATTGTTTAAAGAAATGCCAGACAGTTTGTCAATGTAGCTTTACAATTTTACATTACCAACATCAGTGTATGAAGGTTTCATTTCTCCACATCCTCACTAAAAATTCTTATCTGACTATCTGACTTTTCCATTCTCAGCATCCAAAGAGATGTGAAGTGGTAATTTTAGTTTTGATTTGCATTTTTCTGATGAATAATGATGTTGAATATCTTCATGTGCTTATTGACTATTTCTATATCTTCCTTAGAGAAATGTCTATTCAGCTTCTGTGTTCATATTTTTAACATAAGCATTTAGTGGTTTTTATTAAAACTTTATTGTGGTACATATGTATCAAACAATTTGCAATTTTAATGATTTCTAATTGTACATTTTGGTTGCATTCATTACACTTATATATTATATTTACAATGTTGTGCTAACATCACTTCCACTAACCAAAATGTTTTTACCACCACAGAAAGAAATTATGTGCTACCATCTACTAACCAAACTGTTTTTACCATCACAGAAAGAACTATGGACAAATTAACCTGTTATTCAACATTCCTCCCTTCCCCCTCCTCTGGTAACCTTTGGTAATCTACTTTCTGCCTCTATAAATAATTTTCTCATCCCAGATATTTCACACACATGGAATCATACAATATTTTTCATTTGTGTATGGCTTATTTTACTTAGCATAATACTTTCAAGGTTCAGCCATGTTGTGGTATATATCAACACTACACTGTTATTTATGGCTGAATAATATTCCTCATATGTATATAACACATTTTTTATCCTTTTATCTGTTGATGAACATTTGGTTTGTTTCAAACTTCTGGCTGTTGTGAATAGAGCTTCTATCCCCTGCTGTCATCTATATGAGTCCTTACATTTAACTCTCTTGGGTAAATATCTAGAAGTGGAATTTTTGAGTTATATGGTAATTCTACATTTAGCTTATTAAAGAACTTCTAAACTCTTCCACAGTAGCTGCACTGTTTTAAAATCATACCAAAAATGTATGAATGATCTTTATTTTTCCACATCTTCACCAACATTTGCTATATTCTATTATTTTTAATTAATTTGTTGAAGTATATCACTCATACATAAACATACATAAACAGTAATTGTATAAAAATAGTTGTGAACTTACAAAATAAACATATACAACATCATACAGGACTCTCATAACTCACTCTACCACCAATAACTTGCATTGCTGATAAACATTTTTAACTAATGATTAAAGAGCATTTCAAAATATTACTATTAACCAAAGTATTTCCCCTCCCAACTAACTCTATTATTATTTTTTATATCATTTGTATATGAACATACATAAGTAATTCAGTGTATAGTAAAAGTTGTGAACTTTAAAGCAAACATGCATAACATTATACATGGGTCCCATGCATCAAACCTCTACCAAAACCTTGCATTGTCATGAGATATTTGTTACTAATTATGAAAGAATATGGTCAAAATCTTACTACTAACCTAGTTCTTATCTTACATTTGGTGTATTTTCCCCCAACCCACCCTATTATTTTTTTAAACTATATTTTTATGACAGAAGTTGTAAGCTTATAAAACAATCATGCACATGTACAGAATTCGCAAACAACACCCCTCTATCAACACACCACACTGTGGTGGAACATTTGCTACAGATAAGGTAATATCATCTGATTGTTACTATGTCCATAATGTGCATTTGGCTCACATTTTCCATAATGCCTCATTATCAACATAGTACATCCTTCGTATAGATGAAAGAATATTATATTATTACTGGTAACCACAGTCCATAGGTCACTCCAGCTGCATTTTTCCCATGCTTCTCCACATTCCCACCACCCTGCAGTAGTGATGTACATTTGCTCTCGCTCACAAAGGACTCTCTTGCATCTGTACTTTCAACCACAATTCTCATCCAACTCTTGGTTTACTGTGCTATTCAGTTCCTAGATTATTCTCTAGCATTCTGTCAATTGGCATTTACATACCTAGACTACTACTTTTAGTCACATCCCCATTTATAAACTAGCTGTTACTCACTGTGCGTTGCCATCCACTCTATACATTTGTACACTTTTATAGTAAAACTAATTAAATCTCCTACATACATTAGACATCAGTAATTCATCTCAGTCCTCCTCTTATTTCCTTTAAGAATCCACCACCTACCACCAGGTCTTGAAGATAATTTCCTAAAATTTCTTCAAGAAGTTTTATGTTTCTTCATTTTATTTTTAGGTTTTTAATCCATTTTGAGTTAATTTTTGGATAAGGTGTGAGATAGGAGTCCTCTTTCCTTCCTTTGGCTATGGATATCCAGTTCTTTCAGCACCATTTGTTGAATGGACTATTCTGCCTGAGCTGTGTGGGTTTGACAGGCTAGTCAAAAATCACCTGACCATATATGTGAGGATCTGTTTCTGAACCATAAATTTGGTTCCATTGGTCTATGTGTCTGTTCTTTATGCCAGTACCATGCTGTTTTTACCACTATACCTAGGTAATATGATTTAAAGTCTGGAGATGAGGGTTTGCTTTTCCTTTTTATGATGTTTCTGGCTATTCAGGACCCCTCACCTTACCAAATAAATTTGATGATCATGTTTTCAGTTGTTTTGTTTAAATGATGGTGGAATTTTTATCGGGATTGCAATGAATCTGTATATCAGCTTGAGTAGAATTGATATCTTAATGATATTTAGTCTTCTAGTCCATGAGCATGGAATGTTCTTCCAGTTACTTAGGACTTTTTTTATTTCTTTTAACACTGAGTTGCAGTTTTCTGAATGCAAGTGCCTCACATCATTGGTTAAGTCTATTCCTGACTATTTGAGTTTTATCTGTCATATTTTGTTTTCACCACTCTTTTGACACTTTTTATTACTTTTATTGATATATTTATTTCTAGACTCTCTTCCAGGTCTCTCTCTCCTTTCTTTTCTTTTCAGGCTTTAGCACACCCTTTAGTATTTCCTGAAATTCTGGTCTCTTGCTTAGAAATTCTCTCAGTTTCTGTTTATCTGTGAGTATTCTAACCTCACCCTCTTTTATGAAAAACAGTCTCACTGGATATAAGATTCTTGGCTGGAAGTTTTTCTCTTGTAGTATCTTAAATATATCAGACCACTATCTTCTTGCCTCCATGGTTTCTGGTGAGAAATCAGCACTTAATCTTATTGGGTATCCCTCATATTTTTGCATTGCTTTTCTCTTGCTGTTCTCAGAATTCTCTCTTTGTCTTTGGCCTTTGACATTATGACGAGTATGTGTCTCAGAGTCAGTCTATTCAGATTCTTTCAGTTGTGCTTCTTGGACATAGATATCTATGTCCTTCAATAGGGTTGGGAAATTTTCTCATATTATTTCTTCAAATATTCCTTCTGTTCTTTTTCCCTTCTCTTCTCCTTCTGGGACACCATGACACACATGTTTGCACACCTTTTGCTGTCATTTAGTTCCCTGAGACCTTGTTCAATTTTTTCCATTCTTTTTTTAATCTGTTCTTTTGTATGTTCACTTTCAGGGGCCATTTTTTCAAGCTCACCAATCCTTTCTTCTGGCTCCTTAAATCTGCTATTATATGATTCCAATGAGTTTTTAATTTTGTTTATTGCACTTTTAATTCCATTCAGAGCTGTTATTTTTCTGTGTATGCTTTCACATTTTTTGTGCTTATTCAGTGTCATCTAAATATCCTTAATCTCTTTAGCCACCTCACTGAATCATTAAGGAGATTTATTTGAATATCTATGATTAGTTGTCTCAACTCCTTTATGTCATTTGGAGGCTCATCTTGTTCCTTTAACTGGGCCATATCTTCCTGTTTCTTGGTATGGATGGTAATTTTTTGTTGATGTCTTGACATCTGGATTACTAGAGTATTTATTCTGGGGGCAGTTTTTCTGTTTATTTTAGGATTTTCTTGTCCTTTCTCCTTGCTGGTTGTGCAGTAGGAGTCAAGCATGTAATTGGTGCTATAAGCTGTGGAGACTCAAGCTGCCCTCATTGTACCAGAGACCGATGAAACTTCTCCCAACTTTCTCCTTTGCCAGGGGTAGGGACAGAGTCACAGCTGTGTGGGATAATCCAAGTTGTGAAGGCCAAGACTGTAGTTGCCCAGAGATGGGTGAAGCTTCATACCACTTTCACCCCTTCCTGGGGCAGGGATGGAGCTGCAAGTGTGGGCAGCAATCTATGCAGTGTGCATCCAAGATGCCCACATTTGCCCCAGTAGACTTGTAATTTTCAGTCTGTGCCAGCCAAAGGTACCTGCAGTTACCTGGATAGGTTGGTGCTGGGCCTGCCAGCCTTGTCCCTGCCAGAGGCAGGGCTGAATCCTAGTCAAGGGCTACAGGTCAATTTTAGGTGAAAGAAACTGGTTTGTACCCTCACTGTGATTTTTGATCCTGGCTTCCCCTCTGGCAGGGGGTGGAGTCAAAATGGCAGCCACTGGCCTCTTTCCAACTTGAGCAGATTCACACCCCAGCAGTTCTCGGGGTTATATCTTAGCCATCCAAGTCTACCAATCATTAGCTGAAATTGGCAGCCAACTGTTTCCTCCCCTGTTTTTGGGAAATGGAGCTTCCAATTCCGTCCACAGAATAGCTAGTGGTGGCTTGTGCTACCAGAGTAGGATAATCACCAGCCTCCATGGCTTGGCTGGCAATCTCCTGGAAAGGCTGGTTCAGGTCCCTGCAGCTTCCTTTCTGTTGGAGATGGGGAAGGGGCTTAGGCTAGAGCTGCAACATGATCTGGATGGAAAGAAGCTGGTCCCCACCAGCACTGGGATTTTTAGTCCACCCCTCTTCCCCTCATGCCAGGTACAGAGATAAGATGGCAGTTCCCAGCCTCTTTCTGATTTGGACAGGCCCAAACTTTAGCTGTTCTCAGGATTATACTTTAGCCCACTGAATTTACTTATCAGTAGCTGAAGGTGGTGCCCAACCATCTCTTCCTCCCTATTTTTGGGAAGTGAAACTTTCAATTCCAGCCACAGAACAGCTTCCAAGGTAGTTTGTTCCCATTCAATGGTGGATGGGAACTGGCCTCCATGGCATGGAACAGTGTACTTATGAGTCTTCTCTGCAGATGAGCAGTCTCCTCCTCCAATTCCTTCAAGGATGATGCAGGATGCTCTTCTGGCCTCCTGAAGCTTCCAAACAGATGCCTCAGCTATCTTCAGATAGCTTTGGGTGTTTGCTATCTGCCCTGTAGCAGAAACTGACTCTTGGAGCTCTTTATTCCACCACCATCTCATTGGTTGTCATATTCTATTATTTTTTAAAATAAAAATTCTAGTTAAGTGTGAAATAGAATCTCACATCAGTTTTCTCTTGCATATTCCTAATTGCTAATGATGTTGAGAATCTTTTCATACCACATTGGCCATTTATGCATCCTTCTCTGAAGAAATTTTTATTCAAATCCTTAATTCATTTTTAAATGGGGTTGTTTATTTTATTATTGTTGCACTGGAAACATTCATTATATATTTTGGATATTAAACCCTTATCAGACATATGATTTGCAACAATTTTCTCTCACTCTTTAGGTTGTCTTTTCACTTTTTTTGGTAATATCCTTTCTTAGTACATTTTTTTGATGAAGTCCAAATTATATATTTTTTCTTCTGTTGTTTGTATTTCTGCCATCATATATAAGAATCCATTGCAAAATACAAGATCATAAAAATTTACTCCTATGCTTTCTTCTAAGGGTTTTAAAGTTTTAACTCTTATATGTATGTTACTAATTAAATATAGTTCTGATATATTACTTTTATTGGTTATATATATATATATATATATACTGTTATTGATTAATTTTGAGTTAAATTTTGTGTGTAACATGAGGTAAGCGTACAAATTCATTCTTCTGCATTCTTTCCTCATTGAATGGGTTTGGAATCATTGTTGAAAACCAATTGGCCCTAGCTATATGTACTTAAAATTCTGTTCCATTTGTCTATCTGCCAATACCACCCTGTTTTGATTACTGTAGCTTTGTTGGAAGTTTGTTCTTTTTCAAGATTGCTCTGGCTGTTCAGGACCCTTTTCAATTCATACAAATTTGAGGATTGGTATTTCTATTTCTGATTTTAAAAAAAGACTGCTGAGGTTTCAATAATGTTTACATTGAATATGTAGACCACTTTTAGATGTACAGACATCTTAACAATAAAAAATCTTCCAATCTAGGAACACAGGATGGCTTTCCACTTATTTGGGTATTTAATTTATTTAAGTAAAGTTTTGTGGTTATCAGTGTACAAGTCTTTCATATCTTTGGTTAAATTTATTCTTACCTATTTCATTTTTTAGATACTATTTTTAAAAGGAATTGTTTTCTTGCTTTCCTCTTTGGATTGTTCACTACTATTATACAGAAAAAGAACTGATTATTGAGTTTTGAGCTTGTATCCTACAAATTTCTTAACTTGTTTATTAACTTCAGTAGCTATCTTGTGGCTTATTTGGGATTTTCTATATATAACCATGTCCTCTGCAAATAAAGCTAATTTTACTTTATTATTTCAAATTTTAATTTTTAAATTTTTAAATTTTTAAATTTTTCTTGTCTAATTTTTCTGGCAAATTCTCCCAGGACAATGTTGCATAGCAATGGTGAAAGAATACCCTTGTCTTGTTGCTGAACTCAGAGAGATAGTTTCTGTCTTTTGCCATTGAGTAAGAAATATCTATAGGTTTTTCATAAATACTCTTTATCTTTGTGAGGAAGTTCGCTTATACCTCTAGTTATCTTTGTATTTTTTTCCATAAAGGGTGCCAAATGTTGTCATATCTTTTTCTGAATCAATTAAGATAATCATGCATTTTTACTTTTGTTCTATTATTATGGTTTATTACATTGATTCATTTTCTCATCTTGACCCACACTTGGACTCCTGGGTTAAATTCCACTGGTCAAAGTGTACAGTCCTTTTAATATGATATTGGATTCAGTTTGCTAATATTTGTTAGAAATTTTTTTGGAATTCTATTCATAAGATATATTGTTATGTAATTTTTTTTTACTTACAACGTATTTATCTGTCTTTGGTATCGAAGCAATTCTTACCTTCTAAAAAGAGATAAGAAATGTTCACTTCTTTTTAATTTTTGGAAGATTTTCCAGAAGGACTGATATTAGTTTTTCTTTGAATATTGGGTAGAATTCAGTTGTGAAGCCATCCAGTCTTGGATTATTTTCTTGTAGGCTGATTTTTGGCTATTAATTTAGCCTCTTTACATGTTGGAAATGTGTTGAGATTTTCTATTTCTTCTTGAGTGAGTTTAGGTAATTTGTGTGTTTCTCGGCATATGCCCATTTCATCTAGATTATCTAATATGTTGGCATACCATTGTGCATATTATTTTCTTATAATAATTTTTATGTCTGTGAGGTCATTGGTAATGTCCACACTCTCATTTCTGATTTTAGTTATCTGTATGTTATATTTCTTTGTTCGACTAGCAAAAAGCTTGTCGTTTTATTGAACATTTCAAAGAAGCAACTCCTGGTTTTGATGATTTTCTCAATTCCTTTTATTCTTTCATTTATCTCCACTCTAGTCATCATTATTTTCTTCCTTTTGCTAACTTTGGGTTTACTATTTTAGTCCCTCAAGGTATGAACTTAGATTATTGATTTAAAATAATTCTTCTTTTTAAATGTAGGTGTTTAGAGCTATAAATGTCCTTTTAAAATCATTTTGCTGCATTCCATAAGTTTTAGGTTCATTCATCTCTAAATATTTTCTAATTTAAGTATTCTCTACATACCTTTGTGATTTGTTTGACCAATTGAATATTTAGGAGTTTAATTCCAACCTATATATAACTTCTCCAGTCTCCTTTCTGTGATTGTTTTCTAAGTTCCATTTATAGTGTTTGGAGAATATATTTTGAATTTCACTTTTCTTAAATTTAGTGAAATCATGTTTGTTACCTAACATATCTCTATGACTCATGTGCAGTTCATAAGAAACTGTATTCTGCTGTTCTTGGGAGAGCATTCTAGATTTATCTGTCAAGTCTTGTTGCCTTATACTTTTGTTCAAGTCCTTTATTTTCTTATTGATCTTCTATCTATATCTTCCATAAATTATTGAAATTTTTGTATCACAGCCTCTCCTATTAAGATTGTAGAAAGGTCTCCTTCTTTATTTCTGTCTATGTTTATTTTATATATTTTGTTTGTTTGTTTTTGAGGAACTGGGGACTGGGTATTGAACCCATGACCTCTTATGTGAGAAGCCAGAGCTCAACCACTGAACCACATTGGCTTCCCTGAGTTGGTTTTATCATTTCTTTTGTTTGTTTTTTATTTTGTTTTTTTAGGAGGCATTGGAACCAAACCCAAGACCTGCCATGTAGGAGGCAGGTGCTTAACGGCTTGAGCCACATTTGGACCCCTGCTTCATATATTTTGGAGTTCTTTTTTAGGCACATATTATGTATAATTGTTATATCTTACTGATGTATTAAACCTTTTAACAATACGTAATGTACTTTGTCTCTCATAACAGTTTTGACATACTTTCTGTTTTGATCTGATATTAAGCATGACAATATTCTTTTGGTTACACTTTTCATGGAATTTATTTCTCTCTCCATTCTCTTTTATCTTTGAATATAAGGTGAGCCTCTTATAAACAGCAAATAGTTGTTTTATGTAATTGTTGAGTTTTAAAATCCAAATGAGTTTTATGATTTGAAAATATATTCTCCCATTCTTGGGGTTGTCTTTTAAATTCTTTGATAGTGTACAAATTTTTTTAATTTTTCATTATTGATGGAGACTTATTTGCATTTTCTTTTGCTAATTGTGATTACTGTGTCAGATCTAAGAATATATTGCCAAATTCAAGGTCATGCAAAGTTATTCATGTTTCTTCTAAGAGTTTTAAAGTATGAGTTCTAACATTTATGTCTTTGATTGATTTTGAGTTAATTTTTTATATAGTGTGAGATAGGGTCTAACTTCATTCATTTGCATGTGGCTGTTGAAAAGACCATATGCTCCCCATTGACTGCACTTGGTATCCTTGTCAAAAACCAGGTAACCACACACACATGAGTTTATTTCTGGATTCTCAATTCTATTCCATTTATCTATATATCCGTCCTTAACCCAGTTCCAAACTTGGTTATATTTATTTTGCAGAAAGTTTTAAAATTGGGAGGTGTATGTTCCTAATTTTTTCTTCTTTTTCAAGATTTCTTGGGTTATTCCATGTCACTTGAAAATCCATGAGTTTTAGAAATAGTTTGTAACTTCTACGAAGAAGTTAACTGGTATCTGATAAGAATTGTGTTAAATCTGTAGTTTTAATTTTTTCTTTCAAATCTGCATACTTATATTTCTCTTTGCTCCCTAATTGCTCTATTGGAGCCATCAGTACAATGCTGAATATAAATGGTGAGAGCAGATATTATTCTCTTGTTCTTGATCTTAGAGGGAAGCATTCAGTATTTTCCCATTAATTATGATGTCATTATAGATTTTTGTAGATGCCTTTTATCAGATTGAGGATATTCCCATCTATTCACAGTATGCTGATTATTTTATATCAGGAAATGGTGTTAGAAATTTGTCAAGTGGTTTTCCTGTAATTTTAGAGATGATCATGTATTTTTTTTATTCTATTGATATGGTATATTACATTAACGTATATTGGTATTTTGAATGATCCTTTCATTTCTGGGATAAATATCACTTGGTTAGAGTGTACTTATTTATCTTACTTGATGTGCTTTGCTAGTATTTTATTAAGTATTTTAGCCCTTAAATTTATAAGAGATATTTGTCTGTAATTTTTCCCCTTGTGATGTCTTAGTTGGGTTTTGGCATCCAAACATTACTGGCCTCATAGAATTAGCTGTGAATTGTTCATTACTCTTCTAATTTTTGGAAGATTTAGTGAAACATTTAGATTAATTATTTCTTGAATGATTGGTAGAATTCCACATTGAAGTCATCTGTGCCTGGGATTTTCTTTGTGGGCAGTTTATTTTTATTACAAATTCAGTTATTTTATTGATATAGATTTAGATTTTCTATTTTTTCTTTTCTTTTTTTTTTAAAAAAGATTTATTTATTTATTTCTCTCCCCCTCCCCCAGTTGTCTGCTCTCTGTGCCCATTCTCTGTATGTTCTTCTGTGACCGCTTCTATCCTTATCAGCAGCTCTATTTTTTCTTGAATCTGCTTTGATAGGTGTTTTCGTTTGCTAAAATCTTCCAAAAGCAGTATACTAGAAATGGGTTGGCAATCACTGGGAATGCATTACCACATTATATATGATATATAATTTCATATCTCAAAAAAAAATTACCTGAGAAAATTATTTTTCCCATTTTACAATGAAATAAACTAGTTATTTTCCTGCTTGCATATAATACTGAGTGGCAAATCTAGAAATTGGTTATATGTACACCTGATTCCACTATCTGTGACTTTTATATTATACCATTTCTCATTTTAGCCAACTATCTTCAAATATTTTAATGCAGAGGGAAAATTTGGTGACATAGCTTCATGCTAAACAGACCAGTTTGGCAAGCTGCATTGAAGATTTCTGACTAAAGATACAGTAGTTGTGAAAAGGATTTTGTTATATAACAACATCTACAAAAAGAATTTACTAAGTGTCAAGTTGCAGAAACTGGACAAAGGTTGTAGTCACTTAAATTCTACCGCTTGAGGCTTTCAGCAGTCTTCCTCCATTCACATACTTCCTGGGTCAACAGACTTTACCACTGACTTAGAGAAATAAACTATGAATCTTTGTTCTAGCCAGGTATCAAATTGTGCAGTCGACAAAAACAAACAAACAAAAAAAACCCCGCTTTTAAATCTCAACACTGTAATGTAGAACCTGCCCTTTGAAGATAAGTAGACAACTTAGAGTGATATAATTTTATGAAAAACTGCTCTGGTTATGGATTTATGATGTATGTCCTATTTTTCTATTCATCTTTTTTTTTTTCCCATGGGCTCTTTCATTATCATGAACTTCATTGTCTTGCAAATTAACAAGTAGTGAAGCTGCATATAAACTTTTGTACTCATGAGAAGGATGGAAGAAAAGATAATTATCTTGCATTTATGAGAGCATAATCAATCTCTGCATTTAAGCATGTTTATGCACACATGATTTCCCAATTTATATAGAGAATGAAATTCGGGTGTTCTTTTATTTAAGGACCAATAGTTTTCTACACTGTTAAACAGTAATCTATCCATATACTCTCAAAGCATTTATCATTTCTATCAGAGGAGTGTTCTGACTAGATTTGAATTAAAATGAGGGGACCTGAAGCAAAAATGTTCTTTTGTGATTCAATTACATCAATTAATTTATGAGATGCACTCTGTCTGAGGAAGTACGTTTTTCAAGAAAAAAATCAATACAAATACACTTTATTTCTACAATTATACCCACCCAAATTATCAGGTTGATAAGGTACACATGATATGCCTAATGCAAAGAAAAAATAAGTATATAATTGCTTTTTAAATTCTGGTGAATGATGAACTCTATAGAGGATGAGGCTGATACTAGATTAAAAGTAGATAAAAATATATATCTTTTAAACTGTAACTCACTTAAAATATTATATCATTTTCCTGGTAAAAGAGTCTAGTGTCTAGAAATAAATTTCTAGTCCTTTGCTGATTAGATTCACTGATTAGGTTTCTCTAACTGATTAGCTTTGCAGGGCTAAATGTAGGTCAAACTTACACTAAGAAAGCTTGTAGCATTTAGCTGTTATTCTAATGCAATTAGTCTAGAGGGTATTATTTTATGTTCCAGAGCATGAATATCCTGAAATTATTAGATGTAGCCATGGTTACCCACTGATGATTAATGATAGGTGTTAAAATTTCCATAGCAACATGATTCAGACAATTTTCATACTTACTGAAGCTTCCAAAGTCAACACAGTTCAACAGGCATAAACTCTCATGAGCTGATCAGTTGATTTTGAGGAAATATGTTAAATATCAACATTTACTTTTAGTAAGATTTAGATTTCTTGATTATTTGGGGTATTTTTCTCTAATCCATGAATGATTCATTTATTCAGTAAATATTGATTTTTAGACTTGATGCTGTTTAATAATATATCTAGTATGGCACAGTTAGAATAATTCCTAAGGTAAGATTTAGGAGGACAACATTTACTATAGTTGACTATTGATTTTCTTTCTGGGGTATATTTTGTCACAAAACTATGAAAGAAAGTTGAACCTTTATAGAAAGAATGGAACTGAACTGCATTTTATGATAGAAAAATATTGTGAAAAAATTTTTAAATTCATTGGATTTTTTATTCAAAATAGTTTTGAGTACCTATTATGCATCAGGTATGATTTGAAATCATGTATAACCGTACATTACATAATTTTTAATTTTAACATAATACTCAAAATGCTTGTTCTCTCTTTCACTGTCTTTTTACTGAGTGTCTTTCTTCTTATTAAATATAGACATTGCCATCAATGTAGTAAACAATTTATTAAAAAATTTTATTAAAAAATTTATTAAAATGGCATTTAAGGATTAAGAATGAATAACTATGTGAAGACCTTCCCATTAAAATTCAAATAAACCCAAAATGAATTACAACAAGCATATCTCATATATCTATTAGTAAGCAATGGCCCAAATAAAAGGTCAAAAATACAAACAGACAAATAAAAGCAAGACAAGTACACATTCTAGAACAATTCTTGTTTATATGCACCAGTAGACATATTCAAGAATTTTTCAGAACGTTTGAATAGCAAAACATTGAACATTATGCAGATTTACACCAACTATAAAATGTACACCTACACTTGATATGTTCACATAACGGCTTGTGATGAAACATTAAAATATATCAAGTCAAATAACAATTCTATAATTCTATAAATCTTAGAAAGTTAATATTAAAGAAAGAATTCATGTCACAGAAAACTACTAAACAAAGCATGATAAATGAGAAAAAATAAAAAGTACATATTAGTGATATATGTAGATGTGGTTAAACCATTTAAATATGAAGATATTACTCTACTTTTGTACAGAGGAACAGGGACCAGATTTTCCTTATCTCATTAAACAATGAAATACACACAAAAAAAATCTAGAAAATAATGTTTTAATACCTTAGAAAACAGGTGACACCAGAGAGTGATAACAGAAAGAAGAAAAACTAATGTATGGAGTTCTGTGATTGTACCAGCTTACCGAAGAAAGTTTCTAAGTCACAGTGAAGGTAACTGGTAGAGAATCTTAAAGGATCTCTGAGTTGGGGAGACAGAATTAGGAGTTAGGAAAAATTAAATCACAGATTTTTAAGGGCAAATACCAGAGAGGAGAGAGCTGTACAAGAGATAAATTTCAAGATCTGCAGAAGGTAGGGTCCAAATCTTCAGCTGAGCACTAGTGAGTAACATCATTAGAGAGAAGTTAGTAGTGCACAGCAAAGAGTAGTCTCTCAACGGACTAAAGAATCAGCCTTAGGAAAAAAGGTGGTTTAGGCCTACCTAACAAAGCTTAAGAGCAAAGTGTGGAAAAAATAAAACGATTTACATATAAATTAGTTGTATAGAAAATTTTGCAGTGTAAATAAAATTATCAAGTTTTTCTTTAACAAAGTAGAATAATAAAACTCTGCTTAAAAATAAATAAATCATCAGTCTTACTAAGAAGTTGTGAAATATGACTAGCCATGAAGACAAACAACAATCAAAACCAACCTGACAATGGCATAGATGAAAAAAGGAGGTGTTAAAGATATTAAAGCAGTTATTATAAAAGAGAGAGAAAAATATAAGCATGTTAAAAAGGGACATAGAAGTTATAAAAAAACTAAGCTGTTAAATATTAAAATTGCAAAGTCTGAGGTGAAGATAGCTAGATGTAATTAGGTGCAGATGAGGCACCAGTATATAATGTGAATTGAAGATAAACCAATAGAAAATATCCTAATAAAACATAGAGAAAAATAATGGAAGGAAGGAAGGAAGGAAGGAAGGAAGACCACAGCATCAGAAGTGATGAATCAATGTCAAATGCAAATAGATTCTCAAAATGCAACAAGAGGAGAAATGGACAAAAAAAAATTAGAAATTGTCTAATTTTTTTTAACTGATGAAAATGATAACCTCAGATATCCATGAAGAACTATAAACTCATGGGCTTATCATAAGCAAATTACTTGAAATCAGTGATAATGACAAAATCTTAAAAGCAACCTGAGGAAAAAGACACATTAAGTACAGGGAAACAATGATAAGAATGACAGGAGACTTCTTGATGAAAACAATGTAAGTCAGCAGAGAGTGGAGCATATCTTAAGATATTTAGATATGAGCCCCTTAACCCATGTAATTTTTAAGCCAGAAGTGAAAAAAAGACATTTTTAAATAAACAGGAGGTGAAATAATTCATTACAATCACCCTACTTTATACTAGAAATATTTAGAGAAATCCTGTAGACAGGGGGGAGAAAATCATACTAGCTGGAAACCTCAATTTTCACAAAGCAATGAACATCATGAGAAATTATAAATAAAACACAAACTTTTCTATTTTTCTAATCACTTTAGAAGTTTACTGATTGTTTAAAGTAGCCATATCATATAGTTTGTAACAAGATAAATGTAGAATGGGAAAAAGACTAAAAGAGTCTCCAGAAAGAACTGACTGGAATGGCTTCAAAAGACCATGGGAACTGGCAAGTCCAAATTCTAAAGGGCAGGCCACAAGTTGGGAACTCTAATGAAGTCTTTGATGAAATATGAAGGAGAAAATGTTTTCCTGAAGTAGAGAAATTCTTCCTTCCGTTTGCTGAAATCATCAGTTTTCTTTTAAGGCATTCAACTGATGGGTTGAGACTTCTCTCACTGATGGAGGTGATCTCTTTCTTTGATAGTAAATGTAATCAGCCACAAATGCAATCAACTGACTAATGATTTAAATCCACAAATTACTATCCCAGTAATAATCAGGCAAGTGCTTGTTTTAACCAAACAATAGGACAACATAGACCTGCTATGTGGACAGAGGAAAAATGGAAGAAATTTTTTTAATGTTTTAATTCTACACATAGGTGGTATAAAATTGCTTGAATGTAGGCTGTTATAATTTAAAGATACATAATGTAAAAACTAAAGGGAAAACTAGAAAAAATAAATTGAATGATATATGTATTACTTTTTTAGATACGCCATAACAAATTGTCACAAACATGGTGAATTTAGATGAGAGAAATTTATTCTTTCCTAATTCTGGAGGAAAGGAACTAAAATCACATTTTCTATGGCCAGATGTCTCCTTCAGGCTCTGTGGAAGACTACTTCCTTGCATCTTCCTTATTGTGGTGGCTATTGTCATCCTGTGGCATCCTTGGCTTATGTATCTCTGTATCTATCGTCAAAATGTCTTTCTTCTGTGTGTCTCTCCTTTTCATGTCTTTTATAAGGACACCACTTATTGGACTTAGGATCCACCTAATTCAGAATATTATCTTGAGATCCTTAAAATTGAATATGCTTTTCCAAATAAGGCCACATTCACATATTCACAGATTCTGAGGATGAGGTGTGAACAGGTATTTAGAAAAGCCCTCATTCACACTACTACTGTATAGCTTTTAAATCAACAAGGAAATAAAATGGAAACAAACAAAAATACTCCATTCAAACTATATCAGGAAAAGAACAACAACAAAAAATAACAAAGGACAGATAGACAAATATAAAACTAATAACAAGGGATGCAGATGTGCCTCAACTGATACAGCATCCATCTACCATAGAGGAGGTCCAGGTTTCAGTTCTCAGGGTCCCCTGGTCAGTGTGGTGAGCTGGCCCATGCATAGTGCTGCTGCACGCAAAGAGTGCCGTGCCATGGAGTGGTGTCCTCCATGTAGGGGTGCCGCATGCACAAGGAGTGCACCCCTCAAGGAGAGTTGCCCCATATGAAAAAAACACAGCCCATCCAGGAATGGCACAGCATACATGGAGAGCTGACGCAGCAAGATGATGCAACAAAAAGAGACACAGGTTCCTGATGCAGACTGACAAGAATGCAAGTGGACACAGAAGAACACACAGCAAATAGATACAAAGAGCAGACTGGGGGCGGGGGGATGCACCAGGAAGGAGAGAGAAATAAATAAATCTTAAAAAAAAAATTAACAGCAAGATGATAGATTTAAATGCAACCATATCAAAAATCACATCAAATGTGAGATTTCCAAATGTGCCAATTAAATGGCAGAGATTGTCAGAGTGAATATAAAAGCAAGAAACAACATACTACTTATAAAAAAATTTTAGATACACAGATAAAAATATTTTAAAAGTTGAAGGATTGAAAAATATACTAGGCTAACAATAATCTAAATAAACATTGAGAGGTTATATTAATATAAGACAAAAAAAGATTTAAGAACACAGACTATTATCATGAATGAAGTAGGTCATTTCATAACTATAAAGGGATAATTCATCAAAAGGACATAATTATCCTGAAAGTTTATACTCCTATTGATAGTGTCAACACGTGAAGCTAAAACTGAGATTTTAATAAAGAAATACAAATCCATGATTATAGCCAGACCTTTCAAAAATATTCTCTTGATGATAGCTCAAAGAGATGGAACATCAGTGAGGATATAGAAAACTGAAAATAAAATCAACCAACTTAAACTAATTAACATTTATAAAACACTCCAATCAACTAAAGTAAAATAAATATTCTTTCCAGGTGCACATACTATAAATACCAAGATAGACCATATGCTGAAACTCAAAACAAGGCTCAACAAATTAACATTTAAACCAAATAAAAATGAAAATAGTCAGTAGCAGAAGAATTAAGGGTTAATATAGGTATAAGACTTACAAATATCACATAGCAAAATGGCAGAAGAAAGTCTTACATTATCAAAGGTTACTATAAATGTTAATGGATTAAACTTTCCAGACAAAACTAGATGTATTAAGAGGATAATAAAAAGCAAGACCCAACTACATGCTGTTCACAAGAGACTGACCTTAATTTAAAGACACAACTCGTTTGAAAGTGAAAGGATGGAGAAAAAAATACACAATGCAAATGAAAGAAATAGAGTAGCTATTCTAATATCAGATAAAGTAGACTTTAAGATAAAAACTGTCATGAGGACAAAGAAGGTCACTATGTACTGATAAAGGGGGCAATTGAACAAGAAGATGAGCAATTGTAAATATATATGCACCTAAAGGCAGATACCAAAATATACGAAGCAAATACTCATAGATTTGAAGGGAGAAATAGATTGTTCTACATTAATAGCATGAGCCTTCAATACACCATTTAATTAATGGATAGAATATCTAAATAGGAAATATAAGGTCATAAAATGCTTGAATGATACTATAACACCAATTAGACCTTACAGACATATACAGAACACTTCACCCAGCAGCAGCAAAAACACATTCTTCTCTTCTGCACATGGGTCATTCTTTAGGATATATCATCTCTCCAGTCACAAAACTGGTCTCAATAAATTTAAATAGGGCAGAGGACATGGCCCAGTGGTTAGGGCATCCATCTACCACATGGAAGGTCCGAGGTTTGAACCCCAGGCCTCCTTGACGCGTGTGGAGCTGGCCCATGTGCAGTGCTGATGCGTGCAAGGAGTGCTGTGCTATGCAGGGGTGTCCCCTGCATAGGGGAGCCCCACGCACACGTGTACCCCATAAGGAGAGCTGCCCAGCGCAAAAGAAAGTGCAGCCTGCCCAGGAATGGTGCCACACACACAGAAAGCTTACACAACAAGATGATGCAACAACAACAACAAAAAAGAACCACAGATTCCTGTGCCGCTGACAACAACAGAAGTGGACAAAGAAGATGCAAAAAATGGACACAGAGAACAGACAACTGGGGTGGGGGGAGGGAGAGGAGAGAAATAAATAAATAAATCTTAAAAAAAATAAAATAAATTTAAATATATTGAAATCATACAATGTATTTCCATACAATAGAGAGAAGCTAGAAGTCAATAGCAGGAGAACTATAAAATCTGCAAATAAATGACAATTAGTGCACTCTTGAACAACCAATGGGTCAGAGAAGAAATCACAAGGAAAATTAGGGAATACCTTGAGGCAAATGAAAATGAAAACACAGCATACCAAACTTTATCAATGCAGCAAAGGCTGCACTGAGAGGAAAATTTATACCTCTAAATACTTATGTTAAAAAAACAAACCAACAAGAAAGAGCTAAAATCAGAAACCTTATTTCACTACTGCAGGACCTAAAAGATAAGTACAAACTTAAATCAAAGTGAGCAGAATGAAGTTAATTATTGAATTGGAAGCAATCCAAGGGTCTACCAACAGATTAATGGGTAAATAAAATGTATTATATCCATAGCATGTAATATTATTTAGCATTAAAAAGGAATGAAGTTTTGATACCTTCAATAATATGGATGAATCTTGAAAACATCATGTTGAGTGACATAACTCAGACACAAAAGTAAAATGTTGTGTAATCTCACCAATATGAAATAATTAGAAGAAACACATTCATAGATTCAAAGAACTAGTATACAGATTACCAAGGTACCAGGTTGGCTAGGGAATGATGAGTTAATGCTTAATTGGTATAGCATTTCAGTTTGGGAAAAAGTTTGGGTAATGTATGGTGGTGATGGTGAATGTAATAAACACAGCTGAATTAGGTATTTCAATGGGGTTATAAAGGTAAATTTTAGGTTGTATATTTATTACTAGAATAAAAATTAGGAAAAAAAACTATAGGACTATATAACCAAACCAATGAACCCTAATGAAAACTATGAATAGTTAATTGAACAATTATAAAATAATATTTTATCAGTTGTAACAAAACTACCACCCTAGCGCAAACTGTCAATAATAGGATAACTGCAAGTATATGCCAATTCTGTATTGTCTGAATGATTTTTTTCTCTAAGCATACAACTTCTTTAATTAAAAAAATAAAGATTGCTATTAAGGTTCAGTCATTAGTGAAAAATAATGCCTTTTATATTCCTGATTAATTTTAGGCACGAGTCACCTCCCCCCCCCCCAAAAAAAAAAGCTAGCCCCAATCAAAGAGGTTTCAGTATATAAAAATAAGGGCCTTTAATCATCTTTCTATTTTTATCATCAGTAAGCAGCCAGATTCATACAATTTTTAGAATCTATATTCCAAATAAAAGTTTTACAACCTTTAATAATGCCGAACTAAACAAATAATTTGAGGTTAGTTTGACGTTACCTTAAAATTTGATCTTTGAGTTATAAAATATAATGGAAAGTAGTATGATTGAATCTGTGGCAATATGTAGGTAGTTCTGGTCAGGAAAACATTTTTAGGTTTTTCCATTTTACACTAGGTAATTAAAATCCTTTTCAGTTTTCTCCTTCTTTATCACAGGCTCTTTTTATTTCACAGATCATTTCCTCAACTTCACGCTGTTTTTGATCTAGTGGTTTATAACAAAGCCCCAAAATAAATTTGGATCCATTGTAAATCCAATTTCTTGCCACAGTGATTCTGACCTATCCTATTCTCACTTATCCTGTTTAGCTGTGTTATTTGCAACCTTTCAGTCGTGGTGTCAAAAATGTATATAAGAGAGAATTCCTCATAAATGGCCTATTGAGAATAAAGTGGTGAATAGAAATGATATGAAAATATCAGTTTAAAAACATCCAGCATAAATGTTAACAGGTGAAACTTGAACTGAAAACCCATAAAAATTTCAAATAAATACAACTTTTTCTCTTGTTGTATTCAAAGGTGATTATTTACCAATATACTTGCTTTCTGCTTTCTCAGTGAAACCACTCAATATACTTGTGAAGATAATCAGTTCACAACCACTGAATTGTAAGTTGTCTATTCAATAGTAGCACAGAATGATCCTGATTAAAAACAAAACAGAGCAATCAAACATTGTGTTTCTTATGCTGGCACACTAATATAACTTTCATCATATATTTTCATTGATTGATTGTCCTAAAATCTTATTACATAAGGGTGCATAAAACCTGTTTCAATTTTCAGCCTACATGGGCCTATACAAGTATGCAAATACTTATTATACCTCCTTGGGCACACTGAACAATTTGTGCAGCAGAACACAGAAATTCAGGAGTGATAAAGAATAAGCTGCAGTTTTGACATTCTCAACCAAGAGAGGGGAAGCAGAGCAGAATCTTCAGAGTAGATTTTGAATGAGCTCAAATATTGGAGGGTTTGTGATGGAACAAAATAGGACTTCAGTGAGACTTCATGCTTAAATAGCTGCCTGACCTTATTTCCCCAGGCAAGGCCACAACCAGCCATTGTAAACCACATTTTACTAACATAATATGGCTCACCGTCATGCTTAGCTACACCACCAAGAGAAGCAATTCTTTTATTAAGGAAAAGAAAACTCACTTTATATGGCTTTCACAAGTGAGAGTAGACTACTAGCAATAGGGGAAGACTACCGAATGAATTACAACTCTTGTATCTTGCTGAAAATCAGAAAGTTGGACATTCTGGAAAAGATGTGGAATAGGGAGTAGAAACCATAGTCACAAGTGCTATGGGCTTTGCCTGCTTTCCTCACCCACTCTTGCATTTGTGGATCTTTGGCACTAATTGTCAATTGCACTAGTTAGCTCTGTTCTTTGATCTCTGCAAATGAACCCATTTTGTAAGTGCTTTTAGTTTTAAAGTCTGTACTACTCATAACTGTAGGGGGAAATACAGGGTAATAAAAGATAAAGTGAGGGGGTTTCTGTGTGAGGAAGGAAGCCTCTCTCTTTCTCTCTCTCTCTCTCTCACTCTCTCTCTCTCTCTTTTTCTCTCTCTCCAGGGGTAAAGTGGTAAATGGGATAAAGTAAATAATTGCCCTTATCTAGCTCAGAGTGATATAGATATTACATGCCAGACTACTGAGATTAGACACAACTTTTTTCAAGGCATTTTTTTCATTAGCTGGTTGATTTACCAAGCTTTGAATTAAATAGGTAGATAACAAAGAAGAGGGTCATTTTATACCTTGTGGAGTGGTCAAAATGGATTGAACCAAGAGACGTGGAGACATGGGCCAACAATACAAGTTCTCTTTCTATAAATAAAGAGTACAAGTTATCATATACCAATAATTAGGTAGAGCAGAAAATTGGTCAGTTCTTCCTGTCAAGGTAGACCTTTGTGTTCACAAAATGCACCCCTCTGTTTCAATGTTGACTGGTAAAACCAGGATCCCCTTTGCCATCCTCTTGAAGGTGAGGTGAACACATCAGGGCAAGGACGCTGACACCCTCATAGGCTGCTCATTGCGACTCTTCTACATGTCACTGAATATTACACAGTATGCTTCCTCCACATTTAATTGATCTATTTTTCCAGTAACAGACAACTTATATTTTTCCATCTATCTTTTAGCTTACGTAAGTTTGTGCGCACACACACACACACACATATATGTACACAGCCATGGCATGTATTTTTGCAAATTTCTCCATGGGTCGTGGCATAGCTGTGACAGAATAGGAAGACTAGCCTAGTGGTTTCATTAAGAAAGTGGAAACACCAAATTAAGTATGAAGTACATCACAGCCAGACTCTTCTTTTTTTGGCATGTGATAGCGCAAAAAAGAGCATGCTAATTGACATCTAGCATAGGACCTCTAGCAGAAGGTTGCCAGACCTTTATGAGCTTCCCTCCAGGACAACTTGCAATTTAAAGAAGTTCCAGGAAGGAAGAGTATGAGATACTATTCAAGTGGGTGTTTGAGAATTAGGACTATGGAAGTGGGTTAGGCATTATACTTTTGGATTTTTCCAGGTGCCATCACTCCTTTCTCCTGCATCCACCCTTGAGTCAAGGTTCCTGCTGGATTCAGTTTCAGCTGCTGCCTATCAGAGGTCTTATAACTGGTACCGATCAGAAGATAATGTTCATTCCTCTATATTATAATTTGTGTCAACTGAAAAGGAGTCATGCAACTTGCCTGTTTCCACCTGGGTCTGTGATTTATAATCAGACTATGAATTTGATTAGTCATGCACACAGCACTGGACTTGGAAGGGAGATTTAAACATGTTCAAATGCTAAAACCATATGGTGGCTGCATGGAATGAAAAAGGAGAGATGGTATCTAGGCCACTTATCAGGATGGCATGCTTTAATCTATGAACCTGTTTCCAGATACTGTAACAAACCCTATAGTAGAACTTAGCTAAATGGTAATACTAATTATGAAGAGCATCCTCACCTATTAAGCTACTCTGCATTTTATAAAGCATGCAAGTATGCCAGAGTTAGTTTTAGTATAGGATAGGACCAATGCCTCTTGATATTGAAAGCCAATCAGATAACAGTGAAATTAGTGGATTCATTGAGAGGGGGGTGAACAGCTTTTCTCATTCCTACTGAATTAGGAAAGACATATTGAAAGACCAAGAAGAAAATACTGTGGGAATAGATAAGCCTGCTTTCAGTTGGTAGTGCTATTCCGTGCACTAGACATGGAGTTAAGGTCCAGGATAATGGGTAGATTCCACTGTTCACTCTCAATATGTACAGCCTGTCCCAATTACAAAAAGTTTAAATAACTCATTCTGGGTCAATGGTATCTTCAAATGCCTAATAGAGTAAGACTTTCTTTCCTTAATTAATTAAATTTATTTTGTTTTATTTTTTAACATCTCCCTCTTTGCACCTAAGTCATGATACCTCCCAGTGGAACTAGAAAGGTTTAAATAAAATTGTGTCACTCAGGTTAGCATCCAGCTAACCTTAGTAATGATACTTGTTGCGCATCAACCTGGGAATGGAATGACACAATTGATCTGGTCATTTATTTCCCTTATTCTGATGGTGGAAGTGAATTGGTATTAAAGTCTCCACATGGGAATACCTATGTTATAGGTCCTTAGTATTGTAATGAGCCTGAGTAGTAGCAGATTGGAAAAACTGGGAAGAAGACTACAAAAGGAAGTTCTTTTGGAGTGTGGCAGACACATAAGATCAATTCCTTGTGGTACTTTGTGGAACAATTCTGTCAGGTAAAATTACATTGTTCTCATTCCTAAGGGTGTCCAAGGACATCTCCAATCTCTGACTAACGGCAACCTTAAGAGTACTTATATTTTAACATACACTAAGTGGGAAGTTTCCTAATTCAGTAATAACATCCCTGAAATAAACAGTTAGACAAGAGACTGGAAGGGACATTAACAAATATGCTGCATTTTTAAAACCTAGATGCACCATCACGGAATCCACCTGTTAGTCTCACTGATGCTTCTTAAAGAATAATCAATACTTGGTAGAGTACTCACATTCCCCAGAACTCCAAAATCCCCCTTACCCGTTGGATGGTTAAGGTACATCCTTGTACATTTAAGACACAGAAAAGAGATAGGATTGCAGGTGTGTGGGAAATGCATGTATTTCTGTGTATGCGTGTAGTAGTGACAACAGTGGTATTATCAAACTAAATATTAGAGCAAGTAATGGTAATATTACTAAAATTTGGGAAGTGCACAGGTAAGGAAGATTAATTCAGACATTTCCTTTTTCTAAGGCCTGAATAAAAATTAAGGGATTCGATTCCTGGATTCCTTGACCTATGAGATCAAGATTGGCCTTGTATGGTAGATCGAATTATGCACCCCAACAAAAGGCATTCTCTTAGTCTTAATCCATGTTCCTGTGGGTGTGAACCCAATGGTGTTATCAGTTATGTGTGGAGGAATTTTGGAATAGGAGCTTCTAAGATACTATTTAGTTATGGTCAAACTGATTGAGGGCAGACCTTAATCCTTATGACTGGAGGATTTAATAAATGCAGAAATTCAGGCATAATCAGAGGAGCCAGAAAACAGAAGGCAGCAGACACCAGAAGAGCAGACACAGAGAGAGACCACCATGTGATGGGAGGCAGAGATACAAGTCAAGGAGCCCCATGGACTGCAGCAAACCAGCACCAGAACTAAACCAGGTACAAATGTTGGAGAGAAAACCTATCCTTTCTTGCAACGTGATTTTGGGTTTCTAGACTTCCAAAACTGTGAATCAGTAAATCCATATTGTTAAGCCAACTTATTCTGTGGTACTTGTTGTAGAAGCCTGACAAACAAAGACAACTTGTATACTATCAGGTCAAGAGAGTATAGATCTGGTAGAGTACATCATTACAAAGGGTAAATGGAATATGAAGAGGTGGCAAAGAGAAGGCAATAATGACTTAAGTTTTATGTTCAGAGAAAATGTGCTGTAAGAGTAGAGTAATCCTTTTGCAAACTCCCAAAGTTATATCCCCAAACGGCAGGGCATTGCCACATTGAAAGGAGTTTGCTGCGCATACAGATGCTGAGCGTGCAAGTGTTACTGACAGATCACATATACTTATTAGCCTGATATGGTGACAACTTCTACCTAGAGCTGAGCATCTCTAAGAAACATTTTGAACTGTGAGCCACTGAAAACAGGAAAAAGCTGTTGAACTCTCTGATAATAGCAGGACACACCTGCAATTTCATAAACCAGGTATGAGTGGTAAAACATATCCACACACAACAGTTTCAAGAGCTGAGGTTTTTATACTTGTTGGCTATTTGTGTTAAGGTTTGTGGCAAATTGGGTTATACCGAAATTAGAATCACTTGTCAATTAAGTTGTTCCTTTTAAAAAATGTGATATAAAATCATGCTCCATGAAATTAGTGAGAAAATATCTGTATACATTTTCAAGGATTTTTTTTTTCTTAGAGTAGTCATAGGTTTATGGAAAATTTGCATTAAATACCGTGTTCCCATATGCCTCCCTATTATTAACAACTTGCATTAAGTGTAGTACGTTTGTTAAAATTCATGAAAGAAAAAAATTTTTAACTCTTCTAACAATAATCCATGGTTTATATTAGTGTTCATTGTTTTTGTTGTACAGTCCTATGTTTCTTTTCCTTAATTTTTATTCTAGTTATGTATATACAACCTAAAATTTCTCATTTTAAGCCTGTTCAAATATGTAATTCAGTGCTATTATGTTCATTATGTCGTGCTATTATCACCACCATTCATTACCAAAACTTTTCCATCACCAAAAATAGAAACTCTGCACACTTTAAGCATTAACTCTCCATTCCTTACCCCCACCCTGAAACCTGGTAGCCTATATTCTAGTCTGACTCTATGAATTTGCTTTTTCTCATTACTTCCTATCAGAGAGATCACACATATTTGTCCTTTTGTGTCTGGCTTATTTCGTTCAACATAATGTCTTATACTGCTTAAGGATATATGTTTTTATTGTGATAGGGCATGGCCATGCCTGTAATAATGAAACCAAAATAGACCCAATGATACAATAAGAAATAGATTGTGGAAAGATAAATCTGCCACTTTTGTGCTTCTATTACTTTCCACCCCACAATTCCTACCACTACAAAAAATATTAGGAAGAGCCTAGATTTTGGCCTATAATTGTATATTCCTTTATCCCAGAAGTTCTTTCTTTGTGTGTTCTTTTATTTGAGGGGAAGAACATATACTCAATTATATGTGAACACAAATATGGTCTTAATTACTCATTGATGATTTAGTAAGAAATTAAAGTGATAGTAAACATAACTGAATCATGGCATTTTCCTCACTAGTCCTCAAGCCTGAACCTGGCTTTGTAATGACCTCCCCTCATCCCTCTTGGTCCTTCTTTTTCAAAAGCAACTTCATTCTTACTTGATATTTTGGATTTGCTTCCATAGTCTTTTTAACTAGTTTAGTGGAAAGTTTAGATAAATCATTTTCAACATTTATTCTTCCTTCTTTTTAAGCTGCTTATTGAAGTATAATATAGGTACCGAAGAGGGCACATACGTGCGAAGTTCAAATAAGTTTTACAAACTAACTAGCTGTGTAACTAGCATCCTAGTTCAAAAATCAGAACATCTCAGAAGGCTTTTCATGTTCCTTTTCAGTTTCTAACTTCTCTTAAGGCAACATTCCCTATGGGAAAAACAAGCTATATATTCCAAATAGTATAAATAATTTTATGTCTTACTTCTTTCACAAAAATAAGGCTTGTGAGATCCTTTCATACTGCACATAGTCCCTATCATTCATTCTTATTGTTTAGCAGTATTTCCCTGCATGGGTATGCTACAATTTATTTTCTATTCTAATGTTGTTGGACATTTCTGTGGTTCCAAGTTTGGAATCAATTAAATTAGTGTTGCTTTGAACATCTAGTACATGCCTTATGGCGACGCTCTTGCAAATATTTCTATAGGATATATATTTAGAAGCATAATTAATTAATCAAAAGAATTGCAAGTGTTTAATTTTAGAAACTATCACAAAGGTATAGTTTTTCCAAAGTGGTTGTACCAACATTTTCTTCCACTATTGGGATATGGTGATTCAAATAGGATTTATGTACTAAATATTTTGCAAATTTCCTTATTTTCTCTTTAACTTAAAAATTGTTTGGTGGTTTGTTACTTCCCAGACAAGTTGATTTTAAGATATGTTATCATTTATTTATAATTTAATTTCATTATGGTTATAGAGTTTTGTTTTTTGTTTTTTTTTTTAATTTAAAGTTTTCTTTTGACCTACTCTTTGGTCTATTTTAATGTAGCAAATATAAAACCTACTTCCATTTTATAAAATTCTGTAAATATACCTTTTAGTTCAAATTATTTGTACAAACCTAAGCAGTCCCCTGGTGTTTCTAAATAACTCAAAACAAAGGATGTCAATTATCAGAGTTAGTGGATGTTAGTAGTGAAAGGGAAAATATACTCAATTAAAACTTTATTTTGTTTCTAAAATTCTCCTTTACCTCTTCAAAGTTTGGGACAGTAGTGGACATGGTATTAATATTCATTCCACAATTGAGAATCTTTTCTCTAATAAGCCTAAGGTACAGTACAGTCCTGCCTGAGGCATAGCCCAATCACCTTGGTCTCTTGAGAACAAAAACCATCCCCAGAGGTATGCAATAATTTGGATCCCAAATATAAGCATATGACAGATTGATTTGTAATGAAAATACTTTAGTTTGGTAGGTTCTCCATGAGCTCATATGATCTTTATCTTAATTAAAGTAGCCCACAAGTAAATAAAATTCTAAATATTTTAAAATGTTTTCCTTGAGGTTACAATGTCTTACTGGCATACGAAATTAATTTTATGTTGATTTATGCTTTAGAAGTAGATACAATTGCGTTGCACACCTTGCAGCTTGGACTTTATCTTACTATTAATCTTCCTATTACTATGCAAGCCCCTTCTTGTCTGGGTAAGGTCATTACTCTATTCCTGAACTATCTATTTCTTTTCTTTCCTAATTTTGGCAATTAAGCTGCCATCCTTATGTTAAATGTCACAGGAAAATAACAGCAACATGAGACTTGCCCCACTTTTTAATAATTCATTTTCTGGGATTGTATCCTTGAGCTAACTCCAAGTTTAGGTTGTCCTTCACTGGGATATTTATAACATACTTTATATAAATGCTCCCAAACAGCCTCACAAACACACACTTAGTGTAGTGTGTGGGAGGAGGGGAAACTAGTGCTTAGGAGAGAAGCCATGGGATAGATACTTGGTTCTGTGGGGAATGTGCTTGACACATCATATTCCTGATCTTGATTGTCTTTTAGTGGTTGTGGTTCATAGAATATTAGAACCTGTAGAGGCTGTTACACTCTTACAGTGCAAAACAAAACAAAATAAAGCAAAAAAACACAAACAAAATCAACGACAATAATAATGTCTTTCAAATACTCCTACATTTAGTCATTTGATTTGTTCTTGTATAGTTACTACAAAAATCTATAAGTTGATTACTTAGATCCCACACAAGTATGAAATTGGAACTCATAGGGTCAACTGCTAAAACTATGACCATGGTACTATGCACACAATTTAGAACCAAACACCCCATTATAAAATTTATGACACAATCTTGGATGCCAGACCCTTAACAGTATTAATTGAACCAAATTACAGGTTATATATGGATATTTATGCTCTTTTGAATTTTCAAAACATGTTCTAAGATAAACTTTTCCCTTTCATAAATATTAAGAGGAACAAAAAACAGAAATAACTTAAAACAACATTGAAAATTGGCAAAACATCAGAAATATGGACAATGTAAAAGAGGTTAGAAAAACTCATTTACAATATATATCATTTATTTTATATATCATAATATTTATATGCTTCATTTCTTTAATATATAAAAACCTAATAGGTAAACAAAATGCATAGTATCAGTGCAACATTCCTGATCTCATTCAGAATATTAAATATACCTTATTTATCTCCTGAATGCATGGTAAATTTAAAAAGTCATTTTACCATAAGAATTTTAGTAATAGAATTTTTCATCTTTCTGTATGGCAGACCCTTGAAAATCCAAATAGTGAAAATATATAGAATAGCACATTGCTATTTTTTTAGTAGAATTTCTGTCTTTATTTATTAGTTTGTTTTTCAATTTATCCAATACTTTCAGTTGCTTTGGCCTCTGGGAAATATCCTCACATAAAACTCACATGCAATTTAGAATGACTGACAGGCTCCAATGATGGGGGATCAAAACTGGATGAGTAGGGGCCATACATGTCTGGAATAATGCGCAAATGTATCCAAAATACTCAGAGAATTCTTTTGTATTTGTTGTACAAGGTGTAGATTTTTGCATGGCTACCTAATTTGTTTAAAACTGGGAAAATACTTCATAGGCAAAAAAGAGCGAATAAAGAAGTAAAACTGAAAGGATACATGCACTGACTGAAAAAGCACTGCTGATGAAATGAGGATATGCTGCACTAGAGTGAATAAACAACAAAAGATTCTTTCAATATTTCTTTAAAGGTAGTATGATCAATAATAGAAGAGTTTGGACATGAATGGGTAATGGAAGGAATTAAATACCAGCATAATAGAAAATGAATCTAAATAATGAGGTTCTTTTTTCCCTGTGGTTATCATGTGAAAAGTTGGAGACAAATTGTCAGAAATGAAAACAGAGCTTCATATGACCTACTTCAGTAGTTTCTTTAAAATAAACTCACATCATTTAAGACATACTGATGGTGAAAGCAAGAGCTCCTTGATTATAAAATATATAACAGTCAAACGTAGTTCTCAGAAAAGGCATGAAGGCACAATGGTTGTGAGTTAATAAAAGAAAAACATATGTCCTTAATTAGTGTGAATATTATAAAATATATCCTTTCATCCCTGTAGTAATTAGAAAATAGAGCTGAATAGAGGATGCATTGGACAGTGATGATTTCTATGTCATATTTTTACTCGATCAGCAGTCTTTTAGTTTTCTTTAAAGTTTCTCAATGAATATTTTCCCATTTTTAATATAACCTTGTGTTCTTTTATGTGAGCCCTAAGTATTTCACAGTCAATCAATCCCAGCATGTTCTGTTCTAGAGCATGAGTCTAAAGATGGCTTCATGGGAATGCAGGTTGTACAGCCACACAGGGCTTGACTGAGGGCCCAGCTTGGCTTAATGCTCTGCTCTTGCTGATTTGGAATTCTTAATAATCTTTTAACAAGAGGCCCTGTATTTTCATCTTGCACTGGGTACTGCAAATTATGCAGCCGGTCCTGCATGCCTCCGTTCAAAGTTGAACACCTATTTTGCTCTCTGCTTCCCTTTCTCCACAGAGACGCATTTAGGGAAAATTCCATTGCCAGTACAATTACATTTAGGATGGATCACTATCACTCTCTCTCATTTCTTCTGTTTGGAAAATTTCTGAGGGATGTTCTAAATTGTCTAGAGATTTGACATCCTATGATTATTATTGCTGCCTGGGGACACCTTCTTATTGTTTTATTCAAATGTTTCATTGCTATAAATTAAGTTAGGAAACTCAGAAGCAGCATACGTTTGTGAATAAATGATGTCTTTAGAGTTATTATGGGAAATTCTTTTGAAGACATCCAGGAGGCATTTGGTGAAATGCTCTGAAGTTTAGGAAACTGAATAGGATGGAGGAAACATATGCAAAAGTTGTCAGTATTTTTGTTTCTCATGAAGCTATTATTATATGTGGCACCACTAAGGATGAATGTGTAAATTGAAAATTTCAAGACCAAGTACCTGGAAAATGCTGATATTTACAGAGCTGTTATGAGAAGCCTATACTAGATAAAAATAGCATACAAGGGAAAAAGGGAAAAAACAACTTGACAAAGAACCATCAAATGATTTAGGACATTTCAATTCCTTTATGTGCATCATACGCTCTCATCAAATTAGACTGCTCTCCAGTTTTCTGAAAAATACTTTTCCTATCTTTCCCATAAATTTCTCCATTTTCTTGTCAAAATCTTATTTATGTTAAAATCATACACAAATATCACTCTCTTTCTGGTGTATCCCCTGAATTTTAGACAGAGTTGTTACTCTGCTAATATCCCTAAACTTTCCTTTCTGCCCCTCTTTAATTCTCATACTCTGTCTTGCAGTAGGAGTTTTTGTACAGTTTCACAAATCTGCAGATGGTCTTTGTGCATAATCCATGCCTAGACATTTTTGTATCTCCATCAGAAAGTAATACAGTCTGAGCACACATTAACTTTTTTTCTGTCTTCCAAACTTTTAAATTCATGTGCTCTGATCTCAAACGGGATGTTATTTTTATCCAACTCTATCAAATCATCCTCTCTTCACTTCCATTCATAGTAGTCTGAGAAACAGACATATAACAAGAATGCTGCCATTTGGACATTTGCTATGCCGTGAACATCATTGCAACGGATATCTGAATGACCCTCCTCACACTCACACACTGGCAAATTTCATTGTTTCAATTTGCTAATGCCATTATATCAGAGAAGTATTTCCTCTCCAAAATAGCACCTTCTGTCACTTGCCTTTCTCTATTTCTTTTTATACACTTGTGGGGAAAGGCAGGGCTGTACAAATCATCCTAACTATATCTCTAGGAAATTCCATGGAGTATATCGTCTCTTCTTAGGAAAGAATGAGTCCTTAACCCTTCATTAAAGAAGGAAGTTCTGAACGTTTTAGGAAAGGGGAAACAAAAACAAAATAAAACACAACAAACATCTTGTTTTCTCATACATGATCCAGACAAAGAGAAAGGAAATATGGATCCTATTTCCCTCTTAGGCCGTTGTCCTAAACGTTGGAAATATTACTTGTGGTCCCCAAGTCTCATAAATCTTGTCCATCCAGTAAATAGCTTCTTTCCTCATGGGAAAGGCCACAAAGGACCAGTAGAGGGAAAGCTAGGTATTTGCATTCTAGCATCTTCTTTTCAGTACAGTAGGGAGAAAGCTTTTTCTGCTATATGGAAATATGAATATTATAGAATGGGCATTCTAGTCAGCATTATCATTAATAGATCTAGACTTTTCAGGATCACCAACACCTTTACTCTGGCTAAATTAAATGTCTACATATAAATTCGTATACTGTTTGGGTTTCTCTTCAGCATCTTACATGATTTACCACTCACCTCACTTTTTTTTTTTTAAGATTTATTTATTTAATTTCCCCCCTCCCCTGGCTGTCTGTTCTCTGTGTCTATTTGCTGTGTCTTGTTTCTTTGTCCGTTTCTGTTGTTGTCAGTGGCAGGGGAAGTGTGGGCGGCGCCATTCCTGGGCAGGCTGCACTTTCTTTCACGCTGGGCGGCTCTCCTCACGGGGCGCACTCCTTGCGCATGGGGCTCCCCTACGCAGGGGATACCCCTACGCTGGGGACACCCCTGCATGGCAGGGCACTCCTTGCACGCATCAGCACTGCGCATGGGCCAGCTTCACATGGGTCAAGGAGACCGGAGTTTGAACCACGGACCTCCCATGTGGTAGACGGACGCCCTAACCACTGGGCCAAGTCCGTTTCCCTCACCTCATTTTTAATATGCATTATTTCCCTGACTGGTCTTTACCCTGAATTTCCTCCCACATCTTGATAAGCTCTTCTTTTTTGTGACTTTCTTTAAATTGCATGCTTCTTTAGTCTGCTGGTACCTGACATTCTTTTCCTAGTCTTTACCAACATTTCTCATATTATGTCACATGTAAAATGATAATAGTTAGTTGGCCCATTGGATTCAGTGAAAATTGCTCAAAGCAGAAGGAAGCAGGGTCAGGGCTTCAATTGCCTCAAGCCCAACTCATTCACCATGAAGGCTGAAATGATCATTATCTTGGCAGTCCTATAACAGGTTTTTGCATACCTGTATGCACTTACTTAAGAGTTGGTGAGTTTGCTCAGACTTTACCTCTGATTAACCTCATAATACAATCCATATGTTATCAGCTTCCAAATCTTTTTCTTCAGATTTTATAGAATTCCAAATCTATTCATCCAACTAAGACAAAACATATCCACTTGGATGTCCATAAATAATTTCAAGGTTAGTGTAATAAAAACTTCCCCCCAAAACCTATATTATCTACTTTGATTAAACTAGGGTTTCTTAACCTCAACACTATTGATGTTTTGGAGCAAATGATTCTTTGTTGTAGGGGACTCTGCTGTGTAGTGTGTATATATAAATGCTTCACATACGTATATATGAAGCAAATAATATTATTATTTAATATTATTGAGTTAATCTAAGGTACCTTTCTTTTTCCTGATTATTCAAACAGGCAAGACACATTTTGGTGCATATTTTAAATAAAAGGTTGAGGAATACAGCTTGGAAGGAATCAAATGAGCATCTTACTGGATATTTTAAACCCAAAACAAAGACAAAAATACTCGTTTGTCCTTAAATTGTGGTGTTAGGGATACTTGTGGGCTAAACTATGACTATAATTTCAAGAGCCACAAAGCCTTTGGGAATCACACATACCTTCAGCATATGAAAGGATTTGTGGTGACATAAGAACAGCCCCACAGCAAGTGAGAAGATGATATAGACATATATTGAAATGATAATAGTTCCTACCATAGGTTGTCACAATGTTAAGATGGATATATAGATGTGACGGAAAACCTAAAGTTGATTTAGGGATCCAATAGTAGAAAGAAATTATTCCTACTCCACTACTATATTCTGGGGAAGGCAGCTTCTCGGAGTGTCCTGAGTCTTCAAACCAGGTCTGAATTTGAGTAGAGATGCCTGAAACTAGGAGTGAGATTGCTTCATCCCTGGGTTCCCCTTGACAGATAAATAAGAAACTCAGACATTTAAGAATTTCTTAAACCGCTGTATTTACCCCAAATGCAACAATACTATGGAGACCCAGGGCCTCCTCTAAGCCCTCAGCATGCAGCTGTTTATATGACTTAGGCCTAAATTAAAGGTTATAAAAACTTTGACTGGGAAAAGAGAATGACTTAAACCAAATCTCCTCTGAGCAGTAGAACTTCCTTTCTGAGATAATATCATCAAACCCGCATGCGCAGTCATTGGACCCTAGTAGGAACTTTGTTGTCACCCCTATGGAATGTCTTTGTCCTGAGACCCCTTACATTACCCCTCTTTTTCCTCCACTTCTTTGTGGAATGCTAACTTCATTCATCCTTTGACCCTCCATCATCAAAGAATTTTGTTCTGTCCGTAAGTCCCAGTAAAGCTGAAGTATGATTCTCTGCCTGGTGCGTTCTTTGGTCTAGCCCCCTCACCATCTCATGTCCTCCCGGAACTAGGTTAGAATAACACATTAGCCATTAATGAATAGGTTATCTTGAATTTTCAAAATTAATTATTTAACCATTGGCACTACTGTTATTGTGTGAGGTTGAGTCAGCCACTTCTCTACAAAACAAAACAGTTCTTACTATCATTAGAAACAAGAAAGTTCTTACTATCATTAATTTAAAAAATATATTTAGCTGATGTATTAGTCAGCCAAAGATATTTCTGCAAAATACCAGAAATCAGTTGGTTTTTATAAAGGGTGTTTGTTTGGGGTAGGAGCTTACAGATACCAAGCCATAAAGCATAAGTTACTCCTCCCACCAAAATTTATTTGGAGCAAGATGGCTGCCAATGTCTGTGAGGGTTCAGGCTTCCTGGGTTCTACGTTCCTGGGGCTTGCTTTTCTTTGGGTTCAAGGTTCCTTTCTTCCTGGTGCTGGTTTCTCTTTCCTCTGTGAGCTTACTTCCCAGGGCTGCAGCTTAAGTCTTTAGCATCAAACTCCAACATCAGAAACTCTCGCATCAAAAGCTCCAACTCTGTCCTTTCAAATTACAAGCATAATCCAATATGTCTTTTTGGAATTCATCAATTAAATCAAACTGCTATAGCTGACCTCTACTATTTTCCAGATATTCTATTAAGTTATAGAATATAGTGGTTTATAGACCAACAGTGTCCTTGAGTCCATGGTTTTCAGAGTGTATGAAGAATGAAAGGCACTAAATAAGCATATATTCATTCAATCTGAATGTTATGTAGGAAAATATCAAGTTACTCCATGAATACATAGACAGACTTACCATGGGCCAGGAAATTACAAACAGATTCTTGGCAAACAGTGACACATAAGTTAGGTCCTTAAATCTGAATCCAAGTCAGCTAGGTAAAACAAGAAGGTCATTCCAGGAAAAGGCAATGGTGAACAAGAGACAGTAGAATCTGAAGATATAAAATAAATCACGTAAAAGAAAATATGAAGTGAAGGACAATATGACACTACAAGAAGTCATTATTACTTAATATAGTATGTTGCTGTTTCATGTTGTAAGTATTCATTAAGTGCAGCTGTACATCAAAAGCTGTGTTCACAGCCATCAGCAGTTTCTTCCATAGAGCTTCTCAAATGAAAACAAATAAATAGATCTTTTTAGAATAATGTTGTAAAAGCTATCTTGGTTATAGGTATATAGGTATCTGGAATTGTGGTGGTTCATTTATTTTTATGATAATTATTTGTTGTTTGTAGTTTTGGTTTTTTTTTTTAAGATTTATTTTTACTTATTTCTCTCCCCTTGCCATTGTCTGCTCTCTGTGTTCATTTGCTGTGTGTTCTTCTGTTTCCACTTGTATTCTTGTCAGGCAGCACCAGGAATCTGTGTCTCTCTTTCTTGTATCATCTGGCTACATCAGCTCTCTGTGTGTGCAGCACCACTCCTGGGGAAGCTCTGCTTTTCTTGTGTGGGGCAGCACTCCTTGTGGGGTACACTCCTTGCGCGTGGGGCATCCTATATGGGGGGCACCCCTGTGTGGCACGGCACTCCTTGTGCACCCAGCACTGCACATGGGCCAGCCCACCACATGGGCCAGGTGGCCCTGGACCTCCTATATGGTAGGCAGGCATTCTATCAGTTGAACCACTTCTGCTTCCTGTGATAGTACCTTTAGGTGAGCTTATATTAACTAAGGTGTGGCCAACTGAATCAGGTTGGATCTTGATCCTCCTACTGGAAGTATTATAGAAAAGCAAGGAGCTGGAAGTCAATGGAATGTGAAAGAGAAAGGAGCAGACATGACATGTGCATTGCCATGTAACAGAAAAGCTGAAGAACTCCAAGGATGAACAGCAGCCTGCCCTAGAATACCATACTCTTCAGGAAGAAATACTGATCTTCTGATGAGTCATTTTGGACTTCTCCTAGCCTCATGACCATGAGCCAAAAACTCCCATTGTTTCAGCCAACCCATTGTACGGCGTTCATTTCTACAGCCAAAAAATTAAATAGGAATGCAATATAGTTTTGTACAATGGTAAGAGTTTCCTGATAGAAGATTCATTTAAGCTAGGTATAATTATTAAGGACAGAGTAAAAAAGTTCAGGGCAAGGTGAAGAAAATGCTCACAGTCACAGGTGTAGCAAATGAATAGAAGTAACCTGAAACAGAAGTATAAAAAAATGCAAACAGTTTGATTTTCCGGAGTGTTAAGTCTGATATATCATTTAAAGGAACATGAAATACATAAGTGTGTCATGAGAAATATCCTGAAAAATGTGAGATGCCCTTTCCATGGAAATTATGCTTTATGCTGTGGTCCTAGGTAGCCTGAAAAAACTTACGAAGTAAAGTGAGAATTGTGCTATATATAGTTCATTATGGATGTGGTTTGTAGATCAGGGGCAAGAAAATTAGTAAGATGAATAACTAGGGGTCATCACAAAATTTCAGGAGAGAAATGATGAGTACCTAAAATAAAGCTGTGGTGCTTTATTTTGTGCTGTTTTAATTGGCATCATTGTTTTTCTATCCAGGGTCCATTTTTCTTTTGCACTATCTTGAGAGCATCCAACTTTTTGGTCAGGAATCCCTATTCTCCAACAGCACATGTAGTCTGGAAATGATTAACCATTTACCCAGCTCAGAAGAGAGTGCAGGGTTGATTTAAATTTATCAGTACTCTGTATACCATTATGCAGGCATTAAGTACTGAATCTACTCAAAATTATTATTTTTGTTGGGAATGTTGGAACTAATGGACTCTCTCTCTCTCTCTGGACATGAGTGAAACCAAGAATTGCTACAGCCATTAAATTGACATTTGAAAAAGCCATCATGCACAGTCAGGATTGTAGGTGAGTAGAGAAAAAGCCACAAGTGAACCATGGCTAGCCATGCCTCTACTTATAATTTAAGTCACTCTGTGTTGGTTTTTTTTTTACTTTTAGCAAAAACCGTCGTGAATGATAAAACAAAAATGTTTGGAGTCTTCAATTTCCAGAATCTAGATAAGGCATAAACACTTTTAGACTATTATTTATATCTTCTTTTAGAATATTTTGATCTCTCTTTGCCCTCTGTACGTTTGTAAGAATTATTATATTTTATAAAATCTATGAAATTGAATAAGGCATGTTTAGGCAGAAAAAGAAGCATTAACTTTCAATGTCCTTGCTTTGGCCTATTTCATCAGACCGTTATAGTTATTTTTATATTGTTTTGGTACTTAATTTTTTATAGTACGTGAAAACGTATTTGTCTGCCAAAGTCTGCAGAGAATTACAGAGAAGGCTGACAGATGATTCTGTCATCACTCTAAATGTCATTAGCCTGGCAGCTTTCTCCAGAGTAAACGAAAGTACATATATAAACACCGAAAAAAATTGGATGGCAATATAAATATTTTCACAGTAATTTAATGATATCTAGTCACTTAAAGAATATTTTTTACACGCTCTATATTTTAATATACAAATAAATGTTAAATGGTAGTTTTATATTCCTTAAGTTCGATCATAAAGATATTAGCAATAAATGACTTGGGTAGCATGAAATGTAAATTTTTACACAAAAACTCTGGTGGATGACACAAACTTTTAATTAAAGGTGTTAAAAAGTAGAGCTGCAACTTCCTAATTAAGTATTTCACTGTTGTAAAATGTGCAATAGCTCTGCTTAGCATGTCGAACAAAGATCAAGGCATTCACTAGGGATAATAACCTTAATATCTAGCCTAAATCCATTTTATGTGTTTTCCATATTCAGCCATGCTGTATATAATTACAATGTTTTTAAATGGCCAGCATTTTAACCTCTTCTTGCGTTTGTTTGTGCTTCTCCCCCTGTCTGAAAAGTTTATCCTCCTATACTCCACCTATTCTAACTGACCAACTGCTTTTCATTCTCCAAATCTACCTTAATTTTGCTTAATTCTCTATTCAGTCACACAGGTGAAAGAATTAATAGCTACCGTCTGTTAAGATGGAATGAGAGAGAAACTATATTAACAAGTATCTGACCAATAACATTCCCATAGAACTTTGTTTACATGCCCATCATAATGCTCACCAGCAGGAGATTTACTGTGAAGGGAATGCAGCTTGAAGATCTAAGTCCCTCATTTCACAGGCCCCTCTGAAGTGTCTGTACATTGTTATATTAGTTGTATTCTGTAACACTTTTCTTAAAGAGGGCTCCAAAATTATATCACTAATTGGGTATAGAAATGGAAACAAAATGAAAGAAAGAGGAAATTATTTTAGGGTGAAAAAAGAGTAAAGAAAGAAACTATTGATAAACACATTTACTTGATGCACCCGAAGATAAAGCCTGAAAAGATTCACATTAGGCTGCACAAGTGGCCAGTGAATTTGAGATTTAAATGTATTAAAATCTCAATTTTAAAACTGAGAAAAGAAGGAAATTATATTGGAGGCTCCATTTTTTCAGCTTTGTGGTTTTGTTTAACCGAAAAATAACTTTTCCACACATTTCGAGAGAATAAGAAAGCCCTCTATAGAAAATTAGGTGATGTAAGAGTACACCTTGGGGGAATCAAAGGTAAATCACAGCTCTGTTACTACATAAACCACATCCATAATATTCTCTGGAGATGAAAATTATAAACTAGCCTCTATAGTTCCACTGTACTTGTATTTGCAGTGGAAGAGAAATTGTCTGTCATTCACTTGCAAATATTTGAGGGTAAAGGTTAGTTGACCAGAAATAAATTTCAGAAGGGATAGTTATTGAGAAATTGATATTTTGGATTATTTTAAATACATTAGGTAAATATTCAGAGTTTGGTTTATGTCCTACAAAACTCCCAGTGATTCCGAATTAAGTGATTTTCATGATCTGTAACTAAAGTACTCACCTTACTTTTCTTCATCTCACTTATCTCCAACTTTCAACCATTTTCTCTCTGGACAGAATTTTAGAATATTATTGGTGATTCTTTCAATTTCTGCCATGAAAACCTTTTTAGCAAAAAAAAAAAAATAATTGAGATGATTAATGCTAATATTTTAAAATGAATTATTCTTGATTTTAAGTTAAAATATGTTTTAAAGGAATAATTATTGCATACCCACCTCTCCATTTTGTGTTAATCTCTTCTAATTCGCAATTATTTTTCCTTATAAAGTGAAGGAAGTCAGAATAAATGGGGGTAATCCCCAAATTATTTCATTAATTTTAAAGTCTGTCTTTTAATAATTACCTACTTTTTAATATATATACGATTTTCTGAGGTCTTAGACAATTAAATAGCAATGGGAACATAAGCTGGAACATTGGGGAACAGATATATTTTGCATTACTACCCTCCCCTGCAAAGTATTATTAATATGCTTCACCAATCTTAATTACTTCATTGACCTTTTTATTTAACAGATTTAACTTTATCCATTTGTACTTTTGCCAGAATAATTGGATAACTAAGCAAACCATGCACCTAAACAAATTAGGCATTTTAATAAAACTTTATAATTTACAGTTCATTAGACAAAAAAATCAGATTTTTAAAATTGATCTCAGTCACTACTATAGTATAAGCTCAAAATTAAATATCTTGCTTTGTCCTTATGTGATAATGTGAAATACAAGTAAATTCTATTTTAGTGATAAGATATTTATGCTGTATTGAAAGTTACCATTTCAAATTCTCTGAAAGTGAAAGAAATCAAAATGCACTTGATCAGAACTAGGTGGTAAAAATAACAGGAATTGAAATATGCTTTTGAGTACCTTCTATTTAATTTCCATGCAAGTTTGTATGAGGAGGTTCTTGTCTATAAATTGTTCACATGGTTTTATGTTTCCTTTTTATTTAAGCTCCTGCGTAGTCCCATGAATGCCTTTATTGAATACAGAGTATAATTCAATATTCCTTTAATATATTTCCACTGATAAATTAACATCCCACAGGTAGTTAAGACATCTAGCCTGTCTTTATAATCCTGTTATTTGTATCAATGGTTATACTGATTCTTATACAAGTAAAGTTTAGCAATTTTAAGTATTGATAAACTTTGAATAGTAATTTCTCAGTGAACTATTATTGCAGAAAAAAAACTTTAGTATTATTTAGTTTCCTAGAATAATGACATAAAATTGAAAATATAAGCAATTAAGGCTTTTTCTAGACAAAATTAAGTGCTTTTTCAAATGCCTCTCTTTTTACTTTAAGTATTTCTTCTACTAGATATATAAAGTGTTTCCTTTATCAAAAGAAGTATTTTGGATAGGCAGCCTCTAAAATGGCCCCCAATGATTGCCGATTACTGGTATACATTCATTTCCTTGTTCACTCCCTTTGAGCGTGGGCTGGACCTGGTGAGTCACTTATTGCTAATGTGGTGCGATATTGCTTCTGAGATTAGGTTGCAAAAAGACTAACTCCTGCCTTGCTGGCTCCTCACTTGTTCTCCTTTGCTCATTTTCACAGAAGTCTACTGACTACCTTAAGGCTAGGCTTACAAAGCATGGAATGAAAGGTCATAGGAATGATAACTAGCAAGTAACTAATGTTCTCAGCGCAAAGTCCAATAAGAAATGAATCCTGCCAACAATCATATGAGGTAGCTTGGAAACAGATTTTCCCATTTGTTGAGACCTGGAAATAGAATGCAGCCTCAGAGGCTTAGAAACTTTTGAGACACTTTGTGAGGCACTTTGAGGCAGAGACACACAGCTAAGTTATGTATGGATTTCTAACCCAAAGAATCTGTTAGATAATAAATATTTATTGTTTTAAGCTCCTACATTCTAGGGTAATTTGTTACACAGCAATAGGTAATTATTACAGTAATGTAATATCCTAATGTAAAATATTGACCATCAATATACTTAATGTACAGATAATCTTGAGCCTAAATATAAGAACTCAATATAGAATAATTTTATGTATATATCTCATCCCCTGAGGGAGCCAGTGTGGCTCAAGTGGTTGGGCACTGGCATAGCACATACAAGGTCCCGGGTTGAATCCCTCACCCTGGTACCTAAAAAAAAACAAGCAAAATCGAATCCCCTGCTTAAACCATATATGCTATCCTTATTTTTGTAGTTTTTTTCTCCCAGACATTTCTTCTTTGACATAGGCACAGAAAACTGACGGTTCAAAACACGTTAGAACTTCTCTTTAACCCCAACTATCAACACTTGTTGCTTATCAGATTAACTCCTCTTTGGCACTGTCCCCAATTGCCCACTAATTTTTACTGAGGCACATCTCAACAAAAGGGATAGTAAAGTATTTCTCATATGTAACAAGCAGAAATTGTTTCATTGACTTATGCAGTTGAGTTGAGAAAAAAAAAAAAGGTACAAATCGCTAACGTTAATTATGGCTATTTAGTAAATAGAGTTAGATACTTCTTTTATACATGTCCATTCATACCGAGAAAAGGTCAAATGATGGCACTGGAAAGGTTTAGGAGAAGTTATTTATTCAATCATTCAACAATTTGTTTATTGAGTACATTCTATGTGCTAGGAATTGATCTTGCAACAAATAAGATAAACAAGGTATTTGCTCACTTGGAGCCAACATTCTACTTTGGAAGTACTCCATAAAAATGTAAACAAAAATTTAGTAATATTTTCAAAGTGACTGGTCATATGAAAAAATTAAATGAAGTAAGGGGATAGAGCTTGAGTGTGGGAATAATATTTATAATATTATTAAAGTATTTGAGGGCAATCCATATTTGTGATTGCTTAAAATTATATTTTATAATACTAACTATCCAGTCAGGTGAGCACAGTTAATAGAATCTCTGTATAATTTGTGGAAAAACAAAAATTCTTGAGAACTCAAAGTTGCAGCTAGATATTATATTGTGTCATTACTTGAAAACTCCCTCAAAATAGTTATCTACCTCTGTTGGAGATTGAATCATATCCCCCTCAAAAAGACAGGTATAGATCCCAACCCTTGGTCCTGTGGGAGTGAACACGTTTGTGTACAGGATCTTTGAATATCCTATTTGTTAGTTAAAGTGTGCCCACACGGAATGAAGGTGGGCCTTAATCCAATGTGGCTGTATGTCCTATAAATAAAAGAAATTGGACAAGAAGAGAAGTCACAGGAGAAGCTGAAGTCAACAGATTTAGGAAAGAAAGGAAAAGAAGCTGCCATGTGCATTGCCATGTGAGAGAATATCCAAGGTACCTGAAAGATGGTGGGCCAGCCAGAAGACACTGACTTCAGGAGGAAGCAAGCCTCCTTGGCTCTCAAACCATTCACCAATAATCCCTGTTATTAAATCAGCCCATTGTTATATACAATAAGAAATATAGTAGCCAGGAAACTAAAACAAACCCCAATCCTCATTTTCCTTTATTATTTACTCTCTTAGTGTCATGTCAATATTGTAACAAACCAAAATCAGGTTGGAATCCAGTGTAAGGCAGGTTCTACATTACTTCAGTTTAAATGTTCAGTGCAATTTATTTGTTCACTTCCAATATATCTAATGTATAATGGTCAGATTGGGGCACAAAATATATTTAAAGGTGGAAGATATCAAAGTCTTTAAAATCCATCAAACTGAGAGTCACTGGACTGCAGACACGACTTTTTAGCAAGAGAACTTGAGAGGCAGTTTCGACTAGGCAAGGCACCAGTGGAGGATCTAAATAAAGCCCTAGCTGGTGGGGATGCTGGTCAAACTGCAGGATACCAGCTCTAACAGCAGCAGTTACTTTGTATCACAGCTTAGGCATTGCAGCCTGGAGTTAAAGACCTGAGACTTGTCGGCCTCATCCTATCTGGCAGAATCTTCATTAAGGTTTTTATAAGAAGTACCAGTCTGGGTGGCACTAAACCAGTCCATGTCATTTCTTTGCACAAATGTCTGATAATAACTGACAACAACAACATGATTTTTACATTCTATTTGATGTACATATATTTACAATATTTCAGTATTCATCTCAATTTGTTTACTTTCTGTTTTGTAGGTTGAAGTATATTTATAAATTTTGGGGACTCAGTATAATTTCAATACAAAACACAATTATGTGAACCTTAACTTCTAGAAGTTTACATGTTTTTAAATGATTAGTTTGTTTTGATTCATTTTTATAATATCTCCCTTATCAGACTATATTCTTCCTTAGAAAAATAAATTTGCTCCACTCACCATCACACAACTAGCACATAATACATACTTAACCAATATTTGTCAAATGAATTAAAAATAAGTGTACATGATTTGTTTTAAATAAAGCACAACTTTCTTTGAAGTACCTTATGAAAAAATTTGATTCACAAAATAAACATATCTAATAAAATTAAATGTGATTTATACCATTTTGTAGTTTTACATACTTTATATTACTAATATATTCTTGAATATGATAATGACCTAGACCAAATATCAGAGTCTAGATTCTAGTACAATTGGTTAACTATATACACAGACTGTGTTGACCAAGTCACACAAATAAATACTTCTGAGTTTAGAAATTATTGATCCAAAGGAAAACACATAAGAGTTGTCAACCCACTCCAATCCAGGTATTAGGGTCACCAATAGAAGCACATCTTGCACAGTACTGTATGGTGCGGTCACCCCTCGGGCTGAAGTGTGGTTTGCTGGCCTGGCGGGGGAGCGGACGCGGTAGGCCTAATTCCACTGCCCCCATAATAGGGTGGCTGGTCGGACTCACCGCCACCCCTGAAGGAAGCTCGGCATGGGCGCAGAGTGCCCTCGGGTCTCCCCTTCTCGGCAGCCATGCTTCCGCGGCTGCCCCTCCTCCCGGATGGCGCCACACGATGCCTTGTGGGGCGGCACCCTTCTTCTTCTTTCTCCCTGCGCAGGCGCAGGGTGGAAAATTCCAGAGTGCCCTTTTCCCCTCCCCCCCACAGCAGCAACAGCCAGGCGTGGGTGGAAAAATCCAGTCTGCCCTTTTCCCTCCCCCCGACAGCAGCACAGCCAGGCGTGGGAGGGAAACTCAAGTCTGCCCTCCACCCCAGCAACAGCAGCCACCAATCCCTAAACCCTGCCCCTTCCCCCAGCAACAGCGACAGCCAATCCCTAATCACCACCCCTCCCCCGTCCAGTACCGCCCACTGACCTTTCGCCGGCAACCAATCAGAACAGGGCGTGGCTTCGACCAATCAGCCTTCCCCAGTCCCTATAAAACTGTTGCCTCTCCCTCAATAAAGTGGACTTGCGTGTTTACCTTGTCTCCGCGGTAGTTCTTCTGCCGTGCGCCCTCCAGTCCTGAGAGCCCCCGACAAGGGCCTGGCCTCCCTTGTCCCCAGTTCGTCGCCTGCTTCTCCGGGCGACCCCTTCGTCGCCGGCTTCGCCAGGCGACCCCGTCAACCGAACCGCGCAACCCCTGTGAGACCGACCCCTCGTCTGCTGCCGGACTGACCGCTCGTCCCAAGTGGGACCGACCCCTCGTCCTAAGCTGGACCGACCCCTCGTCTGCAGCCAGACCCCACCTCTACTGACCGAGCAAGCTGTCGCAGTATGGAAAACTGTTTTACTCACATAATGAAGAGACAGAGCTAGGTCAGCTTCACTAGGGAGTGGCAGTTTCCCATAGCCCATGGGTCTCAATCAGTGGCCAATGCAAGTGTATGTTCTACATAAAGCACCCCTCTCTTGTGTTTGTGTGCTTTAGTGAAGGAATCCAGCTCCCTCACTGCCAAGGACAGGTATCCCACCAGGGTGTGACCTGAATGTATTAAAACAAGTCCACCAGATTCAGGCTGTTTCCAGTGAATATTTACAATTTGGGAAAATATGGGAAGAAATGTGAAGGCAGTCCACTTATCTATTAAGGGATTATGTTTTATCTGCCAGGCTGACATACCAAATCCTGAGCATAGGAGTATTTATGGGTCCCAGGGAAAGGTGGTGGGCCATGCTAAGACTGTCCTCTACCACAGAAGTTGTGCTGGCGTGATGCCTATGGAGAGCAAAAGTGTTCTTAACTGCACTGACTTCAGTATAATATAGAAAAGTTAGGGGTTTTGTCAGTTTTATTTAAGGATATATTCTAAGCTTTTAGAAAATTGCTTAGCATGTAGAAGTTCCTCAATAAATATTTGATATATGTAATAAATTACAATGGATCTAATAAATTTTTAATTAATATCACCATGAAAAAATGTAAACAGACAAGAATATTATCACCATGAAACTGTAGATATGGCTGAACAGAAATACAATTTCCAGTCATATTGTCCACCAGCATTTCCCCCACAAAATAAAGAAAAGTCAACTAATAAAAAAAATTCTTAGAATTGTTGTAAATACTTAAAAATAATAATAATAGTCAAAGAGAAGGCTGTAGAAGCATTCAGTCCCAGAGTCATTACCTAACATGTCTACAAGGATGCAGGCCAGTTTGGACAGAGTACTGTATTAGACAAAAGTCTTTCAGTTGAAAATGAATTAAACTAATCCCAAACTGACCTATGTAACAGAAAGGACCAAGGATAACTCCAACTTGAATTTAGCTGGATTCATGTACTGAAATTATATCATGAGGACATAGTTTCTCTCCCTCTCCTGGTTTTACCTTCCTGTGTCTTGACTTCTATCATATGCCATCTCTTTCTCATTGGAAAAATACATTTCGAAGCTTACATCCTCTCAAATGAGCAATGCCACCTGTCTATAATTCCTATGGCAGTATCCATTTCCTAATCTGTTATTCCAATAAGAGTTACAAGTTTGAAAATCCTTGGGCAGACTTTGGTCAAAAAAAAAAAAAAAAATCATTGAATGAGTCATTGGGACAAAAGAAGAGATATCAGATACCTTGACTGGGCCCTATCCCTATTTCTGGGTTCTGAGTGGCAGATTCAGTCCTGCCCAAAATCACATGAACTCATTATGTGAAATGAGATATATCTCCAAAGACATACTGTTGAGTTCTTACCAGAAGAAGGTAATGGATGCACTCACGTAGGAAAATAAAATTAATATACAGTATAAAGGATAAGATGGCATGCTTTTAATTCACATTATTTTCTAAAAAATCTTCACTAAGAAAAAATTCTTTATGAGGAATTACATGAAAAGCACCTGAGTTGGGTTTACATAAAAGGACAGAATGGTCAAGGGTAAGCAGGAAGTCTAATACAGCACAGTGTTGCTTGGTTCTGTTTAGGTTATCCTCTTAAAGCCCTCAAAATTCAAACCATACTTATAGGCTTGGAATTACACAAATAAATCAAAATTAATATCCCCTCTTCCAGAATATTGGTAGAAACTACAGGCATAAAAGCACTTATTCAACAGTCACTTTATTGGGCAATGAAAGAAGAAAGAAAAGAAGAAGTGGGAGGAAGAGAAAGAGGAGATAGAAGAGCACCAGCAGAAGCAGAAGGAGCAGAAAGGAAACAAGGAGGACAAGAAGACAAAATAAAGTGGCACTTGACTACAAAAGAATCTCCATTTCAGTGAAGGAGTCAAACAACCAACAGAAGATTGAAGAAAAATCTCTTATTGGAATAGTTAACGTTTGTAGTGTGGAACTATTGGTGCACCCAGATCACTGAACAAATGGAAAATCAGCAGAAGTCATATTTAATTCACAATGAAGAAAACTATCCCATGCATCCTGGATCAAGCAAACTCCACCTGAGTAAGAAGAAAAGTAAAGGAAAAATTACCAACCTTATATTGCAGCCAGAATTATGGCATATTCATTAATTGGTTGGGAGGAACTTGAGGAAAAGAAAACTTATTGCAATTATGTGTGTCCATTATTGAAAAATATATATATACTTACTGATGGATAGTAATGAACTAGGGAAAATTAAATTTTAGCTTTTGCTATAAGGTCTTTAACACTCTTAAAATTACTTTAAATAATTTTAAAATAATTTAAACATCCTTAAAATAATGTATATGTCATATTGAAACTAATATATTCTCTTTCTCCCACTCTCTTTTCCCCACTTTCTCCCATCTTCCTTTTATTCCTCCTTCCCTATTCCCCTCCCTCTCCCTGTCTTTCACAATCTCTTTTGTTATTTATCCAGAAGATTTTTTATTGAATTGCTTCGTTCTACATGCTATACTAAGGCTCTATTATGTCCTTCCAGTCTCCACATCTGTTTACATTATATATAAACGTTCAATAAAGGGATTATCATTCAAGTGAGTATTGGTAAAAATTCAAATGAGGTAAACTATTTAAATTAAAATATTAATCAGACATAGAAAAAAGGGAATCAAATTTAAGAGTCCAGCAATTCTATAATTGGATATTTCTGAAGTATGATTTTGAAGTAACCTCAATATGACCTTGACATATATATGGAGAAACTCTTACTTAGATTGCAGCACCATGGTAACTGACATTCTTGTAAAAATGAAATAAAATAAAATAAACACTATGAATCAAATCATAGGAATTTAAATTACTAGTTTGGAAGTAAAAGAGAGAGAGGAAAATAAATGGTCCCTCTTATTCCTCTAGACCACTTCTGGGAAAATAGATATTGTCCTGGGTATTGATTAATCCTCTTAAAAGGAAGAAAACATAAAGAAGATATTAAAACTTCAATGAATCACTGATGTGCTAAATGATGATAATTAATTGAACTCAATTTAAAAGAACATAATTTCCAATATAATAGATTTTTGAAGTTGCTACAACTTAATAGCTTAATTAATTTTAAATGTATTTATATGTTCTCTATTAAATTTGAAAGGTCAAGAATTGACACCTGGTTGTAATTGTTCATTAAAACACCAAATTTCTTCTTTGCTTGAGAGTCAAAAGGGACGACACTTCTCAGTGATCTTGAAGGGCTCATCACATCTCAGCATTTTAGTCATAACAGCTACAGAGAGGTCTAAAGATGGTTTTGAGTTCATTCACACAAATCACTCACGTAGTCAATATACCTCTGTGAATCTCTTTTGACAGAGAAAATCACTTTACAACTGTAAAAATACTACATATTCTTCGTTAATCTTTCCCTTGTCTTTTCTTTATTGTTCCACACAAGGTGAAAATTCAGTGCATCATCCTTCAAATTAGCCATGCAACCTACAGCAATAAGTTTTAAAATTAATAGAGAACTGCATATGCTTCAAATTTTTCAGACTGTAAAAATTGTCTTAAGATGGATTATAAATATTAGACTGTATTCTATTAACTATTTAATATTTCTTTAAATGAATAACAAATTACAAATAAAAATACCAAATAGTTCTTGACACCATTTTAAAAAACGGAAGAAAGGACTTGTTAGATGGTTTTAGGTGTGAGTACTTCATACACTTAAATCATGAATATAAAAAAAAAGAAAAGATTTTGACCAGGAGGAAAATCTCTGAATAGGTCACTAGACCATCTACAGCAAGGGATTGTGCTTTGTTTTGACAAAGCAAACCATTTGCTGGACACAAAGGCAATTGACAGGAATGCCTCTGAATGACATATTATTTTATGACAACATATTTTCTATACAGTAATCTACAGAATTTATATGGAAATCCATTTTGTTCCAACTTCCAATGCATACTACAGCATGATAAAATTTCAAAACTAAAAACATGCTCAAATCTACTGATATTGAATTACAGCCATCTTGAAATACCTAAGAGCATCATTGTTTAGCTAGGATAATTATTAATCTATCTGGAAATAATCTTTGAGGAGAAAATATAAGGTCAGTAAATTTTTATTGTTTCCTTTGTTTTAGTTTCATTTTCCTTTAAATCTTATACTATAAATTCCTGATGGACTTTATTATAGTGGGAGATATTTATATCCTAGAATGTAGTCTCTGTGTATGAAAAACTACATGAGAAAAAGTAAGGCTAAGTGAGATAATCTGAGTGTTGTTCATATTTTATGATAATCTGAGATTGCTCATTTTTGTTAAGATGAAAGTAAATAATACATAATTTTATTAGTAATTCAGTAGAATTTTTTCTTTTTTTGAACAGGGTTGCAGGTAGAACAAGGTGAAACTTGGCAAATTTGGATAATCTCACTCAACACTATATACTTATACATCAATGCGTTTCCTTCTTTCTTATGAGTTGCTTAAGAGTTAAGAGGCCTAAAGGGATCAGAGTAGATAAATACATTAGCCACAATTTCCTTACCATTTGAAGAAACACCAGTGGAAATGTGTATATCAGAAATAGCTTCTATAGAACAGTTATAGTAGAGTTTTTCATTTGATCTATAAGGTCTTCATCCATTCATTTAAGAGATTTGTTTTTCCTTATGGAATAGTCTGATAGAATCAATGCAGATTCTTGATCCTGTCTCCTTTGCCATATCCCATAGTAACTATGCTTTATATGACTGCTTACTCTTAGTATTATTGCAGTCTTGTTTATCAGCATTGGAGTACCAGACAAAGTTTCTAAGCAAAGTTTTAATGTTTGATGATTTGCAGATACCCTACATATTCTGCAAATTACCTATGCATTATGATCTCCTATCTATTTCTAGAAAAACTGAGTGATTTCTCACAAGAGATTACTCTTACACAACTAAAAATTCAATAAAATCCATTAATATTAGAAGACTATTGTAAGAGCTAATGTAGTATGAGAAAAGAACCAAGGACTCAATAATGCCATTCATATTAAGATGATTAGATTATATTTATAAATGCATATATATTCAGCTCTGAGAAACATTTTAAAACCCATTTCAAGACACACCCTTGCATTAGTCAGGGTTCTGTAGGGAAACAGAATCAGCAAGAGATATCTGTCAATAGTATGTGATTCTATAAGAGTCTCTCATGCAGCTGTGGGATGCACCGGTCCAGGTTGCGCAGGCAGGGCACAACCAGGGCTTGCAATGAAAGTCCAGTGAAGGTTCTTGACAAGTTCTGGGAGATGTTGGCTTTCCAGAGATGAGTTAGGGAAGCCTCTCTCAATTCTGGAATCTCTTCCCCTTTTAAGATATTCAACTGATTGGGCTAAGCATCACTCATTGCTGACGGCAATCTCCCTGATTGATGTAATTATAACCAGCTAGCTATGATTTACCACTGCAATAAAGTCAATGGTAACTGAAGTCCATAAATGCCATCGTATTATAGTTAGCTCCGTGCTTGCTTGACCAAACAACTGGGCACAATTACCTGGCTGAGTTGACACAATAACCAAACATCACAACCCTTATAAATTTTTCTTTTACAAAGCAGAGCCAATAAAATATTTAGGAGTTCTGAAAATATGTTAAATGAAGAACAATTTTTTTTAATTCCAGTCTTTCAAAATTTTAATCACACACCATTTCCAAACAATATAAGTGATGGTAGTTTGAGTGTGTTAAAGGTTTTTACCTCCTGCAGGCTTTTCAAAACAGAAGAATAGATGATACAAGTTTCCAAATATCTTTGTATAAGTAAAACAGACCTACAGATTAAAGGGTAAACTTCCTTCAAGTAATTTCTGTATTGGTTCACTTCATCTATGTATCATCGGGTCACAGAAGGGAGGCATTCATTTTTCATTTCCTTCTGTGATTAATCATTTGGTTTAATAAGCCTAAACTGGAGGCATAAAGAGTTGTATTAGCTTCAACATTTCCAAAAGATGAGGCCCAGAATAATATGGCAGTATAATATTAAGAAAAAGATTGATTTATCTGCAGTAATAAAAATCTCAAAATATTTGTGGCTAAAAAGGATGAAAGTATTTTTTTAGTAACACAGGAATTGTTGGATTTCCTGAAGATTTACCTGGGAATCTAACACAAATGTGGTAGCTTACTTCAATAAATTGCTTTGAGGTGTGGTACTTGCATCTCAAAACTTGATTCCATTTTAGTCCAGAAATAAAATATCATAGATAACTTATTTCAAATAAGTGCATATGAAGGTTTGAGGTCATTTTCCCCAATATTTCCTATACTAAAAAAGCATAGGTTGTGAGGATTATGGGAAGATGGCATTGGATCAGGTAGACAAGACTCAGCTTTCTCCTAAAAACAATGGAGAAAGAGCTGAAAACTGCCTGAGGGATGTGCTTTGGAGGTCAGCAGGCATGGATAGTGCTTCACAATTCCCACCAGGGTGAGGGAAAGAGAGGCAAAGAACACAAAACAATACACTGTGAATTACAAAACCTCCTGGCTGCCAGGAGGGACTCCCCTCTCCCACTCCCAAGATACTAAGCTATGGTGAAACCCTTAGTTCATTGCAATTGACTGAGAAGGGAACAGACATCTTTCCTGTCAACTGTTACAAGGGAAAAGGGAGGAGGGATTGGGGAGGATTTTCTTCAGTAAGTTCAGCAGGGGAGCCCACTTTGAATCTTGGCACCAGCCAGATCAAAACAAAGGAAAACCAAGATATACACTCTCTATGGAAAGGAGTGCCAATGAGAGCCATTTACTGGCTGGTCTGGAAATTAAATGGGCAAAAACTAAAGGTCTCTCTGTTGTCTAACTTTTGAGACAAAATCTGTATCCCCATTAGTGGTTCCTGGGCACAATTTTGATAACTTAAGCTGGGCAATTTTAAAGACTTGGGATAAATTGAACCAAATATCAAAGAAGAGTTGTGAAAAAAATAATATACAATAGAGAGAAATTGACAGAGTAAATTCATCAACATATTCAGATGCATAGACATTAGCAAAAAATTACAAATCATGCTAGGAAACAGGAAAAGACATCTATAGAGCATTGCACTGCAAAACAACAGAATATACTTTCTTTTCAAGTGCTCATGGATCCTTCTCCAAAATAGACCATATGTTGAGTCATAAGACATGTCTTAATAAATTTAAGAAGATTGAAATTATACAAAATACTTTCTCTTAGCATAATGGAATAATGCTAGAAATCAAACATAGATGAAGAAAGGAAAAGTCCATAAATGTATGAAGATTAAACAACACATTCTTAAATAATCAGTGAATAAAATAAGAAATTGCAAGAAAATTCAGCAAATATCTTGAGATGAGTGAAAATGAGAACACAGCATATCAAATCCTCTGGAACACTGCCAAGGCAGTGCTGAGAGGGAAATTTATAGCCCTCAATGCTTATGTTAAAAAAGAAGAAAGAGCTAAAATTTAAAATTGGAGACCTTAACTGCCCACCTGGAAGAACTAGAAAGAGAAAGAGAAAAAGAACAGCAAATTAATCCCAAAGAAAGCTGAAGGAAAGAAATAGTAAAGATCAGAGCAGAAGTAAATGAAATCAAGAACAAAAAGAGAGAGAGAGAGAGAGAGAGAGAGAGAGAGAGAGAGAGAGAGAGAGAGAGAGAGAGAGAGAGAGAACCAACAAAAACAAAAGTTGGTTCTTTGAGAAGATCAAGAAAATTGACAAACCTTGGCTAGACTGAGAAAGAAAAAAGAGAGAAGATACAAATATATAAAATCAGAAATGAGAGATGGGATGTGATCCTAAGAAGGTACTATGAAAAACTGTATGCCAAAAAACTAGAAAATATAGATGAGATGGACAAATTCCTAGAAACACACAAATGAGCTACACTGATTCTAAAAGAAATAGAAGACATCAGCAAACCAATCACAAGTAAAGAGATTGAAACAGTCATCAAAAACCTCCCAAACAGGAGAAGTCCAGAGCCAGATGACTTCACGTGTATTCTGCCAATCATTCAAAGACGACCCATTACCGATGTTATTCAACCTCTACCAAAAATTAAACAGGAGAAAATGCTATCAAACTCATTCTATAAAGCCAACATCACCCTAATAACAAAACCAGATAAAGTGTTAAAGGTATTAAAAACTAAAATTACAGACAAGTATTTCTAGTGAATGTAGATGCAAAAACCCTCAACAAAATACTTGCAAACTGAATCCAAAAGCACAATAAAAGAATTATATACCATGATCAGGTGAGTTTTATCCCAGGTATGCAAAGGTGGTTCTTCACAAGAATATTGATTAGTGTGATAAACCACATAGATAAGGTGAAGAAGGAAAAATCATGTGATCCTCTCTATTGTTGCAGAAAAGGCATTTGACAAAATGCAGCACCCTTTCTTGATAAAAACAAACTAAAATATAGGAATAAAATGATGCTTTCTCAATATTGTAAAGTGCATATAAAAAAATTAAAAAAATAAAAACTACAGCTAGCATTGCACTCAGTGATGAAAGACTGAAAGCGACTTTCCCACTGAGATCAGGAACAAGACAAGGATGCCCCCTGTCACCATTATTATTCAATATTATGCTCAAAGTTCTAGCTGGGGCAATTAGGTTAAACAAAGAAAGTAAAGGCATCCAAATAGCAAGGGAAGAAGGAAAATTTTCACTATACACTGATGACATGATCTTATATCTATAAAATCCTGAAAAATCCACAACAAAGATACTATAAATTATAGATGAGTTCCGCAAAGTGGTGGGATGCAAGATTAATACATAAAAATTAATACTATTTCTATACACTACTGAGGTGGAATCTGAGGAGCAAATAAGAAAAAAAATTAATTTTTAATAGTGGCAAAAACAATGAAATATTTAGGAATAAACTTAATTGAAGACTTAAAGAATCTTGTATTCAGAAAACTACAAAACATTACTAAAAGAAACCAAAAAAGACTTAAATAAATGGAAGGCCATTTCATGTTCATGGATTGGAAGACTGAATATTAAGTTGTCAATTCTACCCAAACTGATTTACAAATTCAATGCAATCGCAATAAAAATCCCAATAGCCTTTTTTTGCAGAAATCAGAAAGTCAATAATTGATCTTATTTAGAAAGGTAAGAGGTCCTGAATTGCCAAAAATACCTTTAATCAGAAGAAAGAAGTTGGAGGACTCTCACTTCCTCACTTAAAACATATAACTTAGCCACAGAGGTAAAAAAACAAAAATGGAAACAAAAAAAATAAAACAGCGTGGTACTGGCATAAGAACAAATAGATAGATAGATTGACCAATGACACTGAATCAAGAATTCAGATTTCCATCAAATCTACAGTTTACTGATTTTTGACAAGGCTATTAAGACCCCCACCCAGCTGGGCCAGAACAATTTATTCAACAAGTGGTGCTGGGAGAACTGGATAGTTATACCCAAAAGAAAGAAAGAATAGCCCTCTCTCACATCTTATACAAAAATTAACTAAAAAATGGATCAAGAATCTAAATACAAAGGCAATAACCATGAAACTCCTAGAAGAAAATGTAGGAAAAAAATCTTCAAGATCTTGTGGAAGGTGGTAGTTTCTTCAAACTTACCTCCACAGCACAAGAACAAAAGAAAAAATAGATAAATGGGAACTCCTCCTCAAAGGACTTTGTCAAAAGGGTGAAAAGGCAATCTACTCAATGGGAGAAAATATTTGGCAATCACAGATGGGAGAAAATATTTGGCAATCACAGATCTGTTAAGGGTTGTAAAGACAACTGTCCAAAGAAGAAATACAAATGGCAAAGAAATACATGAAAACATATGCAACCTCACTAGCAATTATGGAAACGAAAATCAAAACTACAATGAGATATCATTTCACAACTATTAGACAGGCTGCTATAAAAAAGTCAGAAATCTGTAAATGTTGGAGAGGATGTGGAGCAATAGAAACACTTATTCACTGTTGATGGGAGTGTAGAATGGTACCTCCATTATGGAGGAATGTTTAACAGTTCCTAAGGAAGTTTAATATAGGTTTGTCATGGGACCTGACGATACCATTGCTAGTTATACACCTGGAAGAAATGAGAACAGTGACACAAATAGACATCTGCACACCAATGTTCATAGCAGCATTATTCACAGGAGACAAAAATTGGAAGCAATCCAGATGTCCATCAACTGATCAATGGACAAATTGTGAAGTATAAGCATGATGGAATATTAGGCAGTGGTAAGAAGAAATGAAGTCATGAAACATATGACAATATGGATGAATCTGGAGGGAATTATGTTGAGTGAAGCATGCCAGACACAAAAGGACAAATACTGTATAATTGTTCTATTATGGAATAAATATACATTGTGAAAAAAAGTACATATATATTATGTGAAATATGAGTATGGATAAAATTGTATATATAAGACTGTTTTTCTTTGAAGCTGAACAAATGTAGGATAATATTACAAAATGTTAATAGCAGACAAAAAAAAACACTAGTAATTGAAGGAAAACAGACACAGAGTGCTACATATTGTATGATTCTATTCATATAAAAAATAAATATAAATCAATTTATAAAGATTAAATTAGATTAGTGGTTATGTAAGGCTGAGGAAGGAATGCTAAGGAGTGTGAAGTCTTTCATTCTGGAGTAATGAAATTGTTTTAAAATTTTTGAGATGATGAATGTACAGTATTGTAATTATAAGAGTCATTGATTATACCATTTTGATAGACTGCATGGTATGTGAATATATCTCAGTAAAACTGCTAAATAAAAAATAAATAATTGTGCAAGAATAGCCAGAAATAGCAGCTATGTACAGCAGGGGAAACAGAGAGAGATTGAAAGGTATGGAATTTTCTTGTTTGTTCCTCTGGTTTTTGTTTATTTTAATAATGAAAATGCTGTAATAATGATTGGAGTGATAAATGTAATGACTATGTGATTATATCAAATACCATTGATTGTACACTTTGGATGAGTTGTATGTTTTATTAATATGTATCAATAAAATTGATTTTGTTAAACAAATGGTTTGTGATTATTCCTGTACATTTAACGTAATAAAAAAGCATCATTTGTAATTACAAAGTATGGTACCAAAATCATAGCTGTATATAAATTAATTGATTAAAGTATTGTTATTTAATTGGAGAAGACTATGTTATTCATGTCAAATAGTAAGAAAAAATATCCATTTGCAACACATTTCCCCAAAATATCTTCAAAAAACAATTTTTCCTAAGTATTCCTTAAAATTTCAACAGGGAAAAAATGAAAATATTTTTCTCTGACACCATGCCATTATTTTATTTTAGATAAAACAATTTAAAGACTACTGTATTTCACCTGATCTTCGAGTGGAAATTTGTGTTTAAACATGTTGCTAACTATTACACTGTATATGCTTTTATTTTTATTTTTCTTCCAGTCTACCAGAAAGTTGGATGTGATCATTTAATGAGAACATAATCTTTTAAACCCTTTAGACTCACACTGCCTACCTTTGTATCAACCTTAAACTTGAGTTCATATCGTCCCCATCTCATCTCCCTTGGGCTATAACTTCCAAACCATTATGAAGATTGCTTCTGCCCTTGCTGATCTTATCTTCATTTGCATTATCCATGATTCAGCTTAGCTTGATTTTGATGGCAAAATCTTGCAAGGACAAAATTTTATTTATGGCCCCAATATATGTACTTTGTGAAAGGAATACAATCTATTTATAAATAAATGAATTTAAATATTGTGAGATTGACCTTCACATGAAAATTAAAATTCTGAAACTGCTTGCCTGAGTAAAATATTTGAAAGTTGAGAGTCCATTAAATCAATCTCTTCATTCCTCATGCTTTATCACTGTGAGAATCAGAACAATTAATTCAACCTGGAAAAAAGCTCATGTATATCCAGCAAATTTGCCTTCAACTCATTTTGCCTCTCACTTTCTGGATGAGAATTGTTAAAATCTCACATGAGGTGGAGAGGAAATGGGGTGTACCAAAATAAAATCTGTGCTAATAATGTCAAAGGAGAGAGAATATATAGATGACCAGCCAATACAAATAAGTCACTTGGCTTCTAGAAAACAACATCTGAGTTATTGTTTTATTTAATGTTTTATTCAATGGTGCTAATGTGCCAGACTCATTAAAGATGAGATCAGTAATTTAGGATCTGTACTTTCTTTTTTCCCCCTCAGTTTCAACCAATTTCATTAATATGACTCAAGGAAGCAATCTGATGATCATTTAAACAATGAAGTATAAGAGACTCTTAAACAAACACATTAGCATGATAGCACAGCACGTCAGAAAACACTCAAAGAAAATATTACAGCATTTTGTTTCCTTTTGTAAGGTGAAAAAGCAAATAGACTATTTTAAAGCTATTTTTTTCCTATTAAATCAAGCAGGTATATCTGGGATACCTGTATGTTCCTCATTCCCAAATCTGTTCTAAGAAAAAGTGATAAATAGTGATGCAATAAGAATTATCTTCAAACTGGGAGAGTAAGGCAAATCTTTTTAAAGAGGAATTGAAGCAGAAAAGAGTGAGTAGTTATTAATGGAGTGCCTAAGTGTACTAAAACACTTAAAATTTTAGGCCTCATATTCTTCCATGTTAGTGTATGAATACATATATATATGTCTGAGATTGCATTTATATATATATATAAATATATATTATAAATTTATATAAAAGATGTAAATTTGTATGTATACTTAATGGGTTGTAGAGGAAGGGAGATGTATACTGTAAAAATAAAGAGTTTTTTGTGAGTTATAATGCCATTAATAGGATAATATAATGAGATAACTACCATTACAATTATTTCCTTAAAGGATATAAACTTTGGCTCTGAAATACATTTTCCTATAGAAATATAGGAAATAAATTAAAAATAAATCTTCAATGTGAATACATTTATATTTCTGGGAAAGTAACCATATAGTCCTGATTTTTCTTATTTTTCTCTGGACTTAAGAAAATGCTGTTACAGTTTGTCATTTGGGAAACAATGACATTCAGTGATTTTCAAACTTATTTGAGATACTAATTTGTGTAGCATCTCAAGAGATCTGCTTTCCAGGGGACACACGAAAACATTCTCTTGGCAATGTCTTATTGAACTTTGTGATCAATTAATGTTATAAAGATGTTAAAACAGAAATATTTGCTCCTCAGAATAACTCAGGAGCAACCTAAAATTATATGCATAAAATAATGTTCTATTTTAAAATACACATGGTAAGATGGAAATGAACAAGTGCAATTCAAAAGTTACAAATATGCAGTCCTTCAATTTGGTGAAAAAACAAAAAGTAAAACTGCAAATTCCTATTTTAAAGAATCGCATGTAAAGGACCTCAGTATAGAGGTGTAGTAAAAAAATACAATATAACATGTTATTTGGCCATATCATGGGTCAGCTTACCTCTGTATTTTTGCTTTTTTGTGGTTTTTTTTGGAAATACAGTTTATTGGAAGAGCCACACCCATTCATTACATATTGCTTAAGGATGTTTTCAAGCTTCAACATCAGGGTTGAGTAGTTGTGATAAAGATCATATAATTCACAAAGCTGAAAATATTTACTACCTTACCTCTTACAGAAAAAAATAAAAGCCAGCTCCTAAATACACAAATGGAAAAATGTTGTCCTAATGAAAAGAAGTAGTAATATCAATGTTCATTATGTTGTTTCCAAAACAATAATAAATTCCTAAGCACTTTTCAGTTAAAACAAGTTATTTCCTCAAGGAAGCATCACTAACTCCACACTTACCCAAACAAAATATTCTTAAACTCTTATACTCTGGAATAAGGTATAGGAGTAGCCTGTTCTTTTATGTACCAGTAATTATCACAATCATAAATAAATATTTTAATCTACCTATTTGACTAACTCGTTTCTCCCTTATAGGTCAAAAACTCTATAACCACAAATACATTCTATAAAATTTTATCCATTCAGTAAAAATTTATTGGAGTAGGTGCAATGTAGAAAAATTATAAAGAACTTAAAGTAAATATAATAAAAGAAGTAAAAAAATGTGCAGCATGTTGGAATTATGTGTAAGTGCAGAAAATATTTTGTCTCCTCTGTTACTGTATTAGTCAGCCAAAGGGGTGCTGATGCAAAATACCAGAAATTGGTTGGATTTTATAAAAAGTATTTATTTGGGGTAGGAGCTTACAGATACCAGGCCATAAAACATAAATTACTTCCCTCACCAAAGTCTATTTTCATGTGTTGGAGCAAGGCAGCTGCCAACATCTGCAAGGGTTCAGGCTTCCTGGGTTCCTCCCTTCTTAGGGATTGCTTCTCTTTCCTTTGTGTGCTTACTTCCTGGGGATCCAGCTTAAGGCTTCAGCATCAAACTCCAACATCAAAACTCCAACACCAAAAACCCTCAACTCTGTCCTTTGTCATGACTTTTATCTGTGAGTCCCTAGCCACCAAGGGGTGGGGATGCAACACCCTAATGACATGACCCAATCAAAGTCCGAATCATAACTTAATCATGCCCAGGTAAGTGCCAGATTATAAACATAATCCAATAACTATTTTTGGAATTTATAACCATATCAAACTGCTACAGTTTCTCAGAACCAAATAGAACACATTTGATAAATTTGAGAGAAAAACTTGGTTTTAGATCTTTAACCACATAAATTTGCTAATATTTCATCCCTGAGGATAAACAAACTTGCACACAGGATCACTTGCACAGCTACACAACTGCTGAGTGACACCAATGAAGTAATATTTATTACATAGAAGGAGAAGACCAAAGAAAACAATTCTGCATAAGGCATATCTAATCACAGCAACAAAAATCATTTTACAATTCCTTTTCCAAAATTCATCAATCAGATAACTCCAATTTCCTTCATAAAAAAGTGAGGAAGAGAACAATGATTTTACTATAATAGAAGTTCCCTCAAATGAGAAACATGGTATAACAGGGGAAGGAAGATTCCCTTTATTTTGTGATTGCATTTAGTTGTGTGATTAGGAGGGCAACTGATACTTGAAATAAGAAAATAAGAGCTAAATGGATGGAAGAACTTCTCAATTTAGAGTTGGTTGTGGGCAAAGGAGATAATATGAGCAGAAAGACCAGCAGAAAGATTTAGCTATAAGGCGTACTTGTGCCTCAGTGCTGGGTTAATGAAAAAGATTGAACAGGAAAGTAGGTTTAGAGATTAACACGTTAGTTTTATTGGTTTCCAAAAGATATTGAGAGTACAAGGTAATAGTTTCTTAAGGTGCCAGCAAACTCAAAAGTGATTGGAGGTGATTACAAATACTCTACACGACAAGATCTAATTCCTTGTGCAAGAAGCTAGACTGAATTTCATCAATGTGTCAGTATTTTATACTAAGAAATAACTATAGTATGTACAAGAAAGACCCAAGTCAGAATCTGTATTTATGCCACAGTTTCAATTCCTAGACAGAGTGAATCATAAGATAATTAAGGTAAGAGTGCTTGGTTGAAATTTCCAATGTAGTAAATTAACACTAGCATTAATACATATTGTTAATTAAAATAAAGTAAATGCCTCATCCAAAGGTAATGACGACTTCCACTTCTGGCCAGGATGGCAAGATTATAACAGATAATCCTTTCAAAAGAAACAACTGGAACATTTTAAAAAGTAAGAAAAAATTTTGTCTGATGACACGAACAAATCAAAACAGTTAAGATTACAAAGAAAATAATAATCCTTTGAATTGAACCACATATTCTACACCGTTTTTCTTTATAGACATGTTATTATTTATAAATAAGTATAAATAAAGTAGAGGCTGTGAAGTCCACAAACACTAAGATGATACAGAAAATCTGGCCAATATTTCCAGCAATCTCTTGGGGTTATGTGACAAAAATAGTTCAGGGATAGCAAAGTAGACAGAAACCAATGAAGAGAACAGAAGCAAAGACAATTCACATTCTGAGATAATTTATGTCTTGATGCTTTTGCTAGTTACTTGGAGACACAAAACAATCATAAGTTTTTTAAAGAAAGATACTGTCAAATTAATGATTCAGATGGGTTAAAGTAGGTAAAGTAAAAAACAGAAACCAATAAAGTAAAATATATTTCTTAATGATAGCAGATGTGTTTAATTGCATACTAAAAAGGTCAGTTCAGTAGTAATACATAGGCATCATAAATTTATTACATTCAAAAATGCATAAAAATATGCTCAGCATCACTAACTAACAGGGAAATGCAAATCAAAACTACAATGAGATATTATTTACACCCATTAGACTGGCAAGCATCAAAAAAATAAGAGGATTACAAGTGTTGGAGAAGATGTGGAGGTGGGGAACCTTTATCCACTGCTGGTGAGAATGTAGAATGGTCCAGCCATTGTGGAGGACAGCTTGGTGGTTCCTCAAAAAAAGTAACTAAAGATTTTCCATATGATCCAAGTATTCCACTGCTGGGTACATATGCAGAAGAACTGAAAGCAAGGACACAAACAGATATATGCCCACCAATATTCATAATGATTTTATTTACTATTGCCAAAAGTTGAAATCAACCCAAATGCCCATCAACACATGAATGGATAAACAAAATGTGTTATATACATACAATGAAATGTACTCAGTTGTAAGAAGGAATGCAGTACTAACACATGGGATAACATGGATGAACCTTGAGGACCTTATGTTGAGTGAAGCAAGCCAGGCATTGAAGGACAAATACTACATTCCTGTTCTGATGTGAATTAACCAAATCAAACTGTCTCAGAGAGCTAAAGATGGAAGATAGGCTTACAGGAAATAGGGGAGGAGAGGAAGGTAGTGAGCCAATGCTAACACCAGTGAAATCTGTGATAAAGTGGAGGTGTGTAGTTGTGCAGTGAAGGGATAAAATGCGAGCATAGGGATACTATTTGGTTGGGCTTTGCAGACTTGAGAGGAACTAAGGTTGGGAGGATGGGTCAGATGGCCCAAGGAATTGGGGGAAGGTTTGAAGGGGAGCAAGAGAAAACAGGAAAGTGGTTGAAACTATAATGTTGAGAAAACAATTTTGAATATATAATAAGGAAGGGTTACTGGTATAAGGCGTTTGATGGGGGGCATCTGGCATAGGGTATACCTGGGACAGGCTTCTAGGGAATGTGTGAGTGCTCATCATGTCATACTATGTTATATCAGTGGGTGGAGACCCATACAATTAGTGGGAAGATGTTTGCCCCATCCTGGGGAGGCCTCATGTTCTCAAAGAGAGAGTATGGTGTCTCTCGAGAGCATGGGTGGCTTCCAATGGGGGAGGACAGACTAGTGTGTCAAGCCCTCAGCATTGTTGCAACTATCTATGAATCTTGTCCTTCAAGCAGTGAAGCTTGGTTGTCACTGTGGGCTCCAAGTGGAGGCGGAGAGAGGAATAGAACAGTTGGAAGAGAGGTTAGCTGGAGGGCAATGGAAGTGTTCTGCCTGATCCTACAATGATGGATACACGCCATGTTAAATATCACCAAAAATTTATAAAGGTGTAGTCTAAAATGTAAACTATAATGTAAACCATAATGTAACCAAAAATTTAGAAAAGTGTACAGTCAAAAATGTAAACCGTAATTGAACCATGGTTAGTAGCTACGTTTCAATATCTGTACATCAGTTGCAGCAAAGGTAGCATCCACATGTAAAAAGATCATTAAGATCATTGCTGGGGAAGGGGGAAAGGATTTGATCTTGAGTACATGAGAGTTCCTTATATTCTATATGTGACTTTACTGTGACCTAAAACTACTTTGAAGACATATTAAAAAAAAAAAAAAGGTGTAGACACTGAGAAAGAAATGGAAGAGATTGCCTTGCCACTGCACATAAACCTATTACAGCAATGAAAGGAAATGGTCAAAAAAATTTTTTATGATATTTTGCATTTTTAATACCCCAATTTATTTTTACTTTATTTTAAATTTTCTAAATTATTATGTATTCTATTTCCAATCTTAAACCTCTCATTGCTATTTCATTTTCCTATTAATTGAATTTGGCAATGTATTAGACTTCATTTTTTAAGACGTTTTGGATCATGGAGGGGGTTCAACTATGGCGGGGAGGAGCACTGATGTGGAATATCATTGATGGGGGATGCATGGGTGGGAGGAAGTTCTCCAGAGCATACATATAGGGTATATAGATCTGTTTGTATGTCTGTTGGGTATTTACATAGGGGTTAGTTTCACACAACTGAGGGGAGTGCTGAGTTCCCATTCTGGGAAACACTGTTGCACTCTCCAAAGAAGCAACAAAAATCCCCTAAGTACAAGGACAAGGACCAGTGAAAAAAGATTGCCCAATGATAGGCCCTTGATACTGACAACTATGTTTATGGACTTGTGTGCTTGAAATTTCAACTAGGCCTAGAGCTGCAGGATGCCTAAGAGTTACCACCTGAGAGCCTCCATGTTGCTTAAATGTGGCCACTGTCTAAGCCAAACTCAGAATGTAAATGCATTACTTTCCCCCCAGTGTGGAACATGACTTCTGGGGATGTTTCTCCCTGGTGCACCTGAGGGCTATGGAAACACCCAGGTCCTACAGTCATAACAGATGGCTTTGGAGTTCAGTGCCTTGCCAGTGGGCCCAACTTTGGAATTTGTGCTCCTGAGTGTGATGGAATTGGACTCAGATGTGACCTCTCTATGCAAGCCTCTTCTGTCACTTTTACTGAACCTGTGGTTGGTGCTGGGGTTTGTGGATGCTCAGGAGACTTGAATCTCTAGACTGTTTATATGCTAGCTGGGCTCTAAGCCTCAGCAGAGTTGCAACACCTACTCTCCGGTTTGTTGGACTTACCCAGGTCAGTTAAAAGGGAGGTGAGGATGGTCATCATCACACCAGGGAATTGAGAGAGTCTACAGATGAAAGCAGGACAACGCCATCCATCAGCCATGTGGGATCTAAGCCCCCTTTCAATTTAGAGGTGGAGTGGACATCACCATCCCAGGGTTCCCAGGATGGAGAAATAAAATATGGAATAGAGTGGACTTACTGGTATTCTACTATAGAATTATTGTGACTCTAACAATGGAAGAAACTGTATCATTGATGTGGAGACAGTGGCCACAAGAGTTGCTAAGGGCAGGTAGAGGCAAGAAGATGAATGATATGGGGGCATTTTGGGGACTTGGAATTGACCTGAATGATATTGCAGGGGCAGATGCAGGACATTATATACCCTGCCATAACACACTGAATGGACTGAAAGAGAGTGTAAACTACAATGTAAACTTTAATCCATGCTGTGTAGAAGTGCTCCAAAATTTACTCATTGAATGCAATGAATGTGCCACACTGATGAAAGAGGTTATTGATGTGGGAGGATTGGGGGCTGGTGAGTGGGATATATAGGAACCTCGTATTTTTAAATGTAACATTTTGTGTGATGTATGTATCTTTAAAAAGTAATAATAAAAACGGTAGGAATACATTTCAGTAGTAATACATAGGCATCATAAATTTATTATATTCAAAATCTAACATATTCAACATATATTAAATATATGTTAAATATATATTAAATATATGTTAAACATATGTTAATATATTCCATGTATATTAAATATATTTAATATGTATCAATTTATTTAATGTATTGAAAATGTGTAAGTTTCATAAAGCAATATTAACTAACAGAAATATTAGATTAAGGTACACCATTACGTTAAACAAAATATATTTATTGCAAGATTGAATTATCCCAAACAAATTATATGGTAAACATTTAATAATTTTCAAACATTTCTAAATATTGAAATCCTATGGAGCATGTGTATTAGTTAGATTCATCCAAGAAGTAGATACAAGAAGTAGATGATTTATTCAGACAATGACAATGAGGTAAAAGGAGGAGGGATAAGGCAAACTCTAAGACAGTTTTAATAGTACTGAAGGAAAAAGGAAGGAAAGAGAGTTAGGGAGACATTTTCAGCCATTAGTGAGGTACTGCATCTAACAGAATTGACTTGCATTAGTATCCGTGCATTGTTCAGTCTTTGACATTAAGTAATCTGTTGGAATGTGGCCCAAACATGAATATAGGGATAGAGTCACAGTACAGCATCTGGGGATATCTGACAATCACTTTTTCCACAGCAGATGACTTGATTGAAGCAGCTTGTGACCACCACAGTATTACAATATGTTCATAAACATCAGTGTGATTAAATTAGATACCAGTAGAAAGTACCCCAAATATTTGAAAATTAAGTAACAAAATTATAAACATCACAGCAGTCTAAAATTAAACGAAGAACATTAGAAAATATTTTGAAATAGAATGATATCATTTGACATGTAAAATGTTCAGAATGTGACTAGAGAAGTGGTTAGAAGAAAATATATAGATTTAAATTAATAAAGTAAAAACAAAAGTTAAAAACTAAAGGTCAAATCCAGTTTCTGTTGCCTGGACCACCCAAATGCAAAATGGAATTTTCTGGAGTGACTACCTTTCTAGATTGACCCCAATTGGCTCCCCAAGATGGGATAATGTAATGAAGAAGAAACTGGAAGCAGAAGAGCCTCACAGAGACTAAAAGTGAGGTGAGACTGCACTGTTCTAAGAGAGGAGTGTTGCAGAACCGAAAAATGTGAGGAAAACAAGACACTGAGTGAGGGAGAGAATTTAAACAAACCATAGGAGTTGGGGAGAAAATTCTGCACAAAAGGAAAAGAAGAGATCAAGAATCCCAGAGGAGGAACACAGGAAATGAAGCTTTTTCATGGAGATGGAAAAAGTGCACAAAGAGTTGTACCACATATCCAGGGCAAGAACAAGATGAAAAAGAACTGAGAAAATTGATCAGTTAAACACTGGAATAAGTTGGAACAAGCATCAAAAAAGATCCTTAATCCAAAGCCAGTTAACATTTACACCTTAGATAAGGGAGAGAAACTGACTTTCAGAGTTAACTAATCAATATAATTAGATGCCTAGATTTCAGCACAAAAGAACAAGAAATACCATGTAACAGAAAGATATGACTCAGTCAAGGAAGCAAACTGAAATTTCAGAGGAGACATAGAATTCGGAAAAACTAATCAAAGAAGTTTAAACAAATCTCCTAAATCAATTCATGGAGATGAAGGAAAATGGGCATAAAGAGATGAAGGATATTAAGAAAATGGAAGAGCATAAAGAAAAATTTGACAGTATGAAAAGAAAGATAACACAAATTATGGGGATAAAAGGCACAAAAGTAGAGATTAAAAATACTCTAGAGGCATACAACAGCACATTTAAACAGGCAGAAGAAAGAATCAGTGAATTAGAAGACAAGGCAATCAAATCAAAGAGAAGATTAAAAAATAGAAAAAAATTTAATCAGTGTCTCAGGGATTTGAGGAACTACATGAAGCATTAGAAGGTATGCATCATGGGTGTCCCAGAAGGAGAAGAGAAGGGGAAAAGGGCAGAAAGAATATTGTAGGAAATAAAGGCCAAAAAATATTCCTCCTCTAATGATAGACATAAATAAACATATCAAAGAAGTACAACATACTCAAAACAGAATAAATCCTAATAGATCTACTTAGAGACACATACTAATCACAATTTCAAATGACAAAGATAAAGAGAAAATTCTGAAAGCAGTAAGAGCAAAGCAATTCATCAAATACAAGGCATCCTCAATAAAACTAAGTGCCAATTTCTTGTCAGAATTGATGGGGGTGAAAAGGTGGTGGTATAATATACTTAAGTTACTGAAAGAAAAAAAAAAATTGTCAGCCAAAGATTCTTTAGCTGACAAAATTGTCCTTCGAAAATAAGGTACAGTTTTAAATATTCACCAGTGAACAGAAACTGAGAGAGTTCATCAGTAAAAGGCCTGCCCTATATTAAAGAAAGAGTTCTCCAGTTTGAAAAGAAAAGACAGTATAAAGTGGCTTGGAATAGTGTGATGAAATGAAGATTATCAGTAAAGGTCAGTAAAAGGGCAAATGCAAAATCCAATATTATGTATCTTCAATATACTACTGTGCCCTTTAATTCCCATAAGGATCAGAATAAAATTGAACAAGAAAAAGGTACAATTCCTGATAATATACATCCAAAATATAAAGTGATAAAGTGGGACAAAGACAACAAAAAGAAGAAACAGAGAACTTATGGGAGCAGAGAACATGCTTATTGTTGAAACTATGTGGTTATCTTGTCAAATTAATAAGTTATAGATGTAGGTTGTGCAATATAAACCCCAGGGTAAACACATGAAAGTCTGGTAACCAAACAAAGACTGCAGCCCCCAGGAGTCTCTCACTCCTATGCTAGTTCATCCTCCACATGTAACTAGTCATCAAAATTTATGTTTAAATATTTCTAATGGTTTGTGGCTCTGACAGATTATGCTCTAGATAAAATGATTTCAGGGTGGTGGTTTGCCATGTGACCTCAATTCTCCAGTAGGTCCAAGCAAAGTCCTTGATTTTTAGTTTTGTCTGTTTTATTTTTTCTTTGTCTGTACAGACAGCAGTGACGGCTTCCAAGCTCTTTACATTTTGAAAATGAACCAGACTATACTTCCAAAGATGTATGAGTTATCAGCCTTAGAAATAGAGGTAGTGCTTCCCTATGGAGTATAGGGAAAGCCCTCTCATAGTTTAGTAAATAAAGATATTGTCTTAAGGGGATGGCAAGCTAGCTCTCCATTATAAAAGATTTGTGTTCTCTAAACTCAATATTGGTCTCCTGTAATATAATTCATCTTGTGTACAGGTGTCACCTGGCCTTTATGCATCACTCTGTGGGAATTGGGATTTAAGGAACTAAAAAAATGTTGTTAATCTGGCTACTTTAATTGTGATGAGTGATAAACTGTCCTAGGTTTCTTTTTTTAAAAGAAAAAAAATTTTTATAGTAACTTGTTCACAAATCAAAATTTCACATTATAACCACTTTCAAATTTACATTTCAGTAGTACTGATTATATTCTCAAAATTGTGTTACCATCATGAACATCCATTGCCCATTTTTTTATCATCATCTAAAACAAGAACTCTGCACCATTATGCTCACCTCACTCTCTGATACCTAGAATCTATTTCTCTTTATGAGTTTGCTCATTTTAGGTATTTCATATAACCAAGATCATATTACATTTGTATTATTTCACACAACATGATGTCTTCAAGGTTCATCCATGTTGTAACATGTATCAGAACTTCATGCCTTTTAATTACTAAAAAATATTCCAATAGGTGCATACATCTCATTTTCTAAATGCATTCATCTAGTGAAGGACACTTGAATTGCTTCCATTTTTTGGCTATTGTGGAAAATGCTGCTATAAACATTTTTGTACAAATATTTATTTGAGTTCTTACTTTCAATTTTGTGTGAGTATATAACAACAAATGGAATTGCTGGGTCATTTGTTAATTTTATTTTCAACTTTCTGAGGTAACACCAAACTGATACTCACAGTATCTGTACTATTTTACAATCTGACCAAAAAATGTATACGAATTCCAATTTCTGCACAACCTCACCAACACTTTGCATTAAAAAAAAAATTAGCCATCCTTGTCTGTGTGAAATGGTACCTCATTGTGGATTTTGATTTGCATTTCCCGTTGGCCAAACATCTTGAGCATCCCTTCATGTGCTTATTGACCATTTGTGTATTTTCTTTGGAGAAATGTCTACTCAAGTCTTTTGACCATTTTTAAAAATTATTTGTTGTTGAGTTGCAGCATCTATTTATATATTCTGTATTAAAACTCTTATCAGATATATGGTTAACATTTTTTTCCATTCCAAACAGGAAATGTTCTGTGACATTTGATAATGTCCTGTGATGTACAACAGTGTTTAATTTTGATGAAGTCTATTTTATCTGTTTCCTTTTATTGATCATGCTTTTAGCATTAAATCTAAAATAAATTACCTCCCAATGCAAGGTTATGAAGGTTTTCCCTTCTTTCCTTCTGTGAGTTTTATGATTTTTAGTCTTATATTTAATCTCATGATACACTTGAGTTAATTTTGATGTAGAATGTGATGTAGAGCTCCAACTTCATTCTTCTGCAAATGGATATTCAGTTTACCCAGCACCATTTGTTGAGGAGACCATTTTTTCCCCAGTTAATATACTTGGCACCTGAAAATCAGTTGGCCTTAGATGCGTGAGTTTATTTCTGAAATCAGTTCTATTCCATTGGTCTATATGTCAAAACCAGGCTGTTTTGATTACTCAGGCTCTATAGTAAATTGTCCTTTGTTTCTGACCTTAGAGTCTTATGTCTTTTACTAACATCCAAGAATCTGTGGCAATCTAACTTCTTAGCTACTAAGTAGGGTAAAATGCCATACTCTTCACCTTTCTTGACAGTTTTGATAGCAAGAATTTTAGTCTTAATGTAAAAGGAAAATTGTGGGTATTGTAGCCTGATTAACATGATTTGAGGAAATTCCCTTGGTCAAATTCTAGGAATAATGTCAAATGACCACTGCTCAAATGATGCCCTGGTTCTACTTCCTTCCCTCCGGCCAAAGGAAGTTCTTCACCAGGTTGGTAGTCAGGGTCAGGTGTAACACACTGTAACAATTGTATTGGTCCTCAAGCACTTAGTTTTTGCCATTGTGCCAGAAATTTGATTAGACTATTAAATAAGGTTATTCCTATAAAGAAATTCTCCTCTCCTGCTTGCTTCCTGATTAATGTTCATGACAAAAGAGGTGGAGGATTTTGTAGACCTATATGAAAATATTGTCAATGTCATATCATTCCTTAATACAATGTTTCTTTCTTTCCTCTAATGGCAATCTCAGTAATTTTTGCACACTACTGCTACCAACTTGTACAAAAATGCATCTAAGGGATTACAATTTAATTCTGGTTCAGCTCTCTGACTTTTCTCTTTCAAGTGGCATTGTCCAAGATCATAAGGATGATGACCGTGGTTTAACTACCTGCTTACTGAGTGTGTCTACAATGGTCACATGCACTAAAGTGGGGGACTTAATGGGTCTTAGTAAATTTAACAAAATACTTTTGTTCTTCTTGAATCTGATCTTTCCAGATGGAGGTCTGGGTGCAAGGAGTATATTTGAAATATGATGAAACTATAGTTACTGAAGATTTTGTGGTAGTGGAGGGAGAATAACAATCCCAGTAGGCATTAATTAAGCTTTGAGTTTTTTAAATTACTGATTGGTCTCCCATCCCTTGCCTAACAACTTTTTGTTCTGTGTTTTGTTAAAATTAAACTTACAGAGGAGTCATTGGAAACAGCACTGCAGTTCTCATGGAAAACACCTGTCAAAATCTGAATGTCTTCCCTACCCCATTATTGTAAGACTTTGTACAATCATTTCAAAGAGCTGATGAATGCAACCCTTTTGGTAGTGTGGGCAAACAGGATAGATTGGACTCAATGTTTTTGGGAAGTTGCTCCAAAAATATGGACTAGATATAATATCCAAACTCAGACCACATATTATTACCTATCCAAAAATGAGGTTAATCTTGGTTCTTTGGAGGATATTCACAGGAATAACTGCCCTATTTGTTATGATTACTCTGTGGACAGTGGTCCCTACCATAAGAGTCATCCAATTAGTAAGGGTGGTGCAAACTATGTTCCTGTTTTTAATGTGAGTGAACAATGAACCATCTCTAACCTGGAATTCATTCAATCAGCCTTATCTGACTTGCAAGGTTTATGGATGATAGGCTCTAAACATCCTTTTCAGATGCCAAGACACAGTCTATAATTTTAAATACATCCTGCTGTACCTGGATTAACACCTCAAGACAAGTAGAGAGTTTGATACATAAACATGAAAAATCTACCTGACTTTCCATGTTTCCTAGTATGATTTTTATAGCTGGTTAGGTGTATGACCTTCATGGGATTTGTTGAGCCTCATCCTCCTGCTCAGTTTCTGATGATAATAACCTTAATTTAAATTCTGAATAAAGCAAATTGATTTAAATTGGTAACAGTCTCGTTCATCAGATTAATCAGAGGCATTGATGAAATGACACACTAGTAGGAAAATTCTTCATGAACCAGGATGGTGAGTAAATGTTGGGTGGATATTATTGAAAGATAGTTCTTCATGTGTTTTATGTTTCTGCATGATATAATAGCAGAGGCATTGACTGCCTTTGATCTAGACTCTCTCTTCAAGGAGACTTGCGTTATAGAGAATCTTAGAAGTTACAGATACTGAGTGTCTCCCTCCAGAGCAAAGAGCAGGTTTGCCTTACAGCCTTGGAAAATAGAGACAATAACTCCCTATAGAGAAAATGTCAGGCATTCTCATTGTCCATTATTAAAAATTTGGGCTCTCTAAGATCAGAATTTCTTTTCTGTTATACAACTGTGGTAGTCTGAGTCTTGCATGGAACCCAGAAAATTATGTTCTTAAATCAGTCCATTTCTGTGTGTGTGAACCTATTGTGAACCTTTGATTAAGGTCATTTGATTAGATTACTGTGGGAAGACATAGTCCAGGATGAGTCTTAATCCTCCTCCTGAAGTCCTGTATAAATTGAATGAATATACAGAGAAAAAGGCTTTAGAGACAGAGAGAAAACTCCTAGAAATTGAGAGAGGAAACCAGAGTCTGAAATCAACAGACCCTGGGAGAAAGAAAACCACAGGAGCAGAAACAAAGCTGGAGGCAGCCAAAAGCTAAAAGTAATAGAGCCTGGAGAAGAAGGCAGAGACTGGCAAATACTGTTATGTGTCTGATTGCCCATAGCTGCAGCTCAGGGAAAAAGCATCTTCTGATAATGCCTTGATTTGGACATTTTTCTCAGCTTCAAAACTGTAAGCTTATAAGTTAATTAAATCCCCATTTTAAAGAAATTGGTTTCTGGTATACTGCCTTGACAGCCTTTAGCAACCCAAAAGAACAACCTACTCTTTGTTTAGGTGCATCTAACCTTCTTCATATTGTCTTTTAAAATTGTTGCTCATGGGACTGGCACAAATGCTGAGACTAGGACAACTGCTATTTTTGTGACAATAGACTGCCATTGTTTTAGAGCTAGTGATCTTGAGTCTTCTACCTGGATACATAAAACTGTGGCAGATTAGTTTGTAAACTTAGTCAAATAGTGAAATATCTCAGAATTTCTTCAGTTCTTGACAAGCATACAAAATAATAACTGGAAATATTTAATATCACTAATGTGTGAAGGATTTTTTAAAAATCTAGAAGAAAACATAAAAGTGTGTCTTTTTTTCTATTTTTTGTCTTTATTTTTTAATATTACATTCAAAAAATATGAGGTCCTCATATACTCCCCACCCCCCTCATCCCTCTCCTCCACCCATAACAACAATCTCCTCCATCATCATGAGACATTCATTGCATTTGGTGAATACATCTCTGAGCACCACTGCACCTCATGGGCAATGGTCCACATCATAGCCCACACTCTCCCACTTTCCACCCAGTGGGCCATGGGAGAACATACAATGTCGGGTAACTCTTAATGAACTTGAAAAAATATCTTAAACAAATCACAAAATTAGCTGTGAAGTACCAAAATGATAGATGCAATTTAATTAAAATTATGAACTTATTTTCATCAAAAGATACCTTTAAGAGAATGAGGATGTAATCCACAGACTAAGACAGGATATTGCAAGGGTACAGAAATGATCCTAGCGTGGTAATGACACTGGCTCCAAACAGAAACAAAAGCAAAGTTTCTCTGGAAAAAAATAACATGAAACTAGACATAAAGATTTTGGTAAATTTTGTCCCAATCATTTCTGTGATTACAATCACATTTCTTTCAAATAATTTTGGGATAACTTGCAGTCACAGAGCTTCTGTGCTTCTAAGCATTTTTGTTTGTATTTGCTAAGAACAGAGATATTTTTCTTACATTAAAAAAATGCAATTATCAAAATGAGGGAAATTAATATTAACTAAATACTATTATCTATTCTACATTTTCATATTTCCCCGATTGTCCCATTAATTCCTTTTAGAACAATAATAAAGAAAAATAAACCCTGTTTCCAATCAGTGTTATATCATATGTTGCATTCAGTCTTCGTGTCTCTTTAATCATTTAATCTACAACATTTCTTAACTTTTTTTTTCTTTACTGAACTTTATCTATTTGAATAGCACAGGCCAGTTATTGTGTAAAACTTTTCACAATGGGATCTGCTTGGCAGTTCATCAGGATTAAATTTATGCACTTTTAACAGGAATACAACTAAAAGAATGTTATGTTATTTAAAATGCATCATTTGGAGACCATTCATACTGGCTTATCCCAAATTTGCACAAGTTAAATTTGATCACTTGGTTAAGGAAGTTTATGCCAATTTTCTTGACAACATAGTTACTCTTTTTACCCCCATATAAGTTAAAATTATTTGGGGAAAGGTATTTTGAAACTGTACATATTGCGACTCATCAAGCTTTGAGTCACTAATTTCATCATCCATTGCTGTGTTTTGTCTAAATTTGCCAAATGTTGATTTTCTACCTCTATTATTTCTTTTACATTTATCAGTTAGTATTCAATTAAAAGAAGTTTCTCCTGCAAACAATCAAGTTAATTGATATTTTAAAAAGCTATGACATATTTACCCTATGTTTATTTTCTTTGAAATCTTTTATTATGTACCTCTTTTATGTAGACTCCAGTTAAAAAAGCACAGACCTTTTATACAATTGTTTGCTAAATGAAATTTGCTCAAGGAATATAAGTCGATTGTGATAATTAATTATTCCAACAAATTTATACCCAAATAATGTGAACAACATGAATCAATAAAATTCCAATTAGTTAAATAACAAATGACTTGTGAATAAATGAGAACATAAGACATAGAAATTAGATTAACTTTGTCCATTTTCTTCAGTAAAGATCACTGGTTTTATTTACCTTAATGGATAACAAGGTGTTTTATATAGAGATAATTATTTGAATGCCAAACTACTGTACTTACTTTGAATCTATAAAAAGCTATTCTGGAGTACTCAAACTTCTTTTTCTACTAAATATTCATGATATTTTCTCTATTAAATCTTTTAGAACTAAGCCATTGTCATACATTAACAATTGACGATATATTTCAGAAATGGAAGATGGTAAGCAGTGAGATGCACTCAAGCATATATGAAGTGTATTAACCTTAAATCATATCCCTTCATATTTATAGAAAAAAACATGCATAAAATTTTTATTTGGAAGCAGTTTTAGCTGTAATCAATAATGCTGCATAAGAAATCATCTTATTATAGAACTTTTTTTTAACTGGACGGTTTTGAGGCAACTTAAATAATGAAAATTCATAGAAAGAATCTCTCAAGAATTCTAAGACCTGTTAAAAAATAAACACTTATATTGAGTTATTCTCATTTTCCAAATGATTCAGTATTCTAAATAAATGGCTTAGACTAACATAAAGTGAGATGAATAAAAATAATAAAAGTTTAACTTAAATTTTCTAACTTCTTAGATTTTCTCTTCTGAATGTAAAATGTCAGAATTCAAAATTATTAAATTATTGCCCTTTTTAAATCACTGCTGCTTTATAATTTTCAATGTGAAATTTTTATGTACTTTCCCTCACCTTGGAAGATCAAGCTATTCTTTGTCAAAACCTCAAGATAAAATAAGTGGGTAAGCTTGGGCAATGAGGACCTAAATTACCTATTTGAAGAAAAATTTAGTTTCAGGGCATTTGTGCAACTGTTTCTTCTTCTCTTCATCATTTTTAATACTGCTCCACATAATTGCCTTCTCCCCATTCTGAGAACACTATGTTTTAGCGTCCTTCCTTTTTTTTTTTTTTTTTGCTTTTAACATCAATTTCTTTTTGACTAATACCCTGCATGCATATGTAAAGAATTTTTTCATTAAAAAGAGATTTGCTATTAAATACAAGAAGATATCTCTATGTTAAATGTAGTTAAGTGTTAGTTTAGAAAAAAATCACCTTATTCAATTATTTAGTGTTTCTTGATGCATTGCATTGTGATTTTCAATAAGAAAAACAAAAGTTAAATTATAATAAAGACAACATGAGTTTAGTTCAAGATACTTAATATATGATTAATTTTTTAAAAGCATTCAAAGATTTACTGTATAATTTCTTTGTGTGTGTATATGTATATTCTCAGCTAACAATAGAAGAATTTCATGTATCTGTATCAGCTAAAACCAACTATATATTTATTATGATGCTTTTGAGTTCCACTTTGAGGGGTAAGCATATTGATTATATAAGAATTTGTCATTTAAATTAATTTATATTTATATGTGAATATATTGACAGGACATGGCTCCTTGAGAATTATTTATACTTGTGCATATAAAAAGACATTACTTATTGACAACTAAGGCACTTGGTAAAATGAAGAAAAATGATTCTATTACACAAGTTGTTAGTATTGACAACATATTAAAAAAAATCAAGACCTGGATGAATGGTGGTTTTGTATTCATTTTCACTTATAATCAGTGATTTTAAGAATATAGCTTCTGGGTTGAGGAAAACTTTGATCTCTAACTTGGCCTTCCGTCATCTGTAAAAAGGGGAGATGAGAAATAATTTAAAGAAGGTATGCAATATTTCCAGCATAGGATCTGTCTGGAATATAGAAAACAACTCATAAAATTTAGCTGTTAAAACTATGCTCAGTATTATGAATGGAAAATCCTGAAAATTGTTCACGTTGAGTCAGTCTTGCAAAAGTCTGTGTCTTTGGCAATATGACATTATACTTGGCGTAGATGTTACAGGACCCATAGGGAAAGAAAGTAGAGAGAGCCCTGGGCTGAAACCGAAGTGGAATAAATTCTAGACCTGTCCCTACTCCTAAATTTAGTTGCCATTTGTGCAAGTTATGTAACTTCTGTAGCCTCAAGCATTTTATCTGTGAAATATGAGGTAGAAATCAAAGTTAGAAAAATGATATCAAAATATATAGTTTCAAAATTCTTAATTCCCTGAGTCCATCTTCACCTGAAGGGGAGACTAAAGCTCATTAAGTATATTTTTTGATGTCGACTCTTGCAATAGGGCTTAGATGAAAGTGAGGCTTTCCTGGGCAGTATTTATCAAAGCAGAACTCTGACTTCCCTTAAGAAATTGTTCTCAATAAGATATGCTCTCAGCCAGAAAAGGAACAGCCCCATTTGTCTTTTCCTTTAACTTCTTCATGGTCACTAGTTTGTAACACTTCACCCTCTAGAGAAATAACTGCCTGCTTCCAGTCAATCTCATTAACACTCCCTTCAGTGAACTCCTGGCTGATGCCCAGCAAGGGTGCTTTTCTTCAAATGGAGTCTGGCAATGATGATATAGATAACTGATTAGACTGGTGTGAGATTGTTGGCCCTCTAGTCTCCCAGCAAAGTCAAATGGCAAGCCTGTAGGTCAGGAACTAATAAACGGCTCCTGCTTGGAGGGAGTATGTGAAACAGCTGAGTTAGGCCACTGTCTATTCTTCATATAACCAATTGAGATTTACATTTTAGAAAGGTAGGCATTAAGTTATGACTATAGCTGTTATTTTTTATAATTTGGACATATTTTAAATTTATTTGACTTGATTTAAATTTATACATTTATGACATTCATTTTTAATTCTATTTACTACATTGAATGCCTCAAAGTGCTGTTACTTTATGGTCAGAGTTCATATCAAACCTATAGTTAATAAATAAAGAGAAAAATATTTATGAAAACCCTATCATGGATGTACACTCAGGTGAATTCATTCATTTCTGATTAATCACCAATAGAGAATCATCTTTTTGCATTTTTGGAAGATACAGAGTTAATGGGATGAAAGGGAAAGAAACTATTTCTTAAAAGAAGTAATAGAAGCTATTTGTGTACATTCAAGATTTTTTAATTGAAAATCTTTATTTAGAAAATTGGCACATGGAATTATACAGGAGAAGCCATCAATGAGATTTGTTCATTTGCATCTAGTCAATTTACATAAACATTTTTAGAAAATTATAGCTAGATTTCATATAAAAGGTACATTTACTTGTTGAATCTCAAAAATACCTTCTATTCATTTTCCATGGAGAGACCAAACTCTAGCCAATTCTTTGAAGTTCTTCAACCAATTTAAATTTCTGGTAGAGATGGGAAAACTTCTTTAAACATGTGATATTATTTTAGACCACCATTTAAAATACACATTCAAGAGAGTAGTGATTTGTACACAAATGCTGTAAAATTATTTTTAATTTATCTTTCTGCTTTACAATTAACATGGATTTGAGAGGAAATTGTACTCGTGAACTCATCAAGTAATTAACACCTGACATTTTAATAGAATAAGAAAATGCTTTATTTCTATAGTATGAAGTATTTCACTAGTGATCAAAGTATGTTTGTTAGCTATTTCTGCTTTATATACTGGAGCAGAACTTTGTTTGCCAGGTGACCTATTATTTAGTTGATTCATGGATGTGTTTTATAATTTAAAGTTCAGAGCTACCAATTAAACTTATTAACTTGAAGCAAAATGCTTTTAATCAAAACTGTCTGTTTGAACTTCATTGCTTTTGTCATGAATGCTAAAGGAAGAGAGATTTTAATTTTTTTAAAGCATTTTGACCATCTCTAAAACTGACAGTCAACAAAAATAAGGAGAAATAAGCAAGATACTTATTTCCCTACAGAAAAATCGTGAGAAGACATTATAACTTGTTAAACAGAGTCATTTTTGTCATTTCTCTGTTTAAGAGGAAAATTGCCAGTTCACTCTGATTAGGTCCTTGATTACCCTTTCACCCATCTTCTTCTTAGGGAATATTTACAAGGACATTTAGGTTTTTCTAGGAGGTAAGGTTTTTATTCAAGGGCACTTTGGTCTTGGTTTTCTGCCATTTCTTAAATTGTAATTGAAGTTCTTTTGCGCCTCTGATTTTTCAAGGTCTCTAGTCCCTCTATGTCTTTCATTATAGTCAAAATTGCTTCTGACTCTTTCTCCCTGATTCTCTATCCTCAATCTTATTTAAAATTTGGGGGAGGAAAAAAAGCCTGTTTTGTCAATGACATGTCTGGATCAATCTTAGGTTATAGATTTCTTAAATAAGTATTTCTGCTCCACAGCTCAGAGGTAGAAGTACTAGCCCCCGAACTATACTCTGATATACTACCTTTTTGAACTAACACATTCCTTATTTGGTGATCTTATAATAACTCTGTTCTTAGAAAACTATAATTTTTCCCCTGAGCAAATACAACACTGCATTGTGATGTAAAAGTTCTGCTCCAGTATATAAAGCATTGAATGGGATGGATTTCCCTGATGTCTTGTGTGGTGCCCCAATTTCACAAGCATGAAGAACTTTAGGTAACAGAGGGAGAGAGATACACACAGACAACATTTGAAGAAAAAACTGTGCCACATTAACATAACAAATGTGAAAAATACTTTAAATAAATTATATTAACCCTCAAAATAATTGTTTTTTTTTCCTTATTTTATAGAACAGTGGAGACCTTGAGGTTCACTGAAATTAATTTATATAAGTTGACTCAAAGAGTAACTTGTTTTTGCCTGTCTTCTTGATTTTATCCAGAGCTTCTGGAAAATATTTTCTTTTATTTATCTTTGTATCTTCTATTGTGCAGCATATTGTGAAGAAAATTAATACTCTTAAATTAAATGATTAAATTTGAACTGTATTTTCACATTTTAAGAATAGATATTTTTCAACATTTTGATTTATTTTTACAGTGTTACTTCTGTTCACATTTTCCTTTTTAAAAGTGTCATAAATACTCTAATTGTAGATAATAATTAAATATTCCTTTTTAGAAACTAAAGAATATATGCAGATCAATTTTTGAAACATGAGTTGGAACTATACAGTTGGGATAGTGAGGGCAGCTTTTGACATTTCTGAAAAAATCTAACATTATGTTTCCACACAATCCAAATCTATGCATTGGCATTTACATTTTTCTTTCTCTTTCATGTATGAATGTTTAGTATGACTTAATAATACATGGTGCTCTACAGCAATTATCTTTTTTATTCTTAATACTTCCATGTTTTACAGACTAAAATGAGCAATGGTCTCACTTCCCAATATTACCTTAAATTAGGGCATGGGTTTATTTCTCATGCCTGTAATACTCTTTCACAACAGTTTCGGATAAAATACAGAGGATTCAGATGTACCAACCTTTTTAATATTAGTAATCTATTAGAGAAAGTATACAACAAATATGAATAACAAAAGTTGCAACAGTTTACATACACATGGAGATGAATCTATGCATTTTCATTTTAGATGCTGTGATTTTTCTTCCTTCTTTTTTAGATTTGAGGTATTACAGGGTTTGAAGAAATATTAATTTTGCTAGAATTCTAAAATATTTTGTATTAGGACTTCAAAATTTAATTCTTTTTAGTACATCTTACTTTCCAAATCATATTTAATTTCTTTATATATTTTATTATACATTTTTAAACTCATTAATGAAACTCAAATCTTTTTTTGTATATACATATGTAAATAGACATACATACTATACATCCAAACTCACTTCATAATCAAAAATAACTTTTTTTGCAAAATTCTTCATATAGAAGAATAGAATTGTGGAAGAATAGTTAAATGCAGCCATTTGAAAAACATGGAATCCACGTGTTGTTTATCAGAGTAGATTAATTTCTTAACACACTGCTTACAAATATAGGTCAGGGAAAGTAAGTAACTCACAATAGAATAAGGATACACTAAAGTTAAATAAAATACTTCCCAAAAGAAATAAACTTGATGACATTTTTATTTACTGCTTTTATTGTTGTATTTGGCCCAGTGAATTATGTATGATCATTATAATTTCCATATAGAATATTTTCATAGATTTTCACCCAATAATTTGATGTATTTCAATCATACCATTGCATAGAAAGAATGGTCATATTACTGTATATAGCAGGTATTATATTAAAAATCCAATCTACAAATCTAAAATAAAATAAAGATATAATTAGTAATTTGGATAGCTTAAAAAATGAAAATGTTCTACCTACCAGATTATGCAAGTCTGTCTTCCAAAGGTCTGATGTTAGGAATGAAAGTATGTATCATTGATATGAGTCTTATTAATCCTAGTGGTCTTTGCTCAACTTGAAAACATATGGATTTCCACATAATTTTCCATAAAATTTAATTATATATTTTTTTAATTTATCCCTCTCCCCCTTGCAGCTTGCTTGCTGTCTGCTGTGTGTCCATTCGCTGTACATTCTTCTATGTTTTTTGCTTGTCCTCCTTTTTGTTGCATCACCTTGCTGAGTCAGCTCTCCATGGTGCTTGCAGGCTGGATAGCACTCTGTGGCACTTGCGGACTGGCAGCTCTCAGCAGTGTGCAGGCAAGCCTGCCTTCACAAGGAAACCCAGGCCACGAACCCAGGGCCTCCCATATGGTAGACGGGAGCCCAAATGATTGAGCCACAGCTATTCCCTAGTAAGATACTTTTCAGAAAATGTATATTAGTAGGAAAATCTTAATATAAGATTTAAAAATTAATTCAAATGCAAATATTATATTAAATTAAAATATATTGTTCATTTAGACCAAAATCTGTTTTTTTTAAAATTTGAAGATGCTTTAAAGAAATAATAACTAATACAAAAATATTTTTGTGCACTTTAAAAATTATATGTTAGGTATGATTAAGAACTAGAGCAATAGAAATTAATGCTTATTGTGCTTAATTAAATTTACTCTGGTTTCTGAGTTATTTTAGCCTAACTCTAAGTTAACAAATATATCTGTAAAAACCAAAAGGGAATTTCTAGGTAGGTAATAAGTAATATTGCCCCAACAATATACAGTTTCCATTAATGTTTCATTAAGATCATCCTTCTAAAGAATAATTTCATTAAACCAGTATTAAAGTTCTCCACATGTTGAATATAAATTTCATTCTAAATATTGCATCCCTTGAAAAATTTTGCTGTGTCTTTCTCATTCATTTAACAATTCATGTCATCACAGTTTTGAAAATACTTCTACTTCCAGGCAAGAGGGAAAAAATATTTTGTAATTACCCTCCTGACAATAACAACAAAAGACCAAAAACAAAAAACAAAAAACACAAACAAACAAAAACAACAAAAACAAAACCTGAGAAAATGGAAACAAATGAAGCAGGTTGTACCATTGCTTTGGGTCTAGCACAGACTAAATTCCAAGTCTGTGACTCAGAGAAGAGGAACTCTGAAAAAGTCCAGCAATCTTGCTTAGTTGTGGAGACAGATATTGAAACAGAAGACACCAAGTGGCTACAAAATCACCCTGAAGAATACCTGAGATAAGGGATCTACCCAAAAAATAGCTCAAGTAACTGCATGGGCTCTTTTGAGTCCTTGAATGAACACCATTCTACACATTTGTTTAGGAAAGAACAATTCACAATGCTCATACAGCGCCACCATTTGAGTTGCCTCAAACCAGATTCTGGCTGAATCAGAATGGAACACCCACACTGAAAACCTTTGGCATCCAGTGGAGATTACAGAAGAACATGCCTCAGTAGTAGGAATAAAGTAGTTCTGTAGCTTTCTCCAACTACTATGAAAGAGCTGATGAATTTATCTCAAAAGGATCAGATTCATAAATGAAGAAAATAACTGCTAACCACTTTTGAAATGATTCAAACAAAATTCAGCACTTATACATGTATCACAGTACCCAGCATCCTATTAAATATTAGTAGACATATAAAAATGCAAGAAAAGATTACCCATAACTAGGAGATATATCAGTCATTTGAAAGAGACTTTAAAAGGACAAAGAATATGGAACTAGTCAAAAAGGAAATTAAAAGACCAATTCTAAAATGTACCATATAATCAGGAATGAATATGACAGATATGACAGAGGAAAGAAAGGAAAAAAAGATCTAAATGGAACATGTACAGATTAAAAATACAGTATCTTAAAAAATATTTTCAAAAGGATTATAAAAAAGATCAGATGCCACAGTGTAAAGAAAATCAGTGAATTTAAATACATAGAAACTGAACAAATCGGTACCCAGAACAAATCAACATGTAAAATTATGAAACAAAAATAAAAGATATCAGTAACATGGTACCATATCATATGACTTTAGATACATCTTTGGTGCTCCAGAAAAAATATTTGAATAATTAATGGTTTAACAATTTCCAAATTTGATGATATCTATAAACTCACAGATCCAGAAACTGTCATAAATGTAAAGAAACCCACACCAAGGGAAATCATAATCAAATTGATGAAAATAATTATAAGGAAAAAATTCCTAAAAGTAATAAAAGACAAAAGACACATTACGTAAAGAGCTTAATCAAAAAGACAAAAATGACAGGAGACTACTTGTTAGATGTATGCAAGAGAGGAGACAATACAGTAATATCTGTAAAGAACTGAAGGGGGGAAAACTTGTCAATAAAGAATCTGATGCCTATTAAATATATTTTAACAAGGAAGGTGAAATAAATACTTTTTCAGAAACATGTTGCAAGGAAATCATCACTACAAGAAATATTAAAGTGAATTCTTCAGACAGAAGAAAAAAGATAACAGATATCAGATTTTTAAAAAATTGGATTTGCAAAAAGAAATGAAGTGAGCTAAAAACAGTAAATATATATAGGTATATTCAAAGGCTCAAAAGATTAAACACTCACAACTACCCTAATATTCTTACTTCTCATTCACATCTCAATGTGCAGCAATCTGACATGCATCATCACATTGCCATGTCTCTGAAGACATCTCTTATTACACAGAGTCAAATTCATTGTTGGTATTTATTTACTTTCTCTTTCTACTGTATTTTATGTTCATGGCAAAATCTCTCCTCAGGAAACTCATGTTGGGCTTCCATGATTCAGCCTTTCCTGATTCTCCTCCTCACTATTATATGTTTAAGTATTCTCTCTTCTCTCCCTCTTTCCATCCCATAAAGAATGTTGTTCATCAGTATTTTCAGCTAATCCTTATTTTCCTCCCATAAGCACGCTTCCTTACTAAAATCATTTACTCACATATTTTTAACATCATGAATGCTGATTTCTTCTAGTTGTTTATGCTGAATTCAGAAGTCTTATCCTAATATGTATTCACTTATTACATTTTCAAAAAGATTGTATTCATCATCAGAGTCTAAATCTCAAAACATCTGAAATAAATACGCACTCCTCAATCTCAAAATGTGTATTTTCTGTACATTAATTATATTGTTTAATGGTTCCATCATACATCTACTTGGTTAAACCATAAAATTAAAACTCTTCCTTCAGGATTTTTATCACTAATTCAATAAAAATTGATCAAACAATTTTCTAGGCATCAAGCTTCTCATTGTGCATTCAAAATATTAAAGTAACAGTTAATTTCCATACTGATGGAGGTGAGATATTTGGGAGAAAATAGATAGAGATGGAAAAAATACACTATATGAAAATAGGCCATGATAATAAAGATTAGTTGATCTGCAAAGCTATCTTGCATGGTTATGTCAGCTGAAGCCTCATGGTACTCTAGTTTGAACATGTTCTTGGTCTTAGTCTGCATTCTGCTGTTGACAGTGGACCCATTCCATTGTACATAGAGATATTCAGTAGTACAGCCAGTCTGTCCTGTAATTCACCAATAAAATTTACACAGCTTTTGAAGTGACAGTAATAATCCAATGGATAAATTTCAGTAAGTAAAGAAAGAGTCCTTGAAAGTTATGGAAAGAGTTTTCTAAATTATGATTAAAACAAATTAAACAAATATAATATATTCCAGAATCTGGCAGTCAGTATGCTTTGAAGTTTATTCATACTCTTAGAATTTTATTAAAGAAAAAAGAGGTTTTAGTCTCTGATGAAGGAAGGTAGAAGAAAGGTCTCATGCGTAAACTATAATTGTTCTAATTTTATTTAGCTTGGGTGAAATCTTCCTAGGTTTATAGGATACTATTAAAATAATTTAATATTATAGGTATTAAATCTTTAAGATGATAAAAATTGTTTTTGGGTAATGAATTATTACACTGCTTTTTTAAAAAAAAAAAAGTTTTTGCCTAAATTGAAATGACTAGAAAAATCAAAGATATGAGACTTAAATAGATGTAGAAAGAAGTAAAAGTTTTGTAGACGTGAATTCAAAATCAATGCTGACTAAAATTTGGTAAGTTTCTTTAAGGAAATTTGTTTTGTCCTAAGATGGTTGGTTTTCTTTATATCATGGTGGAATTTATGTAAGACAAGGTTTGAATGACTATAGAAAGTTTAGAAGGTATTGTAGAAGGAAGCATTAAGTAAGGGAATGTGTTTTATAAAGGGTGAAGTTTTGCCTTGAAATGAAGTAACTATCTACTATGTAGTTATGGATAGTTATAGGAAGTTTGCAAAAGCATTTTCTAAACTGAAAGATTATAATGTAAGTGACTGATTTTGGGAAATTTAAGAGTTAATATTAATAACAAAAAGTAATTTATGGCTAATTTTAGAAAGTTGTGATAGCATTGTCTAAACTGAAGTATTTAAATTGCTGATTCCAGGAACCATTATTAACTAGAAAATTAAATTGATATTAATAACAAAAAAGTAGCTTCATAGCAGGGAAACTTGTCAGAAATGACCTCAATCTGCATATTAAAGTGGTGGTGGGGGGAGAGTATGTTGATTCCATTGGGAATCTTATGTTTTCATAAAATAATAGAGAAAGTAGTTTTTCTTGTATTGCTAAACTAAAATACCTGTCAATTAATGTAGTTATATTTAAGGAATAAATATAAAAAAATATAGTACTAAAATAGTTAAGTTCATTTAATATGTTTTAAACTGCAATGGAAATATTTAGAAAGTGTCAAAAAATTAAGAGATGGACTTCAGTATTGTTAAACTCTCCCATGCATTCAAATCAGGCCTCCAGTGCCATGCATGGTATCTCCAACTTGAGTTATTGACTAGGTTGGTCACTATGACCACTAAAATAATAAAAGGATCTACCCCATCTCTGGATATGGCTCCTGAAATGGATGGAGAGTACATTGCAGTTTCAGTCTCCTGCAGCAGCCAGCAGTGGTTCAATATAGCCAGATTTACTATGGGGATTGTCTAAAGACTAACTGTTTCACAGTGCCAAAGGGTCTATGGGTCTATGCACCAGGCAGATAAAACACTGGAGCTTCATTGCAAGGGCCAATGGTTCTGGAGCATACTGGCTATGTGAAGGATATACCAAGTGCAGCAACAGTTACCAGAGTAATGTGAGTAGAACGTAAACAGACACAAATGATGTTATGTCCTGCTCTCATGGAGAGATATGTATGGTATTCAAAACCTTGATCTTAGATCTATTAACTGCAACTCAAAGAGGAATATGTGCATTGAGTAGTGCATTAAGTAGTATTAAGTGTTGTATCAATATATATGATGAAATATAATAATATCTCTTCTATTCTAGATTATATGCAGAAGGATATTGAATTTATTAAAATCTTTGTAAACTTGATTAGTTTTCTAAGTAATTAATGAACTATAAGATAAAAGAATGGCTCTCTTATGTATTGTCTTTATTATGCTTGCCATAGGCTTATCTTGCTGTTGCCTATATTGTCTTTGTGAATTATGTTGAGGGTAGTGCCTCCCCTCACACCTCTCCTAGCTCTTCTAGGCATAACCATCACTGTGGGAACTGGAGATGGTAGAGTTCTAGATAGCATTTGAAACTTACAAGATCAAGCCTGTCAGCTTTGGGAGGATATAGTCTCTGGAGGTACCTGGCCTTTCTCATTCCCATTGTCCAAATCAACACTTTGCAGAACAAGATATTAGTCATGCAGGGATTTCATCCAATTCCAACCATGGTGCCAGGCTCACCTTCCCTCAACCTCGATAGAATAGCCAGAGAGTTTCATACCCTGTCAAGCAGGGACATCTGCCCATAAACAGCAGGAAGCAGCTACAGAAGAATGATCATTAGCCTTCAACTCCCACTTAAGAATAAGGGCATAAGCTCTCCAAGGGGGCAGTTGAGGCAGGTTAGTACAGAAAACAGGGAAGGTGACTGGTCAGAATCAAGCCCCCCAAAGACCCTGATCATGAGGTCTGGTTCAATCCCCAGATTCAAAAGAAGTCCTGGATAACTCCAAACAGAAAGTTCTCCCCACTGGCTCCCTGAAAGCCAACAGGTAATGACAGAAAGGTAAGCAAGCAGGATAGCAAATAACTGGCGCCTTATGCATGTCTCTGTGGACTCTCCTTATGCCCAAACTAGATTTTGATATCACTGTAGAAAACTCAGAGATTTTAGAAGGTAAAATTGCATGGTATTGGAAGACTCTTCATAGGTCTTCCCTACTTGGTACTTTGTTATCTACTAATGGAAATGTTGCTTGTATAATGTTAGACCAGCTCAATCTGCCACTTATTGTTCCCCATAGATATCTTTCTTTTCACCCACAGCACCCTAACCAATCCTTCTCTACAGTGGACTTCAGCAGTAACCCATGGCCACAGTCAAACCCAATGTTGGGTGTGCACAGACTTACCATCCTTGGGTGCTACAGGCTTTCCTTGGAACATAACTCCTGCAAATTGGACAGCATAGAATACCTTGCTGTCATGGCAGAATATGACCCATAGACCAATTTGGAACAGACCTTCTCATTTAAGACTGAGATACAGCTGCTGTCTTTCAATGAAACTTGTAATTATATTTTTATGTAATTACACATGAATTATCTAAAAATTCCGGTGAATTTTTGGGCCTTTATCAGGATATGCTGTGTATAATGCTTTAGGATGGTTAATGGCTGAGTCTGTCACTGTAGATCACATCACCCCTGTCTGAATGGAATGCCAAGAGGAAATCCATGATGTAGGTGGTCACCCCCTGAGTTGTGTAATTTTATGATCAGGAATAGATACAGAGTGAAGTGTGTTCCCTGGTGGGTCTACCATTGGCTGTTTTCATGCCAAGTGGAACTGCAATTGTCACTGAAAGGCACATAATGGTTTTATCCAATCTTGGCCTTGGAGCCATGTTTTTTATAGGTCTACTGGCTTTTGTTGGAGGATTGCTAGTGTTTTGTTGTCTTTTATACTGTTGCTATGGAATGTGGATGTAATGCTTGTCCTATGGTTAACATAGGCTCTTACATGGGGGAGCCAGGCCCCCCACCAAGTCTTTAGCACACAGCCTGATACATGACCTAGACAAAAGTTAAAAGTTAACAACCCTCCCTGGAGGGGAGAGAATGTATAGATGGTATTATAAAATAAAATCTTCCCAAAACAGTAAACATCCTTGGTAAATGCCCTTCCTATGAGCATAGTGAAAACATCACCAGACCCTATATGTATGCTTCATGTGACTCTAGCAGGAACTCTTTTCTCACATCCTATGGAATGGCCTTGTTCTGTAACCCCTTATATCACCTCTCATTTTCCCATCTCTTTGCAGATCTCTATCTTCATTCTCTGAGCCACTATCAAAGAGCCACTTCTGCCCATATGTCTCTGTAAATCTTTTGCCTGGCTAAATGCCAGATGTGTTTTTTGGTCTTGCAGCTGCACCAATTCATGCCCTTCAGGAGCTAGGTTGTAACAGGGTGTTCCCTAATCCAATAGGACATGTGTCTTTCCTTATAAGAGGAAATTTGGAAACAGACAAACAGACACTGGATAGAAGGCCATATAAAGATGGACAAGCCAGAGATTTTAGTGAAGCATCTACAAACCAAAGAATGTCAAGCACTGCTGGCAAACATCAGAAGCTAAAAGAGGCAATGAAGAAATCTCTCCTAAAGATTTCAGATGGAGCATGGCCTTGTCAACTCCTACATGTTGGACTTCTTACCTCCAGAACCATTAAATAATAAATTTCTATCGTTTTAAGTCAACATGTTTGTGATTCCTTTCTATGGAAGCACTAGGACACTAATACAGATTTTGGAATCAAATAGTGTTATGCTGCTGTAACAAATGCCTAAAAATAGGGAATTGACTTTAGAATTGGATAATGCATAGCGACTGGAAGAATTTTGTGGTGCTTGTTAATAAAAGCCTATATTTCCTTAAAGACTATGTGTAAAAGAATTGGTGTAAAAAGTGCTTTTGGTGAGGTCTCAGAAAGAAATAAGAGCATTAGAGAAAATTTCTATCACTTTATGCAATATATAAATCATAATGAGCAGAATATTGGTAGACATGTGCACGTTAAAGATGCTTTGATTAGGCTTCATACAGAAATGAGGAATATGTTATTGGAAACCAGAGGAAAGGTGATACTTGCTCTATAGTAGTAGAGAACTTTGGTTGGACGGTGTTCCACTTGCTAAAAAGCAAATGTTGCTAATGGTAAGTTTGAATATGTAGCTGAATATGAAGCAGTGTGGAAGGCTTGATTTCTTCTTACTGTTTACAGTAAATTATGAGAGGAAAGTCATAATTTGAGAAATGAACTGTGAAGAGATAACAAGAACTCCTGTCCAGATGCATGTCTGGGGGATAGCACTAAAAGTGTGACTGGATAACCATGTGCTAAGGAGATTAAAGATAAGATTCATGGATCCAATGTATTTTTCAGAGTCCAAGAATAGACAGCCTGCTCACTGGGAAAGCCTTGGAGGCTGTCTTGTCTGATGGCTTGGACTCCCAAGAATTGCATGGGAGACTGTCAGAGTTTTAAGAATTTTCTACCAACAGTAATACTGCCAGGCTGAATAGAAAAGGACAGAGATAGGATGAAATGAAGAAAGCATGTGTACAAGAACAGAGAAGTGGATATAGAGGCCTGGGATTACCAGACATCCTGTGGCCTAGAGGGAAGGCATCTGTGTTAAACAGGCCAGGAGGGTGGGCAGAACATCAGGATACAGAGAATCATTCTTAGGCCTTGGAAACTAATAGAATATACCCTGCCTAGTTTTAGACTTGCTTGGAATCTGTGAACTCTTTCCTTCCTTCCAATTTATCCCATTGCAATGGAAATTTCTACATTATATCTATTGCTTCTTTGGATATTAGGAACAAATAATTTGCTTACTAGGTTCCACAGGTTCATAGATACAGAGGAATTTTGCCTTAGGCTGGATTATGCCAAGAGTGTCACTTATACCTGATTTACATTATTTAGAAAATGAGATTTCAGAGTTTGAATTGGAGTCAAAATGGATTTGGACTCTTGAGGCAATTGGGTTAGGGTGAATGTACTGAGAAAGTGATGAGTATGTAGTTTGAGGAAGGCCAGAGGGATGACTGTTATGAGTTGAATTGTGGTCCCCAATTGCCAAAGATATGTTTAAGTCCTAACCCCTGGTCCCCTGATGTGAACTTATTTGGAATTGAAGCCATTGTGGATGGAACTAGTTAAGTTAAAATGAGGTCATACTGGAGTAAATTGTGACCTTAAATTAAATATTACTGGTGCTTTTGTCAGAAGGGGAAATGGAATATAGAGCAGTTAACACCATTTGAAGCCAGGGAGACAGGGAGAGAACACAACGTGAAAATGGAAGCAGAGATTGATGTGCCACAAGCCAAGAAAAACCAAGGATTTCCAGTCAACACCAGAAGGTAGAAGATGCAGCAAAGGATTCTACTGTACAGATTTCAGATAGAGCATGGCCCTACCAAATCCTTGACTGTGGTGTTAGACTAGTTCCAGCAGATTTTTTTTTTCCTTCCTCCTGCCATAGCTGAATTTGTTACTATTACCAAAAACTAGTCATTCCAAGATGTACTCTGAATTATATCTCCTCTTACTTTCTCAAGGACTTCAGTCATTTTATCAGTCTCTTTACAACTTCCGCCATTTATTCTGAAAGATTCCCAATTGCATACAAATTCTACTTAGTATTCTTTGTCCTAAAGCACCCCTTCAACTTATTTGTTTAGTTGATTATAACTTTTTTCTTCAACTAGATTATACAGTCTACTAGGCAAATTGGCATATACACAATATTGAAACTTCTAATACCTGAATTCAACTTGGCTCAAATTAAGATGAGGTTATATTATACTTTTATTTAGCCCTGGATTTCAACACAGAAACTCTTCATTGGGTCTATGTGACTTCGGGAAATTTTCTTAAACACTCTGTGATGTTTTATTGAAAATTGTATACTTCTTTTACCATTGCCATTTAAACTTTTTACTTCTCTGAAACCGATTTTATTGTGATGTTTTGAAATATTAATAATCAATTGACCATCACCATTAAAACATTTCCACATTTTCTACCATGGCATGTTATGACATGGCTATTATATATAAAGAGTTTGTTTTTGTATACAAATCTATTTTTTTGCTCTCTGCTCTGGCCAATTGGATTCTTTGTCTACCCTGGTGATGGTGACACAGAGGCTTAATTAAAACCACTTCAAAATAATTCTTGATATCAGAGAAGGCAAATTTCCCCACTGGTTTTTTTCTTTAGGAATGTTTTAGCTTTTTAAGACATTTTGTTTTTCCATATATTAAATTAGGATTATTTAGTCAGTTTACACACACATATACACAAACATATACATATACATTTTAATTTGTATTTGGAATGGAATTACTTTGAATCAATAAAGAAATAAGGAAAGAATAGACATTGAATGATATCATCTTTACATTTGTACATTTATTTTAATAATATTTTTCTGAGAAAAAGTTTTGCATGCACTTTGTTAGATTATTCACAGTTTGTAATTTTTAGATATTCTGTAAATTCTTTAAATTCAGTTTTCATTTTTGTTTTGATGTGTAGAAATACTGTTTTTATACTGATTTTGTATCCAACACAATGGATTTAAAACTGCTAATACCTGTAGAATCACCTACATTTTCAAGTAGAAAATTATATAATTCTTGAATAATAACAGTTTTTATTATATATGTATATATATACACATCATTGTATGACATTTTTCTTTTCCTCAGTGCATACTAGTGGATTTAATAATGTTGCCCTCAAATTCCCGTCCATCTGTTATGTGAATATGAACTTATTTGGAAATTGGCAATTTTGAATAAGTAGTCAAATTAAGATGATGTTATATCCTATGTGGGTGGGGGGAATGCTAAATCTAATGACTCATGTCCCTCATGTTGGTGTAAAAAATACCTAAAAATGCGGAAAGAACATTGAAACTGAAAAATGGGCAGAGTTTTGAGGCACATGATTAAAATTTTTTAAATTGCCTTGAAAAAACTGTTGGTAGAAATATGGACACTGAAGATGATTTTGGTGAGGGCTCAGATAGAAGTGATGAGAACTGCAGAGAAATCTTCTATTATCCTAGAGAACACATTTATTGCATGACTGGAATATAGTTAAAATACAAATGTTAAAACTGTTTCTGTTGAGGTCTTAGAAAGAAAGCAGGACATACAGGAAAGATTACCTGTGTTATAAAGTTACAGAAAACTTTGTTGAAATGTGTTCTGCTATTGGATGGAATGTAGAACTTGTAAGTGATAAATTTGGATATTTAACTGAAGAAGTTTTTAACCAAATGTCTAAGGTGTAGTCTGGTTTCCCTTATCTGCTTCTGAGAGCAATGAGGGTGATTGGGGAAGGAACAGTTAATCATAAAGGAAACAGGCTTGATGATCTAGAAAATTCTCAGTTTATCCAGCAAAAGAGGAGAAACTTGTTATCAGGGAAGAAAACCTAAGGTGTGACTAGGCAATGTTTGCTAAGGAGATCAGGCATGCTACCATGAATTCAATCATACATCTCTTCAGAAACCAGTAATAGAGGCAGGGTTATACAAAAAAGATCATGGAGGATCTTTTTGTTTGATGGCTTGGTTCACTATTTATTGCAAGGGAGATTGACAAGATTTTTTAGAATGTTTTACCAGCAGAAATACCGCAATGGACAGAAATGGGACAAAATGAAGGAAGAATGACTGAGCCACAGATGTGGGGGCAGAAGTCAGAGGACATGGCTGCCATACCAACTGAGGGTCCAGAGTACAGAACAGTCAAACCTTAGAAGATCGTTAGACCTTGAATCCTAATATAATTTGTTCTGTTGCTTTTCAGACTTGCTTTGGGACAAGTGACTTTTATTTTTACAATTTCTATTTGTGGGCATGAGAAAGTCTATCTATGCTTGTCCCACAATTGCATCTTGGGAAAAATTAACTTATTATCTAGGTTCACAAGTTCACAGATGGAGAGGAATTTCCTGCCAAAATCAATCATACCCAGAAATTCTCCTTACCTGATTTAGATGATTGGGATATTTGGGATGCTTGAACTGATTATATTTAGATGAGATTTTTAACCTTACAAGTTGATTCTATAAGGGGTTGAGACTTTGGGGGATGTTGGGATGGGGTAAATGTGTTTGTACAGGGGACACACATGAATTTGGGGGAGAAGCAGGACAATAATGAGTTGAATTTTGTTCTTCTCCAAAAATTCATATCTACCTGAAAACAGTGAATATGGGCTTATTTGAAAATAATGTCTTCGTAGATACAGCCAAGTTAAGGTGAGTTTATACTAAAGTCCTCATAAGAAGAGAAGAGGACTCAAAGAGATACACATAGAGTGAGTATGGGGGCAATGAGTGGACCGATGCAGCAATAATTTAAGGAAAGAGCCACCAGAAACTGTGATGAGACAAGGAAGGATTCTTCTCTGGAGACTTTGGAGAGTAAATGGCCTTGACTACACCTTCATTTCAGACTTCTAGCCTTCAGAACTGAAAGACAGCTATTTTTTATTGTCATAAGCCACCCAGTTTTTGGTAATTTATGACAGTCCTAGGATACTAATGCAGCTATCATTGACTGGAAATATTTTCTTGTTATAGATCATAAAATTAAAGAGTTTAACATTCCTCAATAAATCTGATGGTTTTTTCTCTACCTATTCTTCATCAGATTAGAAACTTTCTTTAGTTTCTACTTTATTAAGTTTTATCATGGGATGATAGAGTTTTATCAAATGATTTTTTGCTTCTATTTAGTTGACATTAAGACCTTTTTTCCTTCGAAATTTGTTATGAGTTAACATTACTTGACTTTCTATCATTAAAAGTCTTATGAGTTGTTTTTTTTTTGTTTCTTTGTTTGTTTTGTTGTTAATGTGCTATTTGGTTTCACTTTATTTTTTTAAGAAGAGGGTTTATCATTGCCTCCAAACTCATGAGTTCAATATCTTGTGGAATACCTTCCTTGTACTATCCTAGTGTGGTTGTACTTGAAATGTAAAGAGGGATGCTGCTATGGTAACCATATAAATGTATTGCTCAGTTTCCCTACTTCAGGGAGGAAAATTGTCTGATGACACTAGCTACCACCCCTCTAGATCCACCACCATGAAACACAAGAGCTCACTTCCCTATCAAAGAAAAAAATATATATATGAATGAAGCAAGTGTACAAACTCAGGCCCTTTTCTTCCTGACCTCAATCTTTTCTCATGGACGACTTTGATAAGCAGACACCCCATCAGCTTGGCTGGAGATTTATTAGAGCTGCACCAGTGTTGAAGACTCTTCCTATCAAACTTCCTCCCTTCACCCTCCCCTTTCACAGTTGTTAGACCTGCAATATAGGCTGAAGCCTACACATGCCTATATCTTTTCTATCTCTTTGAAATTCACAGGCATTCCTTGCATGCCTTTTCCTCCCATGGCTTCTGATTTGCAGAGAACCCAAACTTGCACAGGTGGCATTATTTCATGACAGATGACAGAAGAGATTTGACATATATTCTTGTTAAATATCATTTAATATGGAAATTATCACACATTACCTATGTCTAATGGAACCAAGAAGCTTGGTAACAAATGTAATAATATTAGTACTCTTGCCAGAGGATATGAAGCAGACATGGATTTATGAACAAAACAACTGTGATAAGCAAATGATGATTAAATTTAAGACTAGCTCTTTGTGTGTGTATGTGTGTATGAGTGTGCAAAAAATACATATGTATTTAATAAAAAGGCGTATAAGCCCATATATGTTAGGTAATTGAGGTTCTGTACTACAGGTTTTACAGCACTACGTTATAATAAAGTAATTATAAAATGCTACTCTTTTTTTCAGATCAGTAACCTGTGACACAGAGGAAATAATTTGGATCAGGCCATAGTGCTATTCAATGCCAAACAGAAATTTGAACTGGCCTATCTGACTCAAAAGGTCATCCTACTTGACAATATATTCTGCTGCTCCACTAAGAGAAATATAAACAAAGAACAATTTGTAACAAGAAGAGAGTTTCATAATATTTTATATATCCTTTAGTAACTTCAAATCCAAGAAACCTATACAAATGTAAGATCAAAGTTTTATACCATGAAATATATATCAGGGATATGAGTAGTAATTAGCAAATGCATTTTATTAGATGCATTTAATAAAATTGTTAAAAAGCAAACTTTTCAGTTTTTTACACCATTATCATCTCATTTGGAAACTGTTTCAGTAGTTTTCAGGTCATAGCAATATAGGGCAAATATATTTAAAATATTGTGCTATTATATATCTTCAAAATATTGTATATCAGAATTTTTTTGAAAAATAAGTTCTAACACTAATAAACTGCCAGGTACATAGAAACATTTATTAAATAAAAGTTTTATGTAATTGAACCTTCAGTTTTAAGAAATTTGTTACTTAATCTCTGTTGTCACTGATAGCATTGAACTCTCTCCCTTATGAGTTTTCAATAAAATTGGGATAACCCTTTCAAATTCCACTACAAGAATCCATAGGCAATGCAATTCCAAAGACTTTTTTAACACTTAACTGAAGGCTCTGGTTTACTGTTTCATGTCCACAGTAGCTTTTGGACTTCTACTTACTTCTGTGTGAGTTATGAGATTATGTGCTGTGCAGTGCTTCTCAAAATTGAACTGCATATAAACCATATTGGATTCATATTAAAAGATAAATTCTGATTCACTGATTGGGTGCCACTTTTTTTGTTAGAAGCTTTTCTAACAAGCTGCTAAGGATGCCGTGGGTTTGTGGTCCATGGTTTTGAAAAGCAATATTGTGGAGTACCGTACCAACCCATATATTAAATGTAACCCATTATTTAATTTCACATATAAATATGTACACATGTAGTATGCATTCAATCTGAATGTAGTAGACTTTTTAAGCCTTTGAGGAAAGACTAAGGAGTGTTTTAATCTGCAGCTCTATAAACTGTTTCAAATTAGATAGTAGGGCTCTTCATCTTTAAAGTGTCCTTTGCTTGCCCCAGTAACGTGGAGTTTCACTAGATATTTACCTTTTGAACTGCTAGGCTCTCTTGTTTACTTTCTTCTTCTCTACCTCCCTCCTATCATTGCCTTACTACTACCTGTTTCTCCCTTTAACTCCCACTTTGACCTTAGTCAATATTATCCTGGCAACATCTCACCCACTTCAAATGTGTTTTTCAAGGTACTAGTGACTAAGAAAAAAATTTTACTTCTTTATATAATATCAGTAACATAAAACTATAAGTTATAAAGGTTTGTGTATTACTGAAGGCATATAACACTCATTAAAGGCAAAAAAAAAAATCCCCAAATCTAAATCTAGTCGTTCAAATGATTTCGAAGACATAAGGAGCTTTCTACAAAATATGTACTTTCAAGTTGGCATGCAAATGTCTAGATAAAATATATTTAGTTTTTATTAAAATATTGGTGACATATGTCTGGAAAATCAAAAGCTATATCGTATGATGAATAAAAACAAAACAGGATTTTTAAGAGTTACTCTAAGTTTCTCCTCTCTGTTAAATCCACACAAAGTAAGGGTGTGAAATATTTTTAAATTAGCACTTCTGTGAGGATACAGAAAGCTTCTATGCAATCAATGTATAGCTAAGGTAATAAAAATAATCTACTGATTTTCTAACCCCCCTCACACACACAAAAAAAAATCTTACAGCTAAAGAATGACAAATACTGCTTTATGGTACTATTCTGTGTGCTTTGTTTCTTTACTCTTTTTCTCCATAAGAAAGTAGCAATGTCTCTCTCTATATCTCTCTGTCTCTCTCTCATTTCTGCTAAGAAGAAACAGATTTTCTTCCATCATATCCATCAGCAAAGCTTTATGACAGCCATACCAAATTCTGTTACACTCACAGTTTAATCAAACTTTCTCTTATTCACTTAAAGGAAATACGTGGAAAATTTCACAAGAAGAAAAACATTTATTTTTTAAATTCTTTACTTGTCAAAAATTATTTCCTTAGCCTTAAAATATCTTTTCACAGGATGAAAAATAAGTTGAAATAGGAAGCCAGATCTCAGAAGGATGGATTATTCAAACAGAAATGCCCTGATTTTCTGACTAAGAATAAATTTCCATCTACAGGAGATGGAAAGAAAGAGTGATAACATTAGTTATATTAGAAAAGGAAAGCTATTGCTTTTATAACCCATGTAATTTGGACTTTAATATCCCCAAACCACACATCAAATATTTCTTTTCTTATTCTTAAAATGTCTTTAGATTAAATTTTAAGATGTAAGTGATAAAATATATTCAAGTTATTGGCAGAAGAAGTTTTCACATATATATTTCATATATGTATTTCAAGTATCTCTGTGCTCTGCTAGTTTCAGCTGAATAAAAACAAAAACATGAATAAAAAGAAAAAATAACAAAATGAATACATTTATAAACTCAGGGATAGCCTTTGAGGAATCAAGAACATTATTAAATATGAACAATTATTTTGAAAATACAATAGCAGACGCCTACTGAAACATATTTTCCACATTTACTAGAATATTAGATTCACCATCAAATGGTAAATAAGTTAAGGGTAATGATATGCTCTATGAAGGAATATGAGAGAGGTAGGGGGCTTTTAATTCGATATAAGAATCACATAGAAGACTGACCTGCAGAAATATTTTCTTTATGTTATGTAAAGAAAGAAAGGTATGTGAAAGATCTTGTGTGTGCATGCCCACACAAAGTTTGTGGAAATGGAGTGAGTTTATATTGGAAAGTGCAGAAACACAATATAGCATAATTGGTTTATGTCTACCTTTTATTGTTTTTTATTATTATTTTTCAAATACTTTTAAAATTTGCCCATAATTTCAATCTATAATAAAACAATGTTGTTATTTATCCATGTCAATTTTGAGGCATACATTTATTTCTTCTCCCTTAAAATAAAATCATAGCATCTAATATTTCCTTTTACTTTTAATACTTTCCTATATTTCTAATATCAATTGGTATCAATTTAAAGTAGATTGTTAAAATTTTAAGATATATTTGTTATAATCCCCAAGGATAGCACTAAGAAAATATCTTTAAAAAATATACATAATGGGAAATGAGAAAGGAATCAAAATAATATACCATAAAATCTATTATGCACAAAGTAAAGCAGTAAAGGAAGAAATAAGGAATACGAAAGGTAAAAGACATACAGAAAATGAAGAGCAAAAGTCCAAAAGTAATTACTTATCAATAATTACTTTATATTCAAACAAATTAAACTCTCCAATCCAAAGGCAAAGATTGGCAGAATTATTTAAAATCAATTTACATATTTCAAATGCATAATAATTTTGATTGCTTTATGCTCCTAAAAAATTTTAATTTCCCTAATTTTTATATATTAAATTGGAAGTAAGGAAAAAGGAAATATCATAAATAACTTCTTTTTCAGGTTCTGATGATTACATAAATGCTTCCAAAATGAATCAAAGCAAATATATGCTTAACTTTGGTGGATCATATTCCTACAACAATTTTAGTAACCTATATACTTTGACATAGATCTATAATACAAATAAACTGGATTTACACATGATGACAAAGTCTTAATTTCTTAAAGTACCTTTACTTGGCAAAATATCAGTGTTATAATGATTCTTGGTATTACTAGCTCTTTAGGTAATCAATATTCTAGAGGTTTGCATAAATCTTTACAAAACTGTCCTTCTTGAGTGATGAAAGTGAGAGACTATTTTAACAGAATTCAGGAACCTAGAACAGGTAGAGGAGTTTAGAAGAAATGCTCTCTAAGATGCAGTTCAGTAAGGCCCCCTATCCCACTCCTCCCTCTCCATTGGGTTCACATGATAGAGAGGGTTTTGTGGCAAAAGCGCAAACTTTGGAAGCAGCCGAATGTTATGGAACTATTGTTGAGCAGAAGACAGTGGATCAGAGGGAGGGCAATGCAAAGGAACATTGAGACCAGCTCGTGTGTCGATTTAGGGATGCAGGATTAGTAATGGTGCAACACCACAAAGGATAAATCCATAATACACAAAGCAGCCCAATTTACATTCTGTACTCAAAAGAGAAAGGAAGCGTCTCCATAGAGGCATGGGTTATATTTTTGTGACTCATATTAGTGGTTTAAAATAAATCCTGAAATAATTTGTAATGCACAGTTAAATATTTGCTTTTCTCTATAGACTGAATTCATCTTGGAGGCAATTTCGCCGAAACTATCAATCGCTGTGACACTGCACATAATGTGCAGGTTCAGGGTGAGTCCTGGGTACACTACCTCGAAGGCAGGGGAGTCTGTGTTACACGCACTGGTATTTGCCTTATAGACTTCATAATGAAGGGTGTTTCATATGGAGAGCCAAGGCATGCAGCCTTATAAGAATTTACAATGTAACTGCAAGGATAATCACATGAAGTAAAAGGATTGAGATCAAAATTTAAGTTGGCTCAAAGATACACTCATTAGTCTGGTTAAGAATATCAACTCAGCTGTGTCGGTCTTAACAGCCACTCAGTGGCTGGCTAATAAGTGAAGACTTGAAGTTGTAAATGCGTTTGGATGCTAGAAACACTTACAGAAAGTTAGGTCCCCAGGAATGAAGAGAAGGATATTGAATCATGATTAGAGTATGTCTTTAATATATCATAATACTGCCAACTCAAATGCAGAGAATGTATGAATAGTAACCCAGCTTTTCAAAGACCAGAATTAAGAATTATATAAGCTATCATACTTATTAATTCATTGGTTTGGGAGCACAGCGTTTAACAATATTCAAACAATGGCTGAATAGTAGGAAGAACTGGCTGACATTGTACTTAAAGTTTCTTATTGTCCTCGAAGAGAAGGAGAAAATTTCTTGTACATATATTTAGGATAAGAAGATATTAAAGCTAAGACGGAGCTTTTGAGCACTGTTTGAAAGCATCAAAGTTGGTTTAGTCAAGTTGCTACAGAAACTATTTGTAGTAAAATCATATTGAAGAAGCTAAGCCTTCAATGACCTATTTGCCCTCAAATTTTTGTTCTTTCTGGAGTCAATTCTTGATGAAAAAGTAAGGAAAAAAAGTTTGCAGTGACTGAATTGAAAGTTTATAAACAAGATTTGGTTAGAGAGGATAAAATGATGAAAGTTTAATTCCATTTCTTCACAAAAAAATATTGGTGACTATTTTTGACTACTGCAAATAACAGCATGGAGAAGTGCACGTCTGGAAAATACTCCCCTGGCAGCTGTCTATACGCACAGAAAAGGGCCATTTTATGAAAGTTTGAAATTTTAACCTGAAAAGATTTGCTGTTCTATTATGAAGCAAAAAGATTTGGGCAGGTATGGTGAAGGAACAGCAAGCCATATCTAGAAGATTGTAATCCTGCTCTTAATCCTCTCAAATAACTAGTACATTTTATAATTGTGATTGCATTTGAAATGGCAAAAACCTAAATCACCAATTTATGAAACATTAATACATTTCCTGGCTATAGTATGTTTAGTTATAAAATGCATTTGTTACATGAGAAAAAATAATTTTCATCAAAGGAATCAAATATAGTGTGGGGCCAGGTATAGGACTATTTGTAAATTCTGTCAAGTTGGAGAAGTTAAGAGTAGGGAAAGGACATATTTAATTATTGCATGACAAATAAGATTTTCAAGAAAAACAGAGAAATAATGGCCTATCCTCTTAACCTTATTTTATTCCTTCAATTGTTATATGATACAGAAAAAAGGAACAAATCTTAGGGGAACAGCTCTATGAATTTTTATATGACTACACTCTGGAGTAAACTCCAGTAGATAAAGATTTGAAATATTGATAGTCTTCCTGCAAAAGAGACTTGATGAAAAATTATGTGCAATATAAATTTTGACAATCTGTACCTTCTAAAGAATAATGGGCATTAACTTTAGCTTGTATTATATAAGAGAATTGAAACGTACAATTTTACAGTTTCGCCCAAGTAAAAAATTCCTTTTGTTTGTTTTTAACCTATTCCTGCTTCTGTTCTGACTCAGGCCAAGTTTCATTTAAATGCTGCTAAAGCTATAACTATGTCATGCCAAAGTAATTGAGTGTGGCAGAGTAAATAATTCAGTCAATGTGGTTTACCAACAGATAAAGATTTCTGTTGTGTATATAGACTCTCACTCAAACATCTAGAAATTTGAAAAGTAAAAAAACAAAAGAAAACATATTTTGTTAAGTTTATTAATTGTTCAAATGAAGACATTTAAAATGTTAGAATAATCCCCTCCCCTACCACTAGCAAATGAAAAATTTGAATATTATATCACCAGATCAATGTATCCTTAGAATGGCACGCCTTGTATTTTGGACTTTTCTAACTGAATTCTCTTTTTATGCTGTTTTGATTTCTGTGCAGAACAGTTGACCCAATTTCCTACTTTAAGATTTTGAGAACTTTACGAAATTGTTTTAGCTTCTTTGGCTGCACTTTAACTATGGGAATTTGTTAGCTTACAGTCTTGAGGCTAGGAGCAAGCCCAAATCAAGGTGCCATCAAGGCAATGCTTTCTTCCCAAAGACTGGCATTTTGGGTATCCTTGGTCGTGGGGTCCTCTGTCACATGGCATGCACAAGGTGGCCTCTCCTGGCCTCAGTTCTCTTTTCAGGTTCTGCTGAATTTCAACATCTTGCTTCCCTTGGCTTTCTCTCCTATCTGTCAGAATTTTATACTGCTTATAAAGGACTCCATAGGATTAGGATGCATCACGGGCTACACCGTAAATGAAGTAACCTCATCAAAAGATCCTAATTATAATGGGCTCACATCCACAGGACTGGATTCACCTTAGGGACATGTTTTTTTCTGGGGAACATAGCTGCAAACCACCACAGACATCATCCTACACATGTTAAATAAAGGTAATAGAATCTTCTAAATTTTCCAACTAAAGCATGGGCGATGACAGTCTGTGACATTGAGTCAATCACATATCCTCACTCTTTATAAGAAGAAACAAGAGAGCTATAAGAGAAATGATTTGTGAATATTGTCAGCTTAGCAGAGACTGCACTGACGTTGCCCCTTCACTCTGCTGACTTCAATAAAAATAGTAAGGATGGGTGACTTTGAGCATTGCAGTAGTACTAAGGTGCCAGGACAGAACAAGGTGAAATGCTTCCTGTGGAAACATACCTTGTGTAGTCTGGTTTTTGGCAAGCATGATAAGAGACTGGTTGGAACTGAATGCAATTTCTAAGTGCCAGAAAAAGGATGCAGTAGAAATGAATTAAATTTCCAGAATACAGTAGGATAATGAATAAGAATTCTCCTAAGTTAACTGGACAGTAAAGATATTAATTTTATTAGAGTTTTATTGCAGTGCCCTACTTACAAAGGCTACCTGACATGGTGATGATTCTCCTACAGGAAGATACTGTGTTGTGGATTCTACAAACCACAAAGCAAGGAAAAAATGCTAGTATATTATCCAGAGAGTACATAACCTGTCCAAAGATATACATTCTAATGTGTCTCTGGGGTGGGGGCCGGGGAGAGGTGGGGAAGGAACATGCAAAACAAAGAGCCAGGTGGCACCAAGGTCAGACTACCATAAAAACATCAAAGACTCTGACTCATTTTCTCAATGCCTCTTTGCATCAACCTGGAGGAACCAAAGGCAGAAGAGGAAGGACTGGGAGAGAAAGACCAAGGACAGTGAAGCTGTGTGATGCCCTTCACCACTGCAGGTTCCCTGAGCTGGCTCAAGCTTGAGTCATCCAAAGGGGAATGGCTGAGACCTGGATAAATGATAAGAGTTTTATATTTAGATCAGACTGGTCTTTTTAGTAACTAAAACCATGACTGTGCTCATTCTTAAAAGTGAAGGAAAAGCTATGAAAATCTATTCTACATAACATTTCATGGGCAGGGAGGAGAGATCTAAAAGTGTGTTTATTCAAATAACAGAGGTATCAGGGCACAAAAAGGCAATTCCTTGTTTACTCGCTTAGTGTCCTGTCTCATTTAATACACAAATAATACAGATTTACTTTTTTTTAAAATATTAAGATATCTGGTAAAGTAAATATGGGGAGCAACTTAGAAAATTATGATTTTTCTGGCATTTTGAAAATATACTTATGGTCATGATTAGTTCGTATTTCAATAAAATAGCAGACAGGGTAAAAGAACTGGACATTTTTATAAGGAAGCATGCCTTACAAAATCCAAATTCATTTATTTTAACAAATAATTTAGCTATTTATTTTTTTAATTCTTAAACATCTTCTTTGGCCAAGATAACATATTGTTTTACTGTCAAAAACGAAGAACAACAACAATAAAAAATCATCTTTTCATAATGATATGTTCTACAAATATAGAAAACTTTCTTTTTCACTTTTTAAAATGACGTTATTATGGTAACAGATATATACAACACAAAATTTATAATTTTAACTTCTTTCATGTGTATAATTCAGGGATGTTAATTACATCCACATTGTTGTGTTATCATCACTACCATTCATTATTTAAACTTTTTTACCACTTAAACTGAAACTCTACCATAAAGCAGTAACTCCTCCTTCCTCCGCTCTCGAACTCCCGGTAACTTTTAATCTACTTTCCCTCTCTATTCATTTGCTTATGCTAAGCATTTCATATAAGTGGAATCTTACAATTTTTTTTTTGGTGTTTGGCTTATTTCACTCAATATGCTGTGGTCAAGAATCATCCATGTTGTATCATGTATCAGAACTTCATTCTTTTTCATGGTTGAATAATATTCCATTTATGGATATACCACATTTTCTTTATCTACTCATCTATTGATAGGCACTTTGATTGCTTCTACTTTTTGGCTATTGTGAATAATGCTTCTACAAGGATTGGTGTACAGATAAATATTTGATTTCCTGATTTTAATTCTTTTGAGTATTAAATGGAAGTGAAATTTCTTTGTCACATGGTAGGAAATATAAAACTGTTTTCCACAGAGGCTGCATGATTTTACATTCCCGTCAACAATCTGTAAGGATTCCTATTTCACCACCTCCTCACCAACAGTTTTTATTTTTATGTGTTTTTTAACAAATTGATTTTATTGAAATATATTAATAAAGCATAAATCCATCCAAAGTATATAATCAATGGTATCTGGTATCATCACACAGTTGTGCATTCATCACTCCAATCATTTTAGACCATTTTCATTATTCCAACAACAACAACAACAATAATAATAAACCAAAACCAACCAATCAAACAAACAAAACTCATCATCTCCCAGTCTTTCTGTGGTTCTCCTGCTCTACATAGCTGTTTTTCATTTTTCTAATAATAGCCATCCTAGTGGGAGTGAAGTGTAGTTTTCATTTATATTTCTGTAATGGTTAATGATCCTTAGTACCTTTATAAGAGCTTATTGGCAAAATGTTTCTATCTCCTATGTTAGAAGAGAAAATCCTTGGGGGAAAAAAAGAGATATTCACTACCAATCTTCCATTAATAAAAATCTTGAAATTAGGAAAAGAAAGGAATGATGACATATTTGAAAATCAGATTAAGAGATGGAAAAAAATACTACTTTTTGCTAAGAATTATATTTCTTTATCAAGTCTCTTTAAATGTTAATTTTTTTTCTATTTTCATTAAAAAAAGGTATCATCATTATTACATCAACAATGGATTGAATGTTCTTCCTCAAATATCATTCCTCATGATGAATGTCAATAAACTTTTCCATTGTCAAAGCCTTGAGGGAGAAATTCTAGGAATTAGGCAGAGGATGGTAGGTTTCACAATGCTTTCAAATCATTTAGTGAACTCTAGGACACCACAAGAAAATCTTGATTCCTGTGTGTTTTGCCTGAAATGAGAAAAATATATAGCTCACCTTGGGAAAAAGTTAAAAATTCCAATGTCCAAAACAAAAATTTCATCAAGATGATCTACAACAAGCAGTTTTCTCAATATGGACAGTAGATGACTAATAAATAGAATGTTCAATTGGGTTAAAGTTAAATAAATATAATCATGACTCCCTGCTGAACCAAGTATTTTAGGATGTCACATCATTACAAGGCTCAATTTTTCCATTGGACTTATTAAAAGAACACTGGACAAAGAAAATTATTATTTGATAATACCCATAGTAAGAGTTTAAAGAGACCCAATTTAGTTTAAAACTGTTGTATCTGTTAAGTTTACTGAAAATAAAATGTGTAAATAGATGGAGAATTGTACTTATGTTAGAAAACCAGCAGAATATATAGCAATAAACGATTTAATGTTTTTTCTTATGTACATCAAAAAAAGGAAACAATAAAAGATTAATGAAGCAAACAGGAACAAACCACAGGAAAGACAATATGTATGAGAACAGCTGATTGTAGGACAATGTGTATAATATAATTCTATTACTGAAAAAATAAACCACAGAAATCAGTGTCTTAGAAAAAGTAGTTACTGCATAGTGAGAGGAAGGGCGGAGCAATAAAAATTTTAATATTTTTTGTTTTGTGCTTTTTATTTAAAAAGAGTAGAAGATGTTTTAAATTTCTTTGAAAAATGTACAGATCATAAAATGGTTCTGGAAAATCCAGATGCAGAAAATAATGAACTTAAATCTATGACTCAAACCGTATATAGGAATGGTCTCAAAGTGGATCAGAAACTGAAAGCAAATACTTGACCCCTAACATTTCTTGCAGAAAACAAAAGAGAACATCGTTGTGACCTAAAAATCACATGTACATAAAAGTCTAATATTTTCCCTGTATGTGTAAATCTATAGTGACAGAAAGAAGATCAGAGTAAGGAGAAAAAGGGAGTTAGAAGAGTGTTGGAACTGAGGGAAAATGGAAGTTGCAAAGTAAATTTTGAAGGATATTTGTTTGTTCAATGCCTTGACTGTGGTGTTGGTTTCATGGTGTATTGATATGAAAAAAAACATGTCAAATATGTGTAGTTTTTGTATTTCAGTTATACCTCAATGAAACTATTAAAATATACTTACATAAAAGAGATATATAAACTTTATATTGATTTATAAACACCAAAAAAGAAGCAGCATTTTTTGAAAACTTAGAGAAAAGCAGCAAAATTTTGTAAATGAAATGAAATGGGCAAAAGTCAGGTGTTTAACATAATTATTGTAATATTAGTAAATGAGAGGAAAAATTTGTTGGAAACAAAGATTAACTTCTTCAGTAGAATTTGCCTTTAAGAAAATTAATGGAGGTACAGCAACTGCTGGAAGACTTTAAGCAAAACTAAAGGGGAAACAATAAATAATGAAAAATAAGATTACAGACTCTTGTATGTGACTTCAATATTTAGCAAACTGACATAAAAAGTACTCAGCAATTAAGGCTAACATTTTGCTTTTAGTATTTTTCTTATCACTTTTATATCATATGAATAAAATCACTTAGTTGGGAATGGACAGAAATATGAATTATTATAAAATAAAATTGTTGTAAAAAAATGAGTTTCCCACCTTGTGTAAATTCATTAAGAAAAAGTGAACAAAACATAAGGTAGCAAAGAAAGAAGAGAGGAAAAAATAAAATCAGAAAACTCTCTTTGCTGGTAGATACTCAACAACCAAAAGGAAGAAACTGAATAAGAGACTCTTCGAATTCCTTGCAGCTCAACATTTTTTAAAGAAAAGATCAAAATTAAACACTATTTGCCAGAGAAGAACTCAGGTTTTGTTGTTCAGTACTTAACTTGTCTAGTTATTGCTTACATAACTTAAACCTGTTGCTTAATGTTGCCATGTTTTAGTTATTGTACCCAAAACAAGAGAAGAAAATATTCATCTCACATAGTATATTGTGCTTGAAAAGAGAATATTTGACCCATATTCTGCAATCAAAACTTTCTTTAGCTTGAAATGCTCTTTCATTTTCAAGGCTTTTGACAAATTTATAAAGGCTCTTGTTTTCTTGTTCAGGACCAGGGAAATATTTCAGAATATTTCACAGGGATAAAAATTATACCAGCACTTGCTAACAAATTTCACTGATGAAATTTATTTTTCTATTTAGAGCATTAATAAATAACATCAACATTGAAAATGCTTTAATCTAAATCAAGGGTTCTTACAAGGGGTCCGTTAGTTTGAACCGAAATTTTAAAAAGCATTATTCTTTTGGGAACGTGTTGGTGCGCATGTGAATTATTTATTAAATAATACACAGTAGAGTGTGGACTTAGTAAAGGGTCCATGGCAAAGGGGTCTGTGGAACAATAAAGGTTAAGAACTCCTGATCTACATTATAAAAAATATTACATTATACACACAAAAAATTAGCAAACTAGTTCAAAAAAGAAACTGAACTGGACACGGTGTACATGCACACAGCTATATCAGTAATTTGATATATTAAGAGATTAGATTTTTAATTATCCGTCATTTTATGAGCCTTGCCATCTGATCATATTTGATGAAGGGGTCCTAATACCAAATGAGTTAGATAGATAGGAAGGAAAAAAAAAATCAAACCTGGTTGCTAAAGGATATATTTCTCTTCATCAATGTCAAATTCTACTCTTTTCTCCAATGAACTGGTAATTACATCATTATTTGCTTTTAAATTTGAAAGATAATCTATTTGGCTGATATATCTGGTTATTCCTGCCACAGAAACAGATGAGGTTGGGTTTGTAGATTTATCATCATAGCCACAAGAGACATTGCTTAGCAACTTTTGTTCAGTAAGGAGACCTGATGATATTTGGCAACACATTTCCATTCACAGTCAAGGTCATGGAGGACTGAAGTATTCTAACTCTTCCATTATGATTGATGAAGGAAATTCTTTTCTTTGCATAAATATAGCAAAAGAGAAACCCTAAAATGACCTTGAGTCAGTTTACAAAGCACCAATTTCACAATTCTAGCAACACCAAGAAAATTCTGATGTAGCAATGACTTGAGTTGTATTTTGTATCCTCCCATATTGCTTAGATATGTCCTTAAATAAGACATTGCTTATAATATGTTAACACAAATGTGTAATTAAATGACAAAAACACTTTTTTAGTTTTCATTTGCATTTGATAATAATGAAGAAATAGCATTAGACAGTTATACACATTTTATTCATAAGATAACTTTGGTAGCTGGAATAAGTCAACAGCACTTTAAAACAACTTTTTAAAAAATGTGATGGAGCGCTTATCACTGATGTAAAAGCAGAGGTCACCAGAGGTTCAGAGGGGTGGGAGAGGGAAGAATAGGTGTGATATGGGGGCATTTTCAGGACATGGGATTTGTCCTGCATGATTTTGCAGTGATGGATACAGGCCATTGTATGTTTTGTCATAATGTAACAAAATTGTGCAGAACAAAGTGTAAACTATATTGGAAACTGTATTCCATTTTACAGTAGCTCTGTCAGTGCTGTAAGTAGCAATGCTTCAATACAGGTCATCAATTGTACCACACTGATGAAGGATGTTGTTAATGTGGGAAAGTGTGGGAGAGGAGAGAGTGGGGAATATGGAATCCCCTATATTTTTTATATAATCTAAAGCTTCCTTTTAAAAAATTATAAGAAAATATTTAAAAAAAGAAATGTAGTAAATTAGCTTTATTCCATAATTATACTTTCTCTCTTTATCCTTTTGCAACTTTTGTTAGAAGTACTGTGAGGAAGGAATTTGCATTAGTACTTGCTTATTATTGGTGTTTTCTCTGACATTTAATATCTTATCATACCCTGGATTATAACAATTTTTAATTTTTACCAAAGTAAACAACCACACTATAAAACCGATTAACTAGGTTTAAAAACATCATCATCATTTGATTTAATTTGAATAGACACATAATTCTGTGCAAATATAAACTAAATTTGTACCATCTTAGCCTTAAATATGTCTCTTGGACATAATGAAATGGAACAATTCTGGACAATTTGAAAATTTTACCTTTATTTTCATAAAAAATGTAGTTGTATATATTTATCTAGATTAATATAAAGTACATGTAATTTTTCAACAACTCTCTTCACTTTTAACAATCTGGAACGTTATCATTAAGAAAATACTATATTAACAACTCTTAGAAATGAATAAAAAATTTAAGGAAATATGTATTAAAATGTAAATTTAATTCTTAATTTAACTGATATCTAAAGTAGAGAATAAAATGTGCTCTAAGGCTTAAATATCTTTTATTATTTAGTTTTACACACAAACTCTACGATTCAACTACAACCACATGCAAAGATTAATACATGAATAAATACATAAAATGTTTTCTGTATTTTTTAAGTAATTAGATTATTCAAAAGCTTGCACGTCTAATTTTGGCAACCATGCTTAAAAGGGATTTGATTAAACTAGAAGGAAAAGAATGAGAATATGAAAATGATCAAAGAAATAGGGATTTCTGCTTCAGTTCCTACCTGACTGACTCCCAGAAGAAAACAAATATAAAATATGGACATATTACAAAAAGCAGCTCCTGAAAAAGTAGTAGAATGAAAGACTCCTATGGGGAGTATATACTAGGAGCAGGGGAATTGTATGAAGTGAATTTCCTGGGGTTTTCGTTTTTTTTGTTTTTTTTTTTTTTTAATGGCTATTAGGATGGACCAAGATTATTTGGACTATGGTAAAGTTAACATAGGGACCTTGAAGGAAAAGCACACAGAATTTCTAATCTGAGCAGCCAGCACACTCAAATACAGGGAATTCTGGTTAATGAATAGTTGTGAAATTCTAGAAGGGAATAGTCAGACAGGCAATCTCAATTTCTAACTATCTACAAATTTAAGTGACTCCTAAATTATTAATAAGCAGAAGAGATCCAAAGAAGCTTGAGCAAAAACAAAAATTTGAACTGAAAATTGAGATGCCACAAAGAACTAGAATTTACAACCAAGATCATTTTCTGAACACAAAATAAACAATAGTTTTTGAGAAAAACAACTGAATACAGAATCTCTACAATTTACCATTCATAATATCTAGGGTATAATCTAAAATTACCTAAAGTACAAGCCAGCAAGAAAATGTAGTCTTATAAAAGACAGACACCAAGATAATCCAGATGTTGGAATTATTAGACCAAGGTTTTTAAACAATCATCAATGCAGGAGAGTTGAATATGATGTAAATGAGAAAAAATACGGTAAATTTCAGAAGAAAAACAGACATTTTCTTAAAATATCAAATGAATTATTCTAGAACTAAAATATGATACTTGAAATAAATAACTGTATGGGTCAATATAACATAGATGAACATAGAGAAAAATTATTGAAATAAAAAGGAAACAAAAGTTCAGGAAATGGATAGATATCTGACTGCAAAACACACATGTAATTGGCACAAAATAAGAAAAGGAAAGAGAAGACGGAAGATAAATATTTGAATAAAAAATGGCCAACTATTTCCCAAAATCGAGGAAAGAAAGAAATTGACAGACAGCAGACACTCAAGGAACACCAAGCAGAGAAACCCTAATTTGCAACACTCGTAACACATTAAAAGCCCCCCAAAAAAGAGCAAACCTTGAAAACAGCAAGAAAAATATGAAACCTTATGTAGAGTGGGAAAGCAATTTTACTAATATCTAACTTCTCATTGGAAACTAAGGAAACCAGAATAGTGGGGAAAACCTCTTAAAGGAAAAAGTCAGTCCCAAATACTATATCATGCCAAACATCTTCAAGAATTCAAGTAAAATTGAAAAACGTTAAGATGAAAAAATAGAGAAATTGTCACCAAGTTCACTATAAAAACGTCTAATAAAATGTTCTTCAGTTGAGAGGGAATGATACCAAATAGGACCTTGAAACTTTTGTAAAGGAATGACATGTATCAGAAATTGTTACTCTATCCATGCTAAGAACTATTCTTTTTTCTCCTTGAGTTTCTTACTATATTAGATACTAAGATCAAAATTTATAATATTGTATTGTGGATTTTATAACAGGTCACAATTTTATAACAGGGACTTAGGGCACGAAAGGTACAAAACTAAACCAAAAAAAGATAAATATATTTTATGTACAATATATGTATATATGTATAAAACTATAACATACAGCATGAGGGTGATGTTAACCATAAGGGTGATATGCTTGCAGTTACATATTTTCTATACTTAAAATGAAGTAGTATAATAGTAACTGTAACTTAATTGTGCAAAGTAAGCAGATAAACAAAAATAATAAAGATAAGATCAAAAATCAATGACATCAAAATTGAATAAAATATTGAAAAAATTAATTAGACCAAAAACTTTTTCTTTGAAAAATGGATTAGTCACTAGCAGGACAGATAAAGAAATAAAGGGAAAGACAAAAGAGAAGCAAAAACTACCAAAATGAGAAATGAAAGAGCAAGCATCACTACAGACCTTACATACAATTTAAAGATATAAAAGTAATGTAATTAACAAATTTTTTCCGAAGTATTTGTAAACCTAGTTGAAATGGACAAATGATCATTTTATTTCTCTGTAATTTTTAAAATCAGTGAAATTGATTTTCATATATTAGCCTACCCTTGCATTCCCTGAATTAAATCCACTTGGTTTTGATTTATTTTCCTTTTTCTATGTGAGTATTTCATTTTTTAACATGTTGCAGACTTTTGGCGTCTACTTTGACATTGATGTTCAAAGGAGGATTATTCCTAACACGTCCAATTAGAAAATAACCCAAATATCCATCAACAGGTAAGTAGATAAGTATATTTTAGTATAACCATGTCTTGAAATACTACAAAGTAAATAAAATAATGAAATTCTAACACATAATATTGTGGATGAATATCAAAGTCATCATGCTAGATGAAAGGTGTCAATATAAAAGATGGCATAAAATATCCAATTTTTATGAAATCCAGGAAAAGCAAAATAATAGCAGATCTGAGTTTTTTTGGGTAAAGAATGAGTGGAAAAATTTGACTGCACAGGGCCATGGAGTTACCTTTTTAAGAGACAAATGTGTTCCATGTCTTGATTGTAATAGTGGCTACATTTTTTAAATTTAAAGATGTATTTATTTATCCCTCTCCCCTCAGGGCTTGTTTTTTTTTTGTTTTTTGTTTTGCTGTCTCTTCTCTGTGTCCATTCGCTGCATGTTTTTTCTGTGTCTACTTGTCTCCCTTTGTTGTGTCATCTTGCTGTGTCAGCTCTTCAGGTCGCGTGGGCAAGTTTGCCTTCACAAGGAGGCCCTGGGACGCGAACCCAGAGTCTCCCATATGGTAGACAGGAGCCCAACTGATTCCTGATTTTTTAAAATTAATGAGGATCATCCAACTATACACTTAAAATGGGTGGATTTCATTATATTATTAAAAGACATTAATAACATAGAGAAATGAAAAAAATAGATTAGATGACTCTTAGGAGAAAATATGAAAGAAATGCATGCAGTTTGACATAAGGAAGAGTCTAAGGGTTAACATCAGGATATGTGGAATTGGGTCCTATATGTATCTCAAAAGGTTGAGAAGGAATGTTTTTCTTTTCTTTTTTTAACTTTTTTTATTAAAAAAAAAAACTTTAGATTACACAAATGTTACATAAAAAATATAGAGTATCCCCATATGCCCCACTTCCTTACACACACATTGGAACATTGCCGCTAAACATTGATTATAGTTCATATTATAGTTTACACTCTGTCCCACACAATTTTGTAAGTTATGACAAAATATAAGATGGTCTGTATCCATCATTGCCCTGTCATTCAGGACATCTCCAATGTCCTGAAAAAGCCTCCATATTACCTGCTTTTCCCTCCCCCTCCCCTCAGAATCTCTGGTGGCCACTGTCTCCACATGAATGATCAAAGTTCTTCCATTGCTAGAATAACAATAAGTCTCTAGTAGAGTAACTGTATGTCTAGTCTAGTCTATTGTTCATTACAGTTCTGTGGTTGTTGGGATAGTGATGCCCATTCCATTTCTAACTGAGAAAAGGCTTAGATCCCATAGGGCTGATGAATGGGACTAACCAGTATTACAGTGTTGGACTCTTTGGTGGTTTCCCGACAAATGGCTCTTCTGCCTCTTCAATTTGAGACTATAGTGAATACTAGACTTGATAGGTATATGTCAAACAGACTTAAGTCTTTGTGCTGTCCACATGCCAGTTGGACTCTGAATCCCAACAAAGTTGCAGCCCCTACTCTTCAGTTCATTAGGTTCACCCAGGACAATTAACAAGGAGATGATGATGGACAACACCCTTCCCAAGGAACAGGAATGTTTCTCAATTTAAGAAAATAATATTTTTTTACTTGTACATAAAGGAAACAATATTTAAAATTTAAAATATACAACATAATTGTGAAATTTCAGCATTTGTTTCACTTGAGATGTTTGAGAACATCTATGCATTTTGGATATGTCCATTTGCTTGAAGTATAGAGGATGATTCTCTGTGATGAGATTAACGTAGTATCAAAATGCTTTTAAACCATACCTTCTGGAAAACGTTTTTTAATAACACTTTATATGGAATGCCTGATATATCAACTATATGAAATGGGGTTATTACTATCTCAGAAACTATGAAGTGACCCATATTTTATAGCTAAGAAGTTAGTCTGTCACAATTATGTATATGTATATGGATGTATATCTATATTTATATCTATATCTTATCTACAAATTTCTATACCTATATATATAAACACTTACATATACGGACAGATGACATATTAATAGATTGACAGATAAAAGCACAACACCCCTGGACAAGAGACAAAGTCTCTTTTTTATTCATAGCACAAACAGCCATAGTAGCATCTTGTGTCAATACCCACAGGATATTTTGATGTGGGCTAGCTAAATGTATCTGCACATTCAGTGGGGTGCCTCATAAGAGACCTCACTCCTACTAATTATGAAACTCTGATTTTATTTAGGACCTCTGGTCATCTTATCCTCCTCTCCGAAAAGACAGTGGGAGTGGAATGGGATAGAGAAAACTTATCTTTATTCTGGAATGTAAACAAATCTTCCCTTGTGAGGGGAAGGAATGTCTTTACTATTACTACACTGAGGTGTATCTGGGAAAGGACTATCTCTTGCTTTACTTTCCTTGCAATGCTTATTTATAGAAATATGTTTAAATTGGCAATAATGCCTCTTGTGAGAGGGCATGGACCATGCAGAAATGTAAGATATTCATGGAGCATTGTCTCTCAATAGGTATTTAACATTTTATATCTATTTTATAAATTCAGAATTGTAATATTTGCATTGCATTAAGGCAATAATCCTTTTCAATAATTCAATGGAATTTTAATTCAGAGATGCAATTTGCAGTCTTTAGTTAGCCTTAGTTTCAAATGTTTTCTCTCATTTTATTGTGATTATGAGTTATGACAAAATCCCTGTTTATAGAAGTAAATGCTAATGAAAATAGTTTCTTAAGTGCTTGACTTGCAATCTCAGTCTGTTCTTGAGCACCTTGAAAAAAAATGACTATTTTTGTTTTCATGTTAAATTACTACCAGAATAAATATTATTCAAAATCTTCATAAAAAATACAAACATCAAACAATACTACCTACAAATTAGAATAAATACTGAATATTATTCATGAGATAAGAGCACAAAGAAAATAGTCATGCTTACATTGGTCCTAGTAATTGGTGTCACACAGCATTCATCCTCTTTACCAGGGCATTTGCTAGCCAATTCAGGAGAAGCAAATATTCAAGTATCTGAATTTAAAAATGGCAAGTTAGGAGTTACTACCTTATCTGTATTATAGAGACTAATGACGAACTTCTGATACAAACTTTCCAAATGGTAACCAGGTGGTCACCTGTTTAATAGTTGATTGAATTATCTTCCAGTTAGAAGGATAATTTGTCTTGATTAGGATAATCATTTATTTTGGGTAGGGATTTATTGTTCTTTTTGCTATGCTTCTGCAAACACAGAGAATGACTATACTTACTATTTATGGAATGATGGCAAGATTTTTTATAAGTGTTTTTAAAATAACCATTTTTTTCTAGATCCACATTATTAATAAACTTGGCTTATACTTCTAGCACACATTTTGTAAAACGGTTTATGAAATTTGTTCTTCTACTCTGTGTTTACAAGCTATTGCTTTTTTCCTCTAAGTCGGTGTTCTAATTTTTTCCATTTAATCTTTACCTTTACAGTAATGAGCTGACTCTGACAGGAACATACCAATTATCTCAACAGAATTGTAGAAAAAGATTATTATATCTTTTCTTTTTGATGAGACTACTGTACCAATGAAATGGCCAATCAGAACAGCTTAATTTGTTGTGAGAATATCCAAAACCCTACAGTAATGTGCACTTATCATGGTTTCAGAAGTTCCTTATTTCTAGGACTTAAGTTGAATTCTAAAGCTATCTTGTGTATCTTTCACGCTATGTGTCAATGTTGTGTTTTGGTTATCTATTGCTGCATAATAAACCTTCCAAAACTCAGTTGCTCAAAATAACAAATATTACCATTTTTCTTGGTTCTCTAATGGACTGAGTCTAATCTACGTGTTGATTCCTTAGATATCATTTGAAGTCCATCAAACAGTTATAGTCTTTTATGCTCCCATAGAAACATGTGGCAATAGTAACAGTTGTCCTTTCAAGATGGTTCTCCCCTTCTTCCTGGGCTCTTGGACAACTTGGCTAGAAAATACATTTTTCATTCTCAATTGCAATCACAAATCTCAAGTGTCTAAATTTACTGCAATGGAGTGTGAACAGAAGAAGTAGAGTTCAATCTCTCCCTGTGTTGCTTAAAAGTAAATTTGCTAACCTATATGGCCTCTTTTTCCTCTACTGTTTTATCTGGAATGCTCTTTGTAATTTTGTTTCCTTTTGTTTTAACAATTCCAATAAAAACAATGCCAGAAGGGTGAAGCAAAAAGGAAGAAACCAGTATCGCTGAATTTTGCAGATCACAGCAAGTTTCCAGGTAAGACCAGCAGAACTTTTAACGGGGAGGACTGAAAGTCCATTTTTTCCCCTTTCATGTGGTTTTAACTAGTCCTTGGTAAAAGTCCTTTCTATAACTCATACAAAATTCTACCATATTTTTAGATACTTGACTCTCACTTCAAGCCGCTGTGGAATTAAGAGAACTATTGTCTTTGGATATGAACAAAATGGAAATTATTAAAAACTTTGGAAAGTATATATAAATAAAGGAATGAAATAAAGACAGTATTTTAAATTTTATTAATTTTAATTTAGGAAGGTTTTATCTAACTTCTGGTATCTCTTAGTCAAAATATTCATGTATTTAATGCATTTTAATTGGAAGTAAGCTTATGATAGAAAGGAATAAGTATATATTATTGCATAGACATTTGTTAAGTGTCTGTCAGTATTTCATTTATCCTAAAATGAACAATAAGTAAGTTATAATTTAAAATAATGTGAAGGGGAAGAATAAAAATATGAAAGAGAAGACACCAAAAATCATTCAGTAGAGACAATTTTTCAGAGGGTTGTTCATGTCTAGCTCATCAAATTTTATTTTTAAACAATGAAAAAGAATTTGGCTATAATAAAGTACTTACCCTAAAACTAATATATTATTCCAAAACACAAAATCATATAATAAATTCAATATTTTTTGTTTTACAATAACTGCTTTTACTTATCCTTTCCCATGTACTATTTATGTATGATATAAAGTTATAATATATAGACTATGAATACTTATGCAAGGCACAGATAAACATATAGTAATACAAATTTTCTTCTCAGGAAAGAAATGAAAATATCTGATTTTCCTCTATAAAAATTGATTCTTCTTTCTCTTTGCTTGCCAAAAATATTTGTGTCATTCAGGAGTTTTATTATGTTACTTCCAAGTGCTTTAAATGTGTACGGTTTTAAAAATCTTTTCTGTTTGAGAACTTACATCTTATTCATTACTGGGACATTTTCAGCAATTACTTCTTCTTGTGTTGCCTCCTACTTACTTCCTCTCCTCTATTCTTCTTGGTGTCTTAAACTATGGGAAATTTCCTGGACCTAAATTTCAAAAGTTTTAATTTCCTATTCTTTCAGATATGAATGTTATGTCTGTGATATTTCTTTAATCTTCTTAATTCACCGATTTACTCTTCATCTGTGTCTAGTCTGTCATTATTTCAATAAATGAAACTTTTATCTTCAAGATTTCATATTAGTTATCTAAGGGATCTCTGTTCTTTTATCTAAAACACCTGCTGTTTCATTATCACTATCCATACTCATGTTTATTTGTAGGTAATAAAATTGCTTATGTTATAGTATTTTCATATTGTTCCTTATTAACTCTATACAGAAGAAATATATCCATTATCTCTGTACATAAGAGTCTTGATTGCTGAGTGCTTTATTTTCTCTCTAAGCATATTGGCTTTCCACAGGTGCTTTATAATGCTTGATTTTAAAGGCATCTTAGGTAAAAAGTTTTGTTTGCTTGATCTCACAAACAACCAGGTCTTCCATCTTGGGTGGATTTGCTCCTGTGGAGGAAACTTCTCCTGACAATCCTTTGTTTTGGGCCATTGTTTTGGGCCATAGGCTCCCTATTATGACTAGGTGAGATGGTGTTTACCCACATTCCAGGCATTAGTCAAGCAGCTCTATCTGGGCAGAGATGTTCTAAATTCCAGCCTTACAGCCATAGTGTGCAGTACGGACATAGTAAGCAGTAAGAGCCTTGTCTCATGATGTGTGCCCTTATAACCCAGCTCTGTTCATCATCTTTCCTGTGGAGGGATAAAGTGCAATCCCTGTGCAATACTGTGTACTTTGGTGTGCTTATATTTTAAAGAAGTTTTCTATTTTGTAATTTTTCTCATCTCTATATGCTTTCTGTGTTCACATATGCAATTGTGCATGCATATATGTATGTCTCTTCTATAATTTGCCAGGAAGAGACATTCAGCATATTTTCAATTTCCATCCTGTATAGCACTTCATTTCTTCATATTTCAGTCATCTAAACACTTCTGTTCCACTTGAAAACTATCAAAAATGTATTTTCTAACCTCCTTGTGGGAATTTTAGGTATCAGAAGCTCACATTTTACTAGAAAGAGCTTAGCATTTCCCAGCTGTAACCTCAGGTTTTATTTTCAAAGATGTGTTACAATTTTCAGGGTTTCAAAGGGGAATACAAGAAATATATCTCATATATTTATTAAAATGGCACAGACTTTCTTCTTGCTACGTTGTAGATCCCTTCCTGTACCCCAATAATAATTGAATCCTGAGCATACTGCTTCTGGCTACAGTATAATTATTTGCCACAAAGAGTTATGGTATGCAATATAAGGGTATAAATAAAATATTCACTCTGAATTTAGCTGTACCAAGTATGTTTTGCTTTCAAGTTGTGTTACAGTAATTGGTCAAGTTTTCAATTTTAGGTCTTAAGCAGTTATTAATAAAGTCCATAATGCCTAGATAGATTTGGCTCTCATTATGAATTGTTACAGCATTGACACGAGGTTGCTACAATAACTAGATACTAGCTTGGAGCACCATCATAGGCAAAATGTCCCAAGTAGTGTGAGAGACTAATTTCATTTGCTTGGACAGGTTCTGTTTAATGGAGGAAACCTGAAAATATGGTTTTGAATGAAAAATCAAAATTTTATGTTGCAAAACTCTATACTAAAATCTTTTTATTTAGGGAAAAAGCCCTGAGGTTATGCTCTATTTGTAAAGACTATTTATATTACTGTCTGTTCCTCTTTGCAATGTAGCTAAGTGATTTATCACAGCTATATCAGTGTTCATCTTCAGGAGAAATTTGTAACACAGTATGGAAAGACATGCAAGCTTGAGTGGATCTGTATGACATAAGTTAGTCTATGTAAGTTTGGCAGCATCAATGATTAATATCTTCAATATAAGTATCTGAAGCATTTCTCTACATCAGCCCAAGTCAACCTAAATCTGTTGAATTTATTTTGCACAGAATATATACTTACAAACACGCATACACACACACCAACACACACATACATGCATCTGGTAATTGACTATTCAAGGTAATGATTTCTTGCTTCTTTGGAGTTTTCTAAAACACTATATTTGAATATTTGACACAATGAGGAATGTAAAGTTTGTAAACTTCATTTTCTGTGTGTTGTTGGGAATCTTATATTTGTACATAGAAAGATGCTGCGTGGAAACAGGAGTACTGATAAACATAAGCTTGGATTAAATATAGGAAATTCGTTGGGGGATGTCAAACTCTAGTTTTTTAGAGTTCCATAGATTGATGGACAGATCACTGAAGTTCCATAGGAAAGCGCCAATTACATTAAATTTTATCTTCTACCAACCTTGTGATATTTTTTCAGGGATCCAGGAGACTGCTGAAATTACAGAAGAAATATATATTTTATCTTTAATATTTCTTTACCTATCTACCACTTACTCCTGTGTCAAAAGAAATCGGTACATTTATGTACCCCTCTGGTTTTATCACATACTTCCAAAGACATTGTGTACATTTGAACGCTGTAGAGTTTTCCTTTAGACGTGTCTCAGAAACTATTTTTCCCTTCTAACCAGGATGAGTGAAAATTTAATATTTCCCTGATATGAACCATGGTAAATATTTAGCCTATTAATCCCCAAATACTAGCGTGTGGATGGTTAACTGGCCATAGAATGGGAATTATATAAGGATATTAAAGTACCAATACCTCCCTGATACTACTCTCAATGTTCTCACTCTGCACATCTGACATTGACCCAAATATGAAGTTTTTGGATAGCTCTTGAGTTAATTCTCATGCACAATAAGAATTGAAAAACACTGAAAATAGCCCTTTAGTTATTCCCTCATACATATAAATGAAAATTAACTATAACATATGTTCTGTCAATATGTATCAATAGCATTTATGTAATATTTTATTTTCACCACAAAATTTTTTAAACAGTGCGTTTACAGCCAGGAAGCATAGGAGCATCATGACTCTTTCCTCCTCCAATTTAAATTTGTTATTCCTAATATCTCCACTATTCAGCGTATAATAACTATTTTAAAGTTTTTGTTTTTCTTATCAGCAACATTATGTTCTGCTATGATATTTTATCTTAAGTGCCACAAAAACTCATTCTACATTTTCTAGGACTCTGCTTGACTTTAGAGACATAGCTACTAGCCTGTGGCCATGTGCCAAGCAAGGTTATCTGCCAAGATCTAAGGAAAGAGAGCAAAAAAGGAAGGACTACTTTGTTTCCTGAGAAAATTTAATAAATATTTATTACACCATATTTTGGAATTACAGTACTAGATTATTAACTACTAAAAGTTATGACTTGAAAACATATATGTGCTATAGTTAAGATTGGTGAGATCTTGTTACTTCAAAATTGTGGTGTCTTCAAAATGTCTCTGAAATATCTAATTTACAAAATGTCTATGATGATGATAATCAGTAATAATCACATTGACACTGGCACCCAAAGCTCTGTCACCACATAAAACTGTGAGGGTTATAAAGGCTACTTTTTTTAAGAAAACTGACCAGAATTATCTGCAATTTAAATATTCTATATTTTAGCAAGTTTATAGAACTGTGGAGATTATATCACTCAGTGTACTGAACCATAAGTTGTGAAAAATAGCAATTACTTTGTCCAAAAATATGGTTGAAAGACTTGCGTGGGCACTCACACACACACACACACACACACACACACACACACACACAATCAAATAACTTAAAGTCCAGGAAAGTGATTTTTAAAATTTACAAAATTTTAAAATTTTAAAAATCAACAATATCAAAGGATATATTAAAAAGCTTACTCATTTCCATATTTTTCACATCTCCATAGATTTAGTTGATATTACTCTCATACAAAGAGGATAATTATAAAAGAATGCATTATTTTTAGTTTGGAAGTCTCAAGAAATTAATAAATAGCACTAAAGGAATATATATTTTATGTTATAATATATTTGATATTATACTATCAAATATAAATAGAAAAATCCAAGAAATAAGAATATTTTAAAAGATTCTATTCACATGTGTGGTATTTTATTTCAAAGACATCAAAAAGGAAAAATTATGTATAGAAACATACTTGTATATATATGCATTACACAAATTTACGTACATATATCAGTCTCACAAACACTTATAAACTTAAGCTTGACAAATTCTTCTAAAAATGATGCAATGATAAAAAAGAAAAACATTCCAGTGTATTTGCAGCAATTTTATATTAGCCAATAAAAATAGTCATAATTTATAAATGGAATCTATTTCCATTGTAAAAGCTAATTACAATGAAATTTTCATGTCTTTTATAGTATGATGTATGAATAGGACTAAATAAAGCAAGAAATAACATTCATAGGAGCAAAACCCAATTTAAAGTCATATAAATTCTTAACTGATTCATGTGATTTATAAAGGCCAGCTCTTTGAGTAAAGCATAAGTTAGCCTTTGGAGGTGAATATTGGCTTGAACCTAAGTACATTTTAATAACTTTTAATGTACAATGTCTAGCACTTGAGTGCATATACGTATGTAAACATAGAATGAGGAAAAGTATTACTACTAAAAATCAAAGTAAAAAACAAACAATGTTAACAGCTTTACAGGGCAACCAAACAATAATGAAATTTTCAGAATTAAATGATAAAAGAAAAATGATTAATAATTTCAAAGGCATGCAAGGTAATTTAAAAATATATAAATAAATGAAATGAAAAAATATGGAAATATACAGTAAACAAACATATAGAAACAATTGGGATTCTGGAAATAAAAAATAAATTAACACAGTTTAAAAATCTATAGATGTATTTAATTGAAAAGTTGACACATCTCAAAGGAAAATCAGTCAAGTTGGTTCAAAAAATATTCATCAAGTAAAAGTATGGAGAGACCAAAAAGATAAGAAGATAAGAGCTGTATGAGTTATTGGGAAAAGTTCTAAAATAATGTAATTGGAGTCTTAGAATGTAAGGTATCATGGTGGATGATAGCTGAGAATATTCCAAAATAGTTGAAGATAGCAAATCACAAAACCAAAAGTGGCCTCTGAATGAAAATATAATTCAGCAGTAAATTAACAAAAAGATTTCTATATAACACCTAATTTTTTGTCACTCCAGAAGTATTCTGATGTAATATTCATAAGTCAATCTATTTTATTTCATCAATAAAAACAAAATATTATATCAAATGATATTCTCAGTTGTGGAAAAAAAATTTAATTTAACATCTGTTCATAATACAAAAATATATATTAAAAATCATGGAATGCATGGTAACCTCATTCATCTGATTAAGGGAGACAAAAACAATACAACATAACATTATACAACATACTAAATGGAGATGTATTTAAAACTTTAGCTGAGTAATTGAGAAAAAGATAAGGATGATACTTAGCACTTTCTTCAATATTGCTCTGGAATTGCTATCCAATGTAAAAAAAAAAAAAAGAAAAGGAAAATAAGCTGTTTTTCTCTCAATCCTTCTAAGATATAAACTCTGGGTAGGTATAAATATTGCAGACAATATATTAGGCACTCAGATAAAAAAATACAAACCATACTAGGACAGGGAATGATGACCTAACCAAAGGAAGAAAGCAAATATCTTGAAGAGACACAGGATTTAAGAAAATTAATCAGTGATAATCACATGAATTGCCTAAATCAATTCAAAGAATTGAAAAGAAATATGACTAAAGAGATAAAATATATTAAGAAGACACTGGAAATAAGTATTAAAAATCAAAATTGATTTTAAGGAAAAAAAAAAGAAGACACTGGGAGAGCAATTTGAAAGACTGAAAAGAAAAGTAATAGAACTTATGGGAATGAAAGAGTAGATGGACTAAAAATACATTAAAGGCACATGAAAGTGGATTTGAATTGCTTGAAGACAGAATTAATGATTACAAAGACAGAACATCTGAAATGGAAAAGACAGGAGAACAGAAAGAGAAGAGAATGGAAGCAATGGAATAACATCTCAGGGAATTAAATGACAATGTGAAACATACAAACATTCCCAGTATCTTTATCCCAAAAGGAAAAGAGAATGGAAAAAGGGCAGAAAGAATATTTTAGGAAATAATGACAAAAATCTTCCCAAACCTTATAAATGACACAAATATCAAAATCCAAGAAAGACAATCCACCTAAAACAGAACAAATCTAAATAGACCAATGTCAAGAAACCTACTATTAAAAGTGACAAATACAGAGATAAGGAAAGGATTCTGAAAGCAGCAAGAGAAAAGCAAAGCATCATAGGCAAGAAAAACTTGATAAGATTAAATGCCAAAAGCTTATCAGAAACCATGGAAGTGAGAAGAAAGTGGTATAATGAGTTTAAGGTACTGAAAGAGAAAAACTGTCAGCCAAAAATCTGTATCTGGTGAAACTGTCTTCAAAAATGAGGGTGAACAACTAGCAATGCAACTGGAAAAGACCTTGAATAAAAGGGAGAAAAGGTAAAGGCAAATGAGTTTACATGGCTAACAGACTTCAAAGTGAGTCAGGAGGTCATTTCAGAGGTAATGCTTATGCATGTCTCAGCAGGATCTCATAGACTGCCAGAATAGATACTACCCCAAATATTGGGGCTCCTGAGGTATCTGGGAACACCCAAATCCTACAGTCATGGCAGATAGTTCCAGAGTTTGGTGCCTTGCCAATGAGCACTTCTTTGGAGTTTGTGCTCCTGAATGTGACAGAGTTGGATTTAGATGTGACTTCTCTACACATGCTTGTTCTATCCCTTCTATTTGAACCTATAGTCAGGGCCGGAGTTGGTGGGTGCACATCCAAGAGACTTGAATCTTTGGGCTGTCTATGTGCCAGGTGGGCCCTGAATCTCAACAGAGTTGAAACACCCACTCACCAGTTCATTGAACTAACCCAGGACAACTAACAAAGATGTGAGGTTGGATAATGATCATACCAAGGAACTGAGAGTGTCTACAAATGCAAGCAAGAAAGTCCCATCTTCAGTTGTATGGAATTAAAGGTCCCTCTCAATTAGAGTTGGAGTAGGCATCACCATCCCAGTAACCTCAGGATTGAGGAATAAAATATGTACTAGAGTAGACTTACTGTTATTTGACTATAGAGTTATTTTGATTCTAGCAATGGAGGAAATTATATCATTGGTGTGGAGAACAATGGTCACTGGAGTGCTGAAGGCAGGGAGAGGGAAAAGGAGGTATAATATGGGAGCATTTTTAGGACTTGGAATTGTCCTTAATGACATTGCAATGACAGATAAAGGCCATTATATTTCCCGCCATAACCTACAGAATTGAGTGGGAGAGACTGTAAACTACAATGTAAACCATTATCCATGCTTAGTGGCAATGCTCCAAATGTGTTAACCAATTACAATGAATGTACCACACTAATGAAAGAAGTTGTTAATGTGGGGAAAGGTGGGAGGTGTGGGGAGTGGTGCATGTGGGAATCCCTTAATTATTTTGTGTAACATTTTGTGTAATCTAAGTATCTTTTAAAAATATAAAAAAATACATATATTTTTTAAAATGAGGGTAAATTCAAAATCATCACAGACAAAAAAGAAAAATTGGTAGAATAGGTTTTCCAAAAGAAGAGAATTACAAGAATTACAAGTGCTGCATCCTGAAGGGTGAGAGACTTGGAGAAGAGTGTAGAAATGAAGATTATTATGAAGGGTAAAAAAAAGGTAAGGAAAACCATAGAACTATATGACAAGAGAGAGTCAAATGACAAAATGGTTGAAGTAAGTAATGGCTTTATGGTAATAACATGAATGTTAATGGTTTGATCTCCCAATCAAAAGACAGACTGATAGGATGGATTTTAAAAATATGAGCCATCTATATGGTATCTACAGGAAACCCACCTCAGATGGGTTAAAAGTGAAAGGCTGGCAAAAGACATCCTATGTAAATAGTAAGCAAATAAAGAGCTGGAATAGTGATAATATCAGACAAATAGATTTCAAATGCAAAACTGTTAGAGGAAGGTTATTATATATTAATAAAAGGGGCAATTCACTTAGAATAAATAACTATATTATACTAAATATTTATGCACTTATCCTGAGTGCACCAAGATACATGAGGCACACACTAGCAAAACTGAAGGGAGAAATAGGTGTCTCTACAATAATAGTTGGAGACTTTAATGCACCATGCTCAATACTGGATAGAACATCTGGACAGAGGATAAAGAAAGAAACAGAGAGCTTGAATAATATGATAAATGATCTAGACCTAACAGGCATCCATAGAGCATTGCACCACAAAACAGCAGGATATACATTTATTTCAAGTCCCATACATCTTTCTCCAAGATAGACCATATGATGGGTTACAAAATAAGTCTCAGGAAAGTAAAAAAAGATTGAAATTATATATAACACTCCCTCTTATCATAACAGAATAAAGCTGGAAATCACTAATGGATTTAAAAAGGGGAAAATTCATAAATATATGGAGATTAAGCAATACACTCTTCAATAATAAGTGGGTCAAGGAAGAAATTGCAAGATAATTCAGCAAATATCTTGAGATTGAGGAAAATAAGAACACAATAAATCAAAACCTGTGGAATCCTGAGAGGGAAATTTAGAGCCCTCAATGCTTACATTAAAAAAGAAGAAAGAGCTAAAATTGATGATCTAATACCAAACCAAGCTGAAGGAAAGAAATAGTAAAGATCAGACCAGAAATAAATGAAATCAAGAGCAACAACAACAACAACAACAAAAATAAACCAATAAAAACAATCAACAAAAATTGGTTCTTTGAGAAGATCAACAAAATTGACAAATCCTTAGCTAGACTGGCAAAGAAAAAAAGAGAGAAGATGCAAATTACAAATAAATAAAATTGGAAATGAGAGGGGGGACATTACCACCTACCACACAGAAATAAGAAAGATTGTAAATGGACACTATGCACAGCTGTATGCCAAAAAAAACTAGAAATGCAGAGGAAATGATTCCTAGAAACATGTGAGCCACATACACTGACCATAGAATGAATAGATAACCTCAGCAAACCATTCATAAAGGAGGAGATTGGAACAGTCATCAAAAACCTCCCAAAGATGAAATGCCCAGATGGTTTCACAGGCAAATTTTATTAATCATTCAAAGACAATCTAATACCATTCTTGCTCAACCTCTTTGAAAAAATTGAAAAAAATAATGCTACCAAACACATTCTATGAAGCCAACATCACCCTAATACTGGAACCAGAGAGAGAGAGAGAGAGAGAGAGAGAGAATATATCTAATGTATGTAGGTGCAAATATTCAACAAAATACTTTCAAACTGACTCCAATAACACATTAAAAGAATTACACACTATGATCAACTCTGACTACTCACCGATTGTAGGTTGCTATAGCTGGAATCTTCTGAAAAATTTAAAAAGCTACTAGAACTCATAGATGAGTTCAGCAAAGTGGCAGAATACAAGATTGATATGCAAATATCAATTGCATATTTATATACTACTAATATAAAATCTGAGGAAGAAATCAGAAAAAAATTTCATTTAAAAGACCAACTGAAACAATCAGATATTTGGGAATAAACTTAATAAACTTAACTTAATAAAATAACCAAGGGCATTAAGGACTTGTATGCAAAAAACTACAAAACCTTGCTAAAAGGAACAGAAGAAGAATTAAATAATTGGAAAGACATTCTCTGTTCATGGATTGAAAGACTAATTATCATTACAATGTCAATTCTATCCAAACTACTTTCAGATTCAATGCAATCTCAATAAAATTCCCAACAGCCTTTTTTGCAGAAATAGAAAACCAAGTATCACATTTATTTGGAAGGCCCTGAATAGCCAAAAAAGTTCTTAAAATAGCAGAATGAAGCTGGAGAACTCTCACTTCTGGATATTAATGCTTATTACTTAGCCACAGCGGTAAAAACTGCATGCTACTGGCATAAAGAAAGACATCTAGGCTACGAAAAAAGATAAATAGGACCTCCTCAAAATTAAACAATTTTACACCCTCAAAGGAGTTTGTCTAAAGTTCCAAAACCAGCCAACACAATGGGAGAAGATATTTAGCAATCACATATCCAGTAAGGGTTTCATATCAGTAATATAAAAAGAGATCATTCAACTCAGCAAGAAAAAGCCAAACCACCTGGTTAAAAAAAGGGGAAAATGATATAAAAAGTAAAAAAAATTGTAAATGTTGGAGAGGATATGGAGAGATAGGAACACTTATTCACTTATTCTGGGTGGGAATGTACAGCTACTGTGGAGTACTGTTTGGAATTTCCTAAGGAAGTTCAATATAGACTTGCCATAGAACCCAACAATACCATTTTTAGGTATGTACCCAGAAGAAATGAGAGCAGAGACATGAACAGACATCTGCATAACACTGTTCATAGTGGCATTATTTCATGATTTACAAAAGTTGGGAACAGCAAAGTGTCCATCAACTGATGAATGAATAAACAAATTGTGGTGTATATACACAACAGCATATTATGCAGCAATAAGAAGAAATTAAGTTGTTAAGTTTATGACAACATGGATAAACCTGGAGAACATTATATTGAGAGAAGCAAGCCAGACACAAAAGGACAAATACTCTATGATTGTGCTATTATGAACTAAATACATTGTGTAAACTCATGTATTAATAATTAGAATATAGATCACCAGAAAATAGAAAGAGAGTAGAGAATGGAAATATGATGGTTAATTCATACAGAATTGGTGAAAAGGTTGTTTGTAAGCCATTGGAAATGAATAGAAATGGTGAAAGCATATCATTGTGTTTGTAACTAGCAGAGTTATTATATGGGTATGACAGTGGTTGAAAGAGAATGTCTAAGGTCATATATGTTACTAGACTGAAAGCTAAAAACTGTAACATGGGACGGTATAAGATAGTTAAACCTCATGTAAAACATTAATATGGATGGTATTGCATATAAAAGTCAGCTTTTACAAAATATAAATACCAATATACTAGAGAGAAGGAAACAGAATAGCAACTATATACGTCAGGGACAGAGATCAAGAAGTGAGGTTTTCTTTGTTTTTTGTTCACTTATTATTATTGGAATAATGAAAGAGCTCTAAGAATGAAGTGATGAATGCACAAATATGTAATTGCACTGGATACCATTAATCATACAATTTGGGTGGGTTCATGCTTTATTAATATGTATTAATAAAATTAATTTGTTAGTAAAAAGTAAAATAATTATGTTTTTTATATATATACAAAATATAGACAAGTGGAATATAAACTACCCATCTCTACATAGATACTTGTTCAAGGGAAAGGAAAGAATTTCCAGTATATGTTTTTTTAAGAAAAAAATAAGATAAAGGTGAAAGAAAAAAGAAGCTTACCCCATCTCACACTATACAAAAAGTAAACATCAGGAGGTTATTAGAATAAAACATGACTATTAAAATAATAATGCCATGAGAAGGTAAGAAAATATTTTCAAGTTGTCAGGGTGAGACAATCAATTTTAAACTGAAAAAAAAAAGGATTAAACATTAATCAAAGAAGCCATTGGAGACTGACATCGTCAACATGGCAAATTAAGACAGACTCTGGAAAAGTCTCTCCTCAGAAACAACAAATACAAGTAAAAATCTCACTAGTTTGGAACTTTGAAGGATGATAGAGAGTGAAGACGGACTCCGCAGATGGATTAAATTGAATTAAAGAACAAGGGTAAACAAATTTAAAAAGGAAAAAAATCCAAAAGGAAAAATGTATGAAATCTGCTAGGCAGACCTAGCATTCCAGACTCCTCCACATCATTGGTTCTGTGCAGGTTAGGAAATACACAGGGGCAGCACAGCCCAGAGACCTCCCGCCAAGGGTTCAGACCATATAGCCACTCACAGAAGTAAGTTAGAACACCACACATAACCAGACACAGAGACCGAATTCCACAGAGACCCAGAGCAGAACATGGGGCTTGCAAGTGTGTACATAACAAAAGAATACCCAGGAAATAAGAGAACAAGACAAAACTCTTGGCGAGAGGTGGACACACTCATCCAAGCTCTGACTGTTGGGTCACTTAAATGAAAAAACAGATCTTTTTGAACATTGAGATACCCTAACAAAGAAGTAACCAGAAACAGAAAAGCCGTATAGGAAAAGAAAAAAAAAAAGAGGGAGAGAGAGAGAAAGCTAAACTGCTATAAGGCAGGACAGTTCCTAAAACTTAAAAGTGCAATAATAAAAGGGCACTGAGTGAAGAAGAGATGTTAAAGAAATTATAGGAACTGGGCAGAAAATTCTACACAAAAACAGACAGAACAGATCAGGGTTCCCAGAGAAGGAACAGAGGGAAAAAAGCCTTTTCCTGGAGGTGAAACAATTGTACATAAAAAAGGAAAATTTTAAAAGTTATATCACATGTTCAGGGTAAGAGTCAGGGACAGAAGACCTGGGAAAATCTAAATAAACACAGGCTATGCTACAGTTCCAGTTTAAGTTGGACTAATTGTCAAAGAAAAGCCCTAACACAAATGCAGACAACAATAAACCATTGGCAAGAAGAAGAAACTAACTTTAAGTACTAACACATGAAAATAATCAGATGCCCAGAAATCAGCAAAGATTACAAGCCGTATTAACAAACAAGAAGTTATGGCTCAGTCAATTGATCTAAGTAAAACTTTACAGGACACATAGACTTCAGAGTAACTAATCAGAGAAGTTCAAACAAATTTCCTAAATCAATTCAAGGAGGTGATAGAAAATATGGATAGAAATAAACTAATGATGGATATAGAGGTAAAGGATATTAAAAAGACAATGTGAGAGGAATAAGAACCATAAGAAAGTTTAAAAAGAAGTATAACAGAAATTAAAAGGATGAAAGGTACAAGTATAGAGATTAAAATGCAAGAGGTTTACAAAATCACATTTGAAAAGGAAGAAGAAAGAATTGGGGAAGTAAAAACATGATAGTCAGAATCATATGGTCAAAGGAACAGATAGAGAAAAGAATAGTAATAACTGGGCAGCATCTAAGGAACTTGGAGTCCCAGAAGGAGGAGGGAAGAGAAAAGGGGCAGAAAGAATATTTGAGGAAATAATGGGTGAAAATTTCCCAACTCTTATGAAAGACATAAGTATTATGTCCAAAAAGCACATAATACTCCAAAGAGGATAAACCTAGCAGACCTACTCTGAGACACATACTAATCAGAATGACAAATCCTAACGATAGTGAATTCTGAAAGCAGCAAGGGAAAAGAGATTCATCAAATACAAGAGATACCCATTAAGATGATTTCTCATCAGAAACCAGGAAAGAAGGCAGTAGTGATTTATTTAAGGTACTGAAAGAGAAAAACTATCAGCTAAAAATTCTTTTTCTGATAAAACTGTCCTTAAAAAATGAGAGAGAGTATAAAACCTTCACAGATGAACAGAAACCAAGAGTCTGTCATCTACATGAACTGTTATCAGGTTGATAGGAAAAGACAAGAAAGAGTGGTATGGAGCAATGTATAGGAGTGAAGATATTCAGTAAATAAGATACCAATTCACACCTACTAGGATGGCTACTTATTACCTATAAAATAGCAGAAAGTCAGAAGTATTGGAGAGGATGTGGAGAAATAAAAACACATATTTATTATTGGTGAGAATGCAAAACAGTGCAGCAGCTATTGAAGACAGTTTGGCAGATCCTTGGAAATTTAGGTATAGAATTTTTACATGACCTGGCAGGTTCACTCCTACATATAAACCATAAAGATTTGAAAGCAAGGACTCAAATATATTGGTTAGAGATTATGAATACATTAAAAACATGGTATATACATACAAAGGAATATTATTCAACGGCAAAAAGGAATGAAGTCCTGATACATGGGACAATGTGGATGAGTTTTAAGACATCATGTTGCAAACAAATTAGATATAAAATCTGTGTATTTAATGACTTATTTACATATAGTTTAAATGCAATGTTACTATAATTTCACTCTTAAGTCTCATATCAGTATATTGGGTTATTTTTAGAAAGGCGGGATGGGACATGTGAGTGATTTCAGGAGCACAAAGATGGCTTGTACAGCATCTGCAGTGTTCTATATTTTGTAATATAGTCTATGTATGTTGATATGTTTCATAAGTAATATTTCAAAAAGTTTTCAACTCTCAGGAAAAGAGGGATTGTACTTAGCTACGGTAACAAGTAACTAAAGAATCTGTTTTGTTTAATTGAGAATTGACAACTTACCTCTTTACACAATGGGATCCGTGTGCCAATAACACAATCTAAGAGCCAAACTAAACAATCAACAGTCTCACATTTACACAAAAATTCAATCAAACTTAACAATTAACAATTTCACAACTACATCACACTACACTTTCCTCTATAGATGAGCCTATCTATGAACTCCTGGCTTCCCCAAAACCTTTTTTAGAGCAGACCTCCTTTACAGAGACTGCCTAGGCTTCTAGCATGCACACCTTCCCCTTACTGAATTATGTAACACATTCAGGCTTTCATTTTTATATTGAGTGTTGGGCTTGCTTTTCTTTCCACGAAATTGATAACTTATTAAGAATACTAAGATTTCTGAGCTTTTGTATATTTCATTAAGCGTTTATAAGACAAAGACCATCTCTTACGCTCTGGCAACTTGCCAAGAATAGTTAAGAAACATACTCTAAAAAATAGTCCAAAAAATATCAGGAGATTTTTTATAATGAAGTATGAAGTTGGATATAGCATTGTTTGATGTATTCTGTCAATATAGTTTCTTTCATTTTTTTTAAATTTTTTTCTTTTACTGTTTTTTTTTGTTTTGTGATTTTATTTTTTATTTAATTTTATATTTTTAAAGATACTTAGATTATACAAATTACATATAAAACAGAAAGGGGATTCCCATATGCCCCACTCCCCACACCTCCCAGATTTTCCCACATTAGCAACATCCTTCATTAGTGAGGTACATGCATTGCAATTGATAAACACATTTTGGAGCATTGCCACTAAGTATTGATTAAAGTTTACATTGTAAACTTTCTCTCCCACAATTCTGTGGGTTATGACAAGATTTATAATGGCCTGTATCAGTCATTGCAATATCATTCAAGACAATTCCCAAGTCCCAAAAATGCCCCTGTATTACTCCTGTTTTCCCCTTCTCCCTGCCCTTGGAACCTCAAGTGGCCACTGCCTCCACATCAATAATATGATTTCTTCCATTGCTAGAATCACAATAAGTCTATACTAGAATGCCGGTAAGTCTACTTTAGTCCCTAATTCATTCCCCAATCCTAAGGGTTCTGGGATGTTGATGTTCACTCCACTTCTAATTGAGAGAGGGTTGCAATCCATTAGGATCAATGGATGGGACTCTCTTGCTTGCAGTTATAGAATCTTTTGGTTCCTTGGTATGGTAGTTGTCCACCATCACCTCCATGTTAGTTTTTCTTGGTGAGATCAATGAACTGAGAGTAGGTGTTGCAACTTGTTGAGATTCAGGGCTCAGCTGGCACATGAACAGCCAAAAGATTTAAGTCTCTTGGACATACAACTACCAACTCTAGTACTAATTATAGGCTCAAAAAGGACAGAAGAACAATGTATAGGAAAACCACAACTGAGTCAAACTCAGTCACTCTGGGGAACATAAATTCCTAAATATGGCCCGCTGGCAAGGCACCAAATTCCTGAGCTATCTGCTCTGACTATAGTGCCTGAATTTCTCCAGAGCCCTAAAAAGCTCCACTATTTGAGGTAGTATCTACTTTGGCAGTCTATGAGATCCTGCTGTGACTTACATAAGTGTAACCTCTGGAATGACCTCCCAACTCACTTCGGAGTCTCTTAGCCATGTAAACTAATGACCTCCCAACTCACTTCAGAGTCTCTTAGCCATGTAAACTAATTTGTCTTTAGCTTTCTCCTCTTTTGGTCAAGATATTTTTCCAGTTGCATTGCTAATTGATGCTTGGTAATAATCTCTTGGTGCCAGGGAGGCTCATCCCCAGGAGTCATGTTTCACACTGGAGGAAGGTAATATATTTATATGCTGAGTTTGGGTTAGACAGAGGCCACATTTGAGCAACAAGGAGGATCCCAGGGGGCAACTTTTAGTCACCCTACAACACTAGGCTAAGTTTCCATTTCAAGAGTAAAGGTTCATAAGCACAGTCATCAATATCAAGGGTCTGGCAATGGACCATCCTCCTTTACTAATCATTGCCCTTGTACTCAGGGGATTCTTGCTGATCTATTAGATCATGTGCAGAGCTCCCTGGATGGGAATTTGGTATTCCTTCAACTGTTGTATGAATCTCCATCCACTGTGACAATGCTCCATGAACATTTGAACACATTTATATGCTTTATATCTATGCCCAGTTGAGCATCCTCCCATGTATACCCTGTCACTGACACCCAAACCAAGGATCCTTCCCTGCTACAGTTGTAACCCTTCTGTGATCCAAAACTTCTTCAAAAATGAAGCCAATAAAATGGTCAAATACAATTAAGAAAATGAATAATAATGATAGTTTTAAAAATAAGAAAAAATGCAAAAAAACTTAAAAATTAAAAATTGGGGATAATAAAAATAATGAAAAATATATTTAAAACATTGTTTGACATTTTCCTTTTTATTATTTAAGATCTGTTATCCTATATGTACAGTGACATTATCTTCTGTTTATTCCCCCAGTGTCTTACCTTTTTGGTTTCTTTCCTTTTGCCCTTAAAGAAGTTTTAGGTTACTGAAAAGTTGTGTACCAAATACAGGGGACTCCCATGTAGCCAACATCCTCCCCCTTTTCTCCTTTCCTTATTAAAAACATTGCCTATATAGATAGTACATTTTCTACAACTGATGAACAAATATTGAAACATAGCTACCAACCACAGTAAATGGTTTACATTATGGTTTGCATTTTGGACAATACACTTTTATTAACTTTGAGGCAATTCAACATGGCCTCTACCCATCATAGCAAGATCATGTAGAAAAACTCTATCTCTCCCAAAATGAATATAGTTTCTTTTAACTAAAGCCATTCTACCTCAGAGCAAGTTTGTTAATAGCTAAAGGGAATAGAAACATTTATAAAACAACAAAATTATTAATACACGATAATAGTCTACCTTATTAAATGTCCATTCTCAGTGGTCTTAGGGTTTGGGTGGATGTGTCTAATGTTATATGCCTAAATAAAACCATGATAAATGATTATGTAGCCAATATCTTCTTCACACAATTTATTTATTGAATATTCTTCCTGCCTTTCAAGTTTCCCAAACTGGAAACCTATAAGCAAATTTTATAATCCCTCTCCTAGTCTCATCAGCAATAACATCAAATTAATGAAATATTCCTATATAAGTGTAAATCATAATATCTCAAGTCTATTCTTTTAAAAGAATAGAATGTCTCTTGAGTTCATTCTTTCATGATAAATACATTTCTAGAATCCACCTTTGAATTTACAGTCATTTCTTACTTAAGAGTTCAGTCAAAGTCTTTGTTTCCAGTCTTCTGTTCCATACACAACTATTCGAGTTTTAAAAAAATCACTCATATTGCATTAAGAGTTTTATTGAAACTCCTCTTCTTGAACCCCATCATTTTATCTTTTGGATAAAGTAAAATTTATTTAGTGAGATATAAAAGTCCTTTATTACCTGGTTTATGCTCTAAGCATGTTTCTTAGTTGGTCAGGCCTATAATGAAGTACTACAGACTGGTTGGCTTAAGGAACAGGAGGCTGGAAGTCCAAAATCAGGATGTCAGCTGTGTCATGACTTCTCTTAAGTCTATGACTTTCTGCTGTTGGCTTGCTAGTAATTCACAAATCAATCTCTGCCTCTGTCACAACATCATCTCTCTCCCCATCTGTCTCCTATTGTGTCTAAATACCCTCTGCTTAAAAAGACACCAGGCATATTGGATTAAGGCCACCTTCATCCAGTTTGACTTCATCTTAACTATTAAGATACCCAAAGATCCTATTTACAAATGAGTTCACATTTATAGTACCAGGGGTTAGGGCTTGCACATGTCTTTTGGAGGATGTGATTCAATACATAATTCTATGTATCTCCCATGTCTAGACAATATTTTGAAATATAAGCTGAGGTTTTAATTTTTCTTATTTCTTATTAGTAACCCTGGCCCTTGTGCTATTCAATTAATAACATAATTTTACATTTATTGTTCCAGTAAAGGATGGCATCTTAGAAAACAATAATAATGATTCAGTTATTGACTTTTGGATTTAAAATCCCTATTCCTCATGAAGCAAATAAAAGATACTTCAAGAAAGAAACAACAGATGAAAGAACTCTGTTCTAGAACAGATGACTAAGACTACAGACTACAGTGACTCATAGCTGAAACAGTATGACTTTACATTAAAAGGAAAAGGAAAAGTCAGAAATAAAGGGGCTAGAGCATTTCTGCCTGAGGTTTCCAAAAAAAAGGAGAAAGGAGAACTGTATTCTCTATTCTTTCCTTTACTGGGTAGAATTCCACCATTGAAATCAAGGGAATAATAGAACTTTCAGATTGGTCTTTGAGATCTGAGAGCTTCACAAACCTAGAACTCTCTAAACATACCCTGATCAGTGAAAAAACCAAGCCATATTAGAAAGATTTGCATGTATGCAGAATGAGAATTTCTCCATATCCCTGAATGGCTCAAGGGAAGCAGATGTTTTCATGTTCCCAGAAAGTCTGAATTAGTCTTGAGGTCAGGGAAAAAACATTTTAGAAGCAATCTTTGGATCCTTTTTACCAAAACATAGATGAAAATCAAGAAGTCTTCAGAGTATTCTAATAAGTGTAGTGGATGGTGACAATAAGCAAAGACCCTTGCCTTAAATTTAGGTGCTATGCCAGCTCTTCAAAACTAAGGTACACCATGGGAAAGGAAAGAAATCCCAAATTGACTTGCATTCATCTATCTGTAAAATAAATTAATTAAAATCTCAGCTTATATTTCATAAAAGAAATTAATTGATATTATACAAAAATTATGAATTAAAATTTTGTGGAATGAGATTTCTACCTGATATATAATTTCCAAAAACATATATGCAATTAATTGGTAAATGCATTTGTGATTGAATGAAGAACATTTTTAATACTTTTAAAAAGGGTTAATTTAATATATCACTATTTATACTATAAAATATATTTATGATCATGTAATTCATTTGCAGTATTTCATATACGACTTTTAATTCACCAACAGACAACACTTAAATAGTTACTTTTTGTAGTTGTTCTTATTTTATAAATTCCACAATAGTAAGGAAAACAAAGTCAAAAGAAGTCAATGAAAAAGTTGGTCTTTTAAAGTTGAGAAAAATCATTTTTTCTTTTTGCTATAGCATAGGCCTCGAAAGAATACTTTTAAATGTCAGAGGCCTTTGTAACTTCTCTTTTGAAACATATAATTTGAGAAAGTTTTTGAAAAGACAAAGATATGCTACTCTCTGTCTTAGTTTCCCAGTTGCTAAAACAAATACCATACAGCAGGAGTTTATTGGCTCACGGTTTTGAGGGTAGTAGTAATCAGCAAGTCAATGCTTTTGCTCCAAAGTTTCCCTCTGGGCTGGCTGCTAACCATCCTTGGTCTTTGGCTTTTTTTTTTTTTTTTTTTTTTGAATTTTTTTTAAATTATTTTTTTATTAGCGAAGTTGTAGGGTTACAGAAAAATCATACTGAAAGTACAGTGTTCCCATGTTATGCCCCTGCCCCTACCCTCACAGTTTTCCCTATTATAAACACCTGCATTAGTGTGGTACCTTCATTACAAATGATGAAACAATATTATAATTATGCTATTAAATGTAGTTCAGTTTACATTAGGTTCGCTGTGTTGTATATCTTACGGTTGTTCAAAATTTTTATTCTAGTAACATATCTACAATCCAAAATTTAACCTTTGAACCATATTCTAATATGTTATTCATTGTAGTACATTTCATTCATAATGCTGTGTTACCATCACCACCATCTAGTCAAAAATTTTTCATCACCTCAAATAGAAACTGTGTACCCATTATGTGGTAACTTCCCATTCCTTATCCCTGCCCTGGCCCCTGGTAATCTGTATTTTAGCTTCTGACTCTACGGATTTGCTTATTCTAATTCATGTAAGTTAGCTCATATAATATTTGTCCTTATTTTTTTATTTTTTTTTTATTTTTTATTGACTTTGTAATAATATTACATTAAAAATATATATGTGAGGTCCCATTCAACCCCACCCCCCCACCCCCCCCTCTCCCCCCCCCCAACAACACTCGTTCCCATCATCATGACACATCCATTGGATTTGGTAAGTACATCTTTGGGCACCTCTGCACCTCATATACATTGGTTCACATCATGGCCCATACTCTCCTCTATTCCATCATGTCTTTGGCTTTTCTGTCACATAGCAATGAGCATGTCATGCCCTCCCCTTTCTCCTCCAGGGTCATTGACTTTCAGCTTCTTCCTGTGGCTTTTACTCTCTATAGGTGAATTTCATTTTGCTTATAAAGGACTCCAGTAATCTTGAATAAAACCCAGTTTGATTCTGTTGACAGCAACCTCATTATAAACATAAAGAAAATAAAAAACTGAAATTTAGCTGCTGGGTTAGAGTCAATTATCAAAGTTTTGGTCATATAGATATTTATTTTGGTTTAACATATAAATGAACCAAATTAAAAAATTGATAGTGACCTCAGTTCACAGAAAACATGTAAGTAGACCTTCAAGTGTGCTTCATGTCTCTAATACTTGCTTTTAGAAATAATTTCTAGGAAAGGTTCTTAACAGTTTTTTAGATTAGATTTTATTAAAAGCTTTAAACCATTTCTGCTGAAAGGATTCACATAATCTTAAGGAGTTCACAAAAGCCTGAAGGAAATTTATGGATGCACAAATAACCCAGACCAAGGCCAATATGTCTAAAACATTTTTGTCCTCAACATTCATTATATATAGCCTTTCCCCAAAGAAAAAGAAAATCAAAGAATTTCTGTAATAATAAATCATTTATTACTTAGGTACTTCATATATTTTGGTACATTTAATATTTACAGACTTAATATGTAACTTCACGGTTCTCATAATACCATGAATCCAAAACTTTTCATATAAGAAAAAGACTACAAAAGCAATTAATATTTAAATCAAAGGAATATAATAATTCTAATGTCTGAAAACAGAGATCACTCAACTATCTTATTTATTTATAATGTGAAGAATAACAAATATTTAATAAAATGTGCAATCTATAAGCACACACTTTGATGAATTGTCATAATCCTATACTAAGAATAACCAACACTCATTTCAGAATTAGCATACATAATATCAACATCTTAGAAGTCTTCCCCATGTCTCTTCTAATCACTAAAATCTCTTTCCATTACAAGTTAATCAATATCCAAATTTCTAACACTATAATTGAGCTTTAGATTTATCTCAGTGAATTTATTCACAGTATTTTTTACATCTGACTTCTTTTGCCCAGTAGTATATTGTGAGATTCCTCCTTAATTTTGCTTTTCCATTATCTTTGGGTATGCTCCTCCATATTATGAATGAACGTACAACAAATTTTTTATTCATTTTACTGAAAAAGAACATTTGGTTACCCTGGACTATTAAAAATAATGTAGCTATAATTATATAATTATAATGAACATTCACAAATATGTTTTTTCATATATGTTTGCATGCATTAATATTAGTTATTATATAGTATATATAAACCTAAGGCATACTCTATAATCTAGTCATAAGTTATGTGCATTTTCAATTTTAGCAAATACTGATAATTATTTTAGGAAATGGGTACCACTGTTATCTTTGCTTCAGTCTCCAGAACAACACTCCTAATTTCAGGCTTTTATATTTCAGTATTCTGTTGGGTTATAATGGTGTAATGGTTTGAAGCTGTATGTACCCCAGAAAAAAAACGTGTTCTTAAATCTAATCCATTTCTGTGGGTATGAAACCATTGTAAGTAGGAAATTCTTTTAAGATATGATCCACTTCAATCAGTTTGGGTCTTAGTACTATCGCTGGAGTCTTTTAGAAGTCAAATTAAATTCAGAGAGAGAGAGAGAAAGCCACAATAAGCAAAAAGCTGATCATCAACAGAACCTGGAAGAGAAGGGAAAGACCAGGAGATTCCTCCATATGTCCTGGTTTGTCTTTTGTGGGTCCCAGAAACCTATATTCTTAAGCTAATCCATGTCAGTGCCGGTAAATACAATGTAGATTGGGCCTTATGATTAGATCAGTCAATCAGATAGCTTTAGGTCATTTTGATTGGATTACAACAGTGAGGCATGAACCAGCATGAATCTCCACCCTCTTGACAGTGTCTAAGGCAACTGAGAACTGGAAGCAGACAAAGAGAAAGACAACCACCAGTTTGACCCTGCCATGCAAAGGAGAACTCCAGGATCAGCCACAACTGAGAGAGAGACAGGACGCTGGCATCAGTGGAGAAGCTGAAAGAGAAATGCATGGGAAGAGATGAGCCATATGCTGGATCAACTACAGCTGAGCTAAAGGGCAAGGCATGCCTGAAGGGGAAGGTAGGGACCTCAGCAGAGATTGGCCACCATCTTGCTCTGCCACACATGGCAGGACTGCAGGATCTGCCAGCACCCAACTTTTGGTGAGAAAGTGTCTCTGACAATGCCTTGATTTGGACATTTTTGCAACCTCAGTGCTGTAAATTTTACCCTTAATAAATTTCCCATTATAAAAAGCAACCTATTTCTGGTATTTTGCACCTGCAGTATTTGGCAAATGAAAACACCATGAGACAAGATAAAAACCAAACTCCATGGCTTTATACAATATATTTAGTTTATAATAGCACAATCATACAGTATTTGTCCTTTTGTCAGGCTTGTTTTATTCTACATAATGTCCTCAAGCTTCATCCATGTTGTCATATGCTTCACAACATCATTTCTTCCTACTGCTGTATAATATTCCTTCATGTGTATATACCACAATTTGTTTATTCCTTCATCATTGATGGACACTTGGATTGTTCCCAACTTTTGGCAACTGTGAATAATTCTGGTATGAATATCAGTGGGCAGATATCTGTTCATGTCTCTACTCTCAGTTCTTCTGGGTATGTACATGGTAATAGTATTTCTGGGTCCCATGATAAGTCTATATTCAACTTCCTTAGTAATTTAACAGGAGATTTTAATTTTAATGTTGTCTAATTATAATTTTCCCTTCATAGTTACTTTTTCACATGTCTTGCTTCAGAACGCCTTCTTACCTCAAGATTTTCAATACCACTCCTACAGTATTTTCTGAAATATTTAGAATTTAAATTTCTAAATATTAGAATAGATATTATTATAATAAATATTACTGTGGCATGAAGTAACCCAAAGGAAACCAGTTGATCAGTACCTTTCATTGAAAAGTGCTCATTTCTTTGTACTTCCACCTTTTTTCTTTGTATTTCTCATTTCTTTGTACTTCCACCTTTTTTCTTAATCAACTATTCCATGTATGGAACTACTACTAGCCCCTCCATAATGTACATTGTTCTACTTTCCTATCCTTAGGCTAATATCAGATGTTGTTACTTACTAAAGATTTACTATGATTTAGCATAGCAAATTCTACCTCTATATCTCAATAATTTGTTGCTTATTTTGAGATCTTTGTTTTTCTGTAGTAGCAGAGAGAAGTAGGGTGTACAAGGTATCAAAGGCCAGTACACAAGAATTCTTAGAAGGAAGATGACTTATTTTGACTGGCTGGACTTGGCAGACTCTTGTCCTGATAAAAACCAAGCCCCAAATAGAATTTTTGGATCCCTTTTATACAGAGGATATAAGAGTCAGGAGTCAAGCGGTGCTTGCATGGAAAAGGACTTTTTGTTAGTTTCATCAAGTGTTTTATCTGGGTATTAGATAGGTTATTTCCTCCAGGTAAGATTGATTTAACACATAACCCCCACATTCCAGGTAGGCTTTTAGCACAAACCTCCCACATTCCAGGTAACCTTGACAGACCTGGCTTGCATCCTCCCTGAATATCCAAAGCCTATAGAGTTTATACTTCTCAGTTGGCTTTCTAGGCATATTTGGATATAAAATAAGTTGGAATTTATGCACAGGCTATATTATTTCCATGTACATTTTAAATTGGCATTTTAATTTCCTCATTTAAAAAAATTTAACTAGGGTTGCATTTAATTTCTAAGTCAAATTGGGAAAATTGAGATCTTATGGCACTGAGGTTTCCAATTCAAGACCATTGGATTGCTTTCAAATTATTTACTTTTCTTCCAAATTATTTAATTTCTTCCAATATCATTTTATATTTTTTGTGTTATGCTTGTACACGCTTTTGTGATTTCATCCAATGTTTATGGTATTTTTAGATGATATTGTAAATAGTGAATTTTCATTTTATTTTCTAAATATATATTACAAGTTTATAAAAATAAAATTAGTCTTTGTTTATTGAATTTTTATTACAAACCTTTAAAGCTTATTTATTAATTCTAATGATTTATCAAGAGATACTTTGGAATTACAAAGAAATAATGGGATTACATGCAGAAATATATCATCAATGGATAATGGCACTTTTTTTTCCCATTTTTTCTCATTCTTAATGTTAAATTAAGCTTGCACTCCTAGATTTAGAGTTGGATTGTTTGGATAGTCTACACCTTGTTCTGTTTCTGTAAGTGTTAGGAATTGAATTATGGTCCCCAAAAACACATCTTCAAGACTTAATCCATTTTCTTGTGTGTATGAATCCTTTGCAAATAGGATCTTTTGAAAATGTTATTGTTAGTTATGGTATGAATCAGTGTGTCTTAATCCATACTACTGGAGACCTTATAAAAAGGGGTAATTTATATAAACTCAGTCAGAGAAAGCCACAGTAAGAAACCAAGAGCCAGCACATGCCAGGAATCACTAAAAAGTCAGAAGAAAAACAAAGCAGAATGCTTCTGACTCCTGGAGAAAGCAGTCTCACTACATCTTGATTTTGTATTTCTAAACTTGTAAATTGTTAGAAAATAAATTCCTGCAGTGTTCTGTAGTATTCATTATGGTAGCCCAGGTAGACTAAGACATTCATATAATTCTAGTAATTTTATATGTTACCTACATTCCAAATTTTTGTATTCTGTTTATTGTTTATTTCTGGAAATTTTATTTGGTTCTTTTTGATGTGGGGTTAAAAGCTACCATCTTGTTATTCATGTTTATTTGCATAGAATATATTTTCTCCCCCTTTCCTTTTCTTATGCCTTCTTTTTGATTGATACAATGATTTCTAAAATGCAATTTTATCTCTTTTTGAATTATTAGCTATATTATATTCTTTGTGTGGGAGATGATTTTTAAATATAAATTTTTAACTTATTACAGAATACCTACCTTCAAATAATATTCAACTTCACATACAATAATTTTTGGCAGGCATTTGTGGGTGCTAGTAATCCAGGAACTCACAAATAAAATTTCAGTGCTTAAAATGAATTAATTAGATCTTCAATCTCTATGTGATCTGATCTACTACTAGGATTTGCAAGTCCATATATTAGTGTGCCTTAAAATTCAATTTTGTATTCCCATTAGTTCTTTAATATTTCGAAATTGCTTCTCACTGACTCTCTCAGCCCTCTCTTTCAGAATGGGCAACTGTCATTACGAAAAAGTAGCATAAATGCCAGGTTCATTTCTGTGTGTTTCTCTCTTCTTTTAGCTTGCAATAGTGGTCAATCAATAAATAATTTGAAATAATAAATAATTCATTTTTGTGGGTTAGCATATAAAATAAAATTTTTATAATATGTTTTAGCAATGCAAAAATAATAATCGCTTTTTTATATGTATCTATACCAATATCTGCATTTATTCAAGATAATATGTAATAAAAAAGAAAAATACTAACTTACTCTAGAAGTGGGCAGTGAGTTTAGTTTTGTCAGGAAAAATTTCTTGAAAAGAATTTTTAATCTAAATCTCATGTATGATTCAAATTCTGTTTCAAGCAGAGAGAGTATTTTATTCAATGATAAGTGGAAAAATGGCATATTCTGACAAAGATCATAGTATTATAGATTAACTGAAGTATGAGACCTTATAATTCATCCAAACAACCAAGGAGGAGAGATTTCCTTTTTCTAATCTGGTGCTGTTAGTTAATTGATTTTTATATGCAGCAAAAATGAGAGCTCCAAAATTTAAGCATTTGTCAAAATTTTTTAACATTTAAAAAATTGTTTATACAATATTATATTAAGCTGCTATTTTGTCTACATTATTTTGTGTTTGTCTGATGAATAATTGTCTACTTTAACTCGTTCAGAACTTCAAAATGGAAAAAGAGAAAAAAAAATCATTAGCAGAATGTTCTGTGGTTAGGAAATGGTAACTACTTTCCCACAAGCTTCCTAATTTTAAACCTGAGATCATTTACAATGATAAAATTCTTCCTACTTGAAAATTTAGTGGCAGGGATTTCTCATTGTTGAATATAAATAATGGAAAGTGTCAAGCATAGAACTTTCTCATAGTCCAAAGGCAAATATAAAGATTTTTTAAAAACATCTCATGATTTCGTCCCTTAATTATAAAAATTAAATGTTTATGATGGGTTAAATTGGGACCTCCCAAAAGATATGTTTAAGTCTTCATGTCTTCTCCCCAGGCTGATGAACATGCCTGTACTTGGAAATAGGAAATTTGAAGATGTTATTGGTTAAGATGAAGACAGAATGGAATTGGTGGGATCCAAACCATTATCACTCATAACATAAGAGGAGGAAATATGGAGCAAGACAGAGAGTGAGAGATGGCCATATGACAAGAGTAGAGATTGAGTTAAGCCACAAGCCGAAGAACGTCATCGATTGTTGGCAAGTCACCACCAGATCGCAGCAGACTTCCAAGGAAGTGTAGCCTTTCGACGTCTCGATTTTGAACTCCTAGACTCCAGAACTGTGAGGAAATAAATGTCTGTTATTTTAAGCTGCCCAGTTTGTGGTACTTTCTTCTGACACCCCTAGGAAACTAAGACAGTGTGGACATACTAATAAATTATATTAAGTAGTATGTCAAACTTTTTATTTCAAGAGTAAAAAAAGATTTGTCACAAGGCAAATGGAACAGAATGCTTTCTGAATCATTCTAGAAGGATGGCATTCTAATGTCTCTGGATTTTTGTCTTTTTGGTGAAACAGCAATGATACTAACAGAATTGCATTTTATAAATGGTGTTTTTTCAACAGACATTGCAGAAAGATATCTAGTTTCAAGTTAAGAAATTTGGAGAGAATGAAGTATACCATTATGAAACATTAATTTTCTTGTTGGAAGTTTTAGGTGATAAATATGGCCCTACTTCACTCTATGAAAGGAAGTCCCACAACCTTTAACATAATGCAGATCACTGTAGTCAGATAGTTGTATTATTGACACAGATTGCTGGTGCATAAAATGATTAAAGTATTGCTCTAAAGGTCCCTAGATTCTGAGCTTTTTCTTGATTTCTGGCCACTATGGTCTTTTATATCATACAACCATACTAATATTTCATAAGGGACTATTTCATTTATAAAAAGATCAGAAGGAGAAAACAACAACTAGCCTTATGAGAAATGTACACAAGATAATTAGGAAAAGTTTGAAGTCATGCTGCATGTAAGAATGAAAATAGTTTAAAATTCTTAGAATTCTTTCCCACTCCAAGATAAGTCAGTTATAAATGTAAAAGAAAGGAGGGCCAGAGACTGTGTTAATACAACGTTCGGGAAGGGGGAAAATTTTGCCTACAAAGTAGGTAAGAAGGTATCACACCAGAGAGGGTAAGCACCATTTTTTCTGTGCTTGGCCCACTGTTCTCTCTTCCTTCTCATTCCCAGGTAAGATTGCAAGGTCAGTAAAAATTTGTAGTACCAATATAGGAAGTATTCATAGTCGATTTGCATGGTATGCCTGTGCATTTTTCTCTTTCTCTTCTTTTTTTAATTAGCATTTATTTTTTGACTCTTGGTCATTCCCTGTAGTTTAAGTGTTGTCTTCTGGCATACTATTTGTTGGGGCACAGCATTGAAACACTTAACTATAATATGTCTACTCCGTGTTTGTTGAGTATAATGACACATCACAGTAGTTCATAATTATTGCTGTGATTTATACTTAATGAATATAAAAGAGTCTTTATATGCAAGCACAAATTGATGACTATATTTGCTTGCAGAAGATCACTATAGCTGGGCCAGTAATATCACTAGTGAAAGTTCACTCTCAATACAGTCATTCATTATGATTTCTAAATTCTCTATATCATAAATAATTTGTCATAGAACATAATTTACCATAAAAAATAATTTTCCCCTCAATAATTTCTAGTAGGGGATACAGTAAAAACATAGTTTGTATTAGTCTCCTGTTGCTGTTGTAACAAATTATCAGAAATTTAGGGGCTTAAAGCAACAGATTTATTTCCTTACACTTATGAGAGTCAAAAGTCTGAAATGGGTCTCACTGAAATAAAATTAATGTGTCAGTAAGGCTATATTATTTTCTGGAGCCTCTAGGGAAGAATATGTTTTCATGTTTCTTCTGACCAGCTTCTATACCAGGGGTGCTTAACAAGGGGTCCATGAGCTTGAATTGAAATTCAAAAGAAAACATTATTCTTGTGAGGAGATGTTGGTGAGGGTGTGATATGTTTATTAAATAATATATAGGATAGTGTGGACTTAGAAAAGGGTCCGTGGTTTTCACCTGACTGGCAAAGAGATCCATGGAACAAAAAAGATTAAGAACACCTGATCTAGACACTACCCACATAACTGGCCTCTTGGGCCCCTTTCATCTTCAAAACCAGCAATGGCCTATCAATTCTTTCTCACATCAAGAATTCTGACATGTGACACTTCTGTCTCCAGTTCCACATTTAAAGGACCATTTGCCCACCCAGGAAATCCAGGGTAATCTCCATATTTTAAGGTCAACTGATGAGCAACCTTAATTCCATATACGATCTTAATCACCCTTTTTCCCCCTGCCCACCCCCACAATCCCCCACCACCATTCCAGCTCTTGTAAGGGAAACTATTCAGTTTTCAGGAATTAAGATACCGACTTTCCGAGAGTGGCAAGGAGCTGTGTTAAGCAACAGCTTCCTGCTAAACTGATATGGATACATCAGCCCAAAGAAAGATGCAGATAAGTCTAGCTCATTGAGTAATGAGCATTTATCTAGGTGGTTTACCTGGGGTTCTCAGTGGCGGAAGGATAAGATGGTTCCCAGCTTAGGCATGGCCTGATCCTTGTCCTTGATAGTGGGAGAAGAGATGGTGATGTGGGCTATGGGTGGAAGGCTCTTTGTCTCTTCAGAGATAACGTAAGCTGAAGGCTGTGGGTGTGGAACGGTAAGAGGCTGCAGTCCTGCCCTTAGGGACAGTGGCAGCGGCTCCAGTCCCAGGAAATGTTTAACAATGCAAGGGCTATAAACTTTAAGTATTTAGGGGAAATGCAAAAAGTAAATATGCTAAAAGCTTATCTAGAATGTCTGGAGTCCATGCTAAAAGCTTACCTAAGATGTGGAAGAGATATATGCTAATTGAAGCCTATTGAGAACTGAAACAAAGGGACCATTTGGCCTTTCCTCTCTGTATAAAAGACGTTTGAAAATCTTGTTCGGGGCTCGGGATTCAAACTGAAAGCTCCCGAGTCCGGCCGGCCGTCAATAAACCATTTTTCCTTCTCATAATCATTCCTGAGTCCTGCCCTCTCTATACTCAAATAATTGAACTTCTCTCAAATTCTACAACATTTTTGGCAACCACGAAGGGATAACAAACGAAGGCCAGAGACGGTAGCATTTTGCTGCCCCTTCCAAATCCCTGAGGAAGCCAGGAGGACTCGGGTGAACGCCAAATCTGGGAGCCCCTGGATTAAATTTAATCCAGAAAAGATGTGGGCTCCACCAGAATCTTCCCGACAAAAATCGAGGGCAGTGGAAGGTCTGAAGAGAAAGATTCTGGGAACGAAAAAGAACTCCGAACATGGAAGAAGGTAAGACTCCCCGGGTGAGCACAGTCTGGAAGGCCCTAGCTTTAATTGCTAGGAAGGGGAGGCTGATCACCTCCCGAGAGAACCCTAGTAGCCCCAGAAGGCTGGGGGGAAGCCGTTCTCTCTAGGCTTGGGAAAAGGAGAAAAACCGGGGAAAAGCCCTGGTGTTTTGGGTTTGTCTAACTGCATGTTAGAATCTGGTACTGGTCTTATATCCACTAAAGGAGTGGAGTCTCGATTTTAATAGGAAGGGCTATTTATAGGTTCAAGTCCTAATGTCCTGGAAATTGGTCTAGATTAAGGAAAACAAAACTTGGTTACAGGAAAATGGATCGGCTTTTCTGGTGGACCTTGGTCTGGGTGTAAAGTTTAAACAGTGGAAAAGTCTAGCTGAAATCTTTTGTTATGGTGCTAAATTGTGAAGGAATTCGCTTTATACCAAATGTTAAGTGTTCTGAGGTTTGTGATGGCTGTGGGGGCCGCAATGGTGAAAATAAATATATAAACTTGTGGGTCAGATTAGTGACCTTTGTGCTTCTGTCTGTGTCAGCTCAATGCTAGTGTTGGAGTTGTGTCCTTATGTAAAGTAGAATTACAGCTGAGCTGGAGCCCTCCCTTGCCATTGGCAAGGGGGTGAAATGATTCAGGGGCAAAAGCTGAGGAGTCTGGATGTTTGCGGAGTCTAGATGTTTGTGCATGCTCTGCTGTCTTGTCTCTGGTCTGGCCCTTTGCCGGGGCTTGGAGGCCATCTGTGTCCGCGCCAAGCACCCAAGTTTGTTGGGAATGTCCCAGTCAGGGTGGCTGGGTTCCTGGGAGAGTTGCCAAATTTGAGTAGGTTCTGTCTGCCCATTTTGGCTGAAAGCTGGAAAGGGGGGAGCGGCTTGCCCCTTTCCAGTGAGTCCACCCTTCTATTCATAAGCCGCATTCCTGTTTGTTGTGCACCCGACTGCCTGGAAGGAGGGGAAGTGAAGGGGGTGAAAAGCAGAATCAGAATAAATGCAGTAAAGTTCCCTCCTTAGGGTGTCAAAGCCAAAATAACTTTGCATTCTGCCCAGGTTCTTAGAAGGTATTGTAGTAACTTTAAGTAAGAGAATGTGTTCTGTGAAGGTAAAATTTATCTTAAGGGTATAAATAATTATAAAAGTTTTACAAAGCATTGTTTAAATTAAGGTATTTAAATGCCTAATTGCAGAAGGTCATTATTTAACAAAAACTGAATTAATAATAATAATAATAAAAGGCAATTTTATAACAAACTTATTCGGCAGCCAATCTCCCCTGCCAACTTGCTTCCAAAAAAACTGTTTCTGGTATTACATGCTACTAAGTATTTAAAGTGAAGAAAAGTTCATTATTTTAACAAGCTTGTTTAGTATTAATGGCAATTATATGTTGTAAGAAGTTTGCCTGGTAACTTAGTATGTGGGATATATGGAGTGTGTTTTTATTGTTAAGGAAACAGAAGATGATTTTGTCCTAAGATAAAATGATTGATTATTGGAAAGAGTAGAGTGTGGGACAGAACCTGAATGAATACTGAAAGTGTAGAAGGTTTGTGGAAGGAAAATTTTTATGATTAAAATTGAGTAAGATCAATATACAAAGAAAATCTTTTATCAATAGCTTCTTGTGCTTTAACCTCATCATTTCGTCAGTGTTTGAAGAAGAGTCTTACTTCTTTTAAAAGAACATTTATGTTCTAGAAATCAAATCCTGAAAAGTAGCTTTTTATTTCAAACTAACTGCAAGAGATTTATTCTTTTACTTTAAAGGAAAAATTAAAGTAATGGTTAAGTTCATTTAATATGTTATAAGTCGAATGAAAGGTATTTAAAGGTGTTATAAAATTAATAGGTTTTTTAAAAAAATTAATAAAAACTGTAACTAAGAGTTAAAATCATTTATAAATGCATTTATATTATAAAACAGTGGAAAGACAATAACTGAAATTATAGCTGGGTGAATTTAGCCTGAAACTATTATTTAAGTGTAAATTCTAAACTAACCTTTCCTTTGTTTATGGTTACTTCAAGCCTAACCTCACCCTTTGCCTTTGCCTATGGTTATTTCATAATTGAGAAGAGCTGGAACATCACTGTCTCCTCTCCTGGTATTAGTAACCCTTTCTCTCATGAATTGAAGTGTAACCTAAATAAATGGCTGCCTAATGGAATAAGGTTAAATGACCACTGGAGTTTTATTATCTCCAAAATCAAAAAGGGGGGTGGAGGGGGAGAAGTCTCCTGCCTTGACGGTCAGTGTTCCTAAGAGTGGCAATTCATGAGAGAAAGCAGTCTGTCTCCCTGAGGCTTCAAATAGCCTCAGTAAATATATATAAAATTAATCTTGTTGCTTATCCAAAATTCTGCTAATTTCAAAGTAAAATATAAAGTTCTAAAACAAAATGGTGCTAAGGCATTGAGAACATTTTGGTTATTACAATCCATTAAGTAAGAAAGAAAATTCTTGTGGTAAACTGCATGGTCATAGTGCAAATTAAGAAGAGTTTCAAAAGGCTTTGAAAAGTTTAAAGTAACTAAAGTCATGTTGTTGTGTCAAACTATTCATGTCTGCCTATTTGCTCAAATTGTTAAAAATTAAATATGCAGTTATATTTATAAATATTCTTAAAGCCCAAATTAAACTAAGCAGGATGAAAAAGTCATAGAAATCTGATTATAGAAACAATTGGGAAAGGGCCTCCTTTGCAAGAGCTTTAAAGGCAAGACTAGGTGTAGCAGAGTAACCTATCTACTAGGCTAGGGAATTAAGAATCAGTTTGCCTGGTAATTTCCCAGTTTAAACCTTTGTCAGTCATAAAATGCAAAAAAAAAAAAAAAACAAAGATTAGGTTAATTTTCACATAAGAAAAATGTTGATATAACCTGGCGGCCTGCTGCCTCAGTCTCCCACTCCCGGGTTGGACAGCAGTGGAGGAGACCAGTTTAGGCCAGTCCTATGGGCAGTGGAAGGATGCCCAAGAAGGAGCTAACTAAGTCGGTGCCATTTCAGCACTAAATTCTATTCCTTATTTGACAAAGGGGGGAGCAGGTAAAACTAAAATGGTTGGAATGTGATAGAGGAAGCAGTTAAATCAAACTTTTGCATGGGAAAGTTAAATCTCAGATAAGCTGTAACTTCTGAAGTATCCAATCTATGGAAAAACAGGAAGAGCTTGCATGCTAGGCTTAGGGGTATAAATTGTGTCATTTTTCTTTGTTCGGGGCACCAGCCATATCTGGCTCTGCGCCCCTTCTTGCAAGATTGAGAATAAATTATTTTCTTCTCCACAATCTGGTGAGCCTTAATTTCTTCCAGAAGATTTCTTTCCAGCGAAATAAAGGTAATTAGTGGCTCTATTAACAAATTTCAGTAAGTAAAGGAAAGTCCATAAAAACTATGGAGAGATCTTTCCTGGGTTATGATTTTTAAAAAATTAAGTAATTGTGTAATGTGTTTTAAAACCTGGTAGTCAGTATGCTTTTAAATTAATAATTTTCATAACTTAAAGAAAAGAAGTTTTTAGCTTCCTGTAAGGGGAAAAAGAGAACATTCCTTGCATAAACTATTATGGTTTCAATTTTATTTAACTTGAGTGTAATCTCCAATAGTTAATTTATACTAAATTAACATTATGTATGAAATCTTTAATGAGTGAAATTAGGCTAAAGGAAAAAGATTGTAGATATGCTGTCTTAAATAAGGAGTAAATTTCTTTCATTGGTAATTGTAATTTAGTAAGTTTATTTAAACATGAGGTGGCTAGTCAATGTGGTTATAGTCAATTATAAAGAGTTTGTAAAACATCCTCCAACTGAAAATGTTTAAATAGTTCTAGTTCTAAAAAAGTCATTGTTAACTAAAACTTAGATTGGTTATTGGTAGCAGAAATAACTTCATGATAATAAACCTGTCTGAAGGCCACTGCAAAGTACACATTTAAGTAAATGGTAATAAAAAGTTATCTTGATTATATTGGAAGTCTTCTGTTTTCATTTTAACAATGAAAAATAATATTTTTCCTCTATTACTAAAGTAAAGTACCTACTGTTATCTTCATAATAAAATTGTGTAAGTAGACAGTCATTTAATATATGATGTGTTGCATTAAATTGTTTAAAATATATATATAAACAAGGAATAAACATTAACATTATCAAACTCTTGTGCATTCGAACCAGGCCTTGTATACATTACAGGTGGCCTCTCCATGTGAGTTATTGGCTAGGCTGGTCACTGACCCCTCAACTAAAAATATGTGCTATATCAGTCTCTGGTTCTGCTCCTGAAGTCGATGGAAACTATATTGCAGTTTCAAGCTCCTGCAGCAGCCAATAATGACTCGGTACAGCCAAGTGTACAATGGATATCGCCTCCAGACTGGCACTGTTCCATAGTGCCAGAGAGCACTATGCACCAGGCTAGTGGAATACTGGAAAATCTCTCTAAGATGAAGGATGCTGCAACTTGCTCACTGCGTTGAAGAACATGCTAAGTGGAGCCATGATACCAGGAGACTGTAAGTAAAACTTAAACACAATTGGCATTATGGCCTGCTCTCATGGAGAGATAACATGTAAAGTATTACAAACCTGAAACTCAAAACTAATAATTGCAACTCTGAATCCTTATGCATTAAGTAATACATTAGTTAATATTAAGTGCTGTACTTTTATCCTGTACTAAATATATGCCTAATAATTGTAATGTTATCTTTTCTATTTTGGTTCAAGTGCAGAAGTATATTAGACATGTTAAATTCCTGGTAAAATCATTTTCTAAACAGTTAATAACATGTCTATAGAATAAGGTGGCAGTCTCAGCCAGTCTCAGTCAACTTCTATATTCTGCTGTACTCTGCTGTGTAGCAAAAGTGAGGCTTGCTTGCTGATGGTGAGTCACCTATTGAACAAGCCAAAATTGCTAGAAATTGTACAATGAAAACCAAGGTGTAAAAATCTTTATTCTGTAGTTCTGATCACTCCCACAGGTGAAAACTAAGAGTATTTCCAAATTAGTGTTCTAATCCTGAGTGAAGCCAGTTGCCCAAGGAGTGCCAGTTCACGAGGAGCATCTAACAGAGGGAATGAGTGTCAATCATTGAACAGCTTGGAATGTGTCTTCAGACAAAGCTAAGTGTCTGTTGCAATTTATCTCTAAAGATGGATAACTTAAAAAAGAATATATATGCTGTTCCCACCAGCTTTTAAGGAGTGTCATCTTTATAGGCATCTAACCTTGTCTACCTCTGTAATCCAATGTGTCCTCTTTTAAAAACGGGTATTCCAAATTTTTAATTAAGTTTGTTTCTTTCAGAGTGAACATCTTATTAACCATATGAAAACTTCATCCAACTTCATACAGAATGCCAGATCCATCTTCCTCCAGTTAGAATAAATTAAGAGTTTTACACCTTATTAGGCAATGACTACAGCCCATGGCTAGCAGGAAGCAGTTACAGAAAAGAGATTGTCTCCCTTCAGCACCCCTTTTAAATTAAAGGTGTAAACTCTTTAAGAGTAAAATAAAAGTAATAGATGGATCTGGAACCTGACTGGAAATCCACGTGAGTGCCAGTGGCAGCAGAATAACTGCAGGAGGCCCCTGCCCAAGATTCTGCTGTCCAGAATGAAAAGTTCTAAACTTCTAAAAACAGTCCTGGATGCTGTACTAAAGACTGATAAATAATTAATCAAAACAACAAACAGCCATCCACCTCATAGCTCCAACAATAATTATGCCAAAGCTTAGCAAGTTAAACTTTGGCAAAAAGGGGGGAATGATGTGGGCTATGGGTGGAAGGCTCTTTGTCTCTTCAGAGATAACGTAAGCTGAAGGCTGTGGGTGTGGAACGGTAAGAGGCTGCAGTCCTGCCCTTAGGGACAGTGGCAGCGGCTCCAGTCCCAGGAAATGTTTAACAATGCAAGGGCTATAAACTTTAAGTATTTAGGGGAAATGCAAAAAGTAAATATGCTAAAAGCTTATCTAGAATGTCTGGAGTCCATGCTAAAAGCTTACCTAAGATGTGGAAGAGATATATGCTAATTGAAGCCTATTGAGAACTGAAACAAAGGGACCATTTGGCCTTTCCTCTCTGTATAAAAGACGTATGAAAATCTTGTTCGGGGCTCGGGACTCAAACAGAAGTTCCCACGTCCGGCGGGCCGTCAATAAACCATTTTTCCTTCTCAAAATCATTCCTGAGTCCTGACCTCTCTATACTCAAATAATTGAACTTCTCTCAAATTCTACAACAATGGCACTCAGCAGGCCACTCCCTGCTGAGGAGGGGGTTCTTTTATGAAGCAAATCTACCTGCAGTCGGGAGAAGGGAGCTGTTTTCCATGGAATGCAGTGAATTACTCATGAACCAAAAGGACAGGAAACAGATACTGAAGGAGCAGATGTTTTCAGCAAGGCAGGAAAGGTTTACTGATGTAAGGGTGATAACACAAGATCTGTTGATCAGCCACGAGTTCACAACCAGGTCCTGAGTCTTACCTTTTCAGCTACTTGGGAATGCTGCTGCAGTTTGGGAAGAAAAGAACCTGGAAGGGTTGGTAGAGAAAATGCAAAGTCATATACACTACACAGACATCTTTGGAGGTACCATTATTCTGCCTATCACCCAGCAGAAGTGAGTCATAGTGTGGGGAGTGGTGATTGTATTGGTAAATAGGTTGTCTTGATGGTGATATTTTTGTAATTACATGAAGAAAAGGAAAAATCAAGTATTTTTCAAAGAACAGTGGTTGGGGAGATGATGAGAAAAGAACTCAGGGAACTTAGAGGTAATAAGGACAATGCAATAGGAAAATATTGATAGTATGTGGTCTACCCAAAAAGAAAGAGCAAAAAACTATTGCAGATTACTGAGAGACTAAAAGAGATAAGGACTGAGAGAACTGGTTGCTGGATTTAGCAATTGGGAGATAATTAGTGAGTTTAAAATTAAACCCTAGAATTATGACAGCAAAAACTTGATTGGACAAGTTTTAAGAGAAAAGGGAAGGTGAGAAATTGGGTAGAACAGCAATATGAGGAAAACTTATTCTAAGAATTTTTGCTATAAAAGAATAGTTTTGGTAACAGGTGTTGATGGTGGTAGAAAAACATTGTGAATGCAAGTAAAAGCATAGAATAATTAATACCTTTGTTACCAGATTTTATCTAGGTTCTTGGCTATGCTGCAGAAATGAATTTCAAGAGCATGTCAAGTGAGTTAAGTTAGTAATTTATTCAGGTAAGGAGGGAAGAGAAATGGGAGAAAATAACAGAGCAGGGGTCCCAGGTAGAGAGGAAGGGGGTGAAAAGTGATAAAGAGGGCTGATTTACAAGCTACATTTCCCCATTATAGATTATAAATCCCCAGGTTTACTTGAGTGGCCACATGGTGGAGGAAAAATGGTGAGGATGGCGCACAGAAGACAGGAACAGGTTCAGAGGTAAGAGAGCAGGGCGAGAGTGCTCAGGCCTAGTGGTTTGATTTATAAGCTATTAATTATTTCATTGATTTGCTAATGGAAGGGGAGGGGTTCCAGCTGTTTGCCATTAGGATTGATTACCCCACCCATCAATCCCTTAGTGAGGGCCCAATGATAAAGTTCCTAGGGAACATCCAGGACTTTTCTTTGCATCCAGAAGTCTTTGCTCTGGATAGCAGAATCCTGGGGGTAGGGGTCTTCCAGCAGCCATCTTGAGGGTTACTGATGTCCACGTGGGCTCTCTGTCAGGTTCCAGATCCATCTATCATTCCCTATCTTACTAGCCTGCTTCATATTTGCATGTGGTTAAAAAGAGAAAGTTAAGGTGGTATATATGTTACTGGAATATAAATTTAAAAACAAACATAAAACTGTACAACACAAACAGTGAACCCTAAAGTAAATTATGGACTGCAGTGAATAGTATGGTTGTATGATATTCTTTCATCATTTGTAACAAATGTACTACAATAATGCAAAGTGTTAATTAAGGGGAGAGGGAATACGGAAACTGTATTTTCTGCACAATTTTTCTGTAAACTTACAACTTCTTTAAGTAGAAAATGGCTTAAAAAGAAAGAAATAGAAATACAGTTTCTGGAGGGGTATGAAAGCTCAAAAGAGACCTACTTTGGGGGGAAGAGAGAAATTACAGCATATTTCCAAGCTAACAGGAGTAAGGAAATCAATAAAAATGTGCGATACAGGATAAAACCAGTGGAAATGATGACATATTCTTGAGCAGGAGAGAGGGGACTAGAGTTACGAATGTGAATTATATGTGCTTATCAATTAGAAGAGACACTCTCAAAAACAGGGCATTAAAAAAATAGACA